>NC_067250.2:295488680-296113680 GCF_019359855.2 Lolium perenne | reverse complement strand
ACAGGCCGGCGCGGCCAGGGCTTGGGCCGCGCCGCCCTGTAGTCTGGCCACCTCGTGGCCCCACTTCGTCTCCTCTTCGGTCTTCTGGAAGCTTCGTGACAAAATAGGACCCTGGGCGTTGATTTCGTCCAATTCCGAGAATATTTCTTTACTAGGATTTCTGAAACCAAAAACAGCAGAAACAAAGAATCGGCACTTCGGCATCTTGTTAATAGGTTAGTTCCAGAAAATGCACGAATATGACATAAAGTGTGCATAAAACATGTAGATATCATCAATAATGTGGCATGGAACACAAGAAATTATCGATACGTCGGAGACGTATCAGCATCCCCAAGCTTAGTTCTGCTCGTCCCGAGCAGGTAAAACGATAACAAAGATAATTTCTGGAGTGACATGCCATCATAACCTTGATCATACTATTTGTAAACATATGTAATGAATGCAGCGATCAAAACAATGGTAATGACATGAGTAAACAAGTGAATCATAAAGCAAAGACTTTTCATGAATAGCACTTCAAGACAAGCATCAATAAGTCTTGCATAAGAGTTAACTCATAAAGCAATAAATCAAAGTAAAGGTATTGAAGCAACACAAAGGAAGATTAAGTTTCAGCGGTTGCTTTTAACTTATAACATGTATATCTCATGGATAATCGTCAACATAGAGTAATATAATAAGTGCAATATGCAAGTATGTAGGAATCAATGCACAGTCCACACAAGTGTTTGCTTCTTGAGGTGGAGAGAAATAGGTGAACTGACTCAACATAAAAAGTAAAAGAAAGGTCCTTCAACGAGGAAAGCATCGATTGCTATATTTGTGCTAGAGCTTTTATTTTGAAAACATGAAACAATTTTTTCAACGGTAGTAATAAAGCATATGAATTATGTAATTTATATCTTACAAGTTGCAAGCCTCATGCATAGTATACTAATAGTGCCCGCACCTTGTCCTAATTAGCTTGGACTACCGGATCATCGCAATACACATGTTTTAACCAAGTGGCACAAAGGGGTACCTCCATGCCGCCTGTACAAAGGTCTAAGGAGAAAGCTCGCATTTTGGATTTCTCGCTTTTGATTATTCTCAACTTAGACATCCATACCGGGACAACATGGACAACAGATAATGGACTCCTCTTTAATGCGTAAGCATGTGGCAACAATTATTATTCTCATATGAGATTGAGGATATATGTCCAAAACTGAAACTTCCACCATGAATCATGGCTTTAGTTAGCGGCCCAATGTTCTTCTCTAACAATATGTATGCTCCAACCATAAGGTGGTAGATCTCTCTTACTTCAGACAAGACGAACATGCATAGCAACTCACATGAAATTCAACAAAGAATAGTTGATGGCGTCCCCAGAAACATGGTTATCGCACAGCAAGCAACTTAATAAGAGATAAAGTGCATAAGTACATATTCAATACCACAATAGTTTTTAAGCTATTTGTCCCATGAGCTATATATTGTAAAGGTGGAGGATAGAAATTTAAAGGTAGCACTCAAGCAATTTACTTTGGAATGGCGGAGAAATACCATGTAGTAGGTAGGTATGGTGGACACAAATGGCATAGTGGTTGGCTCAAGGATTTTGGATGCATGAGAAGTATTCCCTCTCGATACAAGGTTTGGGCTAGCAAGGTTATTTGAAACAAACACAAGGATGAACCGGTGCAGCAAAACTCACATAAAAGACATATTGAAAACATTATAAGACTCTACACCGTCTTCCTTGTTGTTCAAAACTCAATACTAGAAATTATCTAGACTTTAGAGAAACCAAATATGCAAACCAAATTTTAGCATGCTCTATGTATTTCTTCATTAATGGGTGCAAAGTATATGATGCAAGAGCTTAAACATGAGCACAACAATTGCCAAGTATCACATTATTCAAGACATTTTAGAATTACTACATGTAGCATTTTCCAATTCCAACCATGTAACAATTTAACGAAGAAGAAACTTCGCCATGAATATTATGAGTAGAGCCTAAGGACATACTTGTCCATATGCTACAGCGGAGCGTGTATCTCTCCCACACAAAGAATGCTAGGATCCATTTTATTCAAACAAAACAAAAACAAAAACAAATCGACGCTCCAAGCAAAGTGCATAAGATGTGACGGAATAAAAATATAGTTTCAGGGGAGGAACCTGATAATGTTGTCGATGAAGAAGGGGATGCCTTGGGCATCCCCAAGCTTAGACGCTTGAGTCTTCTTAGAATATGCAGGGGTGAACCACCGGGGCATCCCCAAGCTTAGAGCTTTCACTCTCCTTGATCATATTGCATCATACTCCTCTCTTGATCCTTGAAAACTTCCTCCACACCAAACTCGAAACAACTCATAAGAGGGTTAGTGCACAATAAAAATTAACATGTTCAGAGGTGACACAATCATTCTTAACACTTCTGGACATTGCATAAAGCTACTGGACATTAATGGATCAAAGAAATTCATCCAACATAGCAAAAGAGGCAATGCGAAATAAAAGGCAGAATCTGTCAAAACAGAACAGTTCGTAAAGACGAATTTTAAAATGGCACCAGACTTGCTCAAATGAAAATGCCCAAATTGAATGAAAGTTGCGTACATATCTGAGGATCACGCACGTAAATTGGCTTAATATTCTGAGCTACCTACAGGGAGGCAGGTCGAAATTCGTGACAGCAAAGAAATCTGAAACTGCGCAGTAATCCAAATCTAGTATGAACTTTACTATCAAAGACTTTACTTGGCACAACAAAACACAAAACTAAGATAAGGAGAGGTTGCTACAGTAGTAAACAACTTCCAAGACACAAAATAAAAACCAAGTACTGTAGTAAAAACCATGGGTTGTCTCCCATAAGCGCTTTTCTTTAACGCCTTTCAGCTAGGCGCAGTAAGTGTAAATCAAGTAACATCAAGAGACGAAGCATCAACATCATAATTTGTTCTAATAATAGAATCATAAGGTAACTTCATTCTCTTTCTAGGGAAGTGTTCCATACCTTTCTTGAGAGGAAATTGATATTTAATATTACCTTCCTTCATATCAATAGTAGCACCAACGGTTCGAAGAAAAGGTCTTCCCAATATAATGGGGCAAGATGCATTGCATTCAATATCCAAGACAACAAAATCAACGGGGACAAGGTTATTGTTAACCATAATATGAACATTATCAATTCTCCCCAAAGGTTTCTTTTTAGCATTATCAGCGAGATTAACATCCAAATAACAATTTTTCAATGGTGGCAAGTCAAGCATATCATAGACTTTCTTAGGCATAACAGAAATACTTGCACCAAGATCACATAAAGCATTACAATCAAAATCATTGACCCTCATTTTAATGATGGGTTCCCAACCATCCTCTAGCTTTCTAGGAATAGAAGTTTCAAGTTTTAGTTTCTCTTCTCGAGCTTTTATGAGAGCATTTGTAATATGTTTTGTGAAAGCCAAGTTTACAGCGCTAGCATTAGGACTCTTAGCAAGTTTTTGTAAGAACTTTATAACTTCAGAGATGTGGCAATCATCAAAATCTAAATCATTATGAGCTACAGCAATGGGATCATCATCCCCAAGGTTGGAAAAAATTTCAGCAGTTTTATCACAAGCAGTTTTAGCAGTTTCAGGCAGTTTCTCACGCTTTGCATTAGAAGTGGAAAAATTGCTAACACCAATTCTTTTATTAGTAATAGTAGGAGGTGCAGCAACTTGTGTAGCATTAGCATTACTAGTGGTGGTAATAGTCCAAACTTTAGCTACATTCTTCTCTTTAGCTAGTTTTTCATTTTCTTCTCTATCCCACCTAGCACGCAATTCAGCCATTAATCTTATATTCTCATTAATTCTAATTTGGATGGCATTTGCTGTAGTAACAATTTTATTTTCAATATCCCTATTAGGCATAACTTTCGATTTCAAAAGATCAACATCGGAGGCAAGACTATCAACCTTAGAAGCGAGAATATCAATTTTATTGAGCTTTTCCTCAACAGATTTGTTAAAAGTAGTTTGTGTACTAATAAATTCTTTAAGCATAGCTTCAAGTCCAGGGGGTGTGTTCCTATTATTATTGTAAGAATTCCCATAAGAATTAGCATAACCGTTACCATTATTATAAGGATATGGCCTATAGTTATTACTAGAATTGTTCCGATAAGCATTGTTATTGAAATTATTATTTTTAACGAAGTTTACATCAACATGTTCTTCTCGGGCAACCAATGAAGCTAACGGAACATTATTAGGATCAACATTAGTCCTATCATTCACAAGCATAGACATAATAGCATCAATCTTATCATTCAAGAAAGAGGATTCTTCAACAGAATTTACCTTCTTACCTTGTGGAGCTCTTTCCGTGTGCCATTCAGAGTAATTGATCATCATATTATCAAGAAGCTTTGTTGCTTCACCAAGAGTGATGGACATAAAGGTACCTCCAGCAGCTGAATCCAATAAATTCCGCGAAGAAAAATTTAGTCCTGCATAGAAGGTTTGGATGATCATCCAAGTAGTCAGTCCATGTGTTGGGCAATTTTTAACCAAAGATTTCATTCTTTCCTATGCTTGTGCAACATGCTCAGTATCTAATTGTTTAAAATTCATTATGCTACTCCTCAAAGATATAATTTTAGCAGGTGGATAATATCTACCAATAAAAGCATCCTTGCATTTAGTCCATGAATCAATACTATTCTTAGGCAGAGATAGCAACCAATCTTTAGCTCTTCCTCTTAATGAGAAAGGGAACAATTTTAATTTTATAATATCACCATCTACATCCTTATACTTCTGCATTTCACACAATTCAACAAAATTATTAAGATGGGCAGCAGCATCATCGGAACTAACACCAGAAAATTGCTCTCGCATAACAAGATTCAGTAAAGCAGGTTTAATTTCAAAGAATTCTGCTGTAGTAGCAGGTGGAGCAATAGGTGTGCATAGGAAATCATTATTATTTGTGGTTGTGAAGTCACACAACTTAGTATTTTCAGGAGTACCCATTTTAGCAACAGTAAATAAAGCGAACTAGATAAAGTAAATGCAAGTAACTAATTTTTTTTGTGTTTTTGATATAGAGTGCAAGACAGTAAATAAAGTAAAGCTAGCAACTAATTTTTTTGTATTTTGATATAGTGCAGCAAACAAAGTAGTAAATAAAATAAAGCAAGACAAAAACAAAGTCAAGAGATTGGGAAGTGGAGACTCCCCTTGCAGCGTGTCTTGATCTCCCCGGCAACGGCGCCAGAAAAAGAGCTTGATGGCGTGTAACTCACACGTTCGTTGGGAACCCCAAGAGGAAGGTATGATGCGCACAGCAGCAAGTTTTCCCTCAGAAAGAAACCAAGGTTTATCGAACCAGGAGGAGCCAAGAAGCACGTTGAAGGTTGATGGCGGCGGGATGTAGTGCGGCGCAACACCAGAGATTCCGACGCCAACGTGGAACCTGCACAACACAAACCAAGTACTTTGCCCCAACGAAACAGTGAGGTTGTCAATCTCACCGGCTTGCTGTAACAAAGGATTAACCGTATTGTGTGGAAGATGATTGTTTGCAGAAAACAGTAAAACAAGTATTGCAGTAGATTGTATTTCAGTAAAGAGAATTGGACCGAGGTCCACAGTTCACTAGAGGTGTCTCTCCCATAAGATAAAAGCATGTTGGGTGAACAAATTACAGTCGGGCAATTGACAAATAGAGAGAGCATAACAATGCACATACATGTCATGATAAATATAGTGAGATTTAATTGGGCATTACGACAAAGTACATAGACCGCTATCCAGCATGCATCTATGCCTAAAAAGTCCACCTTCAGGTTATCATCCGAACCCCCTCCAGTATTAAGTTGCTAACAACAGACAATTGCATTAAGTATTGCGCGTAATGTAATCAATAACTACATCCTTAGACATAGCATCAATGTTTTATCCCTAGTGGCAACAGCACATCCATAATCTTAGAACTTTCTGTCACTGTCCCAGATTCATGGAGACATGAACCCACTATCGAGCATAAATACTCCCTCTTGGAGTTACTAGCATCAACTTGGCCAGAGCCTCTACTAATAACGGAGAGCATGCAAGATCATAAACAACACATAGGTAATAACTTGATAATTAACATAACATAGTATTCTCTATCCATCGGATCCCGACAAACACAACATATAGTATTACAGATAGATGATCTTGATCATGTTAGGCAGCTCACAAGATCCAACAATGAAGCACAATGAGGAGAAGACAACCATCTAGCTACTGCTATGGACCCATAGTCCAGGGGTGAACTACTCACTCATCACTCCGGAGGCGACCATGGCGGCGTAGAGTCCTCCGGGAGATGAATCCCCTCTCCGGCAGGGTGCCGGAGGAGATCTCTAGAATCCCCCGAGATGGGATTGGCGGCGGCGGCGTCTCAGTAAGGTTTTCCGTATCGTGGCTCTCGGTACTGGGGGTTTCGCGACGGAGGCTTTAAGTAGGCGGAAGGGCAGGTCAAGAGGCGGCACGAGGGGCCCACACTACAGGCCGGCGGCCGGGTGGCTTGGGCCGCGCCGCCCTGTAGTCTGGCCACCTCGTGGCCCCACTTCGTCTCCTCTTCGGTCTTCTGGAAGCTTCGTGGCAAAATAGGACCCTGGGCGTTGATTTCGTCCAATTCCGAGAATATTTCTTTACTAGGATTTCTGAAACCAAAAACAGCAGAAAACAACAACTGGCACTTCGGCATCTTGTTAATAGGTTAGTTCCAGAAAATGCACGAATATGACATAAAGTGTGCATAAAACATGTAGATATCATCAATAATGTGGCATGGAACACAAGAAATTATCGATACGTCGGAGACGTATCACACCTCCGGACCAACATCCTCGCTCTAGAGCATCCACCTCACCCCAATCCCCAGCGCTGTCGTGAAAGATGACGAACGGCAGCGACACGTCGAGAAACGGATCTCGCTAGATTTGAAGAGCGACGAGAGGACCAAGTTGTCGATCTGAAGAATCAACAAGCACACATTGCCATCAACTTCGAGACGTCACCGTGAAGGTCGTCGCTGGTGTGGGAGTAAAGTTGAAGCAGATTTATTCGTTCGGGTGTCGCTCCCACCACCCCAACGACGAACGACAACGCACAAACCCTAACCCTAACCCTAACTACAGAGCGAAGAACGAGGTCCCCCTCCCTCCTACCACCGTAGCGGCAAGGAAGGAGAGGGAACAAACACCTTGGACAATGGAGATGGGCAGCCGCCGCCTAGGAGAGGAAGAGTTCGTGACGCGTTATGTGGTTGTGCTCAATGTATCTGAACTAAAATGTGTATAGATACATCTATATTGGCAACAATTAATATGGGTTGAGGCGAGTATCAATTTTTTTTACATGAACATCTCGACAATCTACGTGTGTTCGTACAGTTTCACGAAGACACAAAGATGTTTTCTATGATCAATGTAAAAAAAAACCATGTCTCCCAAAAAAACCTTATTTTAGCACTAGATTTTATTTTTTTCCATAGCCCAAACGATAAGTCAATTTTTCATCGAAAAACTTTATGCGCACGCAGCATTTGAAAATGTACACGCGAACTTTTTGTTATAATTTTTTTAATATCACAAAATATATTAAATATGTATTTCAAAATAAAGAAAACATATGCACCTGGAACTATTGTTTAGCGATTCTACCGAGCAAGGCCAAATAGAATGCTAGCAATGGCGGAGCCACACTTGATCTGTGTAGTCAAATGACTATAGAATTTTCAACAATGCAAGCTAAATGTGTGCAAAAATAATGAAAAATTTATATCTTTACTATTATATTCCAGTTGGTCGTACGTCATACAACGCGTTTGGTGAAGGAGATTTGGAGTATTCAGGCCGTTCGATCATCCCTCGACATCTCTGCTCAAATTTTAACACATCTGCACCGTCCCCCTTCTCCCGTTGTTAAATCAACACTTAAGGACCAAAATCTCTCGAATCATCATTTATTGTTACTTCCCAAAATTTCCCTGTTACTTGCCAAAATATGCCTTTTGGAATTACGGTACATATGCTATCATATCAAAACAAATCTTTGCAATTTCTTAACACGGAATCACAAATTCGACCTGCTCAGATGCGTCTCTGTCTAGCTCCCTCGACTTTGACGTCTACTTCGACGCCGCCATAGGCACAACCTCTCGCTGCCTTTGCCAATCTGAGCTACGCCGGTGGACGGCTACCTGGAAAACTGCAATACTGCAACAACGACGACGGCCAGGACGCAACCTGCAGCGTGCAGCTGCGCGTCGAACAAAACCAAGTAGATGCGACATTCCACACGGCGATGAACCTAGGCACGAGCGGGTGCGCATCCATGGATCACACCTGCTGCCGGAGGAGGTGCGGTTTCCCGGTGGTGTGGCCGCACGCGTGTACTCCTTAGCTGCCAACAGGTGCGCCTGCGCACCCGGAATGCACCGGCGCTAGAGCTGGCCGTTCGACGAGTAGGTCCATCCAAAACGAGGGCCGACGACATCGCCCTACGCCAGATGTGACAAGATTGTCCGGACGGCATCAAGCTGCACCAGCTTCTTGAATATTCAGACATGACGCACCGCGCACATACATAATTTACCATCTATTGTCCCTCGGATGATCTGTATCTAGCAATTTGGGTGTTGGAAGGCTGAGGTGAGCTCTGAATTCATAACTGGCCACTAGAGTCGTCTACCACGAGCAGATTCTTGATCTATGGTAATTAATCTATTATTATTTTCCATTGGGTTTACTTCAAATGTACTAATAGTGCTTCGTTCAGTTTTGTGGATTAGCCATAGTTTATTTTTTGGATCAACTTAGTTTACTGCAACGTATTTTTGATGGTGCATCTCAAAACTATGATACCACTCTGTAAGGCACCCTTTTTTATCTTGCACTTTTATGTCCATGTATTGTACTTATGTAATGCACAAGACGAACATTCCTCATTTAATTATAACTTTAGCTGTATTTCTGATGCATGGTGATGCTCATTTTGTTTGTATTATTTAAATCTTTGTTTGTGAAAAGATATACATTAGAGCAGAGGCAAAGTGACTCAAAGCTACATGACCATATTCCGTAAGTTGAACCACTTTATGATCTTATGTGTCTTTTCTGCTATGCATTGGATACAATTATTCATCCTGCTTTATTTTTTTGCTCGAATACCAATTATTGTTCATTCACGTTTTTGTGCCCCAAACTTAGTTTTTGATAGTGACAAATGGGAAACATGTCATTCAAGTCGCACGTTGCTTTCTAATATATTAACCATAATTTTATTTCTGAAGATGAGCTTAATAGATCTATTATTATGTATGAAATGAGGCAACCTGAACATTTAGCTCCTAGAAACTTCAACATTCCCAATTCCACGCTATGTACATTTTTAGGTACCCGTAACCTGTTCAAAATACACAATGAATGAAGAGCGCCATATTGGTGGTCTGACTTGCAGCCCCAAAAAATCGAAACCTAAACAGATGAATTAGAATTTTTTCCACACAGGTTGAGTTATGCTAATGATTCAAAATACATACATGCACAACATTCACGTAAAACTAAAATATTGTCAGACTGTTGCCTAACCATGTACTGTAGCTTTCAAAATTCCATGCATATTTTCGCATACGACCATGTTCTTATTAGCTGCCATTGATATCACGGTTTGAAAGAATGGTGGTGTGTTATTATGTATCATGATTACTCACAAAGGTTGCAGTAGTGTTTTTACAAAATTTATCACCTTTATATTATTCAGATATAGGACAATGATTCACACATTCTTTGGTGCAGCAACATATCCGGCAGAAAGGAATTAATCTACCAGTCCCTAGAACTAGAAGCACTATGAATTTGTTGTGACTATGTTAACCACGTTGACATGCATGGTGTTAGTGAGTTCACTAAGAAAAGATACGTTTATTAATTTTCTGTTGTGGTTTCCATTGTACCATTTCTTAAGTATTGTGTCTTCATTTGACAGAAATCTTTGTCAATGTTCACACATTTATAATTATATTTATAAGTATATGTACGATCATAGTACTATGAAACTATTTCAATATCTGTGACTATGGATCTTGAAAGAAAAATTACTTCCTTCCGTTTCTCAAATTTACCAAATGATTGCTCGTTACGATGGGAGAGGCTTAACGAGAGCAGGTACTTAGGAAAGGTCCATGTAGGATATGAACTGTAACTCAAGATACATCCTCGTTAAATTTTCGCAAGACGTTTGCTTCAGTGTATAGTGTATACATGTCAGGAATTGGAGTAATATCAACCTATTTTTTCCTGATATGTTATGCACATCGTTTTACTGGAATACTATACACCTAATTTTGCATGCGCATCGTATTTATATATGTGTGACGAAAAAATAAATTTACATACCGTAGCAACGCACGGGCACTTAACTAGTAAATATATGTATTTAACTACACAACATTAAGCTGACAACACGGTGTTGTTGTCTTTTTTTTTAGATCAAACGGCTGCATATATATTAGGCACTCTCAGATGCCAAAAGAGTCACAATACAATCTGGCGGGTAACCCAACCAAGAATTACACAGATTATTACTGCAGCCTAATTTAGCTAAACAATGCGCCACACCATTACCAGATCGATGCACATATCTAAGTGAGTGATCCTCAAGACTTTTGAGCAGAGCTTTTATTTCCTCCACGATCGGGCCATACAGAGACCGATCCAAATCCCTGCCCCGCAGCTTCGATACCACACTCAAGCAGTCCGACTCCAAGCACACCCTAGCAACACCCGTATCCTTTGCTAGTTCCAGCGCTCTCTTGCAGGCAGCCACTTCTGCGCCCTCGGAATCAGAAACAGAGGTTAAAAAATGGCTAGCTCCTGCCACGAACTGACCATGGTGATCCCTAAGGACCAGACCACACCCTCCATTGCCATTCTCTGGGGAGAACGCTAGAGGTGTTGTTGTCCTGGCTCCGGCACTGAATGCTACGGTTCCATGTAAAAAAATTAGCCCAGATATGTAAAGAACTAAAGAATACGTATTCCAGTTTTCCGTGTGCGAAACGAGGAGGTGTAATCTTGGGAGGCAGATGTTGCAGCCGATTTCGGCTAGCTCTTGGTGGCGTGGCGTGTGAGTCTCTCGAGTTGTCTCGGAGCGGAGTGTGATGACTCGGCGCCGGCAAAGCGATATGCACATGACGCCACGCCGGAATCCCACCTGCAGCTTGCTTGGCCACTCCACTCTACCTGCTCCTCTCCTCTCCCACCGGTAAGCTCCAGCTTCTTCTCTGCCCTGTTCCGATCACTTAATTCCTGCGTTCCGCGAGATGGGCAACGGAGAAATCGGAGGTTAGGTGTTGGATTCTGACGAATCTCGGCTCCTTTTTGTACTTGTTGATTGACTCATGGTCTCATGGATTGGTTCTGATCAACTCCGTTTGTGTCTCGTGCAGCAGGTTCAACTAGTGCTTGAGATCGGCGAGCATGGGATTGGGTGGTGCTGGATGGAGGAGCGTTGGCTCCAAGGCGCACAGATGGGGCTGCAGATGGGGCTGCCTCCGGCTCCGGGGCTTCTCTTCTGCTGCGCTTCCGTCTCACATGGAGGTTATTCCTCTGTTTTATCATACGACATCCTGCCTTCTTTCTTGCTGTATCTCTGCTGGCTGTATCGAACTGTCGACTGAAAATCTGAGCAGAGCTTACTTTAAATGGAAGAAGGAGCTGTGATCTTCTTTATTAATAAATGCATCGTTCTGATTTAAGATAGGCACCAACATTGCAGAGTGTTGGGTTCATCGGGCTCGGAAATATGGGCTCCCATATGGCAAGGAACCTGATAAATGCTGGATACAGGGTGTCTGTTCATGATGTGTAAGCCCCTGCGTACCTACTTTTACATTTTGTGAACCAAGATTCCTCTCTTTAGACCTTGATCAAAATTAAATTTGTTTTTGTACTAATTATTTTATACAGAAGTACCGCACCTTAGTCTAATGCATTTTCCTATGGTTGCCTTCAAAGTTCAAAAATATATATTATTATAGACCATCCAACAAACACTGAACCTATGATATTCAGCAACGAGAATGCCATGAAGAAATTCTCAGACGATGGAATACCCACAAAACGGTCTCCACTTGAAGTTTCCGAGTCGAGCGATGTCGTAATTACCATGCTTCCTTCATCTGCACATGTAAGTTCGTTACACGGCCAAAGCATATTTCGAGGAGTAAGTTGGTTACATGATGAGGCCACCCTTCCTGACTCATGATATGGAAAAAAAAAAATCCTTTTTTGAAGAAGAACTATAAATTGACTATTATTCAAGGGAATGGAGTGATGCACAAGTACTGTAACCCAAAGTCTCAAATCAGATTGAACCCCTTTGACAAATCAAATGCTTATATGCTCATCGGTTCTTTTCAGGTATTAGATGTATACAGTGGAGGGAATGGCTTGCTCGGTAATGGGGGACGCCTTGGACCATGGTTATACATAGATTCATCTACGGTTGATCCACAAACATCAAGAAAGATATCCATGGACATTTCAAGATGCCGTTTAAAAGAAAAGAAAGGTTATGAACTGCCATCACAGAAAATTGAACTACAATCCACAATGAGCTTATATAAACTTGAATGCTTTAGTCTACATGTGGAGACCAACTGCTAGTTTCCTTTCTTTATTTTCTCCCCCTGGCAACAATTAGAGTATTTGAAATCTCTCTAAACATTGGAGTTATATTCATGTGTGCCTTTTCTGTATCTTCAGGCTATGCCGAAAAGCCGATGATGCTGGATGCTCCTGTGTCCGGAGGTGTTCCTGCAGCAGAAGCCGGGACACTGACTTTCATGGTATAATTCCTTACCTCTCACAACTTATTCTTACTACCAGGAAAATACTGAGACTTTGCTGGATCAAACAATTATATTAGATAGAAGGGCCCGAGTCTTACTTTGGTCCAAAGGAATGATATATAGGTGGGTGGTTTAGAGGAAGCATATGTAGCAGCGAAGCCGTTACTTCTCGCAATGGGGAAAAAGCTTATCTACTGTGGTGGGGCTGGAAACGGCTCGGTGAGTTTGAATTAGTCCAGCTCTTCACTGAGTTTTGTTTATATAATTCTTGATGCACAGATGATTCCAACTCACTTTGATATGGATTTTTAAGGCTGCAAAGATCTGTAACAACATGGCTATGGCTATCAGCATGCTTGGGGTCTCTGAGGCCTTTGCTCTTGGTCAGAATCTTGGGATCAAAGCAAGCACTCTCACAGACATATTCAATTGCTCTAGCGCTCGCTGCTGGAGCAGGTATTGTCCTTCTCACCTATTCTATTGTAGCAGTAATATGACCTCTGTTTTTTCAGTTCATGACTTATAAGGTGCATCATCTTAAGTTTGTAACTTTGTACGCTCTTTTTGCGGATAACTTGAACAGTGACACATATAACCCAGTTCCTGGGGTATTGGAAGGCGTGCCTTCATCAAGGAATTATGATGGTGGTTTCACCTCCAAACTAATGGTATGATTCGAAAATGTTCTGCTTGTCGAAGTCTGTTTGTAAGTGGATTGATTCGTAAGAAAGCATTCCTCTTCAAATCTTGTAATCATATCAATGTGTTATGTAGTTTTCTCTTTACAAAAGAAGAACAAAAAAAATGTTAGATATCTGAACAATATCATATTGAACATGACTCGTACTTCATCATTTACATTACTCTACAGGCTAAAGATTTGGATCTGGCCATGGCCTCTGCATCTGGTGTTGGCTACAAATGTCCCATGGGCTCTGGAGCACTTAATATGTAAGACTATTGACAAAAAAAACATTACAAAAAAAAATTCAGAGAACCTCACAGTTCTGAGTTCCCTCTTGCATGACTAAGCACTACTCTCTGCAGTTACCAGAAGTTATGTGAGGAGGGCTGCGATGCCAAAGACTTCTCATGCGCATTCCGCCATTACTACACCGGAAAGGATGAAAAGTGATCTTGCAGTTATGCTTGTCACTGATGAAATAAAACGATAATAATGTTCTTAAATTGATTGAACTAAAAGTGTTAAACAGTGAGCAGACAAGGCTGGACTCCCCTGGGCATACAGTGTAGTTAGCTGGGTTTGCTTCTGGGCGACCAGTTTGCAGAACCTTTTATGTTCTCGCAATAAATTGGTACCGGACTGCATTTCTTACTCCGTTTCTGTCTGCTTGGAATTCTGTGTTCATAAAGTTCACACATACTTTGCGAAAAGATGAAACTAGGCAGGATTTTGCGGTACACTGTTCTTTTTTCACTACTTGAAACAGCAAAAAGAACTGCAAAAACAATTAGCTGAAAGTTTAACGTGAAATAGCTGAAAGTTTTTTGCGAAAACGCAAAAGATTTGCGTTTCGATGCATTGATAGATAGAAAGAAAGGTTATATGTACATGTCCAAGAGAGGACGAACACCCCGCACTACAACTCGACCCAAGAAAGGAGACCTAGTCTAGGGGAGGAGCTGGCGGACACCCCGGGCTCCCGCGTTCGCCCACTGTCGCGCTTCGGTCTTGATGTCGCCGAGCAAGGAAGGCACTGAAGGCCGTGCGTTGTCGAAGATCGCAGCGTTCCGGTGCTTCCAGATCCACCACGCCGTAAGCATGATTATCGACGATGTACCTTTGCGCAACTGGCGAGGGGTGGTACGCACCACCTGCGACCACCACTCCGCGAAGTCCCCCTCCGAAGGAGGTCCAGAGGTGGATCGGATCCACGAGAGGACCTCGAACCAGACCGTCCTGGAGAAAGAGCACCCAGTGAGGAGATGCGTCATAGTCTCCTCGGATTGGTCACACAGCGGGCATCTGGGCGCATGTGGTAGACCACGACGCGCTAGCCTCTCACCCGTCCAGCATCTGTCAAGACAGGCCAACCATATGAAGAACTTCACCCTAGGGGGCGCCCAGGATCTCCAGTTCAGCTCCCATGATGGTGAGGTGATCCCCCTGAAAGAGGGCCTCATAGCAAGAATGGGAGGTGTACTGGCCATCCGTCGTCCAAACCCACACCATCGTGTCATGCTCCTCCGAAAGCTGGAAATCCCTCAGCCTGCTCCAAAGTTGCACATATTGCCAAAGTGCAAGGGCACTGGGTGCTCCAGTTATGTCGGGGATCCAAGTGCGGTCTACCAGTGCCTGACGCACTGTACGCACCTTCCTGCGCCGTTTAGGAACCAGCGCGTACACCTCCGGCGCCATCTCCTTTATGGAACGGCCGCCCAACCATCGGTCCTCCCAGAAGAGAGCGGACTCTCCATTGCCAACCCTCATCGTGGTGGAGGCTGCAAAGATGTCCAGCTCAGCCTTCGAGAACTGCATGTCCAGCCCGTTCCACGGACGCAGGGGGTCAGTGTGCATCCTCCAGAGCCAGCGCACCCTTAGGCTTATGGCCATACGTGCCAACTCGGGGATTCCCAGCCCGCCTAGGTGCAGCGGTCGACACACCCTTGCCCAGTTCACGTGGCAGTGACCTCCATTGGCCTCTGCCCGTCCCACCCAGAGGAACCCTCGCAGGATCTTGTTGATCTGCTTGAGGGTCTTTTTGTTCACGGCCAGAACCGTTAGCTGGTGCAGCGGGATTGCCGCCAGCACGGCTCTAATCAGCGCCAAGCGTCCGGCTTGCGGCATCATGGACGCCCGCCACGTCGGCAGCTTGTCAGCTAGTTTGTCCACAAGCGGCTGGAAGGTCTCGGCCGACAGACGCCTTGTGGACAGGGGGATACCCAAGTACTTCACCGGGAAAGGCGCTAGCTGGCACTCCATGTGTGCCGCCGCAGCCCCAGCCTCCTCGTCCGAGCACGCAATCGGGGACACCGAACATTTAGCGAAGTTGGTGCGCAAGCCGGAGGCCTGTCCGAACAGCTCCAGGATGCCGCGTACCGCACTCAACTCTGCATCGTCCGGGTGGCAGAAGATCACCACATCATCCGCATAGAGCGACACAGAGGTCGCCAGATCCCGCCGCGCCAACCGTCGCAGCACACCCAGCTCATATGCCTTGGTCAGCATCTTGTTGAGCGAGTTCATCACTAGGACAAACAGGGATGGCGACAGGGGGTCCCCCTGTCTCAGTCCCCTCCGATGCCAGATCGGGGGTCCTGGCTCGCCATTGAGCAGCACCCGAGTACTAGCCGTGGCCAACAGCAGAGAGACAAGCTCTCGGAACCTCGGGCCGAACCCTATCTTCTGGAGAACCTCCATGAGGAATCCCCAAGACACCGAGTCAAAGGCCCGAGCAATATCCAGCTTCAGCATCACCCTCGGCTCCTTCTCCCTGTGCAGGAAGCGGGCTGTTTGCTGGACCAACATGAAGTTGTCGTGGATGCATCTTTTTCGAATGAAGGCGCATTGGTTGCGGTCCACCAGCGACTCCATCCGGGGTGCCAGCCTAGTAGCCAGTATCTTCGCCACCAGCTTGGCGAAGATGTGGATAAGGCTTATCGGCCTGTAATCACCTAGCGCCATAGCGTCCGGGCGCTTGGGCAGCAGCACCATCAAAGCCTGATTAAGGCCTTGGAATCCGCGCCCACACATCGTGTAAAGCTTGTCAAAAGCCGCCATGAAGTCAGCCTTGACCACCCTCCAGCATTTCTGCAGGAATTCAGCCGTAAACCCATCAGGGCCGGGAGCTTTGCCCGGCGGCAAGTGCTTGATCACCTCCCAAACCTCCTCTTCCGTGAACGCCACCTCGAGCTCGGATAGATCCTCTGTAGTGACACCCAGAAAGTCTAAGTCCAGCGAGTGAGCCCTTGCCACCGAGGTGCCAAGCAGACCCTCAAAGTGTGCGAAGGTAGCTCCTGCCATGGCCGCATGGTCGGAAACAACCATGTTATCCACACTCAAACTGTGGATTACATTCTTCTGGCGCCTGTAGGCTGCATGCTGGTGGAAGAAGGCCGTGTTGGCGTCCCCCTCCCGCAGCCATGCGATCTTTGCCCGCTGGCGAGCCATCGTCCGCTCAAGCGAGGCCAGCCCTAAGTAGGTCTGCTTGAGGTGGGCCCGGAGTCGACGCTCATCGGATGTGAGCCGTCGGGATTCCATGGCAATGTCCAACCTCAGCACCACTTCCCGCGCTAGCATTAGCTGCAGTTTGATAGATCCAACCTTCTTGTCACTCCAGCTCATGAGCCGGCGCGCCGTGAGTTTCAATTTAGCAGTGAGCCGCCTGAAGGGGTCAGTGTCCCCCTGGACCTCCTCCCAAGCGCTCTGAACCACCTCATCGAACCCGTCAAGGCGCAGCCAGAAACGCTCGAACTGGAACCTTTTCCGCCCTCCCGACTGTGTGGTGCAGTCAAGGAGTAGGGGGCAATGATCCGCCACAACCGTCGCCAAGCAGCGCAGACTGCAGCTACTATGGAGTCCCTCCCAAGCCACGGTGGCAAATACCCGGTCAAGCCGAACCAGAGTAGGGGTTTCGCGCTCATTTGACCAGGTGTAGCGTCTTCCATGCAGGTAGATCTCCTTCAGCTCACAGTCGTTAAGGAAGCGGCGGAATCGTCCCATCATCCTACGGTTAAGGTTACCATTGTTCTTGTCCTCAGCCCGGTAGATCATGTTGAAGTCCCCGCAGAGAGCCCAGGGTCCCTGGTGGATCCCGCGGACGTCTTGAAGCTCATCCAGGAAGGCGACCTTGTCAGCCTCAGCCTGTGGTCCGTAGACGCAAGTCAGCCACCACCATGGTTCCCCCCCAGGGGGAGCAACCCTCGCAGTAATGCTATTAGCACCTATGTGGGCGCTGTCAAGCTGCACCACCCTGCTCACCCATGCCATAATCATCCCACCCCGAGTTTCCGTCGCAGGCAAGCAGAAGTAAGCATCAAAGTCCGCGCCCAGCGCTTCCATAACAATGGCAGGGGTTACAACCGCAAGTTTTGTCTCCTGGATACAAACGATAGATGCACCCGTGGTGCCTACAACACTCCTAACAGCCGTACGTCGCGCGCGATCATTGAGGCCTCGCACGTTGGCCACCAAAATCTTAGGTTCGTACAACATTGGATCGACTACAAGGCACACCCTAGATAGCGAACATCGGGGTCAAGCCTCCACGAGGCGACCACCCGACATCCCCAGCATCGGCTGAGAGCAGCCTCTGATCGTGGAGAGCGTCCATCCGTAGAACTCCGCGATGGCCTCAATCATGTCATCCGTCAAGGGGAGCTCGTACATCTTGTGGTAAGCTTCGAGGGCAGCCGCTGACGGCGCCTCATCACCAGAGAGTAAGCCAAGCTTGCGCATCAGGTTCCGTACCGCCTTCATCTCGGCGTTCATCCCTCCCGGTTATTTCGCGATCCTGGAGCTCCGGCGCGGCTGAAAGTTCAGCTCCACCAACCGTCGCCTAACAGCAGGGGTTTGGAGGAGAGCATCCGAGCGCGATTTCGCAGCTTCAAGGAACTCCCCAAGCGTCCTTGGTCGCGCCAGAACCGTCGGTACCCTAGGTACCAAGGGTTGTCGCGTTCTCTGGAACACCATCGGTGGCGAGGCGAAGCGACACACAGCCGGAGAGGGGCCGCCAGGGGCAGTGTAGTCGTCCTCTACCGTGCGCTGTGGGGCCGGGTCTGCCAGGATCTCCTCGTCCACCGCGTCGTCGTCAACCAGAGCCTTCCCCTTGTCAGCGTCGAGCATCGGCCGCGACAGTGTTAGGGTTTGGCAGGGAAGCACATCCCACGACGGGGAGCTGTCCACGACTTGGCCCAAGATCCCATCGCCCTCGGATTCCGGCCCAGCACCATCCCCAGCCACAGGAGGGGGCGGGCTGGCAAAAGCGGCCAGGCCCAGCAGCGACCTGGGGATGAAAGGCCCAGCTAGGTCCTCCAGCGTCAGCCTTTGGACAGAAGGGGGCTCCTCTTCCCGCTCGTTGGCGCGCGGAGGCGCGGGAGAGCCGCCCAACGGCACGAAAATCCCACCCACCTGGAACCTTCCTGCACTGGCGCTGGCCCCATCGCCTGCAGCATGATTTGAAACCGCCTTCCCTTTTGGACCAGATCCGTCCAACGGCGCCGACAAAGCTGACTCGGGCGCGCCCAACAGCCTCCTCTGGCCCTCCACTGGCCCCACCCTGACGCAGCCCGCTCCTTTGGACCGATCGTTGACCGCGACCAGGTCCAGCGACTGGAGCGCCGGTGCATGGACTGGGTCCATCTCCGTCCACGTCGGCCTGTGGACCGCGCCCACCACGTCCCTGGCGCTGGAAGCAGCCGGTGCGTGCGCATCCATGGCGCCCACGACCGATATGGTGGCGGCGCTCCTCGCCGGCGTTCGCACCAAGACGGTTCCCACGGCAACCTCCAGCTCGTCCGGCTCAATGGCGCTCTCAGCAGACCTAGCCAGCTCCTCCGTGTTTCCAATGGCCAGCGCCTGTGCGCTCTCCGCAACGTCTCTTTGTTCAGCCACGGCGCCAATGGCAGCCTCACCGACGTCAGCGCCATCACCGGCGGCTTGTGCAGCGGCGCGTGCCCGCAGCTCACGGACCTTGCGCCCTCCACGCCTCCTCCGCTTGCTCCGCAGCAATGGCGCGGCCGCCGGCGCACCCACGACTGCCCCTGAAGACAGGACCCTCGTGGAGCCACCGCGGCTGCCGCCACCTTGCCCGGAGGAAGCAGATGCCTCGCGATCACCGCCTCCGCCGCTCCCTGGCAGGGTGTCAGGAACCCCGCGCGTGTAGTTGTATTGGCGGCGTGTTGGCCATGCCGGGGTGCTTCCATCACCATCGTGTGCACGGCCGCCGGCATTGCTGTTCGGAGCGTTGCGGCGGAAGTCGACGGTGCGGGTCACATGGACGATCAGCGGATAAGCCAACGTGTTGATGTGTGGCGGCACGACCGCCTGCGCCGGCGCCGCCAAGTCCTCAAGCGACGGTGGCTCATCCGGCTCCACAATGTGGAGATCAACCTCCTTCGGGATCAGCGCGGGGTCGAGGCACCACGCCGATAACCGAAAAGTGCCCATGTCCGCGCGGGACCTCGTTAGCGGGTGCAGCCGCTCCACCCAGGCCGCCGGCGCCAGGATCGCCTCCGCCATGGACAGGTTCCAAGCGTTGGCCGGCACCCCCTCCACTTCGACCTCGACGTGCACACAGAGGCCGCCAGACACGGCGTGCGTGCGGCGCGCCCATGGTCTGAGCAGCAGCCGGAAGAACGGAGACGCGATGACCTCATCACCCAGCACCCTGTCCCGATCCTCTCTCCTCGCGAAGAAGATCAGAAAGTCCTCAGGGCGGTGGCAGTGCACCGAGAAGCTTCCCGCCGGCAGACCGTGGACGTCTTCCAGCGCCATGGCTACCTCCTCCGTGGTGACCGCGCGACGGACGCCGACAATCACAGCGAGCAGTGCCTTGGCGAGCATGTCCTCCGCGTCGTCGATCTCCGCCGTGCGAGGCAGCACGCAAGCAGCACGCGCAGGGCGTCGCGCCAGCTCACCACCCACCGCTGGAGCACGCAGCGCCAAGGGGGCAACTTGCTGATCCTCGCGGCGTGGCCTTGACAGATCCTCGACGCGGCGAGCCAGCGGCAGTACCGGCGCGACGGCCCTGCCACCCACTGGCACCGGCGCCACCGCGCGGGCCTCCCCAGCTCATGCGGCACCAGTCACGCCACCGCCGCGCATCTACTCAACCCGGCGCCCTTCGGCAGCCCTTGGTGGCGGGACCTCCTTCCTCGGCGCGGCCCTGTATGGCACGATGGTCCGGCGCGGCGCGGCGTCGGCCCCCGAGCGGGGCCTGCAGACGGCGCGGCGCCTCCATCCTTCGTTCCATCCCGTCAGCGCGGCGCCACGGCGAGCTGGAGGCTCCCCGGCAGCCTGGTTGGTCCCCGGCGCACGCGCGCGGAGAGCACCGGCGCCATCATCCATGCGGCGGCCGCGGCCCCCCTCAACATACGCCCGTCTGCGTGCCGGCTCCGCAGCGTCCCACGGCGGCGACCCCGGCCGCGGCGGGCGGGGAGCGCACACTCCCGTGCCATATGCCCAACCTCTCCGCAGCGCAGCACACCGGGCCGACGGTGCAGTCGGCGGCGCGGTGGCCAGGCTGCGTGCAGAGGAGGCAGAGCCCGTGGTACTCGTCGTAGGCGCCGACGACGCGCTCGGTCCGCGCCGCCTTCGCCGCCACCTTCCTCCCAGCTCGCCGGCCGCGCGCACGCTTGCGCGTCACATGTGTGGGTTCCTCCCACGGGTTGTCTTCGTCGTCATCCATGGGGTCGTCGGAGTCGTCAAGGCCGTCAAAGGCGACGCCTTCCTCCTCCCGGAAGATCTCAGACCTTACCTCGCTGCGCGCCCTTGACGATTCCGGTCGGTCGCCGTGCTCCGCCCGCCCGCCGCCGAGCTCCACGCTCTGCGACCGCGGAGTGTCCTCCGAGTCCGAGCCGCGGCCGCCGCGCCACCTGTCTTCGCGCCCGCGCGGGCCCGACGTCGGCGGCGAGGACGGGGCCGGTGAAGAAGTGGTCGTCGTTGCCATGGCTCGGCCGCCGCCGCGAACCGACGGAGGCCCTCGGCACTCGCGCAGCACTCCCTCTCGCTGCGCTCCCTCTCGCTGCGCTATAGCTGAAAGTTTAACATGAATAAAAAATGTCCTAGAAAATATTTTCGGATCAAGCCCTTTTTGCTCCATGCCCTACACCGGGGAGTTGAGATTGCACAACACAGCCCCACGAGTAGGCATTGAGCTCCCGAGATGATTTTGGTAGTCGAAATTTGACGTGGGCAGGATCAACACCCTGAACCGGGGCGGTGAGGTCGCAAGGATCAACGCTATGCTTGGCGATGTTGAGCTTAGGCATCTCGATGTCCCGATTCAGGGTCTTGACATCGTGCCAAATCATCTTTGATCCTCAGACGCATTTAACTGTGGCGTTGAGCTGTGCAACCTCAACGTGCCGGTGTGGAGCGCTGAGGGAAACGGACGGTTTTGAATTTATTTTCTAGTACTGTTTAGTTTTGGCTGAAATTTTCGATTTCAAGACTCTGCTTGGTGGTCGTGCGTGCCCCACTACCTCTCCGGACGCAAATGTCTTCTTTCTCTTGGCTCACGTCCCCTTCATCCTTTACCGCCATGTCTCATTTTTTCTCGAAATAGGCTTTCGCCCCGCTATATTAATATAACAACCAAGATACAACAAGCTTGCTGGGACCGCAGCACAACCAAGCCCAAACAAAAAAGAAAAAGAAAGATAAGAGAAACAAATGCCGACTACGGCTGAGCAACGAACACGAAAACAACTCGCAACCGCTGCGCCCTCCGGAATAGTACCACCACGCTCCTAGCAGTCCGAATCGCCGCATACCAAGCAACACCTTCAACAAGGAAAACGACGACGACGACGCTGCTGCCCGGACTAGTCCTAGGGTTTCCCCCGGTATGCGGAGGTGATGGGGGAGAGGTACACGCGACACCCTTCAGGAAGGAAAGACGGCACCCGCAGGCGTCGCCGCGTCGGTGTCGGACAAGCCGACAAGGATTTCTCCCGACCCACACCGCCACCACCCCGAACAAACCGAACTGCTCCACCTCCTGTCGTCCACCAGCGTACGCCACCACGGTCTTGAAGCCATCATCACTGTCGCTCAAAGGTCACCAACGCGAGGCCTAGAAACAGATAAGGCGAGCGCAAGGTCGGAGATAGCAGCAGCACAACCATGCCAGAGGGAACAACCTCCACCGCCCGAACTGGCGGTAGTCGACCGGACGTAGTAGCGAGACCAAGTCAGGCCCAAACTGGCCCGTCCAAGTACTCCGCCGCCACGCTGCTACTGGCCGGATGTGTGCTGCCATCGCCAACCCCTGCCACCACACCTCCGCTGCTTCCAGGAGAACGACGTCGAGCCAGGGGCCAGAGGCCCGCCCCAGCCCAGATCGGGCCCAGATGGGCCCAGATCAAGGCAGAGCGAGCGCCGCCAGCCGTCCGGCCACCCCGCCGCCCCGCTGCCAACGGCAGCGCCGCCGCGTCACCTCCCAGCCGACCTGCGGATACCACGCCGCCGGATCGACCGCCGCCGCCGAATCGCACCGCCACCATCGAGAGGCCGCCCGCGCCCTCCGCGCGAAGGGTAGTGGCAGCCCCGCCGGCGCCGGCGCCGCACGGACAACGCCCGGCGGCCCACGCCGACGGCGGCGGCAGGAGAGAGCTGGGGGGAGGAGCTGGGGGAAGGGGACTAGGGTTTTCGCCCGTCGCCCGCGGGGGGGCGAGCGAGCGAAGCGAGGGGGGCGAGCGAGCCTTATCATGAGTTCTCTACCACCGCCATGTCTCATTGGGATGCCCATCCCTAAGAAGTGCTGGTGTTACCCGTTTGGTGTTGGTGAACGCTCGAAAGTACTGTAGCTATCTCATGTCATCCTCACCCTTATACTTCCTCCTCCACATCCACATTTCTTTTCCTTTCTTGCAAGGAATTGGCACAAGTACTGCCTTTCAGTTAGAAGACATAGAGTTTTACGATTAATTAGTGAAAACTGAACTAACCATATACATAGTAACATAGGGCATGGAGCCCTACCGGTCGACAAACCAGCGGTAATAACCATAGAAAAATGCACCATCAAAACACACCAAAATAGACGGTGTGGAAGAAAACCACCGACAGCCCCAGAGAAGCACTAAAGAGTAATAGACCAAATTATTTGTATATTATTGTGTCATGCAAATAAACATATTCTTCATGAAATTTATACTTATTTACCTAGTTGTAATTTTTCAGGACTTCGTAGAAGTCCAAAATATATTAATTTAATTTGTTAAACCAGCTACTATTCAATTACATCATCTCATAGTAATTATGGAGAACGAGAATTGTGTATACGCAAAAGCTGACCAAAACTTAAATAATAACTAACTTTTACGTTTTGGTCAACCAAAATATCCAAATCAATCCCTAAACTGGAAAAAGAATTCAGTGTCCCTGTTAAAACACCCCTCATATCTCATATTTTTAGTTTTCGGGGCAATACACCCTCCGTTCCAAAACAACAATGCTACATTTATGTGCAAATTGGATACATCAGTTACTTACGACCTGAGGTGTCAATCATGCAATGGTTACAGGAGATCTTTCCAAAACTGTCACAGGAATCACTTCCAATTACTTGAGCTCACATTGTGCTCGTATGAATTACGTAGCAGTTTGCCTGTAAATCTAGAATTATTGGTCCCGAAATAGAATGCATATGTCGAAGTGAAACTTTTTAAAATTTAACCAAAAATATATGTAGAAAAAAGTTTAAAAATTTATAATCTCAAAGAAGCTCCCCAAATCAACAGCTACGCATGTTGGAGAGTTTTAAGAAGACCAATGCTAGAACCATCATGAATTCCTGTTCAAAAAAAAAAAGAACCATCATGAATTATACTTTTATTTTGTGTGCATT
The DNA here is from genome assembly GCF_019359855.2 of Lolium perenne. Lineage (NCBI taxonomy): Eukaryota > Viridiplantae > Streptophyta > Magnoliopsida > Poales > Poaceae > Lolium > Lolium perenne. The sequence continues at coordinate 296,089,252 of NC_067250.2, read as the reverse complement.
TGGCATTGTCATTTTCTGTATACTTGGTCAAATTTCAAAAGATTTGACTTTAACAACAAACTACTTATACTAATATAGTTGTAGAAAAAGCCCTTGGTAATTACAGTAGCAAATGGACAGAACCCTTTTGCCTCGACTTCAAGCAGTTTACTAAAGGGGCATGGTATACAAAAGCCTATGTCAAACATCAGTGAAATAGGACAGATTTGGCTGGAATTCTATTTGCCTCATAGAGTCATAGGTGTAGATGCAACCATTGCCCAAAGAGTATATTTTAAAAACCGCAGGTGTACATCCGGACATGCACACCAAATCTCGCAAAAAATGATATCTTTTGTGATTATTGTAAAAAAAAACTTGGTGCTCCTTTATTTTTTTATTTTTACACAACCCATAAAAATAATTTTCCCACAAAATTTTGTGTGCGAGCATAGCATGTCCAGATATACATCTAGATTTTTTCACAATGTTTTAACATTTTGAAATACAAGTAAAATAAAATTTTCATAATAGGTGTATTTTAGTCCTATAAGCCAAAACACGTCCAGATTTTTGGCATGCTAAAATCCTTTTCTCAGCAAAAAAGTCAAAGTTAATTTATATTGAACTCTTGGAGGGAGTATACTGAACTGAACCCCTCGGAACCTTGGCGCAGGGAACTTTCAGCTCCGAAGTCTCCCGTCCAATTTTCGGGGAAATTTGGGCCAATTTGGAGCTCGCACGGACGAGGCGACCTCGAGTGGAGCCGGCCACGCGCGAGGAGCCGACCTCGAGTGCGGCTCGCGTCTTGGCGGCGCGAGGAAGGCGACGGAGACGAAGGAATTGTGGGTCCCGCGTGATTTTGACAGGTGGGACAACCCTTCTCTGCTCGAGATCTAACTCCGCGCGACCTCAGCCGTCACCGGACAAGGGACGAGATGCACGGCCAGCCTCGGCGGCCCAAGAAGCCGGAGGACGGCGCGGCGGCGGCGGCGAAGGCCGCCAAGCTCCGGGACCTCCAGGCCCAGGTCCTCCACAACCACCACACCTCCACGTAAGCCTCGTCCTGTTCCTTGCTCTACGGCCCCCGCCTCGCGACCTCCCGAGATCGAACTCTAACCAGCAGCTAGGGCCGATTGGATCCTCTTCTATCCTCTTGTAGCTTCGACCGGATCCTCGCGGCAGCTGTCGTACATCTCGCCCTCGTTCCCCCACCAACACTCGGGATCAAAATGCAGCAGACGACACCAAAAATTCAGTTTTTCCCGCGGTCATGCTTACTGACGCGGTGAATCCGGGTCTGCAGGTACACCGAGGAGGCGCTCGGGCTGAGCTTCAAGCTCCTCGAGATCAACCCGGAGGCCTACACGGCGTGGAACTACCGGAAGCTCGCGCTGCGGCACAACCTCAAGGAGCTTTCGGAACCGGAGGCCATCAAGTCCGTTGTCGATGCCGAGCTCAGAGTGGTAGGTTCGATCCATCCGTCGTGCATTGGAGGATTGCTCTATGCCCTTCCTTTTTTTTTTGTGCAAGAAATCAATTTCGCACGCTGTGGTCGATTGCTTGATGATCCTCAGTTGGAATTTTGAAAGGTGGAGGCTGCGTTGAGGGCGAACCCAAAGTCCTACGGAGCGTGGTATCACCGTAAGTGGCTGCTAAATCAAAGGCTTACCCCAGTGGATTCCAAGCGTGAATTTGGCCTCCTGGATAAGCTATTAAAGGTGGATGCGAGGAATTTTCACGGATGGAACTACCGCAGGTAGGATTTGTATTTGTTGCATCTCAAAAAGAAAGATTTTTCTTTATTGGAAACTAGAGGATCAAGATGGTGTTTGGACTGATTTCTCCACCCTGCACAGGTTCCTTGCAAAATTTATGGGGGTGCCAGAAGAGGATGAGCTTAAGTACACAATGGTTAAGATCTGTGACAACTTCAGTAATTACTCAGCATGGCATAATCGCAGGTACGTAATTGTTAATGGACGTCAGTTCTAAACGCTCTTCCCACATTTCCATATACTGACTGAATGAGAACTTAAGCTACTCCAAAATTGTGTTCTGCCTGTAGTGAAAGATGCAACACATGTATTTGACCCCTAGAAATTTGGTGCATGTCTAGCAAACAAACTTGATGATTTAGTATTTTAAGATTCAGACTGAATATTTGTATCCTGAAGATGCTTACTCTGTTTATTTGGTGCTGTATTTCCTGAGTACGTTGTATTATCTTGTTTTTAGTTATTTTTCCGTAGATAGTATTACCTTTACCCACTGATGATTTTGGGGCCTACTGTTTGTCATATCTTCTTCTTGTGTTACATGCTGCAATATCTCGCTCTGTGTATTGCAGTATACTTCTGTCCAATCTGCTAGTCCAACAGAGCAAAGGTTTTGAGTCAAAGCAGAAGATTTTTAAGGAAGAGTTTGACCTCGTTACCCAGGCACTTTTTACAGATCCAAGTGATCAGAGTGGATGGTTTTATCACCTCTGGCTTTTAGCTCAGACATCTAGTCCAGAGAACCCGCAGCTGATTGCATCATGGCCATGCAATGATGCAAAGCTCAGTATATTTCCTATCAGCAAAAGTGACGACCTAAATATGGTGTCTTCCTCGAGCTCCATTTGTTGTTACTCATTGAAGGACAGGATTGTACCCATTGTTCTCTATTTCGATGAGCCTGTCAAAGGATTAAATTCATCAAATGTGAAATTGAATTCTGATTTGGTGATTGGAAAGGATATTCAGTGGAGGCCCCTCTCAGTAACAGACTCTGGGCATTCCAATTGTTGGGTTACATATCTTGAAATTTCAAATAAAAAATGTAGCAGTCCACAACAATTTTCTGTTGAAGTAGGCATACCCTGCTCAGATGACATGGTGTCTAGAAGTGGCTCCCCTTGCACTTCTCCTGTGCATTTCACATTTACCATTGAACTAAGCAACAGCAATGATAAACCACAGGATATTGATTTGTTTCATGAACCAATCTCCTGGAATTGCTCAGAATCATTTCGGTCTGATGGAAACCCTAGTTGTGTAGCTTTTGATCAGCTAAATATCTCGAATACTGTGGTTCAAGAGAACTCAAAATGGCATTTGGAAGGACTATCTGATCAAATCGACCTCTTCAGAGAATTACCTGATGAGAATAGGTTAGGCTCTACCTTACTTTTGCAACGGCTGCTTAATCAACTTGACCCCTGTTTTCACATCATTACCTCTTTTGCAGCAAATTTGCCAAGTTGACATTAGCACGTCTACTACTTGCTTGTGCTGCAATAAAGTCCCGCGGAAATTCTCTGATAGAAAGAAAGGGGTACTGTGAAGAGGCAGTAGGGCTCTTCAGTGACTTGATTAACTTGGATCCATCACATAAAAGGTATTATGAAGACGAGCGAAGCTTAGTCATAATGGATCAGGTAACTTGGAAAATGTTTGAGCACTTTGTTCAATGTAAGACGTAAAAAATTTAGTATTGTTCAACTTGGTTGTTATGGAAAATGTTGCAGAACCGCCCACCCAAGAACATGTATTCCACCATTGCGGCATTTTAAATTTGTTTACAAGATATTTCTCCTATCCCACATATAGTTAACACCTACCTTTTCCCCACTTATATTACTAAGGTGAAGTAAGTGCAAATTTCACCATGTACTTCCCATTGATTTGTCCCCTGGACTAGACCTATGTAGATTTGGTTAGTTCATTAGAAAGTTTGACAGCTCTATGCTTGCTGTTGTAACTGTACTTTTTGAAGCCAATTAATCAGTGCATATGCTAACCACCTTTATAATCCTTCGGACTGTCTAGTAATCCAGGTAAATGTGTTCATACTTTGACAGCTTGATACTCTGAGCTTATCTGAATGTGACCAATGATGTGGGTATTTTAACACCCTCTGGAACTACGATCACTCAAGTTAGAAGGTTAATGATGCTAATGAAAAGGGTGGAGTATGATTTGTTAGCATTTTGCAAATTTTATGTAAAAGATGTTTCTTTCATGTTAGATGTCATTGAATGGGTCTTATTTTGTAGCATCGAATGTGCTGCTATCTAACTTGTTGTTTTCCTGCAGTTAACATGCGATATGAGGACTTTCATGAAGTACTGTTCAGTCCAAGTAAAATCGAATTCAGCTCCACTAAACCATGTGCAACTCTGCAGATTGTCGTTAACCTGCATTGGATTTACTGAACGCATGTTGTGGGTTCAAATGCTGGACCTAAGCCATAATAGTCTCAGATCAGTTGAAGGTTAGATCTTAAAATCTTGCAACTCTTGTCTCTACTTTAGAAGCATTTTGATACTGATCAGTGTAATGGAGGTCCGGTACCTGCTAAGGAAATTAAATTGCCAGTTGATTCAAAATAATTGCTATCTTCATAGATAAATTTCTCAAGCTCTATTACCTGATGGATTAGCCTCACAGTGCAATGTCTACAAGAAACTGAATTCTGTATGTTTTCAGGTTTGGAGGCTTTGCAGCAGCTTGCGTGCCTGAACATAAGCAACAACCAGATCAGTAGCTTCACATCACTTGAACCCCTCACTAAAATAGTTTCTCTGAAAGCACTGGATCTGTCTTTTAATCAAATTGGAGCTCACCCTATTGACACGACACGGTATATCTGCTCCTCTCCGTTCTCACACAAAGGCGAACCATGTGAGGAAGCCTTTGAAGCATGCCGAAAGAAAAACATCGACGTGGAGGATTTCTGGGACGCCATACTGTTCTTCAAATCCGTTAAGTTGGTACAGCTTGACATCAAAGGAAATGCAGTTGCCGACAAGGATGACTTCAGGACTGTCGTGACGACACTCAGTGCTTCTCTGAAATGGCTCGATGGCACATGTGTTCATTAGGATATCAAAGTAAACGTTGTAAGCTTCTTTTTTTTGAGCTAGCAGGCTAGCAGCTGTTGACTTGCTTCATATGTACATTGTTATGCAAATCTGAGACCAGAACATGATATTGCAGAGATTTCTTGTTTGTTTGCAATGATTCTTTCTTTGTTACTACTACTCCCTTTCAGTTGTGGGACATTTTGCAGTTACCTTCAACCTTCACAGCAGAAGGTTGGGACTGAAAAATGAACCCCAAAAAAAACATCAACAAAGTGAACTGACACTGATAATGTATGTGTCCCACCAGTTTCAAATTTGGCTGATGCTTTCATAAATACGTCAGCTACAATCTCAGAGCCAGTGAAAAGTAGCAGGGCAGCACTATATGGAACGAAAATATGGGTGCAAACATGCTGTGAGGTGTGAGCTGCTGCTGGTAGAATCCGCAGGTGCAGTTGAGCACTTGAACTGTTGATGTAGTATCTCCAGGGCCCAAAAGAATTTGACCATCAGATGATCCTTCCATTATGCAAATAGTGACTCCCTCTTCTCGAGATGCATTCAGGATCAACATCAGGTAACAGATAGTAAAACAATCTATTGTGGTCTACACCAACGGGAAACAAGAGGTACAGCAATATGAAGTCTCTTAATACATCAATTCACTGCAAATACTAGAACAGGAAGTTATACTAGAGTGACCACAGCCATCTTGATGGATGACATACAGGGGAAAAATCAAGCATGGCTAGAAACATGTCATGAACCTCTTCAGTTGCTACTATGATTCAACCAAAGGAATTTTCAGTTACCTCGAAGGCTGAAACCTTCACAGCAAAAGTTTGCAAGACTGAAGAATCAACCCAAAATTAATTCTGCATAAGCTGTAGACTAACACTGCAATGATGTATGCCTCGACCATGATTGAATCCACTTATGGTTCCATAGATAAGCATCAGTTACAGTCACACACCAAAATTAATGTACAAGGTCTTGTTGATTGGAGATCACACAGCAAGTGACTCCGAGAGAGGATTCATATGGAACAGAAATATGACTACCAGGCTACCGAAATGATTCCAGTTAAAATAACAAAATATGAACAGGGATCTCCAGTTGACAGAATTGATTACAGATAAATTTCAAAAAAATTTGATTACAAATAAAGTCCCAGCATGAAGTTTTCCAGACACAGATTCATCTATGCTGTATAGCTTGAGAAAGCACTAAAAAACAAAAGCATCATTCACTTGTCCAAGGACAACAGGGACATCTGCTCTTCAATAAAGCAATCAACATGGCAGGACGAACGGCAGGCCGCTGGAATCAGGATGAGCCCGAGGCACCGCTGTTCCATCGGAGACGAAGAAGAATGGCGCGCGCTGCGGTACTCCACCGCGTCCTGAAGGATTATGTTCCCTTGCTTGTCGATGCAGTGAAACAACCCGAGGAAATAGCGTCCGTCGTTCACCCCAACGAGCATTCTCCGATAAAGCAGCTTCTGGAGCCTTGAAACATGCGGCGAGCTTCTGCTAGTGGTATCCGCAGGTGCGGTTGAGCTGTTGATGTAAGCATCTCCAGGGCCCAAAACAGTGTGACCATCAGATGGTCCTTCCTCCATTGTTCCAACGAAGGCTCCCTGATGCATTCAGAATCAGTAACAGGCAGTAACAGAATGCTGTGCTAGATTAGCCACAGCCATCTTGGTTTTGCAATTATGAGTGTGGGTAGAAAGATGTCATGAACAGGTAGATGTATGCATCATTACAAGGTTGATCTTCAACTAGAAACAATGTTAAGTTCGATCCACAGATGAACATAGCTAGATGAAAACGGACTGATAAGTATCATGGTAACGTGCTGACGTGGAATTACGCTGACTCGTAGATGCAAACGGTTCAGTATTTTGCCAGCCTCTTCAGAAGCTACTGTGAGTTGTCCGCAAGAAAAAAAAACTGCCGCTATAAACGAAACCACCTGTGCTGATTATGAAGTTCCAGAGCACAGTTCATGAAATCTCCAAGTGCAGATTTGGAATCCATGGCTTTACCAAAACTTCCCAGGGTTCTGAGTGCAGCCCTTTCAAGATGTTAGAATGGGAATTATCCCCTCACATGTCAATATATCATACTCATGGCATCGCAAACAAACATAGTCAAGCAGCCACAAATCAACCATAGGCAACAGAACTAAATTTTGCTAAACACATGCTTAGAATCCCAGGAGCAGCCTTAATGTGTTCTTCTTTTGCGGGGGAAGCAAACCTTAAAAATGTTGAAGCGATAATGCCCACATGTCAGTATGCCCATAGTCCGAAAATTCCGTTCAAACTGATGAATCAAAAGTATAGGTCTGAATATTCCCTACATTCCTTCCTTCTGTCGAAATGTATGTGCTAGTGCTATACTGGAACGCCTAAAAGCGAGTCTAGCATCTGAAGTTCCGAACGCATCCTCCAGTAAGTAAATTACTGCACTTGAGGCAGCCACTAGGTTCTGGCCGGCTCCTCCCGCCGGCCGGTGCGTGGCAGCCACTAGGGTCTGGCCGCGAAGGGGGCGAGCGGGGGAGCGAACGGGAAACGATGTTTACTGAGCGAACGGGAACTGCGAAGGGCTCACCTGAGCAGAGGAAGGAAGGGCGAGGAGGGTAGCGGACACGCCCCGACCGGACCGGACGCCGGGGTCGAGGGAGGCAGCGCGCGGCGGCGTGGCCGGATGAAAGGAGGGAGCACGGCGCTGATGGCGATCGGAGGAGGGTGAAGAGATTGGAGGAAGGTGGAAAGGGCCTGGGCCTTCTGGGCATCCAACGGGCCCGGCCCGGCTCAGGCCCGGACAAGTTTAATTGTGTAGAGTGGCTGAAAGTGTGTATGGCGTCCATTTTTTTTTTTGTTGAACGGGTACGTGTCCAGAAGGACCCGGAAGCTGCTTCATTTATGAGCGGTGGATGAACAAGTTACAGGGGAGTCCACAGACAAAGTAGAAACTGCAGAAAAGACCCCAGGAATTACAACAAGGTCCTTAGGACAAAAAGATAAAAAGCAATCGGGTCCTCGAGATCCTTCTCCACCGTCGAAAGCTGAGCTCCGCCGCCGCGCCAGGAATACCGGCACCGGGGACGAACCACTTGGGCCAGCACCACTGGAAAGTGCGCAGCAGCAGGAGCTGAAGATCCTCCGCTTCGGCTTGAAGCCTGGAGGAAGATAGACCATCGAAGCGAGGCCTTGGAGGGTCGCCTTTCGACCATGATGTGCAGAGGCAGGGCGGAGGTAACCGCCGGCTTCAGTCCTCTGTTGAAGAACTCCAGAAACGAGAGCATAGAAGCTCGCCGCCGCAGCAGATGTTCCCCGCCGACTCCAAGCCACAGCTCCCTGAACAGCTGATGACCCACAAGTATAGGGGATCGCAACAGTCTTCGAGGGAAGTAAAACCCAATTTATTGATTCGACACAAGGGGAGACAAAGAATACTTGAAAGCCTTAACAGCGGAGTTGTCAATTCAAATCGCACTGAAACAGACTTGCTCGCAAGAGTTTATCAAGAGGTACAGCTTTATAGCGATAGTAGTGAAATAACAAAGAACAGAGTAACAAAGACAAAGATAGTGATTTTAGTAAACAACAGGATTAAAATACTGTAGGCACGGGGACGGATGAACGGGCGTTGCATGGATGAGAGAAACTCATGTAACAGTCAAGCAGGGCATTTGCAGATAATAATAAAACGGTATCCAAGTACTAAGCAATCAATAGGCACGTGTTCCATATATAGTCGTATGTGATCGCAATGAGAAACTTGCACAACATCTTTTGTCCTACCAGCCGGTGGCAGCCGGGCCTCAAGGGAAACTACTGGATATTAAGGTACTCCTTTTAATAGAGTACCGAAGCAAAGCATTAACACTCCGTGAACACATGTGATCCTCACATCACTACCATTCCCTCCGGTTGTCCCGATTTCTATCACTTCGGGGCCATCGGTTCCGGACAGCGACATGTGTATACAACTTGCAGGTAAGATCAATAAATAATGAATATCATGATGAAACAATAACATGTTCAGATCTGAGATCATGGCACTCGGGCCCTAGTGACAAGCATTAAGCATAACAAGTTGCAACAATATCATCAAAGTACCAATTACGGACACTAGGCACTATGCCCTAACAATCTTATGCTATTACATGACCAATCTCATCCAATCCCTACCATCCCCTTCGGCCTACAGCGGGGGAATTACTCACTCATGGATGGGGGAAACATGGCTGGTCGATGGAGAGGCGTTGGCGGTGATGGCGGCGATGATCTCCTCCAATTCCCCGTCCCGGCGGAGTGCCAGAACGGAGACTTCTGGCTCCCACGACGGAGTTTCGCGATGTGGCGGCGTTCTGGAGGGTTTCTGGCGACTTCGACTTCTCCCCGTGCGTTTTTAGGTCGAGGCCGATAAGTAGTCCGAAGGAGGGCGTCGGAGGCCGGCCGAGGGGGCCACACCATAGGGCCGCGCGGGCCCCCCCCTAGGCCGCGCCGCCTTATGGTGTGGGGCCCTCGGGCCTCCACCTTCCTTGTCCTTCTGGCTCCGTCAGTATTTTGGGAAAATTGGGCCTTCTGCATAAATTCCGAGGATTTTCCCGAAAGTTGGATTTCTGCACAAAAACGAGACACTGTAACAGCTTTTGTCGAAAACAGCGGTAGCCCGTGTTCGGTGAATCCAAACTACACAACTTAGCGGCAAAACAAGAGCCCCAGTGTTCGGGAAAGTAGATACGTTTTGGACGTATCAACTCCCCCAAAGCTTAGCTTATTGCTTGTCCTCAAGCAATTCAGTTAACAACTGAGCGATAAAAGAACTTTCACGAACACATTTGCTCATATGATGTATATATTCTCATGCTATGGCTAATACTTAAGCAGTTCATAATGAGATATATGCAAATAGGATCATCTAACAGCTATGTCAATCATGGAGAGGTACCAACAATTAATAATAAGCATCATAAATCATGTATATAAGCAGGATTGCAATGTTCATAAGAGAGTATGATAAAGTGGTATCTCGCTTGCCTGTATTTGATTGGCAAAACATAAATGCCCGGGCACCTCTGGAGTTCATAGAAAGACTAGAAGTAGTGATTGTCAAAGATAAAAGCATCAAAGTTATACCACAATCAATCATATTTTGAGACAAGCATATTATACTAAGAATGACAGTTGTGCTTTCAAGAAAGTGCTCAAAGAAAGGATGGAGACACAACATAAAAGTAAAAGATTGACCCTTCGCAGAGGGAAGCAGGGATTAACATGCGCTAGAGCTTTTCATTTTTCAAATCAGGAGTAAAATTATTTTGAGAGGTGTTTGTTGTTGTCAACGAATGGTAATGGGTACACTAACTACCTCGCCAACCGGACTTTCAAGAGCGGCTCCCATGAATTATTTGCATGTTTATGTGGCACTCCTTCCAACCTTTCTTACACAAACCATGGCTAACCGAATCCTCGGGTGCCTGCCAACAATCTCATACCATGAAGGAGTGCCTTTTTATTTTAGTTTTATTATGATGACGACACTCCCCCCAACCTTTGCTTACACAAGCCATGGCTAACCGAATCCTTCGGGTGCCATCCAACAATCACATACCATGGAGGAGTGTCTATTTAAGTTAATTAATTCGGGACTGGGAATCCCATTGCCAGCTCTTTTTGCAAAATTATTGGATAAGCGGATGTGCCACTAGTCCATACGAGAGTCCGTCAAAAGTAAATGACAAGGTTGAAAGCTAAACACCACATACTTCCCCATGAGCTATGAAACATAAACACAAATTGAGAAGCATTTTGAAGGTTTTAAAGGTAGCGCATGAGAATTTACTTGGAATGGTTTGAAATGCCATGCATAGGTATTTATGGTGGACACTTTGGAACAACTTGGTTTTCAGGTATTTGGAAGCACGAGCAGCGTTCCCACAAGACAAGTGAAGGCTAGCAAAAGACTAGGGAGCGACAAATCAAGAGAGCAGTAACTGTCATAATCATGCTTGCGGCAAAATAAATTAACGGAGGCATAAAAGTGATACAAGAACTCTGAAGCAATATGAATCATCGAGGCTTAATTGACCTTGGTTCAGTCATATGCATGCGTGAGCATGTGCCAAGTCGATATAAATGAATTATTCAGAGGAGGATACCACAATGCCATACTTACTTATGAATAAAACAATGCAAACAAGCATCCATGACATGCTACTCATATTAACAAATTGGAGCTAAACATGAGAGATCATGAACTACTAGACTTTCTTAAATGACATATACCTCACATGAACCAACTAAGCATGCTCACATGGATGAGTATATGTACAAAAATGAAAACAAATAGAGTTCATACCAGCCTCTCACCACAATCAGATTGTCGTAGATCGTCATTATTGCCTTTCACTTGTGTAGCTTGGATAATATGAAATGAAAACCACGCTCCAACCACCGAAGACCATTGAACTCATAAAGAACTTTACAAAACCAAAGAAGAACAGCAAATATTTTTGGTGTTTTCGAATTTGGAAACAAGAACAACACTACTAGGAAAAGGTCTATAGCCGCAAGGGTTACCGCCGGCGCACCAAATTGTAGATACGCCGGTGGTATTTACTGCCGGCGCACCACCTTCTCCTCGCGCCGGTGCTATTCTGTTTTCGCAGGCGAATCTGAAATTTTGTGCGCCGGTGGTAGTTAAGATTCTGGTTTGGATTGGTTTGGATCGCCCAGGTTGATAAGTGATGTTGCACTGCCGGCGGTCTAACAACATTGTGCGCCAGCGACATTTACGGTTCTAGCCCAGCGATACTTTAATGCCGGCGTCCTAAAAATGCGTGCGCCAGCGACATGAGGACATCCCTGCCCGCGTCCCCATCCTCTGTCCTGCGCGTGGCAAGTGCACAACACACGCCCGCACCTCTGCATCTCTCTCACCCACCCACGTCTCTCTCTTCTCACCCTCGCACCTGCCCCTCTCTTTCTCTCAGATCTTTCTCTCAGATCTTTCTCTCGTATGCAGCTTCTTCCTCTCCTCTCACCGCCAACACCTCCAGCCGCCGGTCTCGTGCCCTAGCCGGCCTCGTGCCGTCGCGGCCCTCACGCCGTGATCTGGAAGGGGCGGCCCCCAGATCCACTCCGCCGACGAGATGATGCCCGAGATCCAGGACCGCGTCTTCCTGGACGGCGGGAGCAAGACGCCCACCTACCCGCGCGCCGCGCCGGGGTCGGACAGGCACCACCCGTGGCCCTTAGCCAAGAGCCTCTCCTCTCCATCGACTGCGCAGGCGAGATCGATCCAGACGGCGCAGGCGAGATCGATCCGGACGCCGCGAGGTCCTCCTCTCCTCGTCAAGGCGCGGTGGCTTCCTCGAGCTCCCGGAGCGTGAACCAGGTGCCGGTGGCCTCCTCAAGCTCCGCGCTGCCAGATGCCGCAGCGGTCCACCTCTCCTCGTCAAGGCGCCGGTGAGCTCCTACCGCATCCCGCTCTGGATGGTGGCCACCGGAGCGGCGGAGCCGCGGCGACCGACGGCCACGGCGGCAGGAACGACGAGCGACGACGCGTCAAGGACGGCGACACGGAGCTCCGGCCGGCTGTGGAGAAGACGTTTGAGACCTGATCGCGTTTTTCTTTTCTTTTTAGGGTGGTCTTTGTAATTTTCCTTGTCGGGCCAGATGTGACACAGCTGCGGGCATGTGCAGCCTTTTTTTTAATCTTAAAATCCCATAGCGCTGGCGAACCTAGCTCATCCGCGCCGGCAATGTTTCGTACACCTCTGGCGAATGAACTGGCGCGCCGGCAGTACATACGTATCACCGGCGGCTTCCCTCTGGCGGGCGGAAGTGCGCCGGGAATAGCTCATTTTAGCTCGCCGGCAATAGCATGTTTCCTAGTAGTGCAAAAGGAAACAAGCAAACAAAGCAAAATCTTTTTGGGTTTTCTTATAGCAAACTAGCAATAACAAATGAAGCGAAACTGAAAGATCGAGATGTCGCCTAGAGGGGGGGGGGGTGAATAGGCAATTACAAACTCTTGCGGATTTGTCTTGTAAGAATGCGGAATTAAACTATCGTTTAGTTTACAAGCACAAACCCTAAATATGCTAAGCTCAACTAAGTGTAACAATAGCAACTAGAGCTAAGCAAGATAGGCACAAGATATATGTAGCACAAGTGATAGCAAGATATATGTACTTCAAGCACGATGGCTATCACAAGGAAAGAGAGCTCGGGTATAGAAATAACCGAGGCACGCGGAGACGAGGATGTATTCCCGTGTTCCCTTGCTTTGCAACAAGGTACGTCACGTTTGGAGGAGTGGAGGTCCCACGAAGGATTCCCCGCGCCACGAAGGCTCACCCTATTCTCCGAACCACACCCACGAAGGATTATGGCCCTTTCCTTATGGTTAGCTTTTCCTCCGCTCCGGAGATGGCAAGCTCCACAACCACTTCACAAGCTCCACGAAGGAGAAGCCCGGGCCCCTTCACAATCTTCCACGAAGAGATCACCGGGACACCAACCAAGCCAACTAGGAGGTCACCCTCCAAGAGTAACAAGCTCACGGTCTCTCACTCGAACAAATCGTGGTGGAGAGCTCAACACTATGCAATGATGCAAAGCAAGAACACCGGAGGTGTTCAAGTCCTTCACACTCAAATCCCACCAAAGCAACGAATGCTAGGATGAGATTGGAGAGGAAGAACAAGGGGGAAAGTCAACCAAAGACTCCAAGATCTAGATCCCAAGAGATTCCCTCACTTAGAGAAGAATTGGTTTGGTGGAAGTGTAGATCTAGATCTCCTCTCTCAAATCCTCAAATATGAGCAAGAATCATGGGGGGGAACAAGAGAGAGAGCAACTTCTTCAAATGCAACAATGGAGGTGAGAGAAAGGGAAGAAGTAACTTGCTCAAGGTGGAAGAAGGGTCTATTTATAGCATGGGAGAAAATATAACCGTTGGAGAAAAAACTGTGTGCAAATCGCATAAAAAACGCCCTGAAAAAGAGCCCAGCCGGTTAACAGGCCGGCCGACCGGCCTGGGCACTGAGGAGCCCGGTCGGTGGCCCGGTCGGTCCGGCCCAGCAACCGGGAGCGGCCGGAGGCGCACTGGGCGGCGGACAGGCTCGAGGCCGCGCGGGGCGAGCGGCCCAGCCAGGGGCAGCGGCCCAGCAGGGCAGCGGCGCGCGGGCGGGCAGGCGGCCCATTACCGCGTGGGCGGCGCGGAGGCAGGCCGCGCGGGGAGGCGGCGGCGTGGGCTGGGGAGGCCGTGTGGGCCGAGTGGCGGTGAGCGGCCCAGGAGGCGCCCGGTCGGACCGGGTGTGAGCCGGCAGGCCGGTCGTGGACCGGGCCTGCAACCGGTCATGGGCCGAAGCCCCCGGATCCCGGCCGGATGGCACCGGTGCTGTGGCCGGTCTTCGACCGGGTGGGCCGGCGGCTGGGCCGGTCCGGCCGGCTGCCCCATTCCCCTTTTTTTCTTTTATTCTTTTCTTTTCTCCTTTTTCCTTTTCCTTTAATAACAATTGCTCCCGAACCCCGAATGACATGAAACCAATTTTGTTGGAAAGGTAACGACGAATAGAACCCCAACAAAAACTGGAAATATGGAGACTCCTCACATAACATTTTTAGATGATTTTAGAGAGGGAGTCTCCCACCGTCAAGAAACGGTGAAGACGTCCAAACTCGAAAACGCAATAGAAGATGCATGCGGATTCCGTTTTCGATGAACTTGGGCTTGTTGTAAAGCTAGCAACAAGCACAAGAACCTCACACAGAGAAACACCAAGAAGCAATAAGGATATGCAAAGTATGCAAAGGATTGAGCTCCCTAAGACGATGTGATCAAGTTACTCAACCGAAAGCCCCTCTTAATAGTGCGGCTATCTATCCTATAATCCGGTCTCCCAACAACCACCTTGAGACCGGTAAAAGGAAAACCTAGCAAGGCCATACCTTTGCCTTGCGCATCCCGCTTGATCTTGATGATAGCTCTTCAAGCTCTTCTCAAACCGGAATGCCTCAACTTGATCATCGTTGCTTCGTGAAGACTCACAAATGCTCCCCCATACATCATGATGGGAAAGCTCCATTGATGCACATCTTCACATGTCCATTATTACCAAATGGACGGCAAGCTTCAAGCATGTGATCCACTTGAGATGCTCATCTTGAACTTGCACGACTCAACCTTGTATCTTCTCATACTCACTTAAGATAGAGCATGGCTAATATTGAGTTCCACATAAGAACTCCATCTTCATTTCTTCTTGTTGATCATATCACATATTTATCTTCAAACCGATGATCATGATGCCAATACACAAGATATATCTTTATCTTCATGGCATCCATACTTGAATCCAACACATGGAGTACAAGTAGTACCTATGGAATATTCCTTCATATAAACTCAATGAAAACATTAGTCCATAGGGGTTGTCATTAATTACCAAAACCACACATAGGGGCAATGTACCCTTACAATCTCCCCCATTTTGGTAATTGATGACAACCACAATAAGAGGGTTTATATAATGAATATTAGTGACAAGTACGCAACTTATCCGAGAATAAGTTGTATACAAGAGGTTGTATTTGATATGGTCAAGTAACACAAAGCAACTAGTCCATATCAAAATCGGCTCTACTCACACAACTACAACAAATGCAATGGATGTGAGTAGAACCAATATATATAGAGAAAACTCCCCCACAATGTATGCACGTGTGATGAACATGAATTCATTGCATATATTGTCAAGATTAACCTTTGGGATAGTTTCCACTATATATATATACGACCATGCAAGACATATAAATATGGAATGCATGAGAGGACAAAACACTTAAGCACAAACCAAACTTAAGTATAAAACCATTCCCTTAAACCCTCTAAACTTCTCCCCCATTGGCATCGATTGTCAAAATGGGTGAAAAATTTAGAAGGCCAATATAATGTGAGTTCCTCCCCAAGGTGTGCACTTCTCATAATTTGAGTGGAATCAAGTGCACATATCCAATGATGAATACTTGAAGGAAGTCAAACTATATTGAGGATCAAAAGATTGCATAAAGATATCATGGTGAAGTGAGCTTCAACAAATAAAGCGAGCAATCAAAGATCCAATTGGACAAACAAAGATATCGTGATAAGAGAGATATAGTGCTCTAAATAAAATAAGAAAGCTCCCCAAGGTTCCTGCACAATTTATAATGTTTGCATTTGAATACAATATGCACAAACATGGAATCCTCACTCCCTCTATATTATTTAGAACATACCCAAGATAAAAATAAAATGCTTATCAAAAATAACTTGAGTACAACAATTTACGAGATATGACTGCATGAAGAAAAACAAGTAAACCAAGCACTCATAAATCTTCTTTACCAACACCACTAAAAGCAAAAGGGTAAAAGATGATTGGCAATGAACAAGGATATCGAGTTGATGGATTAACGCTCTCATGTATATAAGTTTCTAAAGTGGACATAGTGATCCATAAAGAAACATGCACACACAAGAGGTTAACAAAATAAATAAGACATGGTATCCAAGATGAAGTCATAAAATATACCAAGGATGTTTGCTTAAAAAGCATATATAGCCTATGGCTCCAATTTTCACTTATGGTATATATGAATGAACTTCAACCAAGTTAAACCTCAAAAACATTACAACTAACAATAAGGGAAGTAGAGCTAGTTGGAGTGTTTTGAGAAAGGCAACAAGTATCACAAATACGGATTTATTTCACAAATTCATCAATATTGCACACAAGAGCTCTTTGAGGAATTGATATGCAATAAATTGCTAGAGGGCATATTTGTGATAGGTGAATCATAGAATATGATATATATATATATAACCTATCATATGCATCTTCTCAAATTACTCAAATGTTCAATAAGAAGTTTTACTTTAAAAGGGTTTTTCAAGAACCGCAATATTTTCGAAATAAATAATTTCATGCCAAGATACAACCTACAAGAGGTTGGATGCTATATGAGAGTGCATGAATAAGATACTTGTTACCGAGATGGCAATGGCTTGATGTAGTAGATAAGAGTTCATCGATCATCCTAGCTTGACTCCAATCCTCATATGGTGACAACACCTTCCTTATAGATGAGACAAGCCTCCATTGCATCTCCAATGTACCTAAAACATCATTCAAGTACATCTTGGTCCCCAAACTTATTGGGTCCAACATGGTTAGACTAACCACAATATATAGGACACACTCCATATAAACATGTGCATATTTAGATGAAATTTGAATTTCATGCACATCTTAGCCATTTAGGATTTGATGGAGTATATCCTACATAATGGATCAAAAGAAAGCAAGCATGCTACAAGTAT
This sequence comes from Lolium perenne, assembly GCF_019359855.2. NCBI lineage: Eukaryota > Viridiplantae > Streptophyta > Magnoliopsida > Poales > Poaceae > Lolium > Lolium perenne. Next base: position 296,072,035 of record NC_067250.2, on the reverse strand, counting down.
AAACAAATTACATATAAGCATGCACCAAAACCTTTAAAGATCCAAGAAAGATATACTTTGGACAAAACACCAAAAGAATTAGATAAGGCATAGAGGTGCCACAAAACAAATTTGTTGTCCAAGTTATATCTAAGAAGCAAATCTCAAAAGATTTGTTCAACAAAGTTCAACAAATGAACTAAGAAGAAACCATTGAGCATAAAGGATGAAATAAAGCAAACATGCTCAAGGATTTATCTCATTCAAGCAAATAAATCATGTAAGAAAGAATGAGATAGCAAACTCCCCCAAAGAGCAAGGTTCAAACAAAATAAACCAAACCCTATACACTTTTCACAATGGCACAATGTACCGTAAGGAAAAGGTTTGTCTTCCAAAACAAACACTTGATATGAATCAAGAGAATTTATCAAAAGATTTTTCAAAGGGACAAGGAAGACACATGGGAGCAACAAGGATTTGTTGGAAATAAAATAAGGCAATAAGAAACAATCCAAGGTGAAGATGATCCAAAAATTCAACCACATACAAGGTTATCAATTGTCAACGACAATGAGTATATTGGAAATAATTTCCGGTGGAGTATTCACAATGTTAGTAAGGATCAACTTCACAATAAAAGGCATAGGATAAGTATATAGAATTGAGCACTATGCACGGATGAAGATTCTTGATAGCTTCAACTAGTCACACAATCACGCACGGCAATGATTAGAATAACTTGAAGCAAACGGTGTCCCAAATAAGATATAGAGATATGTATTTGAGGAAAAACCGCACCAAGAATTTCATATTCAAACAAAAGCCCACAAGATGAGTAATAAAATATTTTTATTAGGAATGGAGCTTGTTTGAGCAAACATGCCACCTAGGAACAAGATAATTAAGAGCATCAACTCTAAGTGGCATAACCTCATATGTTCACATTTTCTAGGCTTGTGATATGTACAAAACATATTACTCCCCCATAATGTGATAAAACATTTCTTCTAAATAAGAGGCAACTAAAATTCAACTAGAGATGATTAATGGATATTTAGAATTTGAATTTCTCATGAGTATGACACAACACATAGTGACTAGATAATATTGCAATATCAACACTAAGTGGTGCTACCCATATACACACATTTTATAGAAAGAGAGATGCACAAAGCATATCACTCCCCCAAAATGGGATGCTCCATTAATCACTCAAAGAAAGCCAAATAAGATATCATCAAGATGCATTAGGCTTAAAACAATACACAAGATATGATGAGTCAAACAAACATACTTGAATACACAAGATCGGCAAGTAAGACACAACACATACATACACATATTTGGTACAAAACCAAACATGCAAAGGGGCAAGTAACTTACAATAAACATGAAGAGTTGAAGTATAAGTTACCGCAAAGAGGAACATTGGATATAAGATATAGATGATAATCCATATGACTTGGCTTGGTCAAAATATAATATATGAAGATCCCTTAATTCTTCATGAAGTAGCCAAGTCTCCAATGACCTCCACTTGTACCTATTGATCAAGTTTGAGATTGTTGGTCCCCAACCAAGTTGGGTCCTAAGAGATTAGTCACAATAGGCTTGGCAACCCAAATGGTTCTTTTCTTGAAACCACTTTGAGTTCCAACAAACTTGGCAAACACATTGCCATCCTTATCCTTCCCTAGAGAATAATCATTATCAACAATTATAGGGTTAGATAAGGTACCACCTAAGCAAGAAGAAGCAAAGTGCCCCTTCTCACGGCATAAGTAGCAAGTGTTCCCCTTTCTCTTCTTTTGGGGAACAATATCTTGATTCTTCTTGGGAAGTGGCCTATCTTCAACTTGAGGTCGAGCATGAGCTTGACCTTTACCTTGTGGCCGTTTCCCTTGTTGTTTCTCACTCAATTTTTTCTAGTAACAGTTCAGAATCTGTTTTCAGGCAGCACTTCCCCAAATATCATCTTCCTCTCATTAGAAAACCACTCAAAGAGACTAAACAAGTATGTACAAGTATCCAGCAACCATAATATGCAAAGAATGAGTGATGCTGGTATACCTACCCCAAGCTTAGGCTTTTGGCCTAAGTGGAGATCAACCCCATCGAGGGTCTGGGTTCCACGTCGGTGGATCATACATGGAGTAGTCATAATAAGGTACCGATGCAGAAGAAAAGCGTGGAGGCTCCATATGCCCAACATGTTGATGCGAGGAACTTGCTGCATCGGATGATGAGTCGAGGTGTTCCTTGACCTCCGTGTCGTCTCTTGCATGATGGCCTCCTCCCTCTATGTGTGCATTCAGCGCACTTTCTGCGACCGACCAATCCTCCCTGGAATCAAGGTTAAACAGAACAGGCGCAGGCAACCTTACTAATTTCTCAGTTTTCTTAGTTATTCTCCAGACTTTCTTATAAAATGTCATCTTGTAATACATGTTACCCAAGTTGGAGGAATCAGAAACAAATTCATGTTTAATCATAGAGGCTATGTCAAGTTTTTCTATGGAAAGTGGAATGTCAAGATGATGAGGTTCTACATTATGCAAAGTTAGTAAACGAGAGGCGATGAGACCTCCACAAATTCCACCTTTCTCACGGTTAGTAGCAAGTCTATAAGCTATCAATGCCCCCAAATTATAAGTCCTACTGCCTTGCAAGGTCGTTAGCTAGAAAAGCTAAATCCGGGATGGAAAGTCTACCACCAATCTTTCTAGCAAGAACGCATTTAGTAACGAAATAAGCAAAGTAGCGGATAGCTGGGAACTGAATACTAGTGATTTTACCACTATCCTCTGAGAAACTCCTTCCACAGCAAATCATCTTGAAGAGGCTTAAGAGTTCTTGAGGCGATCCCCTTATCTTCTCGCATGATCCCCATTGCGGTACTCTAATTGCTGCACAAAAATCACTGAATGGCAAGTTGACAGTTTTATTATAAATCTTATACTGAACCGTGGGGTTAGATAGCGTCCAATTGAACCTGAAGCCCTGCACAACAGACATAGTTAATTTTGCGTATTGGCTTGGTTCTCCCTCAACAAAATTACTCAGCCCTGCACGAGAAATTAGACTTTGAACATCTTCAAATATTCCCGCGCTTCTCATGAAATCTGCGCATGGGTAGTAGGAGGGGTATACTCCCTCTTCACGGTTCACTCTCATAACTTGTTGGACCTCCAATTCTTGTTGGTTCAATTGATATCTATTCCACTCCATTTTCTGAAATTTTCAACAAACAATATAAAAATTTGATTTGGTGACATATAATTGAGGGAAACTTGAAGGAGATATGCCCTAGAGGCAATAATAAAGTGGTTATTATTTATATCTTTATGTTTATGATAAATGTTTATATATCATGCTATAATTGTATTAACCGAAACATTAGTACATGTGTGATATGTAGACAAACAAGAAGTCCCTAGTATGCCTCTTAAACTAGCTTGTTGATTAATGGATGATTAGTTTCATAATCATGAACATTGGATGTTATTAATAACAAGGTTATATCATTATATGAATGATGTAATGGACACACCCAATTAAGCGTAGCATAAGATCTCGTCATTAAGTTATTTGCTATAAGCTTTCGATACATAGTTACCTAGTCCTTATGACCATGAGATCATGTAAATCACTTATACCGGAAAGGTACTTTGATTACACCAAACACCACTGCGTAAATGGGTGGCTATAAAGGTGGGATTAAGTATCCGGAAAGTATGAGTTGAGGCATATGGATCAACAGTGGGATTTGTCCATCCCGATGACGGATAGATATACTCTGGGCCCTCTCGGTGGAATGTCGTCTAATGTCTTGCAAGCATATGAATGAGTTCATAAGAGACCACATACCACGGTACGAGTAAAGAGTACTTGTCAGGAGACGAGGTTGAACAAGGTATAGAGTGATACCGAAGATCAAACCTCGGACAAGTAAAATATCGTGAGACAAATGGAATTGGTAATGTATGTGAATGGTTCATTCGATCACTAAAGTCATCGTTGAATATGTGGGAGCCATTATGGATCTCCAGATCCCGCTATTGGTTATTGGTCGGAGTAAGTACTCAACCATGTCCGCATAGTTCTCGAACCGTAGGGTGACACACTTAAAGTTGGATGTTGAAATGGTAGTTCTTGAATATGGAATGGAGTTGGAATATTTGTTCGGAGTCCCGGATGAGATCCCGGACATCACGAGGAGTTCCGGAATGGTCCTGAGAATAAGATTCATATATAGGATGTCATTTTATGTGAATAAAATGTCGCGGAAGGTTCTATGGAAGGTTCTAGAAGGTTCTAGAAAAGTCCGGAAGAAACCACCAAGGAAGGTGGAGTCCACAAGGGACTCCACCTCCATGGCCGGCCAGCCCTAGTGGGGGTGGAGTCCCAAGTGGACTCCACCATAGGGGCCGGCCACCCCCACATGGGAGGTGGGAATCCCACCTTTGGGTGGGAGTCCTAGTTGGGCTAGGTTTGCCCTCCTATGGAAGGTTTTGGGGTCGGGGCTTATTCGAAGACGTGGACACCGAGACTTGGGATCCACGTATATAATGAGGGGCCAAGGGAGGGGGCCGGCGACCCCCAAGACCATAGCTTGGCCGCCCCCCTTGAGTGGCCGGCCACCCCCTCCCAAACCCTAGCTTTGCTCCTCCACTTCATATTTCCCGCGTAGCTTAGCGAAGCTCCGCCGGACTTCTACACCGCCACCGACACCACGCCGTCGTGCTGTCGGATTCAAGAGGAGTTACTACTTCCGCTGCCCGCTGGAACGGGGAGGTGGACGTCGTCTTCATCAACAACCGAACGTGTGACCGAGTACGGAGGTGCTGCCCGTTCGTGGCGCCGGAACCGATCGTGATCAAGATCTTCTACGCGCTTTTGCAAGCGGCAAGTGATCGTCTACCGCAGCAACAAGAGCCTCATCTTGTAGGCTTTGGAATCTCTTCAAGGGTGAGACTCGATACCCCCTCGTTGCTACCGTCTTCTAGATTGCATCTTGGCTTGGATTGCGTGTTCGCGGTAGGAAATTTTTTGTTTTCTATGCAACGTTATCCTGCAGTGGTATCAGAGCCGTGTCTATGCATAGATGGTTGCACGAGTAGAACACAATGGTTTTGTGGGCGTTGATGCTCTTGTTATCTTTAGTTTGAGTACTTTGCATCTTTGTGGCATAGTGGGATGAAGCGGCTCGGACTAACTTTACATGACCGCGTTCATGAGACTTGTTCCTCGTTCGACATGCAACTTGTATTGCATAAGAGGCTTTGCGGGTGTCTGTCTCTCCTACTATAGTGAAGATTCAATTTACTCTTCTATTGACAACATTAGTATCACCGTTGTGGTTCATGTTCGTAGGTAGATTAGATCTCTCTCGAAAACCCTAAACCACGTAAAATATGCAAACCAAATTAGAGACGTCTAACTTGTTTTTGCAGGGTTTGGTGATGTGATATGGCCATAATGTGATGATGAATATGTATGAGATGATCATTATTGTATTGTGGCAACCGGCAGGAGCCTTATGGTTGTCTTTAATTTTCATGTTGAGTAGTATTTCAAAGTAGTTGTAATAGTTGCTACATGAGGTGAACAACCATGAAGACGGCGTCATGAACCTTGACGCTACGCCGACGATGATGGAGATCATGCCCGTTGATGATGGAGATCATGTCCGTGCTTTGATGATGAAGATCGAAGGCGCAAAGACTAAAGGGCCATATCATATCACATATGAATTGCATGTGATGTTAATCCTTTATGCATCTTATTTTGCTTAGATCGCGACGGTAGCATTATAAGATGATCCCTCACATTAATATCAAGATAATAAAGTGTTCTTCCCTCGTATGCACCGTTGCATTGTTCGACGTTTTGAAGCATCTCGTGATGATCGGGTGTGATAAACTCGACATACAACGGGTGTAAGCCATGTTGCACACGCGGAATACTTGGGTTTGCTTGACGAGCCTAGCATGTACAGACATGGCCTCGGGACAACGGAAACCGAAAGGTTGAACACGAGTCATATGGATGATATGATCAACATGTTGATGTTCACCATTGAAGCTACATCATCTCTCGTGATGATCGGTTTTGGTGTAGTGGATGTGGATCGTGTACCACTTAACAACTATGAGGGATGTTGTATTAAGTGGGAGTTCATTAGTAATTAGATTAAAACATGAACTAATTATCATAAACATAGTCTCGAGTAGTATTTTGAATTAATTTTGTAGTATTGGCATCCGTTTTCTACTATGCGCTAGTCTTGTTATTGAGATAGAAATACTGTTAAAATCTGATAAGAAACTTTACGGATTGGTACCGTATTGTTAATGAATCAAGAAATGATTAAGTCCTATTGCAAACTTTTAGTAAACCTCACATTGTTGATTCAAATAGCTATGGTTCCAATTAGTACCTAAAGTTATCTTGTCTCCGTGAAACTTGAAGTTCAAATCTGTTTGAAAAGTAAGGAGCTGAAAATTTAGTTTTCAGAAATAATCAAGGTACGAGATATATGTGATATCTAAGACCTTATTGCAAGATGATAGAATATAAATTTGGTGAGACTACATAAACTCATAAGTTTTATGGGAATGTACGAAGGTTGAAGACGCAAGGCGTCCCAATCCTCCAACTATTGGGGCACTAACGATATTCGCATATCCATGAAGTGATTGTCCTTAGTATGCACCGTTGCTAAGACTCGCTGCTTCAAGCATCACGTGATGATCGGGTGTTATAGATTCTACGTGTGCTTCCAACGGGTGCAAACCAGATTTGCATATGCGAATACTAAGGTTTAAACTTTATGAGCCTAGCATGTACAGACATGGTCTCGGAAAGTTATCATGAATTGATGGATAAAATTATGAGTGAAATTGTTCATCGTATTACAAAGTTACTAATAGTGAAATCTGAAACACTTGTCATATGATGATCAACTTCAAAGTAAGAACCTCAAGGTTATTGGTATTTGACCAACAAACCTAGAAGTTATTGATGTTGAAATGTTTTTCTGAATAATGAGGAAAGCTAAAAGAGAAACTGCAAAAGATATTTTGGCAAAAGAAAAAAAAAGACTAGAAAGTCTAGCTCAGGTGTATATAAATGATATACATGTTATGGTTGTATTCCTAGTTAAGTCACACAATGAATTTCTTGGGTATTAGTACCATATTGGTTGGTATGAAGTGTCATACAAAACAACGCAATACAAGAATACAATGGCCTAAGTGACTGACAAGGAATATGATAGGAATGCACGTCTGGAACAAAAATAAAGTGTTATTGTGTTCATCGTTGGCATTCTATCTAGCCCTTAGAATTTATAATAAAGAACTTAATAATTGTTATTTTGCTCTGGTCAAATGAAAACAATGAGTTGTTTAAATTATGACATTACTCCATGTACGATGGATAAGTTATTATAAATCTTAATGATGAAACACACATACATAACACTGACGCTAAAATGCCATAAGGCAAATGATTTGAATTCCACTTATTTGTGGAACCGTAATTTAGGTCATGTTAGAAAGGATCGCATGAAGGAACTCCATGCAAATGGATTTTTGGAGTCATTCGATTTGTTGAATCGTTTGGCACTTGCAAAATCTTTTCTAAAAAGTAATGACTGAAATACCGTTCATAGGCCGAAGAGTTGAACGGGCAACTAACTTAGTGAAAACATACATAATGATATATGTGGTTCACTGGGCATAGTTGTGTGCGGAAGATTCTTCTACTTCATGAAAACTTTCAAACAATGAATTGAGTATATATGTGGATATATTCAATAAGGAAAAGTTTGAAATATTTGAATAGGATTCAAATAAATTTCAGCATGAAGTGGAAATCATCATAATAGAAATCAAATATCTATGATTGGATCATGGTGGAAATATTTGAATTACGAGTTTTAGCGAACATCTAAGAGAGTTATGAAATTGTTCTACAACTTACATTTCTTGGAGTATCATAGTGATGATGAAGTATCCAAGAGATATATCCAAACTTTGTTGGATCAATGATGAGATAAAATATTGATGCCATTATATTTTTGTGGATTATGCTTTAGTGACTACCGCTTTTACACTGAATAGAGCATCATCATGATCCGTTGAAATGACACCATACAAGTTATGGCATGGGTATAAACCCTAATAGTCAACCAAAATCGGATGAATGTCTTTGTTGGTTATCCCAGAGATTTAATTGGGAATTCTTCCCACGAGACAAAGACAAAAGTGTTTGTCAATGTTTCTTATTTCCGAGAAATTGTTTCGAGTGAAGTATTTGAGTGGGAGGACAATATAATTTGATAAGGTTTATGAACCTGAGCATAATGATCAGAGTAGCACAGCATCGAATTGGTTTCGGAAGCGGCCACGACGATCATGGCTCTCATGACTACAAAGTGTTTTAGCCATGGAGATCGAAGTACATATTGAACCTTGTAGGTATGGTTTACTTTGCGATCAAATAAATGATTTGTGGACAAAGGATTGATTTTGAACAATGATAAACCAACTACAAAACAAAGAAGTTATGATGGGCCCTGACTCCATTAAAATGGCCATGCGCCATGAAATCCAAGATAGATGAATACTTTATGAAAGTAAATGGATCTATGAAATTGATAGACTTGGATGAAATATCCTTGAAGAAAGCTTGACTTGTCAAAAAATTGTTTACGACAAAGTTCAAAGAGTTGAATACGATAAGATTAGATCTTCCGTAGCAATGCTTATAGTCTATGTGGATTATTCTAGTAATCACTACATATTTCTTTTATGAGATATGCTAGTAGGATGGCAAAATACACTACTTAATGAAGTATGTATACAAGATACAACCAAGAGTTTTGCTGGTCCGTGGAATACTAGATAGGTATACAAGCTTCAATTGGATGAAGTAAGTGTCACGGAGTTGGAATCTTCACCAGATGAAATAGTCAAAGAGTTTTTTATTTCATCAGAGACAATGAAGAGGCTTGCATTTGCAAGAAATTAAGTGGGAGCGCTAAGACACATTTATAATACTTTATGTAGGTGACATATAGTTGGTTATAAATGATGTAATTATATACTTGATTAAAAGGTTTTATTGAGAATTAACTTCAATGAAAGGATATGGACTGAAACAAATTTAGTGTCAAGATCTATGAAGATAGATTGAAACACATAAATAAGTTTAAGTCAAAGTACATATGATGGATATTGAAGTAGTTCAATATAGAAATATTAAGAAAATGTTCTTGTCATGTGAAGGTTTAACAAGACTTGAGTGTATCTGACACTCAATGAGTAAAAACACATGAGTGATTATAGATCACGAATAATATGTACACAATCAGATATCATGTGCTATAAAGTGTTATGAGCATATACCAGAATGATTCATATGATGATCATTGGACGACAGTAAGAATATCCTTGAGTACTTTAGAAGAACTAAGGATATATATATTTTTGTATGAAGAAATGACAAACAAATCGCTGTAAGGTGTTACACCGATATTGGTTTTGTCACATATAAAATATAATTTCAATCTCAAATTAGACGAAGTGTTGTTTAAAAGGTAGCACAATGAGCTAGAAGTTGTCTATGCTAGATTTAGAAGAGTTCTAAATATTGTGACGGATTCTACAAAAGAAGGCAGAGTATGTCATTGTTTTGACAATGACAAAGGATGTTAAGTCAAGAGGTTCTTTGAGAACTTGGTGTAGTTCCGACAGAGTCAGAACTTTGAAGCTATATTGTGTGTGACAATATAAGTGACATATTTCAGACAGCGGAATTAAGGTTCCACCAGAAGATCAAACATATATAATGCCAACTCATTTGGAAATGAGTGATGCGTTGAGACGCAAATGAATTACAAAATACATACGTTTCTGAGCGTGTCAGATCCGATGACTAAAAACCTCTCGCGTGAGCAATACATGATAAAACACCAGAAGACCAAGGTGTTATATCTTTACAAATGTAAACTAGATTATTGACTCTAGTGCAAGTGGGAGACTGAAGGAGATATGCCCTAGAGGCAATAAGAAAGTGGTTATTATTTATATCTTTATGTTTATGATAAATGTTTATATATCATGCTATAATTGTATTAACCGAAACATTAGTACATGTGTGATATGTAGACAAACAAGAAGTCCCTAGTATGCCTCTTAAACTAGCTTGTTGATTAATGGATGATTAGTTTCATAATCATGAACATTGGATGTTATTAATAACAAGGTTATATCATTATATGAATGATGTAATGGACACACCCAATTAAGCGTAGCATAAGATCTCGTCATTAAGTTATTTGCTATAAGCTTTCGATACATAGTTACCTAGTCCTTATGACCATGAGATCATGTAAATCACTTATACCGGAAAGGTACTTTGATTACACCAAACACCACTGCGTAAATGGGTGGCTATAAAGGTGGGATTAAGTATCCGGAAAGTATGAGTTGAGGCATATGGATCAACAGTGGGATTTGTCCATCCCGATGACGGATAGATATACTAAGGGCACACACGGTGGAATGTCGTCTAATGTCTTGCAAGCATATGAATGAGTTCATAAGAGACCACATACCACGGTACGAGTAAAGAGTACTTGTCAGGAGACGAGGTTGAACAAGGTATAGAGTGATACCGAAGATCAAACCTCGGACAAGTAAAATATCGTGAGACAAATGGAATTGGTAATGTATGTGAATGGTTCATTCGATCACTAAAGTCATCGTTGAATATGTGGGAGCCATTATGGATCTCCAGATCCCGCTATTGGTTATTGGTCGGAGTAAGTACTCAACCATGTCCGCATAGTTCTCGAACCGTAGGGTGACACACTTAAAGTTGGATGTTGAAATGGTAGTTCTTGAATATGGAATGGAGTTGGAATATTTGTTCGGAGTCCCGGATGAGATCCCGGACATCACGAGGAGTTTCGGAATGGTCCGGAGAATAAGATTCATATATAGGATGTCATTTTATGTGAATAAAATGTCGCGGAAGGTTCTATGGAAGGTTCTAGAAGGTTCTAGAAAAGTCCGGAAGAAACCACCAAGGAAGGTGGAGTCCACAAGGGACTCCACCTCCATGGCCGGCCAGCCCTAGTGGGGGTGGAGTCCCAAGTGGACTCCACCATAGGGGGCCGGCCACCCCCCACATGGGAGGTGGGAATCCCACCTTTGGGTGGGAGTCCTAGTTGGGCTAGGTTTGCCCCCTCCTATGGAAGGTTTTGGTTTCGGGTCTTATTCGAAGACTTGGACACCAACACTTGGGATCCACCTATATAATGAGGGGCCAAGGGAGGGGGCCGGCCACCCCAAGACCATAGCTTGGCCGCCCCCCCTTGAGTGGCCGGCCACCCCCTCCCAAACCCTAGCTTTGCTCCTCCACTTCATATTTCCCGCGTAGCTTAGCGAAGCTCCGCCGGACTTCTACACCGCCACCGACACCACGCCGTCGTGCTGTCGGATTCAAGAGGAGTTACTACTTCCGCTGCCCGCTGGAACGGGGAGGTGGACGTCGTCTTCATCAACAACCGAACGTGTGACCGAGTACGGAGGTGCTGCCCGTTCGTGGCGCCGGAACCGATCGTGATCAAGATCTTCTACGCGCTTTTGCAAGCGGCAAGTGATCGTCTACCGCAGCAACAAGAGCCTCATCTTGTAGGCTTTGGAATCTCTTCAAGGGTGAGACTCGATACCCCTCGTTGCTACCGTCTTCTAGATTGCATCTTGGCTTGGATTGCGTGTTCGCGGTAGGAAATTTTTTGTTTTCTATGCAACGTTATCCTGCAAAACTACCATAGGAACTTGCTAGAGTACTAATCATGCATCAAAACTAGTTTCTACCACTTAGAACAAGCATGCAACCTCACTAAACATGTTACCTACAGCAGCAAAATATTCAAGATATACTCAACCAAACAAAATTCTACTTGGATAATCGGAGGAGTCACATACCGAAGAGCAAATGTGCCAAATTTCAGACAGAAATCTGGGCTGAGCAAAGAGATCGAGAAATCTGGAGTTCTTGAGCAAAAACGCGAGTGAGAGGAACCTGGTGCGAGTTTTTTCGGGAGAGAGAAGGTTCTGGGAGAAAGAGATGGCAAAGTGGGGCAAGGAGGGGCCCACACCACAGGGTGGCGCGCCCCCCTCCTTGGCCGCGCCGGCCTGTGGTGTGGCACCCTGGGGTGCCCCACAGGTCATCCTCTGGTGCTCCCAGGTGCCTCTTCGAAAAATAGGACCAACGGTATAATTTTTGTGAATTTTTGAAAACTTTGAAAAATGCACATTTCTGGGTATTAAGTTTATTATTACTGGCCAGGAAAATTTTTGAAATCTCCAATTAACTAAGGAACTTTGCAAATTAAAAGTGCTACAGCAACTAGAGCAAGTGGAGGAAGAAAGAGATGTTGTTTACCTCCTCTATGCATATAAAAAGTATTTGTTAACAAGGTTGATCAAGTCTTGCCACCAAATAAATTTTACATAGCATAAGAAGACATAAACCTCAAATCAATCATGTTACCTTGAATTGTATTGATATGGATCCAATCACGAGAGTTTGATATTCTTCTTTAGGCTCATATATAGGACAATCAATAGTTCCCACTTTGATAGTTCTCACATTAGAAATAGTATTGACTCCACATACTTTATCAAACTTCTTGGGGAAATAAATGGTATGCTCCCTATCATCAACATTGAAAGTAACCTTTCCTTTATTGCAATCAATAACAGCCCCTGCGGTGTTAAGAAAAGGTCTCCCAAGAATAATAGACATATTATCATCTTCAGGCATTTCCAACACAACAAAATCAGTTAATATCAAGCAGTTAGTAGTAACTTGAACAGGAACATCCTCACATATACCAACAGGAATAGCAGTAGATTTATCAGCCATTTGCAAAGATATATCAGTAGGTATCAACTTATCTAGATAAAGCCTCTTATAAATAGAAAAAGGCATAACACTAACACCGGCTCCCAAATCACATAGAGCAGTTTTAACATAATTATTCTTAATAGAACAAGGAATAGTAGGTATACCTGGATCGCCCAACTTCTTTGGAACTTTGCCATTGAAAGAGTAATTAGCAAGCATAGTGGAAATTTCCTCATTGGGGATTTTCCTTTTGTTAGTAACAATATCTTTCATATACTTTGAATAAGGTGGCAATTTAATAGCATCAGTCAAAGGGATTTGCAAGAATAAAGGTTTCATCCAATCACAAAATTTATTATAGTGTTCTTCTTCCTTTGATTTTAGTTTCTTAGCAGGAAAAGGCATTTGCTTTTGCACCCAAGGTTCTCTTTCATTACCATGTTTCTCAGCAATAAAATCTTCTTTAGTGTACTTTTTATTTTTAGCCTGCTTTTCAGATTCTTCTTCAACATCTTCTTTATCAGAAGCATCGTTCTTATCATTATCTTTATCATGTTCATTACCACTTTCAGTTTCAGCATCAGAAATAGAAATACTATTAGGATCATTAACAGGTTCAGAGGATTCTACAACATTTTTATGTTTCTTTTTCTTTTTCTTAGATGGAGCACTAGTTTTAGTTCGTTGAGAATCTTGTTCAACTCTTTTGGGATGCCCCTCAGGATATAAAGGATCCTGAGTAGAAACACCGCCTCTAGTTGTTACTTCATAAGCATGTTTTTCTTTAGAATTATTTCCCAACAAGTCATTTTGCACTTTAGTGAGTTGATCAATTTGAGTTTGAACCATATGAAAATGTTTAACAAGCATCTTAACATCATTGGAGGTTCTCTCCACAATATCATGCAATTCACTAATAGCTCGAGAATTTTCCATTAAATGATCCTCTACTCTCATATTAAAATTTTCTTGCTTAACAATATAATTATCAAACTCATCTAAGCATTGTGCAGGAGGTTTTGAATACGGAATATCTTCCCTAGTAAAGCGCTGAAGGGAATTTACCTCAATCATGGATGAAGGGGGAGTTATCTCACATATATCTTCTATGGGAGGAAGATTCTTCACATCTTCAGATTTAATACCTTTCTCCTTGAGAGACTTCTTGGCTTCCCTCATATCTTCATCATTCAATTTAATTAAACCCCTCTTCTTCAATATTAGCGTTGGAGTTGGTTCAGGCGTAGTCCAATCATCATGATTCCGGCCTATTTTAGCCAATAATTCTTCAACGTCGTCTGGAGTTCTTTTCCTGAAAACACAACCAGCACAACTATCCAGGTATGCCCTAGACTCAATGGTTAGTCCACTATAAAATATATCAAGTAAATCATGCTTTTCCAAATCATGATCAGGCCGAGCTCTAATAAGAGAGCAAAATCTCGCCCAAGCCTCGGGCAATTTCTCTCCATCTCCCTGGTCAAAATTATAGATTCTCTGCAAAGCAATATGTTGAGCACTAGCAGGAAAGTATTTACGGAAGAAAACATCAAGCAATTCTTTTGGACTTCTAATAGAATTAGGTGGCAAACTATTATACCAAGTTTTAGCGTCATCCTTTAATGAGAATGGAAAGATTTTAGCAACAAAGTAAGTACGCTTCTTAACATCATCAGAAAACAAGCTACTCAGAGTAGATAGCTCAATCATGTGTTCAACAGCACTTTCTTTTTCAGTACCACAAAAGGGTGTTTTCTCAACAATAGCTATATGAGATAGATCAAGAGAAAAATCATGATCTTTACCCTTAATGTTTATAGGAGATGTGGCAAATTTAGGATCAGGAGACAGTTTATATCTAACAGCATGTTCTGCAAGCAACTTTTTAATTTTTCTTGCATCAGTAGTAGCATTGCATTTTTCAATAAAATCATCATTAAGCTCCACATAATCTTCATCAGGATCATCACTAGAATAATCAAGTTCAGGTGAATTAACAGGTGTAGTAGCATTAGGAGTTTCAGTATTTTCAATTTGTCTAGACCTAGCAATCGTAGCATCTAGAAAGGATCCCAATGAACCACTATCATCAAGCACAGCAGAAATATTATCAATATTATGAGAGTTTTCAGATTCAGCAGAAGTACCCGCATGTGAAGCATGTGGCGGTGAAACAAGTTTATCAATCACAGATGGTGAATCAAGAGCAGCAGAGGTACTCAGAGTTGTACCTTTTCTTGTAGTGGATGGTAATATGGCGACCTTAGTATCGCGAGGTTTACCCATGATGGAGAATTTGCAGCGAACAATATCAATCCAAGTGAACTTCCAAGCAAAGCTATGCTCCCCGGCAACGGCGCCAGAAAATAGTCTTGATGACCCACAAGTATAGGGGATCGCAACAGTCTTCGAGGGAAGTAAAACCCAATTTATTGATTCGACACAAGGGGAGACAAAGAATACTTGAAAGCCTTAATAGCGGAGTTGTCAATTCAGCTGCACCTGGAAACAGACTTGCTCGCAAGAGTTTATCGATAATGTAACAGTTTTATAGCAAGAGTGTAGTGAAATAACGACGGTGTAACAAAGACAGCAGTAGTGATTTTAGTAAACAGCAGGATTAAAATACTGTAGGCACGGGGACGGATGAATGGGCGTTGCATGGATGAGAGAAACTCATGTAACAGTCAAGCAGGGCATTTGCAGATAATAATAAAACGGTATCCAAGTACTAAGCAATCAATATGCATGTGTTCCATATATAGTCGTACGTGATCGCAATGAGAAACTTGCACAACATCTTTTGTCCTACCAGCCGGTGGCAGCCGGGCCTCAAGGGAAACTACTGGATATTAAGGTACTCCTTTTAATAGAGTACCAGAGCAAAGCATTAACACTCCGTGAACACATGTGATCCTCACATCACTACCATTCCCTCCGGTTGTCCCGATTTCTGTCACTTCGGGGCCATCGGTTCCGGACAGCGACATGTGTATACAACTTGCAGGTAAGATCAATAAACAATGAATATCATGATGAAACAATAACATGTTCAGATCTGAGATCATGGCACTCGGGCCCTAGTGACAAGCATTAAGCATAACAAGTTGCAACAATATCATCAAAGTACCAATTACGGACACTAGGCACTATGCCCTAACAATCTTATGCTATTACATGACCAATCTCATCCAATCCCTACCATCCCCTTCGGCCTACAGCGGGGGAATTACTCACTCATGGATGGGGGAAACATGGCTGGTCGATGGAGAGGCGTTGGCGGTGATGGCGGCGATGATCTCCTCCAATTCCCCGTCCCGGCGGAGTGCCAGAACGGAGACTTCTGGCTCCCGCGACGGAGTTTCGCGATGTGGCGGCGTTCTGGAGGGTTTCTGGCGACTTCGACTTCTCCCCGTGCGTTTTTAGGTCGAGGCCGATAAGTAGTCCGAAGGAGGGCGTCGGAGGCCGGCCGAGGGGGCCACACCATAGGGCCGCGCGGGCCCCCCCTAGGCCGCGCCGCCTTATGGTGTGGGGCCCTCGGGCCTCCACCTTCCTTGTCCTTCTGGCTCCGTCAGTATTTTGGGAAAATAGGGCCTTCTGCATGAATTCCGAGGATTTTCCCGAAAGTTGGATTTCTGCACAAAAACGAGACACCAGAACAGTTCTGCTGAAAACAGCGTTAGTCCGTGTTAGTTGTATCCAAAATACACAAATTAGAGGCAAAACAATAGCAAAAGTGTTCGGGAACGTAGATACGTCACTACAAGAAAAGTTCTGATAGACAACGTCTCAAAATCGTCCGCTAAGGGGTATTTTTCGTCGCCTATGGGCCTAACCCGACGATATGGGTTCTGTTGTGGAAAATGCATCAGGCAAAGTCCTACGATGATTTTTTCGGTCCGTCGCGCTTGGGCGCCCTTCCGCCACGGAAAATTGGACCGTTGCCCAAGTGTTTCCGGGAGCCCGTTGACTGCTGACGTCATGCAAACTGACACGTGGCGTACGTCGTTAATCGGCGATTAACGGCGTTAACCGCCGAAACCCCGTGGTAGATGGTAGGCCCACACGAGGCTCGCCACGTCTTAAGCGGGCCGGCCCATAATTTTTACGGCCCGGGCCAGCTCACTAAGTTTGACCGGTCAACTATATAGCCGGGCTGGTCCATTAGTTACGTGGGCCGGCCTAACCTCTAAAGTTGATCGGTCAAAACTTTAATGGGCCGGCCCACTAAGCATGTGGGCCGGCCGAATGCACTCGTTTGACCTGGTCCAACGAGCAAAAGGGCCGGCCCACAAGACATGTGGGACCCACTTTCCTGTTATCGGGCCGGCCCATTTAACAAGTGGGGTCCGCCTTAAAGCAAGTGGGCCGGCCCAAAAAATTATTGGGCCGGCCCAATTAGCATGTGGGTCCCACTTTCCTGCTATCGGGCCGGCCCATTTAGTACGTGGGGTCCACATTAGATCAACTGGGCTGGCCCAACAAGCCAGTGGGCCGGGCCAAAAGCACAGGTGGGTCCCACTTTCCTGTTAAAGGGCCAGCCCATTTAGTATGTGGGGTCCACCATATAGCAAGTGGGCCGGCCCAACAAGATAGTGGGCCGGGCCAAAAACACAGGTGGGTCCCACTTTCCAGTTAAAGGGCTGGCCCATTTAGTATGTGGGGTCCACCATATAGCAAGTGGGCCGGGCTAAAAACACAGGTGGGTCCCAGTTTCCAGTTAAAGGGCTGGCCCATTTAGTATGTGGGGTCCACCATATAGCAAGTGGGCCGGCCCAACAAGATAGTGGGTCGGCCAAAAACACAGTGGGTCCCACTTTCTGTTAAAGGGCCGGCCCTTTTAGTACGTGGGGTCCACAATAGAGCAAGTGGGCCGGCCCAACACGCTAGTGGGCCGGGCCAAAATCACAGGTGGGTCCCACTTTCCTCTTAAAAGGCCGGCCCGTTTAGTATGTGGGGTCCACCATATAGCAAGTGGGCCGGCCCAACAAGAGAGTGGGCCGGGCCAAAACACAGGTGGGTCCCACTTTCGTCTTAAAGGGCCGGCCCATTTAGTATGTGGGGTCCACCACAAAAGCAATTGGGCTGGCCCAACTAGTTAGTGGGCCGGCCCAGTAGTGGGTGGGGTCCACCTTAAAGCAAGTGGGCCGGCCCACTTAGAGTGTGGGGTCCACAGTAAATCAAGTGGGCTGGCCCAATAAGTAAGTGGGCCAGCCCGTTTAGTTGCTATTTATATGCCGGCGTAATAGGCGCTTTAGGATTTTGCGAGCCAAGACATATGTGATTTCGCTTAATTGGGCCGTTTAAGGGATGGGAATTCGTGATTTAGATACGAGAATATTTACGCAGCATTGATTTACGTCGGATAGCCTCACTTACCACAAGCACCAAAGAAAAATGCGCGAAAGAACTATAAAAACTAACTAAATATTACATCACCGTAAGGCTTTGAAAAATATTACAGAACCCAGAGAAATTGAATGGTAATTAAACCTATAATACAATGAAGCGATCCAGCAATCTTTTAAGTTGTCCATGCAGCACCTATATCTGAAACAAAGACATTACAAGTTAAGACAGCAACAATGGAAACGCAAAGACACTGCAATATTGTTTGCCAAAGAATTTGGAACTCATCATTTCGTCATTATAACAAGATCATTGTAATGCGCACAATAAGCAAACAAAGAGTGCATGCCGCATACCAACAACCAATATAACAGAGCATGTTAGAATGAAACAAATAGACTTACTATCGAGTCCCATGCAAACCAACATGTTCAGGGAGTACAAAATTGGCATGAACAACATAGTAGCAGGCTATAAATTTTGTAACAACGACTGAGCAAGATGAAGTTATGATGGCTACATCTACAGAGCAGGGAATGTAAACCAAAAATAGAAGTTACGATGGCAAAAGCTAAAGAGGAGGGAATGTGAACCAACATGTGCCAAGTGCAATTACTTCATTTTGGCCGTGAACTAAATAATACTCCTGAACTTATAGTGAAGGGGATGCAAATCAAGATGTTTCGGGATATAAACTTGTAATGAGCAACACATAGAGGATAGTTAATGCTGGAGCTTAGGATGGACCAGATACAGAATATAGTGGGATCACCTGTGAACTTGTATAAGAGGGAATGCAAACCAATATGTTCAGCTTTCCATATGTGAGCGTCATGCCAAGTCAGAGAAACAAGTCAATAATGCAGCTTTTGAAGAACAAGATGGCACGCAAAATTATTATCTAGTAGTATGACAAGTTTATTTGTACTACAGGCTAGATAGCAGAGTGATAGCATGCCAAACTAAGTCCTTACTTTGTTAGCTTACAATGAACTAGATACAAAACAATGGCATCACCTGTAGTACAGGGAATGCAAGCCAACATGTTCATGGAGTAAAAAATTGGCACAAACAACATAGTAGCAGGCCATAATTTTTGTAACAACGACTGAGTAAGATAAAGTTATGATGGCTAGATCTACAGAGCAGGGAATGTAAACCAAATATAGAAGTTACGATGCCAAAAGCTATAGAGCAGGGAATGCGAACCAACATGTGCAATTACTTAAAATTGGCCGTGAACTAAATAATAGCAGGATGTTACTATAATACCTATAATTTTTGTAACAACGACTGAGCAAGATAGAAGTTATGATGGCTACATCTACGAAAGCAGGGAATGCAAACCAAAATGTTCAATCGCTTAAAGTTAGCAATGAAGTAGAAAATAGCAACGTGTTACGGTCATAGCTAGGAATGAACTAAAAGAGCTTCAGACAAACAAGCATCTGAACCCAGAACATGGCGCTAAAACAAGGGACTTACATTAGGAGAAGCACTCTGTGGGAGTCACAGCAGATCTTCCTGGGGTTGATAGATCCGGTCATGAAGTACGCTACATGTGCTACTTGGGGTTGGAGAGACGGCCATTACACTTCATGATTACTCATCTCATCTGCAAAAACGTAACGGTGCGTCGTTAGCACAAACAGGTTCCCCCAAGATTAAACAAGAACTTGCAGGCAAGCAATAGAAAAGCGACAGTAGAAGAGTTTAGATCATGCACGGCGCGGGTGAAGCAGATCCGGTTCATGCACAGCGGTGTCGGTGAGCAAGATCCGATGCGGTGGACGACGGATCCGGCGAAGCGGCTCCGGTGGGGTGGACGATACCGCAGCTGAAGCGACTGTGGTAGACTGCTGGATGAGCATATGGTTTCGAGGTTCGGCGGGGATGATCCGGTCCGGTTGATGACGGCGTCGATGAAGCGGCTCCGGCAGGCAGCCGGATGACGAGGATCGCAAGGGCTCGGGTAGGCCAGGGAAGTCCGGCGGGGATGTTCCGGTGCGGTGGTCGTGGAGGTGGTAGAGAGAGGGACTTGAGAAGTTCCGGTGGGTGGTCTCAGATGAGAGACTGAGGGAAATGAATTTTTTTGGGAGGGTATCCGGGGCTAGGGAGGTGGTGATCCAAAAAATGACGGCCAGACCCCCCCACCAACCGACTTTGCTGTCATCTCCACAGGGGTAGAATCGGAATTTGGAAGCGTGTGAAATTTTTGTATTTTGTGGGCGGGAAGTTTTGCCGCTATGAGATTTTGAATTTCGCTACGGTCCAAGTATAATGATAAAAAATTGTGAGACCGTACTAGTACCTCTGTTCAAGGACGACTGTAAAATGAAATCATCATCAAGTTGAACATCGGTTACTACCATGATCATCATCGGACACAGATCTGGTGACATGCACCTGAAATTGGTGCATCCGTTGCAAAGTATAATGCTAAAATTTTGAGTGACCGTACTAGTACTTATGTTCAAGCCCGAGTGCAACATCAAATCATCATCACGTTGAAAATTTGTTACCATGATCATGATCTATCTCTAAATTTGGCGCATCCGCTAAATCTGGCAAAGTATAATGATAAAGAAATTGTGAGACAGTAGTAGTACTTCTGTTCAAGGTCGAGTGCAACATCAAATCATCATCACGTTTAAAATTTGTTACCATGATCATGATCTACCTCTGAAAATGGGCGCATCCGCTAAAACTTGCAAAGTATAATGATAAAAAAATTGTGAGACCGTACTAGGACTTATGTTCAAGGTCGAGTGCAACATCAAATCATCATTACATTGAAAAGTGTGTTACCATGATCATGATCTATCTCTGAATTTGGCGCATCCGCTAAATCTCGCAAAGTATAATGATAAAAAAATTGTGAGAATGTACTAGTACTTATGTTCAAGGCCGAGTGCAGGATCAAATCATCATCACGTTGAAATTCGTTACAACGATCATGACATATCTCCAAAATTGGCGCATCCGCTAAATCTCGCAAAGTATAATGATAAAAAAAATTGTGAGACTGTACTAGTACTTGTGTTCAAGGCCGAGTGCAGGATCAAATCATCATCACGGTGAAATTTGTTACAACGATCATGACATATCTCTGAAATTGGCGCATCCGCTAAATCTTGCATGTGGCGCATCTCAGTGCGGAGCAACAGGCCGGTGCTATCAAGGTTGAGGCATCAGTAGCGTCATCGGGCTCTCCTCTTTTGATAGATCTTCTACACGGCGCGGCGCACCGCCCGTCGAGAAGCAGTCACATGTGATACCGAGGTGGAGACGTCGCCGGCATCCTCGAGGCGCGGCCGCCCTTCTACGAGCCAGCGTCGACTCAAGGTATGAATCCATGCGTTGTCGCGCCCCTTCTTCCGATGAAGTGGGGTGCCTTAGATTTATTGTTCTTCTCTTACGATTATTTCGAGCCGAACATGTGTGCTCTTTCTCTGAATATATTGCTTGAAAAGCTAACCAAGTTAATTAAATTCACTTCGTTCTTAATCTTGCGTGCTAATTTTGTTATTTTTGCTGACAGTGGTGCGCGCAAGGAGATTTATTTGTGGGTGTGCTGAGCTGTTAGGCCTAAGTCGAAATCCTCAGCTAAACGAGGCCTCAGCTTAACACATAAAAAAGGTGTTCAATCTCGCCCACAATGTCCTTTTCTTTCCTCTTCCTTTATTGGAACTTGTTTTGCAGACAAGGAAAGTGGCACGTGTAATGTGAGTAAAACCCTCTTAGCCAAAATCAGCTACAAGCAAGATTTTCTGTATTGTAGATGCCCCAATTGACTCTAATCCCCAATGTAGTCTTTTTTTTATGTCAGTATAGACTTCTTTACATGGCATGCATTTGCCTAATGAGCAGCATTGTATTGCCATTCTAGCCAACCTGATCGATATGTCAAGCTTCATGCACGAGATGCCATGTTTAATTTACTCCCTCACTCCGATCCATATTTCTTGGTGTAAAATGAATGTGAATCGAAGGGAGTACTTTTATTAGATAGTACTATACCATTTCAAAAAAAATACTAGTACTTCGTACTACTACATCACAAATGCATCAAAAGAGTACTACCATCACAAAACCACCACGGTTGTACTAGTAGAGTTTAATACTGAACTTCCAAAGGGAATAAGATTACACATATGAACTTTAAACAGGACCAGGAGCATGAGGGCCAGCAGTAGGGGCGTTGACTGGGAACAAGCCAGGCAAGACGTAATTCTGGAGGAAGAGGCCATATGCTACGTGCTTGGCCTTGGTTGCATGTGGCGGTGCTTCCCCGATGTACTTAGGCCTACACCCGTCGCATCTTGGATCAGTGCGGATGTCCTTCTCGGGAGGATTTTGCCACAGAATGGGCAAAATAGCTCCCCGCGCCTGCGGGAACGAATTTCCCCACCCGTCCGCCGCTTCAGAACGTAGCGGCTCTTCTGGTCCCTGCACTCCTTGTTGTCGTCCATGTCATCAGAATATTCCTGTGAATTATAAAGTACATAATAATCAGGTGCTTAATGAAAGATCGAATAAATACTGCACTATCATAAGCAAACCTTAGAAACCCTAAAATTAAATGTGTAGAACAAGTAAATGGCAAAAGAAATCATACTAAATCACGAGAAAACCCTATGAACAGCAATGAACATAAGCCACAACAATTGCAAGTCCACTAAGTATGAACACATAAATTAATTATATGACAAATCAAGCCAACTACATGGCAGATTAGTCGAAATTAAACTAGAATCTGACCGTACGAACCGTAGAATCAAGTACGTCTACAAGAACAAGGTAGGGGATCAAATCAATCAAGAACCAGGTTCGTGCAAACCACGCGAACAGTAATATGACACAAAAAGGATCGGGACAGTTTCGGTAAAAGAGCAGTACCTCCTCGTCGTCACCCTCGACATCCTCCTGGAACTGAACGTTTGGGCCGAAATCGTCGAAGGGGTCGAGGTCCGTGTCCAGCACCGGGTCTAGGAAGACCTCGCCGTGGTGGCCTGCAACGCCTTGTGGATCTTCGGCGGGAGCAACGGCGTTGCTATCCACCTTCTCCTTGACAGCCAGGACGCCCGTTTCGACCGAGGTCGAAGAATCAGACAAGCAGAGGAGACGAGCGGCCTGGGTGCCCGGTGAAGCCTCACCCGCCGCGACGGCCACTACCGCAGAGGCATCCTCTGCGCGAGTGGCCGCCGATTGCTCCGCCTCGTACGCAAGACCTGTCTTCATGCTGCTGCGGTTGGAAACGAGGAAGTCGATGCCTCGGAGGTGCGGTGAGTTGATGGGAGGGGAGAGGACGAGCTCGCGAGAGACGATGAGGCCGATTATTTTATAGCCTCTGACTCTCTGTATCAGAATGGCATTAGTTGTGGACGCGACAGACGATGAGGCCGATTAGTTGTGGACGCGTGAAGTCGTGCATGTACTCGATTCTCACGTATACCAATACTTCCAAACGTCATAAGTAATTCACAATCATTCAGAATAATATGAGACCTTAACATTTTATTGTTTGTGTCAGATATTGTCCATGAAAAATAACATCCTTCAAAAAATAAATCCCCTATGCCAATCCGGTCATGCCCGTCTACTCCAACTAGCTTCCTCGAGTAATTTGTCACCTTACATTCTTAAAATGAACCAAAATTTGGCACAGGGGCATCACATGGAAAATGATGTTACCATTCTCTCTTCCCATTTTTGTTTGAATTTTTCAAAATTGTCATGCCCTAACGGAAAAAATGTATGTTCCTTCTATGAAGCATGTATCAGAATGGCATTACCAAAACCTGGGGGTGGCGGGGCACATGGTGGTGTGATGATACATCACATTTGGACCACACAACACAATTTGGACCAACCAAAAAAATTCAACCACCCTACACAAACCCTGGTCAAAACTAGTTTGACCAATATTACAAAAGTTGTACATAATTCAGAAACCGTCAGAAATATACGAATCATTCAGGAGTCAATACTGAAGACAAAGCAATTATGCCAAAAGACGAAGGCAGAGGAGGAACAGGTCTTGCTATATTGCACAACAACGCCAAATTCAACTTTTCATCGATTCCAAAATTCTGGCTGCAATTAGCACACCCTGGTCTCCTGATGTCGCAATAGTTGGCTGCTGGGAGCGGAGACACTCGACTTCCTTCTTCAACTTATCGCACTCTGTGCGAACTTTCAAGTACTTCGTCTCGAAATATTGCGCATGTTCAGCATGCAACTCCACTTCCTATTGAAAACTTTCACAGTCATAGTTGCAATCACACTGACCAGCCTTGTCAGTGACCACACTCGTCGGTGGCTGGGCGCGTAGTTCCTCAACTTCCTTCTTCAACTTCTTACACTCCGCGAGAACATCTGAGTACCGTTTATCAAAAGAAGATTGCTCGGAACGGGCATTCTCCGCCGATATGGCACGATTTAAAATGCCCCTGCCCACGAGGTGGCGGAGTTTCTTATGAAGGATGGTGTTGTGACCCTTGATCTGGTCCAGTTTCGCGGAGAATCGTGTTATCACATCCTGCATTGCAAATTCAACAGCAATGAAGTATGCAGAGTGCAGATGAGGGGGGAGAAATAAACAAATGGAGTGCCAACCTCTTCAATATGCCTGAGAGCTGCAAAGTCCTTGTCCATAGGAACCTCTTCAACTATGGAACCGCCATCCCTAGAAGAAAGACAGTTAAGTAGTTGGATCTGGCAGCCAGCAAGGAGGCGATGAAACTGCGGCACGGCAATGGAAACATACACGGCCGAAGATGCACACACGTGCACTGGCTGCTCCTCTCCCGGAGACTGAGCATTCGTCTCTGATTCTGCATTCAGGATACCAAACCTATGCAAGAGTTTGAGGTTTCTGTTCTGAAGGGTGGTGTTGTGGCCCTTTAATCTCATAATCCCTTCCTGCATGGAAAAATTCACCAGTAACGAATCAGGGATCCTTTTTCATTCACAGGATATGAAAATCATAAGATTAGGAAAAGCATAGGATTTTGTATACATTAGAGAGGGTGTATGCGCTATTTTATGGGCTAGTTTGGAATGTACAAAATGAAGTCGTGTTTAATAAACCCAAATCTCATCCCTTCTTGCAGGTTATCCCTATGATTATTCACTAGATCAGTATGTTTCTTATCTCCAGCCCGAGGATCAGCAGGATATCAGGGAGTCTGGGTGCAACTGACTAGAGACAGCCGCACGGGATTTTTACAGCCTGTGGTGGTCGGCGCTTTCCTCATAGAATTACTTACTGATGTGTTTTTGCCTTTTTGGCACCTGCTGTTTTCTATGTTTCATTGGTGGATCTTTGTGTCGACTCTAGCTGATCCGTGAGAAGTTGTCATAATTTGTGTATGAACTGAAGAAAGCAATAAAGCAGCCATATACATCATTTTGATGCAGAGGCTGTGATATGTCCCCCATTTCGAAAAAAGGAACAAACATAGGATATATTTCTATAAATCAAACAACTAATGTAGGGAAGAACCCATAGGATCTAAATGCTACACAATTCTTATAGAAGTCCTACGAATTAAAGAAGCCCTCATGCAGTACGGAGATGAAGAGGAAGAAAAAAGCAATGGATATACTTCGTATATTATAGTGCATACATTATTAATGCTCTTGAGAGCTAACAAGTGCTCATCAAACAACGGGTCCTCGATAGCTAAGTACGAAGTGGATCCTGCGGTAGAAAGCACGAGCCTGGAACCGTCGGCCCAGGAAGATGA
The DNA here is from genome assembly GCF_019359855.2 of Lolium perenne. NCBI lineage: Eukaryota > Viridiplantae > Streptophyta > Magnoliopsida > Poales > Poaceae > Lolium > Lolium perenne. The sequence goes on along the minus strand of NC_067250.2, from coordinate 296,046,026 downwards.
TAGCCGGTTTAGTTGGCACCACCTGCCAGCAAGGACTCAACGAAAATCCGGCATGGCGATGGAAACATACCCAGGAGCTTCGTACCCACCAGGTTGGCGAGAAACGAGCGATTTCTCAACTTGGGTAGGAATGGCGCTGAAACCAGCCGCCATGGAAGAAAGACGGTTAAATTGTTTGATCCGCTAGCCAGCCAGAAGGCAGAGAAACTTCGGCATGGCGATGGAAACATACCGGGGAGCTACGTACCCACCATCTTGGCGAAACACGGTCGATTTCTAGGCATCGGTAGGAAGGGCGACACTTGAACGGACGGCCCTGGAAGAAAGACGGTCAAATAGCTGGTTCTCCCGGGTAAAAAAAATAGTTGGATCTGTTTGCCTTGCTGTAATCTGCGTTCATGGGGGCAAAGAAAGCACATGGCGATAAAAACCTACCAGGACTCTTGCTGGATTACTCTGCCCTGACCCAACAAGCCCGAAGCAGTCTGAGCTTGCGATGGAAGCGCAGACTGAGCTTGCGATGGAAGCGCAGACTGAGCTTGCGATGGAAGCGCAGACATGCCTGTCCGCCGGCGCCGCTGGTACACTTTCAAAGTCGGAGTTTGCAGGACTTTCAGCGGGATGGATTTCACCGCGGATTTAGTCTCAGACAACAACGCCTCCTTCCTCTTCTTACACTTCTTCATGTTCTTCTTAGACAACTTGTTGAACGATGGATGAATCGCTGGAGGAAGAAGGAAGGGACAAGCAGGTGGGGATAGAAGGGGTCGGTGTAGAGCTCTCCGGGGAGGGTTCCCCGGGGAGGAGGATGAAAACTGGAACGAACAGGACAGGGATGGGACTGGGCAATCTTGTCCGTCCATCCAAAATCAAAGGGTGGGAGCACATAAGACTTTGGGCCATTGACAGGCTGGTCCTACCACAGGCGGACCCCAAGTTTCAGCGATTCAATGTCAGTGAAAAGATGGGCAATGTAAAAGAATCTTATTCGGGGTCGGCCGCGGAAGCCAAATCTCTGTGTCCCAAAGTCTACTAGTAGTCTACTCCTATATAGGTATAGCTGCATAGCCATCATACCATTGCATTGATCGAGCTGTACGCCTTTACCACTCTGATTCAGGTCCAAAATATTAGTGTTCTCTTGTCAAATCAAAGGCCTTGTCAGTTTGACGAAATGGACGTTCTTTAACTCACAAACTACTCCAAGGACATCATTTACGGACTACTCAGTTCGGCAAAAAGATTCTTGAAGCCATGTACATATTTTCTGGATCAATTTAGTAATTTGCTACAACTGTAATATTATTTCCAATTTTCAGCAATTTATTTGAATTTTAGGATTTTACTTATAAATTTCGCTAATTGACATGTGTAGGAAAGATAGAAAACAACTAGTGTATGCATGACCAATTAATCTGACTAAATAAATCTTATAGTGGCCACTTTGCATCACTCAAACTGAGAGTGCATGTTAGATTCATATGATAGAATAATGGAGAATCGCTATGACATATGCCTCCTTGAATCCTACGGGAAAGAAATCTACGGGAATTGGTAGAGCTAGGTGCGTGATGGTATCATAGGAAAGACAAAAGAAATTTCTATATAGATTGAGAGTGCATAGCATAGTTGTCACAGATGCATATGAATTTTTCCAAGATGTCTAACCTCTTATTAGAAATCCCATAGGGTTGTACTAGTATAAGAAAACAATACATAGAAATTTTGGAGGATTCAATTCTTCAAATCAAACAAGCTATATAGGGGGAAAATCATATCCTTTGATTCGTACAATTTGTATAGGAGTTATGTAGGATTTGACTATAGGAGTTATGTAGGATTTGACTATAGGATTTGAATATTTGTACGGTTGTGTAATATTTCTACCCAGATCAATTCACATACCACCGGTTATGTATTTTTTTTGGGCTATAAAAATAGGAGGTGTGGTATATTTGATGTGTGTAGAGATAATCTCACCATCTTATACCACTACCCACCTCTAACATTTCGAGCAAACAAAAAAAAATCTATACCACTACCCACCTCTCGTCCTACACTCAATTCCTACACAACCAAACAACAAAAATTGGCTATCCCTAGCCAGGTGGTTGGGGATACTCTCACCCCATAAACCTATCTCCTAAACCAAACAACCCCTAATATGGAGGGAAGGAAAACCTAGTATCCGATAATCGTACAAAAACACATAAAGCAATCTGGAACCGTCCACATAGAATCAACGGGCCAGAGCAGATGCCTTCTTTGGGAAGGGTCTTGCGCGGAAGCCAAGGAATCCTCTGCGTCGACAATCTGGTGTAGCAGTAAAATACACCATCATAGCGGAACATTGATGGAGTCACTACAATGCGTCCGAATCCGGGTATAGTCTTGTCATATCAATGGCCATGTCAGTTTCTCCAGATATAATCTATCCGTTAGCTAGTACTACTACTCTAGAGGCTGACGCCACATGCAGAAGTTGTACAGTACTACGACTACTATCGAGTATCGACTAGTCCGATCACGTCCAGGTCCCAACTACTCAAAAATGGCCGTAAAGAAAATGCAGAAGTAGGATGGGGCCACGACAAAAGACATACATCTATTTATGGACAGAGGTAGTATCATATCAGCATGCATTAGCATCTCATTTGCAACTAGTTGCACTCGCATCCTATTATCGGATATCACACTTCTACACTTTTAAAAAATATGAAGAAAAACAAAACTGGGACACATATTATGTTGTGTATTGCTCCACATGTCACAAATGAGTATGTAAAAAAAATTTCTAGCTTGCACAAAAAAGACAAATGATATGTGAATAGTTAAGGAATATTATTCACTTTGGTCTTTTCTTTTTTCCACAGCTCACATATGGTCACTTTTTGAAACAAATGTTTAGATGTGCGCAAGATACAACATAACCCGTGACTATGATTTGAATTTACATTTTTTTACAAACTCGAAATGTGACATCCGACAATAAGATGAGGGATCAACTAGTTGCGAAATGTTTGCACTCCTGACCATGCATCTGAATCTATCTACTAGACTACTACAACAACATACAAAATGCACCAGTTTTGAACTAGACATGTAACAGCAGTACTAACCGTTGGTTTCCAAAATCTAACGCTTGTGATTAGAGGGATTCGCGTCAAGAGATACCACAACAACATACACTTCTTTCTAGAACCATCATGTAGCCATTATGTAGAAGAAGAAAAAAGCAGGGTCACACCAATATCACACATCCCACTCGATAGTAAGAAAGGTTCCAAGTTATTGTTCCCATTTCTCAACTGGTCATACCTTTTTCGATGGTGTAACCTACGTAGTATAAGTTATATATTAGTTGTATGGAAAGTTTGAGCAACATTTAGAACATAATTTTGTACTCCTAATTGGTCCAACATGCATGCTAAGATTGGGGTCTTCACCTTGAAATGGCGAGCGCCGAAAAGCGGGTCAAAATCGCCCAGATCCTCAAAGATATCTACAGGCGCAGCCGCTGTATGAGAGACGGAGTGGGAAACGAGTGGGGCGATGTATGAGAGACGGAGTGGGGGTGTAGTATGTACTATAGTAAGACGGCGAGACGGCGAGGTCAGAGTGATTAAGAGTAGTCACAATGGGAAGTACGTAGTACGTAGTATCATACACTACTAGTTTGTGATACTACCTCCACAATGCATAGTATCATAATATGGTTCATACTTATGTCATATTTAAAGTTTTGTAGAATCTCAATGCAAATGTGTGTACATGATGTATTTGTCATGAAGTTTTCTAAGTTTTCTAGGTTTATGTGTTATAATACTACTCTCATCTCTCACCTGATAATTGATGTGACACATTAGATTTTTGCCAACATGGCATGTATGATACTACTTACGAGCCTTAAAAGCACTTTTTTGTGATGTTGATCAAATTGTACTCTAAAATTGTCACTGGACAACAGGTCGGCCTATTGCAAACTTGTTTGAATGAGCTAAAATAGTTAGAAATCTAGAAAATTTGTCACTTCAATGAATTTTCATCCTATAACGTTTACTTAATTTGAAAAACGAATGGGGACATTTGCCATAATGGGACAATCATTTCTACAAAAAAGAATAAGATGGAAAGTCTCGCAATGTTATTTATCATGACAACATTGACAAGTCACAACCGTGGGGTGATTAGGGAATCCACTCCGCTAGAAAAAACAAACTTATATAAGGCATGTGTGGCAATGCAGTTTGTCTACCTTATACACATATCTCGATGTGTAGCTATATATGGATTTTATTTTCCAACTTTAGATGATCAGTTTATAGTTCACCATTTAATTAGATTCATAATTTTTGGAAATAAAATACTTGGAGGTACCCTGCAAGTGTGGTACCACAAACAAAGCCCAAACATGGGTCCCAATAGTACAACATTGCGCGCATATATAGGAAGTTTGAGAAAATTTGAAACCAACCAAATGAGGTAGAAACAAATCAAAAAAAAAGTTGTGAAACATGTGCATGGAGCCATCACATGACATGTAATTACTACTAACAAGTAAAAAATATAAAACCCTATCATACATAGAGGTTTGGGGTGAAGAGTTATTATTCACACACATATAGAATAAATATGGACTACTTTTGGCTTTCTACCCATTAATTTGAGCAAGCTTCATGCAGTGTCCACTTCAAACTTGACAACATTGGAACCATAGCTGCTTGAGTTCGCCTCGCTAGCCTCTTCCCATATGTAAGCTTAATTAATTGGTTACACTACGAAAACCACAGTCAACTTCTGAATAATGCATGCATTGCCCCCCTTTTGCACATATGCAACTTTGCAAAGTAGGGATTTTTGGTTTACCACACATTAGTGTGTTGTTTTCTTTTTATTAGGACCCATGTTTGGTAGCCACATTTTTCCAAAGCCAAAGTGTGGTTAGCAACAAAAAAAAAGCTAGTATGGCTAGCCACCAAATTGTGGCTTAAAATATTAAAGCCAAACTTTGTCAAAACTTTGTAAAAAAAGTTGAGTCTATGACAAATGGACCATATATACATGCAATGAAGTGTGATAAGCCAAATTGTGGCAAAAACCAAACACATGCCAAATAAACTATATGCATGGCTGCCAAATTTTGGCTTCTTGACAAATTGTGGCTAGGAACCAAACATGCCCTTGCTGGCCAAAGGGGTCCAAATATGTGTTTTGTTTATTCGCTATCATGTGCAGTGTGTGCACAATACCACAAATCAAAATTTCAAGGGTAGGCCAAACATGCATGCATGGTAGGCGAATCGCCATTTCGAAGGCTAATTTGTCAAACTAGCTTACCATGAAACCATCATTTGTACTCCAATTAATTAAGTTCGGATATGAATGGTGGTCATCAACCAAACTAATAAGAATTCAAAATTTGGGATGATATAGGGATGTGCCCTATTGTTGTGGAATCAGAAAACATTAATTAGCCAACGAAAATGTGGGTTGCATCCAAGTATAGTAACTCACAAAGTCGATTGCCAAGAAGTTTTTGCCTAAATTTGAAAAAAGCCAAAAATGAGGTTCAAACTTATTGAAATCAGCAAGCAAGGCAATCACGAAGTCACCAATTACTACTTTTATCTAGGAAAAATAACAAACATGATGGCATGCAAATATTCTTGAGAAGCAGAATCATTCTGTAAATATTTTTTTTTGGAACCATGCATGTTGGACATTGATTCTCTTCTTGCCACATGGGTGAGCTAGCTTGGTTACCGCAAGAACCATGCATGGCGAACTTTCGAATCATGACCCCTTTTTTAAGAGATCAATGAAAAACTTCTTATTTTCGACTATACTTTGCCAAATACAGTTTTTTTTGGTTTTCCACATAAAGTCTTTTCATTTTTATTGGCCGAATTAAGGGGGGCAAAATTAAAAGGATGTATTTGTGAAGTGGCTACCGCGTGTATTGCGCACACTACCACCTATACAATTTTCACAAGCGGGTGACATGGTTGGATGGCCATGCATTTCCATGGTTTGTTGGATTATCTCATCATGTATATAATAAATTTATTTTGTAAATATTTTTCAATTCAAGTATTAACGATGGTTATATTACAACTCAAATAAATTGGGAAAATACTAGGATTCGCCTCCCTATAATCAATCTTGCCCGTCCATTTCCTATCACCTGACTATAGGGAGTACTAGATTTAAATGTCGGTTGGAGTTAATTCCTCAACCTCATCGCAGTATTATTCCCATCTGTCCCCACTAAACAACCCCTGGCGGTTCGTTCTCCCCTGCATTTCGGCAAGTTCCAAAAAACCCCATTGTTTGCAGTTGCTCTCCCTCCCTCCCCCTCAATCCCTCCGATCAGTTCGACGTGCTTCAGCGCTGCCATGGCCGACGGCGGCCTGTTTACGCCGAAGAGGAGCGTCGTTCCCCATGGGACGACCAAAGTGAACGTGGTCTACACGAATGACCCTTTCGTTCTCGAGCACACCCTCAAGATGTACGAACAAAAGCTACTAGAGGACAGGCCCAGGTTCGTCGGCCTCGACCTAGAATACACTGCGGACCAAGTAAGTACCGCCGTCGTTCAGTTGGCCATGGACGACCACGTCCTGGTGTACCATTTCTGCAGGTATGTTCTTCACATGCCTTCCTTTATCCTTTTGTTTTTTAATATAGAAACTCTTCCTTTATCTTGGATCTGCTTTTTTATTTCGAATAGACTAGGTTCTAACTTGTATGAAAACACGAACAAACTAACTTGTATGAAAAATGTGGTCTGGAACGTAATATCCAACATACTTGTATAATTTTTTTGGATTGACCACGATATCTAGTTTCATGATTTTGGTACTCAAAATTTGCACAAATTTCATGTACTCATACTCACCGATAATCGGCATGGATGTCAAGATATTAACATATAGTAACTGAATCTTAACTTGACACTTAAATAATTAGATCATATAGTCGCAACAATAATTCATGTTATTTTGATGTGTATCACCGATGCAAAATCATTGTTTCACTGCAACAAGTATACAGTTTACTGGAAGAAAAATATGTGTACTATTTCAGCATATACGATCTTACAAGATTGATTTGTGTTAACATGCAGGAGTCCTGATAATCTGGCACTGCAAGAATTCCTTCAACATAAAGGAATTTGTTTCACAACTGTTGACATCAGGGGTGACTCTAGCAGGTTTGCTAGAGATGGCATTAAAATTCCTAAACATAATTGGATTGACATTCAGGATATGATCAATTTCAATGGTCCTGGCAATAGGACTGGCATGGGTGATTTGGCAGCCGCCATCATTGACCCATCTTACAAAGACATGAAGACCAAGTTCCCTACTAGCAGCCACGATCAATGGGAGTGCATGCCATTGCCTGAAGTAAACTTGAGGTATGTTGCGATTGATGGGTATGTCAGTTTTGAGTTGTACAGGCGACTCAAAAAAATCAATGATGGGTGATGTCTACGTTCCCCCTCCTTTCCTGTAGACAGTGTTGGGCCTCCAAGAGCAGAGGTTTGTAGAACAGCAGCAAGTTTTCCCTTAAGTGGATCACCCAAGGTTTATCGAACTCAGGGAGGAAGAGGTCAAAGATATCCCTCTCATGCAACCCTGCAACCACAAAGCAAGAAGTCTCTTGTGTCCCCAACACACCTAATAGGTGCACTAGTTCGGCGAAGAGATAGTGAAATACAGGTGGTATGAATATATATGAGCAGTAGCAACGGTGCCAGAAAATAGCTTGCGGGCGTGTAGTTGATGGTGGTAGTATTGCAGTAGTAGTAACACAGTAAAACAGTAAACAAGCAGCGATAGCAGTATTTAGGAACAAGGCCTAGGGATTACACTTTCACTAGTGGACACTCTCAACATTGATCACATAACAGAATAGATAAATGCATACTCTACACTTTTGTTGGATGATGAACACATTGCGTAGGATTACACGAACCCTCAATGCCGGAGTTAACAAGCTCCACAATAATGCTCATGTTTTGGTAACCTTATAGTGTAAGATAGATCAAAAGACTAAACCAAGTACTAACATAGCATGCACACTGTCACCTTCATGCATATGTAGGAGGAATAGATCACATCAATATTATCATAGCAATAGTTAACTTCGCAATCTACAAGAGATCATGATCATAGCATAAACCAAGTACTAACACGGTGCACACACTGTCACCTTTACACACGTGCAGGAGGAATAGAACTACTTTAATAACTTTGCTAGAGTAGCACATAGATAAATTGTGATACAAACTCATATGAATCTCAATCATGTAAAGCAGCTCATGAGATTATTGTATTGAGGTACATGGGAGAGAGATGAACCACATAGCTACAGCGGAGCCCTCAGCCTCGGGGTGGATTACTCCTCCTCATCATGGAGGCAGCGATGGCGGTGAAGATGGCGGTGAAGACGGCGGTGGAGATGGCTCCCGGGGGCAATTCCCCGTCCCGGCAGTGGTGCCGAAACAGAGTTCTGTCCCCGAATTGGAGTTTCGCGACATGGCGGCGGCGCCTGGAGTCTTTCTGGAGTTTCGTCAATTGGTACTGCGTTTTTAGGTCGAAAGGGCTTTTATAGGCGAAGAGGCGGCGCAGGGGGCACTGGGGCGCCACACCCTAGGCCGGCGCGGCCTAGGCCGGGCCCGCGCCGCCATGTGGTGTGGTGGCCCGCTGGCCCCTCTCCGACTCTTCTTCGGTGTTCTGGACGCTTCCGGGAAAAATAGGAGGTTTGGCGTTGATTTCGTCCAATTCCGAGAATATTGCCCGAACAGCCTTTCTGGAACCAAAAACAGCAGAAAACTAGAACTGGCACTGTGGCATCTTGTTAATAGGTTAGTTCCGGAAAATGCATGAAAATGATATAAAGTGTGAACAAAACATGTTGGTATTGTCATAAAACAAGCATGGAACATCGGAAATTATAGATACGTTGGAGACGTATCAGCATCCCCCAGCTTAGTTCCTACTCGTCCTCGAGTAGGTAAACGATAAAAGATAATTTCTGAGGTGACATGCTACCAACATAATCTTAATCATACCATTGTAAAGCATATGAGATGAATGCAGCGATTCGAAACAATGTAAATGCAATGAGTAAACAAGTGAATCATATAGCAAAGACTTTTCATGAATAGTACTTTCGAGACAAGCATCAATAAGTCTTGCATAAGAGTTACTCATAAAGCAATAAATTCATAGTAGAGACACTGAAGCAACACAATGGAAGATTAAGTTTCAGCGGTTGCTTTCAACTTGTAACATGTATATCTCATGGATAGTTGTCAATGCAAAGCAATATAACAAATGCAATAAGCAAGTATGTAAGAATCAATGCACAGTTCACACAAATGTTTGCTTCTTGAGGTGGAGAAAGATAGGTGAACTGACTCAACAATAAAAGTAAAAGAATGGTCCTTCGAAGAGGAAAGCATCGATTGCTATATTTGTGCTAGAGCTTTTATTTTGAAAACATGAAACAATTTTGTCAACGGTAGTAATAAAGCATATGTATCATGTAAATTATATCTTACAAGTTGCAAGCCTCATGCATAGTATACTAATAGTGCCCGCACCTTGTCCTAATTAGCTTGGACTACCGGATCATCACAATGCACATGTTTTAACCAAGTGTCACAAAGGGGTACCTCTATGCCGCCTGTACAAAGGTCTAAGGAGAAAGCTCGCATTGGATTTCTCGCTATTGATTATTCTCAACTTAGACATCCATACCGGGACAACATAGACAACAGATAATGGACTCCTCTTTTATGCATAAGCATGTAACAACAATTAATAATTTTCTCATTTGAGATTGAGGATATATGTCCAAAACTGAAACTTCCACCATGGATCATGGCTTTAGTTAGCGGCCCAATGTTCTTCTCTAACAATATGCATGCTTAACCATAGGGTGGTAGATCTCTCTTACTTCAGACAAGACGGACATGCATAGCAACTCACATGAAATTCAACAATGAATAGTTGATGGCGTCCCCAGTGAACATGGTTATCGCACAACAAGCAACTTAATAAGAGATAAAGTGCATAAGTACATATTCAATACCACAATAGTTTTTAAGCTATTTGTCCCATGAGCTATATATTGCAAAGGTAATGATGGAATTTTAAAGGTAGCACTCAAGCAATTTACTTTGGAATGGCGGAGAAATACCATGTAGTAGGTAGGTATGGTGGACACAAATGGCATAGTGTTGTTTGGCTCAAGGATTTGGATGCATGAGAAGTATTCCCTCTCGATACAAGGTTTAGGCTAGCAAGGTTGTTTGAAGCAAACACAAGCACGAACTAGTACAGCAAAACTCACATAAAAGACATATTACAAGCATTATAAAACTATACATCGTCTTCCTTGTTGTTCAAACATCTTACTAGAAAATATCTAGACTCTAGAGAAACCACTCATGCAAACCAAATTTTAACAAGCTCTATGTATTTCCTCACTAATGGGTGCAAGGTATATGATGCAAGAGCTTAAACAAGAGCACAACAATTGCCAAGTATCACATTATTCAAGACATCACACCAATTTCTACATGTAGCATTTTCCAATTCCAACCATATAATAATTTAACGAAGCAGTTTCAACCTTCGCCATGAATATTATGAGCTAAGAACACATGTGTTCATACGAACCAGCGGAGCGTGTCTCTCTCCCACACAAGCATTTATTCAAACACAAACAAAAACAAAAGCATACAGACGCTCCAAGTAAAGCACATAAGATGTGACCGAATAAAAATATAGTTTCAAGAGAAGGAACCTGATAATTTGTCGATGAAGAAGGGGATGCCTTGGGCATCCCCAAGCTTAGACGCTTGAGTCTTCTTGAAATATGCAGGGATGAACCACCGGGGCATCCCCAAGCTTAGAGCTTTCACTCTTCTTGATCATAGTATATCATCCTCCTTTCTTGACCCTTGAAAACTTCCTCCACACCAAACTCGAAACAACTCATTAGAGGGTTAGTGCACAATAAAAATTAACATATTCAGAGGTGACACAATCATTCTTAACACTTCTGGACATTGCATAATGCTACTGGACATTAGTGGATCAAAGAAATTCATCCAACATAGCAAAAGAGGCAATGCGAAATAAAAGACAGAATCTGTCAAAACAGAACAGTTCGTATTGACGAATTTTAAAATGGCACCAGACTTGCTCAAATGAAAATGCTCAAATTGAATGAAAGTTGCGTACATATCTGAGGATCATGCACGTAAATTGGCTTAATTTTCTGAGCTACCTACAGGGAGGTGGACCCAGATTCGTGACAGCAAAGAAATCTGGAACTGCGCAGTAATCCAAATCTAGTACTTACTTTTCTATCAACGGCTTTACTTGGCACAACAAAACACAAAACTAAGATAAGGAGAGGTTGCTACAGTAGTAAACAACTTCCAAGACACAAATATAAAACAAAGTACTGTAGCAAAATAACACATGGGTTATCTCCCAAGAAGTTCTTTCTTTATAGCCATTAAGATGGGCTCAGTAGTTTTAATAATCCATTCGCGAAATAGTATTTGAAGCAAAAGAGAGCTTCAAGAGGCAAATTCAAAACAAATTTAAGTCTAACATGCTTCCTATGAAGAGGAATCTTGTACACAAATGAATTCATGAAGAACAAAGTGACAAGCATAAGAGGATAAAACACGAGTAACTTCAAGATTCTCAACATAAAGAGGGGAAACTTAATATTATTAAGATGCATATAACCGTATTTCCCTCTCTCATAATAACTTTCAGTAGCATCATTGATGAAATCCACAATATACCCATCACTTAAAACATTCTTATCATGGTTCATATGCATAGAAGTATCATTAATTTTGGCATAAGAAGAGTTATTCTCATTATTAGTAATTGGAGCAAGATTATTATCAAGAATTTGAACATGGTAAACAAGTTGCATATTAAAAGAATTGTTTTTGGTAATCCAATCATGACTATGACAAGTTTCATAAGGATAATTATAACCTATATCATAGCATTCTTTATAATAATCATCAAAGATCGGAGGCACAGTTGTCATCATAAGAAATAGAATAGTTATCTTTCACAGTCGGTTTATCTATAACCATACCATCATTGTTATTAGAAGGAGATGTATCAAACACATAATGATCAGTAGCAAAAGGATTTTCAAACACCTCTTCCCCAAGCTTACAGCTTTCTATATTATTATGGGAGGAAGCATGGATAGCACTGACACTATGGCAATTATTATCATCATTTTCAGAATTAGTTTCCGTAGATTTGCAATATCAAAAGTAGTGTGTTCATTCAAATCATGATTGCTAATGTATGTAAAGGGCATAGGAAGATCATCGTATTCAGATTCATTATCACAATAATCATTAGGAGCAACATACTTACGGTTACCTAGCGTTATCTCATTCACGCGGGGATACGCCGTTACCTCTTTCTTTTTATTCTCCTTCTTCTTCTTCTTCTTCGTTCCCTTCTTCTTCTTCTTCTCTTCCTTCTCCTCGTTCCCTTCTTTAGGAGGAAGAGGCTTGAAGGGTGGCTCGTCCGCATAACCTGATTTACTTTCAGAAACAATAGAAGAAACTTGGGAGGATCCCTCCTTTTCATTAATTAGTTGAAAACACACAAGGTCCTATCATATTTTGGCAAGGTGTCATCTTCTAAAATATTTTGTATGTAAGTATTTGTATGGCTATTATCAATGCAATAAGAAAAACACCCATGCAGGACATCATCAATATCAAGATCACTCATATGTAACAAAGAGATTTTTCTCGACAGTTCTTCACACCCCAAAAATAAAGTAAGTTCATCATGCTAATTAGGAGTAATTTCATCATCACAATACAAATTTGCAGCACTCATTGGGTTCAAATTATCATTGGAGGAGCATTGAAAATTAAAATGACCCACTTCATGGCAAACTTCACAAATAAAAGGATAGAGGGCACAAACTTTTTTACCAAGATCATCTAGAGCCCTAAACCACTTTCTAGTTTTTTCATTAATATGATGGATGCAATATTCATTTTTGACTTGATTAATTCCGCAAGGCCTATGCATTCCACAAAAATTAACATGCTTATAAGAAATAGCATTTTTAGGAGTTTGAGCATGCTTATTGCAATAATTAACAACAATTTCATTCTTCATGCAAGCCTCTTTAAAAGGTTCATGATACTTATCAAAATTATTTTTAGGCAATTCAAAATGAGAAGCAAAGGCTTTATAAAGATTTGCAGCAACTTGAGAGTCAAGACCATAAGTAGCACTCATATTTCGAAATTTATCGGTATCCATAAAAGCTTCAATGCATTCATAATCATAATTTATACCTGACTCTTTACCTTTGTCGTTCTCCCATCCTTCAGCGTTGTCCTCAATCCGATCAAGAAGATCCCACCTAGCTTCAACCTCTTTGCTTGTGAAAGATCCTTCCGAACACGCGTCCGGATAGTCCTTGTGTTGTCCTGAAAGCCTCGCATAAAAATTATTAACAATAACATTACGGGAGCTCATGAATGGGACATTTGAGCATTAGTGACTTCAATCTCCCCCACGCTTGAGAAATACTCTCTCCATCACGAGGATAAAAGTTATAAATATAATTCCTATCAATATGCACTTCATGAGGAGGATAAAATTTAGAATAAAAGAGAGATGCAATTTCCTCCCAACCAAGAGAATGTCTATTCTCCAACAATTTATACCAATGTGCCGCTTTACCAGACAAATAAACGGAGAATAGCTTCTTCTTCACTTCATCCATAGAGATACCGCACACTTGAATAACCCGCATAATTCGTGCAAAAACAAGAATGATCTCTAGGATGGACAGTTCCATCCCCTTTATAGTGGTTGTCCATAACACGTTCAATAATTTTCATAGGTATTTTATACCGAATACTTTCAGCAGTGGATTCAAAATATCGAAGCATCATTAGAGTTATCGCATATGGGAGATAAAGCATTATCAGAACAAATTTTCTCCCCTAAAGATGGGAAGCTAAAAAGATCACAAAAACTAGCTTCCCCAAGCTTAGACTTCTCCATAGCATTAGCAGTAATTGCATTCATACTAATAACATCACTACTAGCATGCAAATAAGGTTCCATAGGTTTTTTAATTTTTGCATCAAACAATTCTAAATCAGGAAAAAGACTAAAAAGCTCACCAATTTTTTTGTTGTTTTCCATTATGCCTAACTAGTGTAAACAAGAAACAAAAAGTTGCAATTGCAGGATCTAAAGGAAATAGCTTCGAGTACTTACAATGGCGGAAAATAGCTTGGTAGCCGAGGTCCGGAGTGTGAGTACCTTTTACCTTTCCTCCCTGCAACGGCGCTTAAAAGTGCTTGATGTCTACGTTCCCCCTCCTTTCCTGTAGACAGTGTTGGGCCTCCAAGAGCAGAGGTTTGTAGAACAGCAGCAAGTTTTCCCTTAAGTGGATCACCCAAGGTTTATCGAACTCAGGGAGGAAGAGGTCAAAGATATCCCTCTCATGCAACCCTGCAACCACAAAGCAAGAAGTCTCTTGTGTCCCCAACACACCTAATAGGTGCACTAGTTCGGCGAAGAGATAGTGAAATACAGGTGGTATGAATATATATGAGCAGTAGCAACGGTGCCAGAAAATAGCTTGCGGGCGTGTAGTTGATGGTGGTAGTATTGCAGCAGTAGTAACACAAGAAACAGTAAACAAGCAGCGATAGCGATATTTAGGAACAAGGCCTAGGGATTACACTTTCACTAGTGGACACTCTCAACATTGATCACATAACAGAATAGATAAATGCATACTCTACACTTTTGTTGGATGATGAACACATTGCGTAGGATTACACGAACCCTCAATGCCGGAGTTAACAAGCTCCACAATAATGCTCATGTTTTGGTAACCTTATAGTGTAAGATAGATCAAAAGACTAAACCAAGTACTAACATAGCATGCACATTGTCACCTTCATGCATATGTAGGAGGAATAGATCACATCAATATTATCATAGCAATAGTTAACTTCGCAATCTACAAGAGATCATGATCATAGCATAAACCAAGTACTAACACGGTGCACACACTGTCACCTTTACACAGGTGCAGGAGGAATAGAACTACTTTAATAACTTTGCTAGAGTAGCACATAGATAAATTGTGATACAAACTCATATGAATCTCAATCATGTAAAGCAGCTCATGAGATTATTGTATTGAGGTACATGGGAGAGAGATGAACCACATAGCTACAGCGGAGCCCTCAGCCTCGGGGGTGGATTACTCCCTCCTCATCATGGAGGCAGCGATGGCGGTGAAGATGGCGGTGAAGACGGCGGTGGAGATGGCTCCGGGGGCAATTCCCCATCCCGGCAGGGTGCCGAAACAGAGTTCTGTCCCCCGAATTGGAGTTTCGCGATGGCGGCGGCGCCCCTGGAGTCTTTCTGGAGTTTCGTCAATTGGTACTGCGTTTTTAGGTCGAAAGGGCTTTTATAGGCGAAGAGGCGGCGCAGGGGGGCACCTGGGGGCGCCACACCCTAGGCTGGCGCGGCCTAGGCCTGGCCCGCGCCGCCATGTGGTGTGGTGGCCCCCTGGCCCCTCTCCGACTCTTCTTCGGTGTTCTGGACGCTTCCGGGAAAAATAGGAGGTTTGGCGTTGATTTCGTCCAATTCCGAGAATATTGCCCGAACAGCCTTTCTGGAACCAAAAACAGCAGAAAAGAGGAACTGGCACTGTGGCATCTTGTTAATAGGTTAGTTCCAGAAAATGCATGAAAATGATATAAAGTGTGAACAAAACATGTTGGTATTGTCATAAAACAAGCATGGAACATCGGAAATTATAGATACGTTGGAGACGTATCAATGGGAGCGTCAAGCACAACCAATTCCAAGGGAAGTGGTTTGCCCGGATTGCAAGGAAGCGGCTAGGTTGGCCACTCTTCCCCCTGCCTGGCGCGACGAGAAGAAGCAGTGTGTCGGGACAACCTACTGGGAATTTGTATCTTATTGCTTTAGGCACAACATACCATTTGATCCGAAGAATATGCCACCATGGATAAAGGACCCGTGCGAGCCTACTTCGGGGTCTCCGTGGGATGGCGGTTCACATGGTGAGCAAGCTAGGGCAATGGCTGGATGTGGTGAGCTAGCAAGGGCAGGGCCTGTATCTGGTTGGGAAGCTCCAACAAGGATTCCCGACACACGAAGTGCGAACGAGTGCAGAACTTGGACTACCAACCCATGGGAGGCAGGTACAAGCGGCACCGGCAAGCGCATCAAGAGGGATGATGATAATTGGTGAACTAGGCTGGCGTTATATGTTTCCAAGATTGTACATAAGTTTAGAATTATGAACTGGTAGTATTGTTTAGGTGATGTAATTACTTTTGCAACAATGTGTATGAGGTTTCAGAACCACGCATCCTTATTTAAACATGTTTAAAACATGAAAATGAAAAGGTAAGCCTGCATCCTTCTTAGTCACTCCAAAATGAAGCTTTTCGGAAGGTATTTGAAATTTCCATGTTTGAAACCCAAAACGACTTCTCTTCGTGATTGACTTCATAAGACAAAGTTCAGGCTTAGGGGTAGATACATGATTTTTCTGGTTTGAATATGACTAGACCTTGTTTATCAACTTGAGTGCTTACTATATGACATAAGAAGGCTATGTGCTTTGGTTTTTCTTTTTTTTTGAAATTTTATGCCCATTTGAATCTTGGTCAAATCCTAGGTACGGTTTGACCAAGATTTGAACAAGTTTAAAATATGAAAATAAAATGTAAGCCCGGTCTGGATCCTTCTTAGTCACTCTGAAATGAAGCTTTTGGGAGGTTTCTGAAATTTCCATGTTTGAAACCCAAAACCACTTCTCTTCATGCTTGACTTCGTAAGATAGAGTTTAGGGTTAGGGGTAGATACGTACATGATTTTTCTAACTATTTTTATGCCCATTTGAATCTTGGTCAAATCATAGGTTTGACCAAGATTTAAACATGTTTAAAATATGAAAATGAAAAGGTAAGCCTGCATCCTTCTTAGTCACTCCAAAATGAAGTTTTTGGGAAGGTTTTTGAAATTTCCATGTTTGAAACCCAAAAACAACTTCTCTTCGTGCTTGACTTCATAAGACAAAGTTTAGCGTTAGGGGTAGATACATGATTTTTCTGGTTTGAATATGTCTAGACCTTGTTTATCAACTTGAGTGCTTATTATATGACATAAAAAGGCTATGTGCTTTGGTTTTTCATTTTTTATACCCATTTGAATCTTGGTCAAATCCTAGGTTTGACCAAGATTTGAACAAGTTTAAAACATAAAAATAAAAGGTAAGCTCGATCTGGATCCTTCTTAGTCACTCTAAAATGAAGCTTTTGGGGGGTTCTTGAAATTTCCATGTTTGAAACCCAAAACCACGTCTCTTCATGCTTGACTTCATAAGACAGAGTTTAGGGTTAGGGTAGATACATGATTTGTCTGGTTTGAATATGTCTTGACCTTGTTTATCAACTTGAATTCTTAATATATGACATAAGAATACTATGTGCTTTGGTTTTCATTTTTTGATTTTTTCTGAATTTTTATGCCCATTTGATCTTGGTCAAATCCTAGGTTTAACCAAGGTTTAAACAAGTTTAAAACATGAAAATAAAAAGGTAAGCCTGCATCCTTCTTAGTCACTCCAAAATGAGGCTTTTGGGAAGGTTTTTGTAATTTCCATGTTTGAAACCTAAAACGACTTCTCTTCGTGCTTGACTTCATAAGACAAAGTTTAGGGTTAGGGGCAGATACAAGATTTTTCTGGTTTGAATATCTCTAGACCTTGTTTACCAACTTGAGTGCTTACTATATATGACATAAGAAGGCTATGTGCTTTGGTTTTTCAGTTTTTTGAATTTTTATACCCATTTGAATCTTGGTCAAATCCTAGGTACGGTTTGACCAAGATTTGAACATGTTTAAAACATGAAAATAAAAGGTAAGCATGGATCCTTCTTAGTAACTCTAAAATGAAGCTTTTGGGAGGTTTTTGAAATTTCCATGTTTGAAACCCAAAACCACTTCTCTTCATGCTTGATCGACTTCATAAGACAGAATTTAGGGTTAGTGGGTAGATACATGATTTGTCTGGTTTGAATATGTTTAGACCTTGTTTATCAAATTGAATGCTTACTATATGACATAAGAATACTATGTGCTTTAGTTTTCATTTTTTTTGATTTTTTCTGATTTTTTTGTCCATTTGATCTTGGTCAAATCCTAGGTTTAACCAAGATTTAAACAAGTTTAAGACATGAAAATGAAAAGGTAAGCCTGCATCCTTCTTAGTCACTCCAAAATGAAGCTTTTGGGAAGGTTTTTGAAATTTCCATGTTTGAAACCCAAAACCACTTCTCTTCATGCTTTACTTCATAAGACAGAGTTTAGGGTTAGGGGTAGATATACGTGATTTGTCTAGTTTGAATATGTCTAGACCTTGTTTTATCAACTTGAATTCTTACTATATGACATAAAAAAAAACTATGTGGTTTGGTTTGATAGTTCATTGTTCATAATTCATAGTTGATCATACATACGGATCATACATACAGAATTGCGCGATCCTTATCGCGACTTCTAACCTATCTAGTCGTCGAGGAAGATGATGGTCGCGTTCTCCTCCGCATCCCGCGCCTCCTTCTCCTTCACGGCGGCGATGGCAGCCGCCTTGTCTTCTTCCTCCGCCCTCTTCTTGTCGGCATCGTCCTTGAGGGACGCGGCAAGCACCTTCAAGAAGAGGGGGTCTTCCCCTTCCTCCGCCTCCTCCGCCTCCTCGCCGGCTGGCGGCGCGAATCCGCCGCTGGTGCTCGCCTCCCACGCCGCCTTCGACCGGCGGTTCCTCTCCCGGTCGGCGCGCCATTTGTTGAAGACGGGGCCGCTCATCGGTTTGAGCGGCGGATCCGCCTTGTACCAGAGCCCGCCCGGGGCGAACTCGCGGAGCGACGACGGCATGTACAGGGAGCCTCTGTACCTGCACGCCGCGCGCCGACTCCCGGTGGCGGACTGCTTGCACTGGAGCCGCCACGCCTCCTCGAGCGTGTCCGGCGCGCGGGATCGCTTCGATCCGCTCGCGAGCGACGCGGAACTGGTACGGCGTGAATACATGGCGAGCGGCGAAGAATCACCACCCTGCAATCAAGGCCAAGCACGCAGCATATGGCCTCTTCCTTACGTCTTTTGACTGGTTTGTTGCCGGTCAACGCCCCTGCTGCTGGCCCTGATGCTCCTGGTCCTGTTTAAAGTTCAGCATTAAACTCTACTATACAACTGTCGTGGTCTTGTGATGTACAGTACTAGTACTCTTTTGTAGCATTTGTGATGTAGTAGTACTATACTTTTTTTTGAACCGATATAGTACTATCTAAGAAAAGTACTCCCTCCGATTCACATTCTTTTTAGCACCAAGAAATATGGATCGGAGCGAGGGAGTAAATTGGCATCTCGTGCATGAAGCTTGACAGATTGATCGGGTTGGCTAGAACGGCTAAACAATGCTGCTCAT
The DNA here is from genome assembly GCF_019359855.2 of Lolium perenne. Classification (NCBI taxonomy): domain Eukaryota; kingdom Viridiplantae; phylum Streptophyta; class Magnoliopsida; order Poales; family Poaceae; genus Lolium; species Lolium perenne. Next base: position 296,026,439 of record NC_067250.2, on the reverse strand, counting down.
TAGGCAAATGCATGCCATGTACGATAGTATACATCTAGTAAAGAAGTCTATACTGACATAAAAAAAGACTACATTGGGGATGAGAGTCAATTGGGGCATCTACAATACAGAAAATCTTGCTCGTAGTTGATTTTGGCTAAGAGGGTTTTGTGCCCATACTTATCTTGGTCAAATCCTAGGTTTGACAATGATTTAAACAAGTTTAAAATATGAAAATGAAAAGGTAAGCATGGATACTTCTTAGTCACTCTAAAATGAAGCTTTTGAAAGGTTTTTGATATTTCCATGTTTGAAACCAAGAACCACTTCTCTTCATGCTTGGCTTCATAAGATAAAGTTTAGGGGTTAGGGGGTAGATACATGATTTGTTTGGTTTGAATATGTCTAGACCTTGTTTATCAGCTTGAATGCTTACTATATGACATAAGAAGACTATGTACTTTGGTTTTTCATTTTTTCATTTTTTAAATTTTATGCCCATTTGAGTCTTGGTCAAATACACTAGCTATGACCAAGATGTAAACAAGTTTAAAACATGAAAATGAAAAGGTAAGCATGGATCCTTCTTAGTCACTCTAAAATGAAGCTTTTGGCGGGTTCTTAAAATTTCCAAGTTTGAAACCCAAAACCACTTCTCTTCATGCTTGACTACATAAGACAGAGTTTAGGGTTAGGGGTAGATACATGATTTTTCTTGTTTGAATATATCTAGACCTTGTTTGTCAACTTTAATGCTAACTATATGACATAAGAAAACTATGTGCTTTGGTTTTTAATTTTTCTAATTTTTTTATTTTGATGCACATTTGAATCTTTGTCAAATCCTAGGTTTGACCAAGATTTAAACAAGTATAAAACATGAAAATGAAAAGGGGAAGCATGTATCCTTCTTAGTCACTCTAAAATGAAGTTTTTGGGATGTTCTTGAAATTTTCATGTTTGAAACCCAAAACCACTTCTCTTCATGCTTGACTTCATAAGATATAGTTTAGGGGCTAGGGGATAGATACATGATTTGCCTAGGTTTGAATATGCATGTCCAAACCTTGTTTATCAACTTGAATGCTTAGTATATGACATAAGAAGACTATATGCTTTTGTTTTTCATTTTTCTGATTTTTTTTAAATTTTATGCCCATTTGAATCTTTTGGTCAAATCCTTGGTTTAATTTGACACGGATTTAAACAAGTTTAAAATATGAAAATGAAAAGGTGGTAAGCAGGCATGGATCCTTCTTATATATATTAGTCACTCTAAAATGAAGCTTTTGGGAGGTTTTTGAAATTTCCATGTTTGAAACCCAAAACCACTTCTCTTCATGTTGTTGACTTCATAAGATAGAGTTTAGGGGTTAGGGGTATAGATACATGATTTGTCTTGTTTGAATATGTGTCTAGACCTTGTTTATCAACTTTAATGCTTACTATATGACATAAGAACACTATGTGCTTTAATTTGGTTTTTAATTTTTATATTGTTTTTGAATTTTGATGCACATTTTGAATCTTGGTCAAATCCTAGGTTTGACCGAGATTTGAACAAGTTTAAAACAAGAAAATAAAAGGTAAGCCCGCCAGACTGGATCCTTCTTAGTCACTCTATAATGAAGCTTTTAGGGGGGTTGTTGAAAATGTAAGCATGTATCCTTCTTAGTACGTCACACCACAATGAAGCTTTTGGGAGGGTTTTTGAAATGTCCATGTTTGAAACCCAAAACGACTTCTCTTCGTGCTTGACTTCATAATTAAGACAAAGTTTAGGGTTAGGGGTAGATACATGATTTTTCTGGTTTGAATATGTCTAGACTTTGTTTATCAACTTGAGTGCTTACTATATGGCATATATAAGAAGCTAGGCTATGTGCTTTGGTTTTTCATTTTTTTTTGAATTTTTATGCCCATTTGAATCTTGGTCAAATCCTAGGTACGTACGGTTTGAACAAGATTTGAACATGTTTAAAACATGAAAATAAAAGGTAAGCATGGATCCTTCTTAGTCACTCTAAAATGAAGCTTTTGGGAGGTTTTTGAAATTTCCATGTTTGAAACCCAAAACCACTTCTCTTCATGCTTGGCTTCGTAAGATAGAGTTTAGGGTTTGGGGTAGATACGTACATGATTTTTCTAAATATTTTTACGCCCATTTGAATCTTCGTCAAATCCTAAGTTTGACCAAGATTTGAACAAGTTTAAAACATGAAAATGAAAAGGGTAAGCCTGGATCCTTGTTTAGGGTTAGGGGGTAGATACATGATTTTTGTGGTTTGAATATGCCAGACCTTGTTTATCACCTTGAATGCTTACTATATGACATAGGAAGACGGCGTGCTTTTGTTTATTCTTTTTTTTTGAATTTTTTTGAATTTTTATGCCCATTTGAATCATGGTCAAATCCTAAGTTTGACCAAGATTTAAACATGTTTAAAACATGAAAATGAAAAAGTAAGCCTGGATCCTTCTTAGTCACTCCAAAATGTACCAATTGATAAATGAGTTAACTTGGCTTCATGGAAAAAATAATGTCATGTAAATGATTTAACTTGGCTTTCGTACCCTTGAATCCATAGGAAACTTTGTATAAATGTAGTAGTATAATAATCAACCGAGTTTTTACATCAACAGGTCTGTCACTTACGTGTGGTGCCCATGCGTGAGGTCCCACACTTCAGTGAGCACAACTCACGTGCAATAGGTATGCAAACTCCCAGCCATTTTCTTTGTCAAGAGAAGACGCATCAGGATGCGTATCGAAAGTATGTGGGTCCTTCTGGATCCTTCGGTTGTCCCTCTCACAAAAAAAAACAAATCTCTCTCATTCTCGGCCTCGCTGGACTCGCTCGCTCGCTCGCTCCTGCTCACTGACAAACCCTGCACAAAAGTCAACATCATCACACGAAAAAGGGGAGACACCATAATTCTCTCCCTTCTTCTCTCCTTCCGAGTGATCCCTCTTCCTCCGAGTTTCACTCGACGGGCAAACACACATGTGCTGCATAGTAATAATAAAAAAGTAGAAAAATCGACCTACAAATCTATGATTAAATAGGTTAAACTAGGGTTTTGCCCACTACTACAGATCAAGTTCAAAAATATCCAACTACTACTTCGATTTTGGGCTACTAATATAAAATTAAAATAAGTTGAACTAGTATTCCTCTAAAAAATCATTTTGGTATGCATTGTTTGATACTTTTCATAGCTATAGTGCATCACAAATTTATGATTTCATGCTTTGCTTTGCCAATTTCGATTTTTTCTAACCACCTTCTCTTTGATTTCAAATTTAGGTCAAACTATCGATGCCTACTATGTGTTCTACTTGAATTGGATGCAGCGTGCGCACATGTTTTGCCATTGTTTTGGGCTTCCACACATCTTTGGGGCATCCAAGTATTTAAGTTACCTTGTTTTTTTGAATTGTAATTCATACCCTTCCTCCCAATTTTTATGCCCATTTGAATCTTGGTCAAATCATAAGTTTGACCAAGATTTGAACAAGTTTAAAACATGAAAATGAAAAGGTAAGCCTGAATCCTTCTTAGACACTCTAAAATGAGAAGCTTTTGGGAGTTTTTTGAAATTTCCATGTTTGAAACCCAAAACCACTTCTCTTCATGCTTGACTTCATAAGACAGAGTTAATTTAGGGTTAGGGGGTAGATACATGATTTGTCTAGTTTGTTGTTTAGACCTTGTTTATCAACTTGAATGCTTACTATATGACATAATAATACTATGTGCTTTGGTTTTCATTTTTTTTTGATTTTTTCTGAATTTTTATGCCCATTTGATCTTGGTCAAATCCTAGGCTTAACCAATATTTAAACAAGTTTAAAACATGAAAATGAAAAGGTAAGCCTGTATCCTTCTTAATTAGTCACTCCAAAATGAAGCTTTTTGGAAGGTTTTTGAAATTTCCATGTTTGAAATCCAAAACGACTTCTCTTCGTGCTTGACTTCATAAGACAAAGTTTAGGGCTAGGGGTAGAAACATGATTTTTCTGGTTTGAATATGTCTAGACCTTGTTTATGAACTTGAGTGCTTACGTACTATATGACATAAGAAGGCTATATGCTTTGGTTTTTCATTTTTTTTGAAATTGTATGCCCATTTTTGAATCTTGATCAAATCCTAGGTACGGTTTGACCAAGATTTGAACAATTTTAAAACATGAAAATAAAAGGTAAGCCTGACCTGGATCCTTTAGTCACTCTAAAATGAAGCTTTTGGGGCGTTCTTGAAATTTCCAAGTTTGAAACCCAAAACCACTTCTCTTCATGCTTGACTACATAAGACAGAGTTTAGGGTTAGGGGTAGATACATGATTTTTCTTGTTTGAATATATCTAGACCTTGTTTATATCAACTTTAATGCTAACTATATGACATAAGAAAACTATGTGCTTTGGTTTTTAATTTTTCTGATTTTTTATTTTGATGCACATTTGAATCTTTGTCAAATCCTAGGTTTGACCAAGATTTAAACAAGTATAAAACATGAAAATGAAAAGGGGAAGCCTGTATCCTTCTTAGTCACTCTAAAATGAAGTTTTTGGGATGTTCTTGAAATTTTCATGTTTGAAACCCAAAACCACTTCTCTTCATGCTTGACTTCATAAGATATAGTTTAGGGGCTAGGGGATAGATACATGATTTCCCTAGGTTTGAATATGCATGTCCAAACCTTGTTTATCAACTTGAATGCTTAGTATATGACATAAGAAGACTATATGCTTTTGTTTTTCATTTTTCTGATTTTTTTTAAAATTTTATGCCCATTTGAATCTTTTGGTCAAATCCTTGGTTTAATTTGACACGGATTTAAACAAGTTTAAAATATGAAAATGAAAAGGTGGTAAGCAGGCATGGATCCTTCTTATATATATTAGTCACTCTAAAATGAAGCTTTTGGGAGGTTTTTGAAATTTCCATGTTTGAAACCCAAAACCACTTCCCTTCATGTTGTTGACTTCATAAGATAGAGTTTAGGGGTTAGGGGTATAGATACATGATTTGTCTTATATGAATATGTGTCTAGACCTTGTTTATCAACTTTAATGCTTACTATATGACATAAGAACACTATGTGCTTTAATTTGGTTTTTAATTTTTATAATTTTTTTTGAATTTTGATGCACATTTTGAATCTTGGTCAAATCCTAGGTTTGACCGAGATTTGAACAAGTTTAAAACAAGAAAATAAAAGGTAAGCCCGCCAGACTGGATCCTTCTTAGTCACTCTATAATGAAGCTTTTAGGGGGTTTGTTGAAAATGTAAGCATGTATCCTTCTTAGTACGTCACACCACAATGAAGCTTTTGGGAGGGTTTTTGAAATGTCCATGTTTGAAACCCAAAACGACTTCTCTTCGTGCTTGACTTCATAATTAAGACAAAGTTTAGGGTTAGGGGTAGATACATGATTTTTCTGGTTTGAATATGTCTAGACTTTGTTTATCAACTTGAGTGCTTACTATATGGCATATATAAGAAGCTAGGCTATGTGCTTTGGTTTTTCTTTTTTTTTTTGAATTTTTATGCCCATTTGAATCTTGGTCAAATCCTAGGTACGTACGGTTTGACCAAGATTTGAACATGTTTAAAACATGAAAATAAAAGGTAAGCATGGATCCTTCTTAGTCACTCTAAAATGAAGCTTTTGGGAGGTTTTTGAAATTTCCATGTTTGAAACCCAAAACCACTTCTCTTCATGCTTGGCTTCGTAAGATAGAGTTTAGGGTTTGGGGTAGATACGTACATGATTTTTCTAAGTATTTTTACGCCCATTTGAATCTTCGTCAAATCCTAAGTTTGACCAAGATTTGAACAAGTTTAAAACATGAAAATGAAAAGGGTAAGCCTGGATCCTTGTTTAGGGTTAGGGGGTAGATACATGATTTTTGTGGTTTGAATATGCCAGACCTTGTTTATCACCTTGAATGCTTACTATATGACATAGGAAGACGGCGTGCTTTAGTTTTTTCTTTTTTTTTGAATTTTTATGCCCATTTGAATCTTGGTCAAATCCTAAGTTTGACCAAGATTTAAACATGTTTAAAACATGAAAATGAAAAAGTAAGCCTGGATCCTTCTTAGTCACTCCAAAATGTACCAATTGATAAATGAGTTAACTTGGCTTCATGGAAAAAATAATGTCATGTAAATGATTTAACTTGGCTTTCATACCCTTGAATCCATAGGAAACTTGTATAAATGTAGTAGTATAATAATCAACCGAGTTTTTACATCAACAGGTCTGTCACTTACGTGTGGTGCCCATGCGTGAGGTCCCACACTTCAGTGAGCACAAGTCACGTGCAATAGGTACGCAAACTCCCAGCCATTTTCTTTGTCAAGAGAAGACGCATCAGGATGCGTATCGGAAGTATGTGGGTCCTTCTGGATCCTTCGGTTGTCCCTCTCACAAAAAAAAAATCTCTCTCATTCTCGGCCTCGCCGACTCGCTCGCTCGCTCGCTCCTGCTCACCGACAAACCTGCACAAAAGTCAACATCATCACACGAAAAAGGGGAGACACCATAATTCTCTCCCTTCTTCTCTCCTTCCGAGTGATCCTCTTCCTCCGAAGTTTCACTCGACGGGCAAACACACATGTGCTGCATAGTAATAATAAAAAAGTAGAAAAATCGACCTACGAATCTATGATTAAATAGGTTAAACTAGGGTTTTGCCCACTACTACAGATCAAGTTCAAAAATATCCAACTACTACTTCGATTTTGGGCTACTAATATAAAATTAAAATAAGTTGAACTAGTATTCCTCTAAAAAATCATTTTGGTATGCATTGTTTGATACTTTTCATAGCTATAGTGCATCACAAATTTATGATTTCATGCTTTGCTTTGCCAATTTCGATTTTTTCTAACCACCTTCTCTTTGATTTCAAATTTAGGTCCAACTATCGATGCCTACTATGTGTTCTACTTGAATTGGATGCAGCGTGCGCACATGTTTTGCCATTGTTTTGGGCTTCCACACATCTTTGGGGCATCCAAGTATTTAAGTTACCATGTTTTTTTGAATTGTAATTCATACCCTTCCTCCCAATTTTTATGCCCATTTGAATCTTGGTCAAATCCTAAGTTTGACCAAGATTTGAACAAGTTTAAAACATGAAAATGAAAAGGTAAGCCTGAATCCTTCTTAGTCACTCTAAAATGAGAAGCTTTTGGGAGTTTTTTGAAATTTCCATGTTTGAAACCCAAAACCACTTCTCTTCATGCTTGACTTCATAAGACAGAGTTAATTTAGGGTTAGGGGGTAGATACATGATTTGTCTAGTTTGTTGTTTAGACCTTGTTTATCAACTTGAATGCTTACTATATGACATAATAATACTATGTGCTTTGGTTTTCATTTTTTTTTGATTTTTTCTGAATTTTTATGCCGATTTGATCTTGGTCAAATCCTAGGCTTAACCAATATTTAAACAAGTTTAAAACATGAAAATGAAAAGGTAAGCCTGTATCCTTCTTAATTAGTCGCTCCAAAATGAAGCTTTTGGGAAGGTTTTTGAAATTTCCATGTTTGAAATCCAAAACGACTTCTCTTCGTGCTTGACTTCATAAGACAAAGTTTAGGGCTAGGGGTAGAAACATGATTTTTCTGGTTTGAATATGTCTAGACCTTGTTTATGAACTTGAGTGCTTACGTACTATCTAAAGGTATAATAGCTGCCCCCCATAGGGGGCTTCACAGCGATCAGCGCACGTGAGCCGCCGGATCTCCTCATCGATGCATCTTGTTCGTTCGTTTTGGGTACTCTCCTTTTGGGTACTCTCCTCTCACTAGCTAACCCCATGCAATGGCAGATTGTTACCCGCCTCCGGCTGCATGTGGGCCCCACCTTTGCCGGCCCCGCACGTCAGCCACTGCGAGTAGGATCTCTGTCGGTGCACATTGTCATCGGGCAGTGGATCTCCACCCCGCAGGGGTATTTTTGGTATTTCAGCCTGGCATGGTATAAAAGCGAGCCCCAGTGGCAAAAACCCTAGCAGCCTCCTCGCGCCCCCGCCTGCGCCTCGCCCTCGTCGCCCGCCACCGCCTCCAGCCGCCGCCTCGCGGCCCCGCCCCGCCTCGCCCCTGCCCCGTTCTCGTCGCCGGCCGCCGCCTCGAGCCGCCTCCAGCCCTGCTCCCTCGCTCCCCAGGTCGCCGCCTCGAACCGCCAGATAGCATCAGCGCCGGCCGTCGCCTCGACCCGCCGCCAACCTCCTCCGAATCCGCTCGCGAGCGCCCTTCCCCATCTCCTTTCTTGCACACCACCACCATCTCAAGCTCCTCTGTTCCGTCCGCTGCTCCCGCGACGACGGAGATGGCGCCGGTCGCACATGATTCACGGCGGAGCGGCAGGCTTGTTCGTCGGCGCACGCGTGCGCGCACATCGCGCGCGGCTCTGTCAATCTTGCATACCTGCGTCGCGCTCTTGGCCGAGGTCAGCTGCCGCTGCACTCCGCCAAGCCGGCCCCCAGGATGCATCGGCGGTGATGCAGTCCATAGAGGGGAGAGGAGAGGAACCTCACCGGACGTAGCTGCCCCCCATAGGGGGCTTCACACCGATCAGCGCACGTGAGCCGCCGGATCTCCTCATCGATGCATCTTGTTCGTTCGTTTTGGGTACTCTCCTTTTGGGTACTCTCCTCTCACTAGCTAACCCCATGCAATGGCAGATTGTTACCCGCCTCCGGCTGCATGTGGGCCCCACCTTTGCCGGCCCCGCACGTCAGCCACTGCGAGTAGGATCTCTGTCGGTGCACATTGTCATCGGGCAGTGGATCTCCACCCCGCAGGGGTATTTTTGGTATTTCAGCCTGGCATGGTATAAAAGCGAGCCCCCAGGGCAAAAAACCCTAGCAGCCTCCTCGCGCCCCCGCCCCGCGCCCGCCCTCGTCGCCCGCCACCGCCTCCAGCCGCCGCCTCGCGGCCCCGCCCCGCTTTCGCCCTGCCCCGTTCTCGTCGCTGCCGCCGCCTCGAGCCGCCTCCAGCCCTGCTCCCTCGCTCCCCAGGTCGCCGCCTCGAGCCGCCGGATAGCATCAGCGCCGGCCGTCGCCTCGACCTGCCGCCAACCTCCTCCGAATCCGCTCGCGAGCGCCCTTCCCCATCTCCTTTCTTGCACACCACCACCATCTCAAGCTCCTCTGTTCCGTCCGCTGCTCCCGCGACGACGGAGATGGCGCCGGTCGCACATGATTCACGGCGGAGCGGCAGGCTTGTTCGTCGGCGCACGCGTGCACGCACATCGCGCGCGGCTCTGTCAATCTTGCATACCTGCGTCGCGCTCTTGGCCGAGGTCAGCTGCCGTTGCACTCCGCCAAGCCGGCCCCCAGGATGCGTCGGCGGTGATGCAGTCCATAGAGGGGAGAGGAGAGGAACCTCACCGGACGTAGCTGCCCCCCATAGGGGGCTTCACAGCGATCAGCGCACGTGAGCCGCCGGATCTCCTCATCGATGCATCTTGTTCGTTCGTTTTGGGTACTCTCCTTTTGGGTACTCTCCTCTCACTAGCTAACCCCATGCAATGGCAGATTGTTACCCGCCTTCGGCTGCATGTGGGCCCCACCTTTGCCGGCCCCGCACGTCAGCCACTGCGAGTAGGATCTCTGTCGGTGCACATTGTCATCGGGCAGTGGATCTCCACCCCGTAGGGGTATTTTTGGTATTTCATCCTGGCATGGTATAAAAGCGAGCCCCCAGGGCAAAAAACCCTAGCAGCCTCCTCGCGCCCCCGCCCCGCGCCCGCCCTCGTCGCCCGCCACCGCCTCCAGCCGCCGCCTCGCGGCCCCGCCCTCGCCCCTGCCCCGTTCTCGTCGCCGGCCGCCGCCTCGAGCCGCCTCCAGCCCTGCTCCCTCGCTCCCCAGGTCGCCGCCTCGAGCCGCCGGATAGCATCAGCGCCGGCCGTCGCCTCGACCCGCCGCCAACCTCCTCCGAATCCGCTCGCGAGCGCCCTTCCCCATCTCCTTTCTTGCACACCACCACCATCTCAAGCTCCTCTGTTCCGTCCGCTGCTCCCGCGACGACGGAGATGGCGCCGGTCGCACATGATTCACGGCGGAGCGGCAGGCTTGTTCGTCGGCGCACGCGTGCGCGCACATCGCGCGCGGCTCACAATCTTGCATACCTGCGTCGCGCTCTTGGCCGAGGTCAGCTGCCGCTGCACTCCGCCAAGCCGGCCCCCAGGATGCGTCGGCGGTGATGCAGTCCATAGAGGGGAGAGGAGAGGAACCTCACCGGACGTAGCTGCCCCCCATAGGGGGCTTCACAGCGATCAGCGCACGTGAGCCGCCGGATCTCCTCATCGATGCATCTTGTTCGTTCGTTTTGGGTACTCTCCTTTTGGGTACTCTCCTCTCACTAGCTAACCCCATGCAATGGCAGATTGTTACCCGCCTCCGGCTGCATGTGGGCCCCACCTTTGCCGGCCCCGCACGTCGCCCATCGCGAGTAGGATCTCTGTCGGTGCACATTGTCATCGGGCGGTGGATCTCCACCCCGCAGGGGTATTTTTGGTATTTCAGCCTGGCATGGTATAAAGCGAGCCCCAGGGCAAAAACCCTAGCAGCCTCCTCGCGCCCCCGCCCGCGCCGCCCTCGTCGCCCGCCACCGCCTCCGGCCGCCGCCTCGCAGCCCCGCCCCGCCCTCGCCCCTGCCCCGTTCTCGTCGCCGACCGCCGCCTCGAGCCGCCTCCAGCCCTGCTCCCTCGCTCCCCAGGTCGCCGCCTCGAGCCGCCGGATAGCATCAGCGCCGGCCGTCGCCTCGACCCGCCGCCAACCTCCTCTGAATCCGCTCGCGAGCGCCCTTCCCCATCTCCTTTCTTGCACGCCACCACCATCTCAAGCTCCTCTGTTCCGTCCGCTGCTCCCGCGACGACGGAGATGGCGCCGGTCGCACATGATTCACGGCGGAGCGGCAGGCTTGTTCGTCGGCGCACGCGTGCGCGCACATCGCGCGCGGCTCTGTCAATCTTGCATACCTGCGTCGCGCTCTTGGCCGAGGTCAGCTGCCGCTGCACTCCGCCAAGCCGGCCCCCAGGATGCGTCGGCGGTGATGCAGTCCATAGAGGGGAGAGGAGAGGAACCTCACCGGACGTAGCTGCCCCCCATAGGGGGCTTCACAGCGATCAGCGCACGTGAGCCGCCGGATCTCCTCATCGATGCATCTTGTTCGTTCGTTTTGGGTACTCTCCTTTTGGGTACTCTCCTCTCACTAGCTAACCCCATGCAATGGCAGATTGTTACCCGCCTCCGGCTGCATGTGGGCCCCACCTTTGCCGGCCCCGCACGTCAGCCACTGCGAGTAGGATCTCTGTCGGTGCACATTGTCATCGGGCAGTGGATCTCCACCCCGCAGGGGTATTTTTGGTATTTCAGCCTGGCATGGTATAAAAGCGAGCCCCCAGGGCAAAAAACCCTAGCAGCCTCCTCGCGCCCCCGCCCCGCGCCCGCCCTCGTCGCCCGCCACCGCCTCCAGCCGCCGCCTCGCAGCCCCGCCCCCGCTTTCGCCTGCCCGTTCTCGTCGCCGGCCGCCGCCTCGAGCCGCCTCCAGCCCTGCTCCCTCGCTCCCCAGGTCGCCGCCTCGAGCCGCCGGATAGCATCAGCGCCGGCCGTCGCCTCGACCTGCCGCCAACCTCCTCCGAATCCGCTCGCGAGCGCCCTTCCCCATCTCCTTTCTTGCACACCACCACCATCTCAAGCTCCTCTGTTCCGTCCGCTGCTCCCGCGACGACGGAGATGGCGCCGGTCGCACATGATTCACGGCGGAGCGGCAGGCTTGTTCGTCGGCGCACGCGTGCACGCACATCGCGCGCGGCTCTGTCAATCTTGCATACCTGCGTCGTGCTCTTGGCCGAGGTCAGCTGCCGCTGCACTCCGCCAAGCCGGCCCCCAGGATGCGTCGGCGGTGATGCAGTCCATAGAGGGGAGAGGAGAGGAACCTCACCGGACGTAGCTGCCCCCCATAGGGGCTTCACGGCGATCAGCGCACGTGAGCCGCCGGATCTCCTCATCGATGCATCTTGTTCGTTCGTTTTGGGTACTCTCCTTTTGGGTACTCTCCTCTCACTAGCTAACCCCATGCAATGGCAGATTGTTACCCGCCTCCGGCTGCATGTGGGCCCCACCTTTGCCGGCCCCGCACGTCAGCCACTGCGAGTAGGATCTCTGTCGGTGCACATTGTCATCGAGCAGTGGATCTCCACCCCGTAGGGGTATTTTTGGTATTTCATCCTGGCATGGTATAAAAGCGAGCCCCCAGGGCAAAAAACCCTAGCAGCCGCCTCGCGCCCCCGCCCCGCGCCCGCCCTCGTCGCCCGCCACCGCCTCCAGCCGCCGCCTCGCGGCCCCGCCCTCGCCCCTGCCCCGTTCTCGTCGCCGGCCGCCGCCTCGAGCTGCCTCCAGCCCTGCTCCCTCGCTCCCCAGGTCGCCGCCTCGAGCCGCCGGATAGCATCAGCGCCGGCCGTCGCCTCAACCCGCCGCCAACCTCCTCCGAATCCGCTCGCGAGCGCCCTTCCCCATCTCCTTTCTTGCACACCACCACCATCTCAAGCTCCTCTGTTCCGTCCGCTGCTCCCGCGACGACGGAGATGGCGCCGGTCGCACATGATTCACGGCGGAGCGGCAGGCTTGTTCGTCGGCGCACGCGTGCGCGCACATCGCGCGCGGCTCTGTCAATCTTGCATACCTGCGTCGCGCTCTTGGCCGAGGTCAGCTGCCACTGCACTCCGCCAAGCCGGCCCCCAGGATGCGTCGGCGGTGATGCAGTCCATAGAGGGGAGAGGAGAGGAACCTCACCGGACGTAGCTGCCCCCCATAGGGGGCTTCACAGCGATCAGCGCACGTGAGCCGCCGGATCTCCTCATCGATGCATCTTGTTCGTTCGTTTTGGGTACTCTCCTTTTGGGTACTCTCCTCTCACTAGCTAACCCCATGCAATGGCAGATTGTTACCCGCCTCCGGCTGCATGTGGGCCCCACCTTTGCCGGCCCCGCACGTCAGCCACTGCGAGTAGGATCTCTGTCGGTGCACATTGTCATCGGGCAGTGGATCTCCACCCCGCAGGGGTATTTTTGGTATTTCAGCCTGGCATGGTATAAAAGCGAGCCCCCAGGGCAAAAAACCCTAGCAGCCTCCTCGCGCCCCCGCCCCGCGCCCGCCCTCGTCGCCCGCCACCGCCTCCAGCCGCCGCCTCGCGGCCCCGCCCTCGCCCCTGCCCCGTTCTCGTCGCCGACCGCCGCCTCGAGCCGCCTCCAGCCCTGCTCCCTCGCTCCCCAGGTCGCCGCCTCGAGCCGCCGGATAGCATCAGCGCCGGCCGTCGCCTCGACCCGCCGCCAACCTCCTCTGAATCCGCTCGCGAGCGCCCTTCCCCATCTCCTTTCTTGCACGCCACCACCATCTCAAGCTCCTCTGTTCCGTCCGCTGCTCCCGCGACGACGGAGATGGCGCCGGTCGCACATGATTCACGGCGGAGCGGCAGGCTTGTTCGTTGGCGCACGCGTGCGCGCACATCGCGCGCGGCTCTGTCAATCTTGCATACCTGCGTCGCGCTCTTGGCCGAGGTCAGCTGCCGCTGCACTCCGCCAAGCCGGCCCCCAGGATGCGTCGGCGGTGATGCAGTCCATAGAGGGGAGAGGAGAGGAACCTCACCGGACGTAGCTGCCCCCCATAGGGGGCTTCACAGCGATCAGCGCACGTGAGCCGCCGGATCTCCTCATCGATGCATCTTGTTCGTTCGTTTTGGGTACTCTCCTTTTGGGTACTCTCCTCTCACTAGCTAACCCCATGCAATGGCAGATTGTTACCCGCCTCCGGCTGCATGTGGGCCCCACCTTTGCCGGCCCCGCACGTCAGCCACTGCGAGTAGGATCTCTGTCGGTGCACATTGTCATCGGGCAGTGGATCTCCACCCCGCAGGGGTATTTTTGGTATTTCAGCCTGGCATGGTATAAAAGCGAGCCCCCAGGGCAAAAAACCCTAGCAGCCTCCTCGCGCCCCCGCCCCGCGCCCGCCCTCGTCGCCCGCCACCGCCTCCAGCCGCCGCCTCGCAGCCCCGCCCTCGCCCCTGCCCCATTCTCGTCGCCGGCCGCCGCCTCGAGCCGCCTCCAGCCCTGCTCCCTCGCTCCCCAGGTCGCCGCCTCGAGCCGCCGGATAGCATCAGCGCCGGCCGTCGCCTCGACCCGCCGCCAACCTCCTCTGAATCCGCTCGCGAGCGCCCTTCCCCATCTCCTTTCTTGCACACCACCACCATCTCAAGCTCCTCTGTTCCGTCCGCTGCTCCCGCGACGACGGAGATGGCGCCGGTCGCACATGATTCACGGCGGAGCGGCATGCTTGTTCGTCGGCGCACGCGTGCGCGCACATCGCGCGCGGCTCTATCAATCTTGCATACCTGCGTCGCGCTCTTGGCCGAGGTCAGCTGCCGCTGCACTCCGCCAAGCCGGCCCCCAGGATGCGTCGGCGGTGATGCAGTCCATGGGGGGCTATGGCTGCTATCGTCATCCATCCAGGGGAACCCTCCTTCCCGGCGTCCTCCACGAGGTTGGTCTGCCGCGACAGTACTTCGACACACTCCGTCCTAGCGGGCTCCTCCGACGACCTTGCCGAGAACACGTCTGGCCCTGCCCGTCCGGTGAGGTTCCTCTCCTCTCCCCTCTATCTCATCCATAAAATGAATCAATCTGATCGTATTTACTTGTTTCGATTTTATTGTAGCTAGGTGTCTGATTACGATTTGCAATCCGTGTGTGCTAGGAAGTCCAGATCAGTAAAGTAGCTGAGTGTTAGCTGAGAATCTCGGAGCGTTTGGATGTCCAAGTGCTTGAAGCGAGGTAAATTGGCTATAACGGTTACGTCTCTTGCCCCCATCACATTCAGCCTCCATTACTAAGAGGAAATCTGGGAGCTGTTGTATATACATATTGAGGAATTGAATGGTGCTGATTGATTTGAAGTGGAAAAAAATCAAGGTGAAACTCAGTAATTAGATAGCTAATTTCGCCTTCATGATTTTATAGTGGGTCTCTGGTCTATATTTGTTCATGATGGCCAATTGCAGGTTTCTGTCTATGGTTCTTACGGGTTTTGCAATTATGCTCTGAAGTTGGTAAATATTGTTGCTTCCGAGGAAACATTTTCCAGCAATGGAAGGTGCTCTTTGGCTCATCAATGACAAGCACCAAAGATCATACATGCAGGCCAGTTTGGTAGTCGATACCATTATCTAATTTCTAATGGGCCATTATCTATGTATGTAACACATAAGACCTTCAGTGAGCTACTGATGTGAATAATATTGGAAGATTGTATCAAGCTATCTGCTATATGATTTTGAATTCATATTCTGTTTTGCATGTATGCATATCGTTTGGTGTTATTCGTTTGCTCGAGATGATTGTCTACTATCTTGGTTCAGGGAAGGATGTATGAATATGTAGGAAAAATAATGTCTTTTATATCAGGGTATATTTCTAAGCAGCCCTACCCAGTATTCTCTTTTTCTAAATAACTTAGTTATATTTACTTCATCTTCTCCCATGTGATAGTTCCTAATAGATAATTGATCTTCTTAAATCATATTTATTAGCGAATTTTTGCTAAAGAAGAAATAAATTCATGAGAGTGCTCTTTTTAGCATTTAATTTACATTGTGTTATGTGATTATGACATTATGTCTATGTCATTTTACTTTCATAGCTGTTAGCATTCCGAGTTACTACTTGGTGGACCTCTGTATTTTATTTGAGTTTGCATTGTTGCAGGTCTTCTCCTTGTTGCTTGTTAGTTTGTAGTTTAAAAGAAAAGATCTGCCATTTAAGATAAATCCAGCCAACAGCCGATTAAAGAGGTATTCACTTGTGCCATTCTTTTCTTTCAAGTTTAGGGACTTTGATTATGTTAGATTTATCCATGTTTTTTTATTTTAGATAACACATTACCATTCATGGTTGTATTCTCTTTCCAGAACCATTCATTTGCATACCTTTTTCTTAGTCTCAGGAAGCAAGTAAGCTTGTCGGCTTGACCCCAAAGTTCAAAACTAAAGGCTATATTTGTTGCGTGTTTTACGGCTAGGATTAATGCTACCCCCCGGAGGAATATAGATCAACATGCATAAGGTTTTCCACATCATTTAGATGTAAGTTCAGGTATACTCTCCTATGTGATAAAGTTTTCCAGTTTATCTGCGTTATTTAGATGCATGTTGTCTCATGTTTAATTCTGCTTTAAGCTAAAATTACAATGTTTACTTTTGTATCTGAGTGTACATTAATGTCATGTCAACATATGCTCCTGTGGAGCAATTGCCCTCTTTTTATTGTCGGTAGATGAACATATTCCTTTTCCCTAAAGATATCCCTTCCCTTTGTTTTCTCTGTTTCTGTTCTGTTTCTGTGATGGTTGGTTTATTCTTGGTTGTACCTTCATGTTTCTTTAGACGCAACATAAGAAAGATGTTGGTGCATGTACATAACCGAGAATTTGACAATTAACCACTTCCCCATGTTTGTTTATTTATTATCATCTTCCCGGAAATAACCTAATTAATATTTTCTAGCTGAGTGGTATTGAACATGATAGCTGGTGGCGCCAGATTTTAAAATCTCATACGAGTATATATCAGTGATATGCGTCTTCCATATTTAGGCCTCTATGATTGTTATCAGAATAATACTTACAAAGTTTTCTTAATTATTCCTATTAGGATACCAAATGGGGTGATAGACAATGCTAATGGTTGTTCAATAACAATGCATTGTCTCTTTTATGTAAAGATTTTTCTAATTCCAGTTTATATATTTATAGAATGCATACAGTATAACCCAGCTCTCCGTCACTATGTCTTCCTTGACGCCCACCCTAACGACCGCAAGCCGCTACAAAATAAAAACGTCCTAGAGGGTGAGCACGGAGCCGAATTGAGTTTTCGCCAACCCCTTCCCATTCCACTATATGTTGCACCTTGCTCCCGCTACTTCTCTGCTCCGCTTCTCCCTCCTCATTTTTTTGTGCACATCTTTTTATCTAGGCATGCAATGTGTTCCATGAAAATGCAGACATATTGCCATGTGAGGATTAATCTAAATAACCGAGGTAAGATTCCTGGTGAAATAGGTTGGGTTAATATTCATGCCACAACATGACTTGAATGCTCTAAAATTCATGAAAGAAACCTATAATGCTATGCTACCCACAGTTTTGGGAAAAGGAAGCATTGCTAAGATACACATACTTGAATTTGGGATAAAAAGTAATTTGTTATGTTCATCATCAGTTTTAAAACAAGGCTATAATTATGCACAAACCATGTCAATGCAGCATGTTCAAATTCGCTATTAGTTTTATTTTGTTTATGATATATTGAGTTTCAGCAGCAAATAGAGTTCCTTAATGTGCTTTTTACTACTGACGTTCTCAGTGGATTCTGCTTTCTGGTGGTGTTTTCTCCGATGACAGGAATATTGTGTCCACAGTCAACATGGACTATCAATTGGACCTGAAAGCGCACTGCAGGATATAACCTCAAGGTGAAATCATTATCCTAATACCTTCACGACCTTTGTTTTTCTCCTATTGGCCTTTTGATGCTATATTTTCAATTTCCGTGAATATTGTGTGTTTGTATTTCTGTCTCCTGCTTTGTGAATGACCTGGATAAGAGTTGGTAAATTTGTGCATGTGTTATTTCGTGGAACCAACAAACTGAAGACTCTTCTGAATTCATGCTTATAGACTGATAAATTGTAGAACTGTTGCTCACTAAATAGATTAAACAGCGTCTTATGCTTTTCTTCAAGAGCATATACTTTATGCTTGCTTTTGCTAGCTGTTTATTTTAAACAGCGTTTTGCTGCAGTAATCATGCGTATAAGAGAAGCAAAAAACTACTGCATTGGTATTTACATCAGGAAAATGGTAAATCTTAACCTCTCTGATGAAATATATGTTCTTTCTGTTGTTTGAATAATAAATGTCTCTGGAACTGGTGATTGTATGTACATGAGTAGCTATTTATATGGTAATTATCTGTCTATTGAAATTTATTGCCAATTCCCCATGGACACGAAACGCTTATATGTTCTGCCACAGATTTTCAATAGTACATTTTAGAATTAAATCTTCTTAATCAGTAAAGATCCTCTAAATATCATCCTCAGTTGTTGCAAATAAAGCAAAATTTTGTTGAGAATGGTTGAGATTAGATTAATACTTGAATTCAACTAAAACCTGGGTATCCCATTTACTTTGATGGAACCTACAAAAGTGCTCTTTGTTAACACTTGCGTAAAAGGAGTTCCATACTTGTATCAGTTAGGTATTGTCTTAGTTCCTCCTAATTACACACTGACGTAAAGTATTTTTGTTGATGCATTATCAGGTTTGCACAGGAGAAAAAAAAGGTGAACAACAATCTAATGATGATAAGGACGGTATAAGTTGGTTCCTAAGTTCAGAAGAAGCAGAGTTTAGTACCTTTATTGAAAAAAAATAGTTAAATATGTTATCTTTCGTAAGCATGGATAAGTTAAAAGTTAGTCAAAATGCTATAAAGAACTAAGTCCCGCTCCTTCGAAAGTTAGTCTTTTATGTGTGCATGTTTCTGAAGGAGAAATATAAGAAACCCTGATCCTTGTGAAGTTTAAACATTCCGGTCCAGCATTTTTATATAAGCGTTTGCTACACTGTTTGTGATTTTGTGTGCTTTATCCTAATTTCATTCCACTGATTTTGTTGTGTAAAACTTGAGAAACATATTATCTTTTTACACCTTATTTATATCGTTGTTATTTAAAATGTAAATTTGTGCGATTTTTACGGGGTCGTGCGCCAAGGCGCACATCTAAATCTGACATAAGAAGGCTATATGCTTTGGTTTTTCATTTTTTTTGAAATTTTATGCCCATTTTTGAATCTTGATCAAATCCTAGGTACGGTTTGACCAAGATTTGAACAATTTTAAAAAATGAAAATAAAAGGTAAGCCCGACCTGGATCCTTTAGTCACTCTAAAATGAAGCCTTTGGGGGGGGGGGGGGGGGTTCTTGAAATTTCCAAGTTTGAAACCCAAAACCACTTCTCTTCATGCTTGACTACATAAGACAGAGTTTAGGGTTAGGGGTAGATACATGATTTTTCTTGTTTGAATATATCTAGACCTTGTTTATATCAACTTTAGTGCTAACTATATGACATAAGAAAACTATGTGCTTTGGTTTTTAATTTTTCTGATTTTTTATTTTGATGCACATTTGAATCTTTGTCAAATCCTAGGTTTGACCAAGATTTAAACAAGTATAAAACATGAAAATGAAAAGGGGAAGCCTGTATCCTTCTTAGTCACTCTAAAATGAAGTTTTTGGGATGTTCTTGAAATTTTCATGTTTGAAACCCAAAACCACTTCTCTTCATGCTTGACTTCATAAGATAGAGTTTAGGGGCTAGGGGATAGATACATGATTTGCCTAGGTTTGAATATGCATGTCCAAACCTTGTTTATCAACTTGAATGCTTACTATATGACATAAGAAGACTATATGCTTTTTTTCATTTTTCTGATTTTTTTTCAAAAAATTATGCCCATTTGAATCTTTTGGTCAAATCCTTGGTTTAATTTGACACGGATTAATTTAAACAAGTTTAAAATATGAAAATGAAAAGGTGGTAAGCAGGCATGGATCCTTCTTATATTAGTCACTCTAAAATGAAGCTTTTGGGAGGTTTTTGAAATTTCCATATTTGAAACCCAAAACCACTTCTCTTCATGTTGTTGACTTCATAAGATAGAGTTTAGGGGTTAGGGGTATAGATACATGATTTGTCTTGTTTGAATATGTGTCTAGACCTTGTTTATCAACTTTAATGCTTACTATATGACATAAGAACACTATGTGCTTTAATTTGGTTTTTAATTTTTATAATTTTTTTTGAATTTTGATGCACATTTTGAATCTTGGTCAAATCCTAGGTTTGACCGAGATTTGAACAAGTTTAAAACAAGAAAATAAAAGGTAAGCCCGCCAGACTGGATTCTTCTTAGTCACTCTATAATGAAGCTTTTAGGGGGGTTGTTGAAAATGTAAGCATGTATCCTTCTTAGTACGTCACACCACAATGAAGCTTTTGGGAGGGTTTTTTAAATGTCCATATTTGAAACCCAAAATGACTTCTCTTCGTGCTTGACTTCATAATTAAGACAAAGTTTAGGGTTAGGGGTAGATACATGATTTTTCTGGTTTGAATATGTCTAGACTTTGTTTATCAACTTGAGTGCTTACTATATGGCATATATAAGAAGCTAGGCTATGTGCTTTGGTTTTTCATTTTTTTTTGAATTTTTATGCCCATTTGAATCTTGGTCAAATCCTAGGTACGTACGGTTTGACCAAGATCTGAACTTGTTTAAAACATGAAAATAAAAGGTAAGCATGGATCCTTCTTAGTCACTCTAAAATGAAGCTTTTGGGAGGTTTTTGAAATTTCCATGTTTGAAACCCAAAACCACTTCTCTTCATGCTTGGCTTCGTAAGATAGAGTTTAGGGTTTGGGGTAGATACGTACATGATTTTTCTAAGTATTTTTACGCCCATTTGAATCTTCGTCAAATCCTAAGTTTGACCAAGATTTGAACAAGTTTAAAACATGAAAAATGAAAAGGGTAAGCCTGGATCCTTATTTAGGGTTAGGGGGTAGATACATGATTTTTGTGGTTTGAATATGCCAGACCTTGTTCATCACCTTGAATGCTTACTATATGACATAGGAAGACGGCGTGCTTTTGTTTTTTCTTTTTTTTTGATTTTTTTTGAATTTTTATGCCCATTTGAATCTTGGTCAAATCCTAAGTTTGACCAAGATTTAAACATGTTTAAAACATGAAAATGAAAAAGTAAGCATGTATCCTTCTTAGTCACTCCAAAATGTACCAATTGATAAATGAGTTAACTTGGCTTCATGGAAAAAATAATGTCATGTAAATGATTTAACTTGGCTTTCGTACCCTTGAATCCATAGGAAACTTTGTATAAATGTAGTAGTATAATAATCAACCGAGTTTTTACATCAACAGGTCTGTCACTTACGTGTGGTGCCCATGCGTGAGGTCCCACACTTCAGTGAGCACAAGTCACGTGCAATAGGTACGCAAACTCCCAGCCATTTTCTTTGTCAAGAGAAGACGCATCAGGATGCGTATCGGAAGTATGTGGGTCCTTCTGGATCCTTCGGTTGTCCCTCTCACAAAAAAACAAATCTCTCTCATTCTCGGCCTCGCTCGACTCGCTCGCTCGCTCCTGCTCACTGACAAACCCTGCACAAAAGTCAACATCATCACACAAAAAAGGGGAGACACCATAATTCTCTCCCTTCTTCTCTCCTTCCGAGTGATCCCTCTTCCTCCGAGTTTCACTCGACGGGCAAACACACATGTGCTGCATAGTAATAATAAAAAAGTAGAAAAATCGACCTACGAATCTATGATTAAATAGGTTAAACTAGGGTTTTGCCCACTACTACAGATCAAGTTCAAAAATATCCAACTACTACTTCGATTTTGGGCTACTAATATAAAATTAAAATAAGTTGAACTAGTATTCCTCTAAAAAATCATTTTGGTATGCATTGTTTGATACTTTTCATAGCTATAGTGCATCACAAATTTATGATTTCATGCTTTGCTTTGCCAATTTCGATTTTTTTCTAACCACCTTCTCTTTGATTTCAAATTTAGGTCAAACTATCGATGCCTACTATGTGTTCTACTTGAATTGGATGCAGCGTGCGCACATGTTTTGCCATTGTTTTGGGCCTCCACACATCTTTGGGGCATCCAAGTATTTAAGTTACCTTGTTTTTTTGAATTGTAATTCATACCCTTCCTCCCAATTTTTATGCCCATTTGAATCTTGGTCAAATCCTAAGTTTGACCAAGATTTGAACAAGTTTAAAACATGAAAATGAAAAGGTAAGCCTGAATCCTTCTTAGTCACTCTAAAATGAGAAGCTTTTGGGAGTTTTTTGAAATTTCCATGTTTCAAACCCAAAACCACTTCTCTTCATGCTTGACTTCATAAGACAGAGTTAATTTAGGGTTAGGGGGTAGATACATGATTTGTCTAGTTTGTTGTTTAGACCTTGTTTATCAACTTGAATGCTTACTATATGACATAATAATACTATGTGCTTTGGTTTTCATTTTTTTTTTGATTTTTTCTGAATTTTTATGCCCATTTGATCTTGGTCAAATCCTAGGCTTAACCAATATTTAAACAAGTTTAAAACATGAAAATGAAAAGGTAAGCCTGTATCCTTCTTAATTAGTCACTCCAAAATGAAGCTTTTGGGAAGGTTTTTGAAATTTCCATGTTTGAAATCCAAAACGACTTCTCTTCGTGCTTGACTTCATAAGACAAAGTTTAGGGCTAGGGGTAGAAACATGATTTTTCTGGTTTGAATATGTCTAGACCTTGTTTATGAACTTGAGTGCTTACGTACTATATGACATAAGAAGGCTATATGCTTTGGTTTTTCTTTTTTTTTTTGAAATTTTATGCCCATTTTTGAATCTTGATCAAATCCTAGGTACGGTTTGACCAAGATTTGAACAATTTTAAAACATGAAAATAAAAGGTAAGCCCGACCTGGATCCTTTAGTCACTCTAAAATGAAGCTTTTGGGGGGTTCTTGAAATTTCCAAGTTTGAAACCCAAAACCACTTCTCTTCATGCTTGACTACATAAGACAGAGTTTAGGGTTAGGGGTAGATAAATGATTTTTCTTGTTTGAATATATCTAGACCTTGTTTATATCAACTTTAATGCTAACTATATGACATAAGAAAACTATGTGCTTTGGTTTTTAATTTTTCTGATTTTTTATTTTGATGCACATTTGAATCTTTGTCAAATCCTAGGTTTGACCAAGATTTAAACAAGTATAAAACATGAAAATGAAAAGGGGAAGCCTGTATCCTTCTTAGTCACTCTAAAATGAAGTTTTTGGGATGTTCTTGAAATTTTCATGTTTGAAACCCAAAACCACTTCTCTTCATGCTTGACTTCATAAGATAGAGTTTAGGGGCTAGGGGATAGATACATGATTTGCCTAGGTTTGAATATGCATGTCCAAACCTTGTTTATCAACTTGAATGCTTAGTATATGACATAAGAAGAATATATGCTTTTGTTTTTCATTTTTCTGATTTTTTTTTAAAAATTTATGCCCATTTGAATCTTTTGGTCAAATCCTTGGTTTAATTTGACACGGATTTAAACAAGTTTAAAATATGAAAATGAAAAGGTGGTAAGCAGGTGATGCGTGTGGTTGACACGTCCGTTGGGAACCCCAAGAGGAAGGTGTGATGCGCACAGCGGCAAGTTTCCCTCAGTAAGAAACCAAGGTTTAATCGAACCAGTAGGAGTCAAGAAGCACGTTGAAGGTTGATGGCGGCGGGATGTAGTGCGGCGCAACACCAGAGATTCCGGCGCCAACGTGGAACCTGCACAACACAACCAAAGTACTTTGCCCCAACGAAACAGTGAGGTTGTCAATCTCACCGGCTTGCTGTAACAAAGGATTAACCGTATTGTGTGGAAGATGATTGTTTGCAGAAAACAGTAGAACAGTATTGCAGTAGATTATATTTCAGTATAGAGAATTGGACCGGGGTCCACAGTTCACTAGAGGTGTCTCTCCCATAAGATAAACAGCATGTTGGGTGAACAAATTATAGTTGGGCAATTGACAAATAAAGAGGGCATGACCATGCACATACATATTATCATGAGTATAGTGAAATTTAATTGGGCATTACGACAAAGTACATAGACCGCCATCCAACTGCATCTATGCCTAAAAAGTCCACCTTCAGGTTATCATCCGAACCCCCTCCAGTATTAAGTTGCTAACAACAGACAATTGCATTAAGTATTGCGCGTAATGTAACTAGTAACTACATCCTTGAACATAGCACTAATGTTTTATCCCTAGTGGCAACAGCACATCCACAACCTTAGAACTTTCTGTCACTGTCCCAGATATCAATGGAGGCATGAACCCACTATCGAGCATAAATACTCCCTCTTGGAGTTACAAGCATCTACTTGGCCAGAGCATCTACTAGTAACGGAGAGCATGCAAGATCATAAACAACACATAGACATAACTTTGATAATCAACATAACAAGTATTCTCTATTCATCGGATCCCAACAAACGCAACATATAGAATTACAGATAGATGATCTTGATCATGTTAGGCAGCTCACAAGATCCGACAATGAAGCACAATGGGGAGAAGACAACCATCTAGCTACTGCTATGGACCCATAGTCCAGGGGTAGACTACTCACACATCACTCCGGAGGCGACCATGGCGGCGTAGAGTCCTCCGGGAGATGAATCCCCTCTCCGGCAGGGTGCCGGAGGCGATCTCCTGGATCCCCCGAGATGGGATCGGCGGCGGCGGCGTCTCAGTAAGGTTTTCCGTATCGTGGCTCTCGGTACTGGGGGTTTCGCGACGGAGGCTTTAAGTAGGCGGAAGGGCAAGTCAGGAGGGGGCACGAGGGCCCCACACCACAGGGCCGCGCGACCAAGGGGGGGCGCGCCGCCCTAGGGTTTGGGCACCTCGTGGCCCCACTTCGTCTCCTCTTCGGACTTCTGGAAGCTTCGTGGCAAAATAGGACCCTGGGCGTTGATTTCGTCCAATTCCGAGAATATTTCGTTACTAGGATTTCTGAAACCAAAAACAGCAGAAAAAAGCAACTGGCACTTCGGCATCTTGTTAATAGGTTAGTTCCAGAAAATGCACGAATATGACATAAAGTGTGCATAAAACATGTAGATAACATCAATAATGTGGCATGGAACATAAAGAAATTATCGATACGTCGGAGACGTATCAGCATCCCCAAGCTTAGTTCTGCTCGTCCCGAGCAGGTAAAACGATAACACAGATAATTTCTGGAGTGACATGCCATCATAACCTTGATCATACTATTTGTAAAGCATATGTAGTGAATGCAGCGATCAAAACAATGTATATGACATGAGTAAACAAGTGAATCATATAGCAAAGACTTTTCATGAATAGCACTTCAAGACAAGCTTCAATAAGTCTTGCATAAGAGTTAACTCATAAAGCAATAATTCAAAGTAAAGGCATTGAAGCAACACAAAGGAAGATTAAGTTTCAGCGGTTGCTTTCAACTTGTAACATGTATATCTCATGGATATTGTCAACATAGAGTAATATAATAAGTGCAATAAGCAAGTATGTAGGAATCAATGCACAGTTCACACAAGTGTTTGCTTCTTGAGGTGGAGAGAAATAGGTGAACTGACTCAACATTGAAAGTAAAAGAATGGTCCTCCATAGAGGAAAAGCATCGATTGCTATATTTGTGCTAGAGCTTTGATTTCGAAAACATGAAACAATTTTGTCAACGGTAGTAATAAAGCATATGTATCATGTAAATTATATCTTACAAGTTGCAAGCCTCATGCATAGTGTACTAATAGTGCCCGCACCTTGTCCTAATTAGCTTGGACTACCGGATCATCGCAATGCACATGTTTTAACCAAGTGTCACAAAGGGGTACCTCTATGCCGCCTGTACAAAGGTCTAAGGAGAAAGCTCGCATTGGATTTCTCGCTATTGATTATTCTCAACTTAGACATCCATACCGGGACAACATAGACAATAGATAATGGACTCCTCTTTTATGCATAAGCATGTAACAACAATTAATAATTTTCTCATATGAGATTGAGGATATTTGTCCAAAACTGAAACTTCCACCATGGATCATGGCTTTAGTTAGCGGCCCAATGTTCTTCTCTAACAATATGCATGCTTAACCATAAGGTGGTAGATCTCTCTTACTTCAGACAAGACGAACATGCATAGCAACTCACATGAAATTCAACAAAGAGTAGTTGATGGCGTCCCCAGAAACATGGTTATCGCACAACAAGCAACTTAATAAGAGATAAAGTGCATAATTACATATTCAATACCACAATAGTTTTTAAGCTATTTGTCCCATGAGCTATATATTGCAAAGGTGAATGATGGAATTTTAAAGGTAGCACTCAAGCAATTTACTTTGGAATGGCGGAGAAATACCATGTAGTAGGTAGGTATGGTGGACACAAATGGCATAGTGGTTGGCTCAAGTATTTTGGATGCATGAGAAGTATTCCCTCTCGATACAAGGGTTAGGCTAGCAAGGTTATTTGAAACAAACACAAGGATGAACCGGTGCAGCAAAACTCACACAAAAGACATATTGAAAACATTATAAGACTCTACATCGTCTTCCTTGTTGTTCAAAACTCAATACTAGAAATTATCTAGACCTTAGAGAAACCAAATATGCAAACCAAATTTTAGCATGCTCTATGTATTTCTTCATTAATGGGTGCAAAGCATATGATGCAAGAGCTTAAAGTTGAGCACAACAATTGCCAAGTATCACATTACCCAAGACATTTATAGCAATTACTACATGTATCATTTTCCAATTCCAACCATATAACAATTTAACGAAGAAGAAACTTCGCCATGAATACTATGAGTAGAAACTAAGGACATACTTGTCCATATGCTACAGCGGAGCGTGTCTCTCTCCCATAAAGTGAATGCTAGGATCCATTTTATTCAAACAAAACAAAAAACAAAAACAAAAACAAAAACAAACCGACGCTCCAAGCAAAGCACATAAGATATGATGGAATAAAAATATAGTTTCAGGGGAGGAACCTGATAATGTTGTCGATGAAGAAGGGGATGCCTTGGGCATCCCCAAGCTTAGACGCTTGAGTCTTCTTAGAATATGCAGGGGTGAACCACCGGGGCATCCCCAAGCTTAGAGCTTTCACTCTCCTTGATCATGTTGCATCATACTCCTCTCTTGATCCTTGAAAACTTCCTCCACACCAAACTTAGAACAACTCATTAGAGGGTTAGCGACAATAAAAATTAACATGTTCAGAGGTGACACAATCATTCTTAACACTTCTGGACATTGCATAAAGCTACTGGACATTAATGGATCAAAGAAATTCATCCAACATAGCAAAAGAGGCAAGTCGAAATAAAAGGCAGAATCTGTCAAAACAGAACAGTTCGTATTGACGAATTTTATCGAGGCACCATACTTGCTCAAATGAAAATTCTCAAATTGAATGAAAGTTGCGTACATATCTGAGGATCACGCATGTAAATTGGCATAATTTTCTGAGCTACCTACAGGGAGGCAGGTCGAAATTCGTGACAGCAAAGAAATCTGAAACTGCGCAGTAATCCAAATCTAGTATGAACTTTTCTATCAACGACTTTACTTGGCACAACAAAACACTAAACTAAGATAAGGAGAGGTTGCTACAGTAGTAAACAA
The DNA here is from genome assembly GCF_019359855.2 of Lolium perenne. Classification (NCBI taxonomy): domain Eukaryota; kingdom Viridiplantae; phylum Streptophyta; class Magnoliopsida; order Poales; family Poaceae; genus Lolium; species Lolium perenne. The sequence continues at coordinate 295,999,041 of NC_067250.2, read as the reverse complement.
CTTCCAAGACACAAAATAAAAACAAAGTACTGTAGGTAAAAACATGGGTTGTCTCCCATAAGCGCTTTTCTTTAACGCCTTTCAGCTAGGCGCAGAAAGTGTGTATCAAGTATTATCAAGAGGTGAGGCATTGATATCATAAGCTCCCCCATCTGTAGTGGTACTAAGGGCTTTGTCAATTTTAGGCCTATAGTAATATTTCTTTGGTTTGGGCACTTTAGAGACATACATAAACTTTTGCTCCTTACCCACATAAGCTTTTTCTCTAAACTTTATAGATGAAAAGGTTGAACCCAAGGTCCCCATAGCTTTTTCAAGCTCACCAATCCTATTGATTTGATCATCATAGGCAACACAAGTTCCTAGGACACTAATTCTTTCATCAATTTCTCCTAAGGATTTATCAAGTTCATCAGTTTTATCAAGTAACATCTCCAATTTAGTTTCTACACTCGGAAAATTTTTCTCTATGGTTTCCAATTTTTTCATAACATCCTCAAGAGAGATTTCAATTTTAGTTTCATTAACAGGTGGTGTTCCAAATAAACTCTCAATAATGCAACTAGCTTCTAAGGCGGGAGCGCCTAGGAAGTTACCTCCCGCGAGACAATCAAGAACATATCTATTCCAACTAGAGATACCTACATAAAAATTCCTGAGCAGGATAGTGGTGGAGTGTTTCTTAGTGCACCTACTATGAGCATCACTAATTCTATACCAAGCATCTTTTAAACATTCTCCCCCTTGTTGCTTAAACGAACGAACTTCAACTTCAGGATTACTCATTTTAGCAGTAGTAAATAAAGCAAACTAGATAAAGTAAATGCAAGTAACTAATTTTTTTTGTGTTTTTGATATAGCAAACAAGATAGCAAATAAAGTAAAACTAGCAACTAATTTTTTTTGTATTTTGATTTAGTGCAGCAAACAAAGTAGTAAATAAAACTAAGCAAGACAAAAACAAAGTAAAGAGATTGAGAAGTGGAGACTCCCCTTGCAGCGTGTCTTGATCTCCCCGGCAACGGCGCCAAAAATTTGCTTGATGCGTGTGGTTGACACGTCCGTTGGGAACCCCAAGAGGAAGGTGTGATGCGCACAGCGGCAAGTTTCCCTCAGTAAGAAACCAAGGTTTAATCGAACCAGTAGGAGTCAAGAAGCACGTTGAAGGTTGATGGCGGCGGGATGTAGTGCGGCGCAACACCAGAGATTCCGGCGCCAACGTGGAACCTGCACAACACAACCAAAGTACTTTGCCCCAACGAAATGATGAGGTTGTCAATCTCACCGCTTGCTGTAACAAAGGATTAACTGTATTGTGTGGAAGATGATTGTTTGCAGAAAACAATAGAACAAAGATTGCAGTAGATTATATTTCAAGATAGAGAATTGGACCGGGGTCCACAGGTTCACTAGAGGTGTCTCTCCCATAAGATAAACAGCATGTTGGGTGAACAAATTACAGTTGGGAAATTGACAAATAAAGAGGGCATGACCATGCACATACATATTATGATGAGTATAGTGAGATTTAATTGGGCATTACGACAAAGTACATAGACCGCCATCCAACTGCATCTATGCCTAAAAAGTCCACCTTCAGGTTATCATCGAACCCCTCCGTATTAAGTTGCTAACAACGAGACAATTGCATTAAGTATTGCGCGTAATGTAACTAGTAACTACATCCTTGAACATAGCACTAATGTTTTATCCCTAGTGGCAACAGCACATCCACAACCTTAGAACTTTCTGTCACACGTCCCGAGATATCAATGGAGGCATGAACCCACTATCGAGCATAAATACTCCCTCTTGGAGTTACAAGCATCTACTTGGCCAGAGCATCTACTAGTAACGGAGAGCATGCAAGATCATAAACAACACATAGACATAACTTTGATAATCAACATAACAAGTATTCTCTATTCATCGGATCCCAACAAACGCAACATATAGAATTACAGATAGATGATCTTGATCATGTTAGGCAGCTCACAAGATCCGACAATGAAGCACAATGGGGAGAAGACAACCATCTAGCTACTGCTATGGACCCATAGTCCAGGGGTAGACTACTCACACATCACTCCGGAGGCGACCATGGCGGCGTAGAGTCCTCCGGGAGATGAATCCCCTCTCCGGCAGGGTGCCGGAGGCGATCTCCTGGATCCCCCGAGATGGGATCGGCGGCGGCGGCGTCTCAGTAAGGTTTTCCGTATCGTGGCTCTCGGTACTGGGGGTTTCGCGACGGAGGCTTTAAGTAGGCGGAAGGGCAAGTCAGGAGGGGGCACGAGGGCCCCACACCACAGGGCCGCGCGGCCAAGGGGGGGGGGCGCGCCGCCCTAGGGTTTGGGCACCTCGTGGCCCCACTTCGTCTCCTCTTCGGACTTCTGGAAGCTTCGTGGCAAAATAGGACCCTGGGCGTTGATTTCGTCCAATTCCAAGAATATTTCGTTACTAGGATTTCTGAAACCAAAAACAGCAGAAAAAAAGAATCGGCACTTCGGCATCTTGTTAATAGGTTAGTTCCAGAAAATGCACGAATATGACATAAAGTGTGCATAAAACATGTAGATAACATCAATAATGTGGCATGGAACATAAGAAATTATCGATACATCGGAGACGTATCAGCAGGCATGGATCCTTCTTATATATATTAGTCACTCTAAAATGAAGCTTTTGGGAGGTTTTTGAAATTTCCATGTTTGAAACCCAAAACCACTTCTCTTCATGTTGTTGACTTCATAAGATAGAGTTTAGGGGTTAGGGGTATAGATACATGATTTGTCTTGTTTGAATATGTGTCTAGACCTTGTTTATCAACTTTAATGCTTACTATATGACATAAGAACACTATGTGCTTTAATTTGGTTTTTAATTTTTATAAATTTTTTTGAATTTTGATGCACATTTTGAATCTTGGTCAAATCCTAGGTTTGACCGAGATTTGAACAAGTTTAAAACAAGAAAATAAAAGGTAAGCCCGCCTTGACCGGATCCTTCTTAGTCACTCTATAATGAAGCTTTTAGGGGGGTTGTTGAAAATGTAAGCATGTATCCTTCTTAGTACGTCACACCACAATGAAGCTTTTGGGAGGGTTTTTTAAATGTCCATGTTTGAAACCCAAAACGACTTCTCTTCGTGCTTGACTTCATAATTAAGACAAAGTTTAGGGTTAGGGGTAGATACATGATTTTTCTGGTTTGAATATGTCTAGACTTTGTTTATCAACTTGAGTGCTTACTATATGGCATATATAAGAAGCTAGGCTATGTGCTTTGGTTTTTCATTTTTTTTGAATTTTTATGCCCATTTGAATCTTGGTCAAATCCTAGGTACGTACGGTTTGACCAAGATCTGAACATGTTTAAAACATGAAAATAAAAGGTAAGCATGGATCCTTCTTAGTCACTCTAAAATGAAGCTTTTGGGAGGTTTTTGAAATTTCCATGTTTGAAACCCAAAACCACTTCTCTTCATGCTTGGCTTCGTAAGATAGAGTTTAGGGTTTGGGGTAGATACGTACATGATTTTTCTAAGTATTTTTACGCCCATTTGATTCTTCGTCAAATCCTAAGTTTTACCAAGATTTGAACAAGTTTAAAACATGAAAATGAAAAGGGTAAGCCTGGATCCTTGTTTAGGGTTAGGGGGTAGATACATGATTTTTGTGGTTTGAATATGCTAGACCTTGTTTATCACCTTGAATGCTTACTATATGACATAGGAAGACGGCGTGCTTTTGTTTTTTCTTTTTTTTGATTTTTTTTTTGAATTTTTATGCTCATTTGAATCTTGGTCAAGTCATAGGTTTGACCAAGATTTAAACATGTTTAAAACATGAAAATGAAAAAGTAAGCCTGGATCCTTCTTAGTCACTCCAAAATGTACCAATTGATAAATGAGTTAACTTGGCTTCATGGAAAAAATAATGTCATGTAAATGATTTAACTTGGCTTTCGTACCCTTGAATCCATAGGAAACTTTGTATAAATGTAGTAGTATAATAATCAACCGAGTTTTTACATCAACAGGTCTGTCACTTACGTGTGGTGCCCATGCATGAGGTCCCACACTTCAGTGAGCACAAGTCACGTGCAATAGGTACGCAAACTCCCAGCCATTTTCTTTGTCAAGAGAAGACGCATCAGGATGCGTATCGGAAGTATGTGGGTCCTTCTGGATCCTTCGGTTGTCCCTCTCACAAAAAAAACAAATCTCTCTCATTCTCGGCCTCGCTCGACTCGCTCGCTCGCTCGCTTGCTCGCTCCTGCTCACTGACAAACCCTGCACAAAAGTCAACATCATCACACGAAAAAGGGGAGACACCATAATTCTCTCCCTTCTTCTCTCCTTCCGAGTGATCCCTCTTCCTCCGAGTTTCACTCGACGGGCAAACACACATGTGCTGCATAGTAATAATAAAAAAGTAGAAAACTCGACCTACGAATCTAAGATTAAATATGTTAAACTAGGGTTTTGCCCACTACTACAGATCAAGTTCAAAAATATCCAACTACTACTTCGATTTTGGGCTACTAATATAAAATTAAAATAAGTTGAACTAGTATTCCTCTAAAAAATCATTTTGGTATGCATTGTTTGATACTTTTCATAGCTATAGTGCATCACAAATTTATGATTTCATGCTTTGCTTTGCCAATTTTGATTTTTTCTAACCACCTTCTCTTTGATTTCAAATTTAGGTCAAACTATCGATGCCTACTATGTGTTCTACTTGAATTGGATGCAGCGTGCGCACATGTTTTGCCATTGTTTTGGGCTTCCACACATCTTTGGGGCATCCAAGTATTTAAGTTACCTTGTTTTTTTGAATTGTAATTCATAGCCTTCCTCCCAATTTTTATGCCCATTTGAATCTTGGTCAAATCCTAAGTTTGACCAAGATTTGAACAAGTTTAAAACATGAAAATGAAAAGGTAAGCCTGAATCCTTCTTAGTCACTCTAAAATGAGAAGCTTTTGGGAGTTTTTTGAAATTTCCATGTTTGAAACCCAAAACCACTTCTCTTCATGCTTGACTTCATAAGACAGAGTTAATTTAGGGTTAGGGGGTAGATACATGATTTGTCTAGTTTGTTGTTTAGACCTTGTTTATCAACTTGAATGCTTACTATATGACATAATAATACTATGTGCTTTGGTTTTCATTTTTTTTGATTTTTTCTGAATTTTTATGCCCCTTTGATCTTGGTCAAATCCTAGGCTTAACCAATATTTAAACAAGTTTAAAACATGAAAATGAAAAGGTAAGCTTGTATCCTTCTTAATTAGTCACTCCAAAATGAAGCTTTTGGGAAGGTTTTTGAAATTTCCATGTTTGAAACCCAAAACCACTTCTCTTCATGCTTGACTTCATAAGACAGAGTTAATTTAGGGTTAGGGGGTAGATACATGATTTGTCTAGTTGTTGTTTAGACCTTGTTTATCAACTTGAATGCTTACTATATGACATAATAATACTATGTGCTTTGGTTTTCAATTTTTTGATTTTTTCTGAATTTTTATGCCCATTTGATCTTGGTCAAATCCTAGGCTTAACCAATATTTAAACAAGTTTAAAACATGAAAATAAAAGGTAAGCCCGACCTGGATCCTTTAGTCACTCTAAAATGAAGCTTTTGGGGGGTTCTTGAAATTTCCAAGTTTGAAACCCAAAACCACTTCTCTTCATGCTTGACTACATAAGACAGAGTTTAGGGTTAGGGGTAGATACATGATTTTTCTTGTTTGAATATATCTAGACCTTGTTTATATCAACTTTAATGCTAACTATATGACATAAGAAAACTATGTGCTTTGGTTTTTAATTTTTCTGATTTTTTATTTTGATGCACATTTGAATCTTTGTCAAATCCTAGGTTTGACCAAGATTTAAACAAGTATAAAACATGAAAATGAAAAGGGGAAGCCTGTATCCTTCTTAGTCACTCTAAAATGAAGTTTTTGGGATGTTCTTGAAATTTTCATGTTTGAAACCCAAAACCACTTCTCTTCATGCTTGACTTCATAAGATAGAGTTTAGGGGCTAGGGGATAGATACATGATTTGCCTAGGTTTGAATATGCATGTCCAAACCTTATTTATCAACTTGAATGCTTACTATATGACATAAGAAGACTATATGCTTTTTTTCATTTTTCTGATTTTTTTTTAAAATTTTTATGCCCATTTGAATCTTTTGGTCAAATCCTTGGTTTAATTTGACACGGATTAATTTAAACAAGTTTAAAATATGAAAATGAAAAGGTGGTAAGCAGGCATGGATCCTTCTTATATATATTAGTCACTCTAAAATGAAGCTTTTGGGAGGTTTTTGAAATTTCCATGTTTGAAACCCAAAACCACTTCTCTTCATGCATGTTGTTGACTTCATAAGATAGAGTTTAGGGGTTAGGGGTATAGATACATGATTTGTCTTGTTTGAATATGTGTCAAGACCTTGTTTATCAACTTTAATGCTTACTATATGACATAAGAACACTATGTGCTTTAATTTGGTTTTTAATTTTTATATTTTTTTGAATTTTGATGCACATTTTGAATCTTGGTCAAATCCTAGGTTTGAACAAGATTTGAACAAGTTTAAAACAATAAAATAAAAGGTAAGCCCGCCAGACTGGATCCTTCTTAGTCACTCTATAATGAAGCTTTTAGGGGGGTTGTTGAAAATGTAAGCATGTATCCTTCTTAGTACGTCACACTACAATGAAGCTTTTGTGAGGGTTTTTGAAATGTCCATGTTTGAAACCCAAAACGACTTCTCTTCGTGCTTGACTTCATAATTAAGACAAAGTTTAGGGTTAGGGGTAGAGATACATGATTTTTCTGGTTTGAATATGTCTAGACTTTGTTTATCAACTTGAGTGCTTACTATATCAAGTTGTGTCTGAGTCGAGTCAATGTTGAGTCGTTGAGTCACCTAGTATTATTATTATGGTGGTGTACTTGTGTTCATGTACTTGTTTCAGACAGGTATTGTTGTTTTGGTGAAGGAGCCATGCATCATCCATTTTTGGTGGGGTTAATTGGTTCTAGGGTTAATTGGTTCTATGCCACTCCTCAATTCACAAGTTGTGTTTATGCCATTCCAAAAACTGAAGTTGTGTTTATGCCACTCTCAATTCTCAATACCCCCTTCTATGCCATTTTCAACAATACAACATGAAAACGGTTCAATAAATAGTCGTATTTCAGTTTATACTTTCGTATTGACCAAAATAAACCTGTGTTCAGATTTGGAGCGACTTTTGGGTGTTTCGGGCACACAAGAAATCCAAAATTTTCAAATTCTGGCAAAAATTAGAACTTCTCAGAAAAATCTAATTTTTTTATAGGAAATCAAAAACACTGAAACGAGTATACTATTTTAATTTGAGCCATTTATGTGCAGATTTGCATAAAAAGGCTGACATTTTCTGTTCTGTCTAGAAATTGGTAAAATTTTGTCCAAAAAATCAAACTTCTTCGAAAAATCTGATAATTTTACAGAATGACAAGAACACTAATATGAGTCATCCAAGTATTTAAGTTACCTTGTTTTTTTTGAATTGTAATTCATACCCTTCCTCCCAATTTTTATGCCCATTTGAATCTTGGTCAAATCCTAAGTTTGACCAAGATTTGAACAAGTTTAAAACATGAAAATGAAAAGGTGAGCATGAATCCTTCTTAGTCACTCTAAAATGAGAAGCTTTTGGGAGTTTTTTGAAATTTCCATGTTTGAAACCGAAAACCACTTCTCTTCATGCTTGACTTCATAAGACAGAGTTTAGGGTTGGGGGTAGATACATGATTTGTCTGGTTTGTTGTTTAGACCTTGTTTATCAACTTGAATGCTTACTATATGACATAATAATACTATGTGCTTTGATTTTCATTTTTTGATTTTTTTCTGAATTTTTATGCCCATTTGATCTTGGTCAAATCATAGGTTTAACCAATATTTAAACAAGTTTATAACATGAAAATGAAAAGGTAAGCCTGCATCCTTCTTAGTCACTCCAAAATGAAAGCTTACATATACTCTTGGAATACTGTTTTGGGTGATTTGTCATTCAAAAATTTGGTATCATTCGGATCGGAGGAAGTATAGTTGGAGATGAATGGCCCACCAAGTCTCTGCCTCGAAGTTTGCTCTTTGACCAGATAAGTATTACTACTCGCGAGGTGCCGAGGAGACGGGGAGGCCAAATTTAAGGACTAACCTTTGCTCTTGCCGTCTTCCTCAGTTCACCACTTTGTTTACCTCTTGGAATACTACTTCGCCACCATGACCGGGAGCAAGTCTCGCCACAGAAGGGCTCGTGCGGCTGCGGCGAAGCTGAGGGAATCCCAGCAATGCCGTCCTGTGCTTTGCTTGTCGAGGTGCCTTCTGCGCAAGAGTCTTCAAGGGCGTCGCAGCCCTCGATCGCCACCTTCAGGCGATCCTCCGTTCTTGCGCATCTTTCTATGTCTTTCACAACTTATCATCCCCTCCTTTTCTTACCTTCTCTCAATCGTATATTCAGGTCGGGCGGCCTTAGTTTTCCCGCAGCCCTCCTGCCTGCGGAAACATCTTCCACGGAGCCAAGTTCTCAAAGCAGCGAGGTATAGACATTCGTGCAAATTGGGATTCCCATTTTCTCTTTCTTGGTACTTCTCTGGGTACACTTACGATTTTGTGCTCCATTCCCATCTGATAGAAGCCCCGCTACGAGATCGGGCCCATTTTAGAAATGGTTATGGGCGATTTCTGCGTCGAGACGGCGGACAGAAGCGCCCTCGCCGATGAGTGCATGAGACTTTATTCTGAGGCTCGCCACCGAGAAGATCCGGATTCGCATTCTCGACGATATCGCCATGAAATCGTTCATCTGCGAGTAATGAGATCCAGCGGCGGAGCCTCGGCCAGGCGGAGACCATGGACAAACTCGCCGGACTGATCCTGAACCTCACGGTTAGGACGGACAAACTAGAGGCCGAGCTGTCACAGGTTAAGGCTCTCAACTCCGAGCTGAAGCGTCAAGCAGGCTCAAGGTAGATCTTGACCAGGTCACTGTGTACCACTAGCTGCAATCCTTGATGACTGCTGTGTCACCTGGCTTCCGAGTTTCTGAAGGTTAATTTGCGAAATTTTGTTCGTAAAATTGGCCTGTGGAAATGTAAACAAACTAGTACTCTTACTTTATTATATTAGTACTTGTGTCAATGTAGTAGTTGTGTCTGAGTCGAGTCAATGTTGAGTCGTTGAGTCACCTAGTATTATTATTATGGTGGTGTACTTGTGTTCATGTACTTGTTTCAGACAGGTATTGCTGTTTTGGTGAAGGAGACATGCATCACCCATTTTTGGTGGGGTTAATTGGTTCTAGAATTAATTGGTTCTATGCCACTCCTCAGTTCACAAGTTGTGTTTATGCCATTCCAAAAACTGAAGTTGTGTTTATGCCACTCTCAATTCTCAATACCCCCTTCTATGCCATTTTCAACAATACAACATGAAAACGGTTCAATAAATAGTCGTATTTCAGTTTATACTTTCGTATTGACCAAAATAATCCTGTGTTCAGATTTGGAGCGACTTTTGGGTGTTTCGGGCACACAAGAAATCCAAAATTTTCAAATTCTGGCAAAAATTAGAACTTCTCAGGAAAATCTATTTTTTTATAGGAAATCAAAAACACTGAAACGAGTATACTGTTTTAATTTGAGCCATTTATGTGCAGATTTGCATAAAAAGACTGACATTTTCTGTTCTGTCTAAAAATTGGTAAAATTTTGTCCAAAAAAACAAACTTCGAAAAATCTGATAATTTTACAGAATGTCAAGAACACTAATATGAGTCTACTATTCTAATATGAGCCATTTCTGGGCACATATGATCCATTAAACATAGGTGCAAAGTACGGTCCAGATTATCTGAGAGTATGTACAAACTGTAGTACAGAGAAGTCGTTTTGGGTTTCAAACATGGAAATTTCAAGAACATCCCAAAAAGCTTCATTTTAGAGTGAGTAAGAAGGATCCAGGCTTACCTTTTCATTTTCATGTTTTAAACTTGTTTAAATCTTGGTCAAACCTAGGATTTGACCAAGATTCAAATGGGCAGAAAATTAAAAAAAATCATAAAAATGAAAAACCAAAGTACATAGTCTTCTTATGTCATATAGTAAGCATTCAAGTTGATAAACAAGGTCTAGACATATTCAAACCATACAAATCATGTATCTACCCCCTAACCCTAAACTCTGTCTTATGAAGTCAAGCATGAAGAGAAGTGGTTTTGGATTTCAAACATGGAAATTTCAAAAACCTCTTAAAAATTCATTTTAGAGTGACTAAGAAGGATATGATGCAGGCTTCCCTTTTCATTTTCTTGTCTTAAACTTGTTTAAATCTTGGTCAAACCTAAGATTTGACCAAAAGATTCAAACGGGCATAAAATTCAAAAAATTAGAAAAATGAAAAACAAAAGCATATAGTCTTCTTATGTCATATAGTAAGCATTCAAGTTGATAAACAAGGTCTAGACATATTCAAACCAGAAAAATCATGTATATATCTACCCCTAACCCTAAACTCTGTCTTATGAAGAGAAGTGGTTTTGGGTTTCAAACATGGAAATTTCAAGAACCTCCCAAAAGCTTCATTTTAGAGTGTGACTAAGAAGGATCCAGGCTTACCTTTTCACTTTCATGTTCTAAACTTGTTTAAATCCTAGTCAAACCTAGGATTTCACAAAGATTCAAATATATGGGTATAAAATTCAAAAAAATAGAAAAATGAAAAACCAAAGCACATAGTCTTCTTATGTCATATAGTAAGCATTAAAGTTGATAAACAAGGTCTAGACATATTCAAACTAGACAAATCATGTATCTCCCCCTTAACCCCTAAACTGTGTATTATGAAGTCAAGCATGAAGAGAAGTGGTTTTGGGTTTCCAACATGGAAATTTCAAAAACCTCTTAAAAATTCATTTTAGAGTGACTAAGAAGGATGCAAGCTTCCCTTTTCATTTTCATGTCTTAAACTTGTTTAAATCTTGGTCAAACCTAAGATTTGACCAAAAGATTTAAACGGGCATAAAATTCAAAAAAAAAATTAGAAAAATGAAAAACAAAAGCATATAGTCTTCTTGTGTCATATAGTAAGCATTCAAGTTGATAAACAAGGTCTAGACATATTCAAACCAGAAAATCATGTATATATCTACCCATAACCCTAAACTCTGTCTTATGAAGTCAATCATGAAGAGAAGTGGTTTTGGGTTTCAAACATGGATATTTCAAGAACCTCCCAAAAGCTTCATTTTAGAGTGTGACTAAGAAGGATCCAGGCTTACCTTTTTCATTTTCATGTACTAAACTTGTTTAAATCCTGGTCAAACCCAGGATTTCACAAAGATTCAAATATATGTGTATAAAATATAAAAAATAGAAAATGAAAACCAAAGCACATAGTCTACTTATGTCACATAGTAAGCATTCAAGTTGATAAACAAGGTCTAGACATATTCAAACCAGAAAAATCATGTATATATCTACCCCTAACCCTAAACTCTGTCTTATGAAGTTAATCATGAAGAGAAGTGGTTTTGGGTTTCAAACATTGGAATTCCAAGAACCTCCCAAAAGCTTCATTTTAGAGTGTGACTAAGAAGGATGATCCAGGCTTACCTTTTCATTTTCATGTTCTAAACTTGTTTAAATCCTGGTCAAAACTAGGATTTCACAAAGATTCAAATGTATGGGTATAAAATTCAAAAAAATAGAAAAATGAAAACCAAAGCACATAGTCTTCTTATGTCATATAGCAAGCATTAAAGTTGATAAACAAGGTCTAGACATATTCAACCTAGACAAATCATGTATCTACCCCCTAACCCCTAAACTCTGTCTTATGAAGTCCAGCATGAAGAGAAGTGGTTTTGGGTTTCAAACATGGAAATTTCAAAAACCTCTTACAAAATTCATTTTAGAGTGACTAATTAAGAAGGATGCATGCTCCCCTTTTCATTTTCATGTCTTAAACTTGTTTAATTCTTGGTCAAACCTAAGATTTGACCAAAAGATTCAAACGGGCATAAAAAAATCAGAAAAATGAAAACCAAAGCACATAGTTTTCTTATGTCATATAGTAAGCATTCAAGTTGATAAACAAGGTCTAGACATATTCAAACCAGAAAAATCATGTATATATCTACCCCTAACCCTAAACTCTGTCTTATGAAGAGAAGTCGTTTTGGGTTTCAAACATGGAAATTTCAAGAACCTCCCAAAAGCTTCATTTTAGAGTGTGACTAAGAAGGATCCAGGCTTACCTTTTCACTTTCATGTTCTAAACTTGTTTAAATCCTAGTCAAACCTAGGATTTCACAAAGATTCAAATATATGGGTATAAAATTCAAAAAAATAGAAAAATGAAAAACCAAAGCACATAGTCTTCTTATGTCATATAGTAAGCATTAAAGTTGATAAACAAGGTCTAGACATATTCAAACTAGACAAATCATGTATCTCCCCCTTAACCCCTAAACTGTGTATTATGAAGTCAAGCATGAAGAGAAGTGGTTTTGGGTTTCCAACATGGAAATTTCAAAAACCTCTTAAAAATTCATTTTAGAGTGACTAAGAAGGATGCAAGCTTCCCTTTTCATTTTCATGTCTTAAACTTGTTTAAATCTTGGTCAAACCTAAGATTTGACCAAAAGATTTAAACGGGCATAAAATTCAAAAAAAAAATTAGAAAAATGAAAAACAAAAGCATATAGTCTTCTTGTGTCATATAGTAAGCATTCAAGTTGATAAACAAGGTCTAGACATATTCAAACCAGAAAATCATGTATATATCTACCCATAACCCTAAACTCTGTCTTATGAAGTCAATCATGAAGAGAAGTGGTTTTGGGTTTCAAACATGGATATTTCAAGAACCTCCCAAAAGCTTCATTTTAGAGTGTGACTAAGAAGGATCCAGGCTTACCTTTTTCATTTTCATGTACTAAACTTGTTTAAATCCTGGTCAAACCCAGGATTTCACAAAGATTCAAATATATGTGTATAAAATATAAAAAATAGAAAATGAAAACCAAAGCACATAGTCTACTTATGTCACATAGTAAGCATTCAAGTTGATAAACAAGGTCTAGACATATTCAAACCAGAAAAATCATGTATATATCTACCCCTAACCCTAAACTCTGTCTTATGAAGTTAATCATGAAGAGAAGTGGTTTTGGGTTTCAAACATTGGAATTCCAAGAACCTCCCAAAAGCTTCATTTTAGAGTGTGACTAAGAAGGATGATCCAGGCTTACCTTTTCATTTTCATGTTCTAAACTTGTTTAAATCCTGGTCAAAACTAGGATTTCACAAAGATTCAAATATATGGGTATAAAATTCAAAAAAATAGAAAAATGAAAACCAAAGCACATAGTCTTCTTATGTCATATAGCAAGCATTAAAGTTGATAAACAAGGTCTAGACATATTCAACCTAGACAAATCATGTATCTACCCCCTAACCCCTAAACTCTGTCTTATGAAGTCCAGCATGAAGAGAAGTGGTTTTGGGTTTCAAACATGGAAATTTCAAAAACCTCTTACAAAATTCATTTTAGAGTGACTAATTAAGAAGGATGCATGCTCCCCTTTTCATTTTCATGTCTTAAACTTGTTTAATTCTTGGTCAAACCTAAGATTTGACCAAAAGATTCAAACAGGCATAAAAAAATCAGAAAAATGAAAACCAAAGCACATAGTTTTCTTATGTCATATAGTAAGAATTCAAGTTGATAAACAAGGTCTAGACATATTCAAACCAGAAAATCATGTATATATCTACCCCTAACCCTAAACTCTGTCTTATGAAGTCAATCATGAAGAGAAGTGGTTTTGGGTTTCAAACATGGAAATTTCAAGAACCTCCCAAAAGCTTCATTTTAGAGTGACTAAGAAGGATACAGGCTTACCTTTTCATTTTCATGTTTTAAACTTGTTTAAATCCTGGTCAAACCTAGGATTTGACAAAGATTCAAATATATGGGCATAAAATTCAAAAAATAGAAAAATGAAAAACCAAAGCACATAGTCTTCTTATGTCATATAGTAAGCATTAAAGTTGATAAACAAGGTCTAGACATAAGCAAACTAGACAAATCATGTATCTACCCCCTAACCCCTAAACTCTGTCTTATGAAGTCAAGCATGAAGAGAAGTCGTTTTGGGTTTCAAACATGGAAATTTCAGGAACATCCCAAAAGCTTCATTTTAGAGTGACTAAGAAGGATCCATGATTACCTTTTCATTTTCATGTTTTAAACTTGTTTAATCTTGGTCAAACCTAGGATTTGACCAAGATTCAAATGGGCACAAAATTTAAAAAATCAGAAAAATGAAAAACCAAAGTACATAGTCTTCTTATGTCATGTAGTAAGCATTCAAGTTGATAAAATGGTTCATGCCGGCGTCTTAGCTCCTAAAAAAATTATACACCAATTGATTTGACGAATTGATGATTTACTCTAGTCTGCTTCTAGACCATGCAAAGCCTAGCGAGTATTCATATGTACCGCATGGAGCCCCCCACTATTGACTTCCCGTGGCTGACAAGGCCAGTTTAATACGGTGGTGAAGTGAGGTATCCTGAAGTATCTTGAGGGTTTCAAGTGTTTCAAAGCTTTCAAAGATCGCCGGTTCAAGGGAAGGATGGGTGACGAATCCGTGCATTCACAAAGTTAGATCCGAAGAGTCCTTGTATGATGAGCGGTAGATAGCACCTCTAAGCTGCAAATCAACAGCTTCAATTACTTCAAATGAGCATTGGCCGGAAGGCTGACAGAGTGAAAAAATTCAAATTCAAAAACTCATGTATAGAATAGAAAAAAATAAAAAACATGTAGATAGAATAGAGGTATAGATAGATTAGCCCAAAAAAGAAGAGGACGGGGAAATTTCGAACGCTCGCCTTTAACTCAGCAGACACCTCCCTCGCGCACCTAAACTTTTGAACGCGCGCCCAATATTTCGAACGCTCGCCTTTAACTCAGCACCCAGCCCACCTTGTTCTTCTCTAGACACCTCCTTCGGCGCCCTGTTCTTCTCTAGACACACCCTCGGTGAACCAGGCCGCGCACCAAAACTTCCCCACGCTGTCTATCAGCCGCGTCAGCCGGCGACTGCAGGTGGCGCCGTTCTTCTCCAGCCGCACCGGCAGGCGCGGTCAGCTGGTAGATCCTCACGGTATGCATGCTATCTTCAGGCCTGGGAAAGTACGATTCATTATAGCTCAATCGAAGTCAGTCGCCGTCGCCCAGCCCTTATAAGTTCGTTAGTTCGTTCGAATCGATCGGTTGATATTGTTTTCCTCTCGATGTGTTTGTTTGATATTGTTTTCCGCTTTACCTATTTGCTCGAATTCGTTCGCATGCGTATAATCGTTTGTTTGTAAGGCAAAGAGGAAATCATATCATGGATTATCATCATGGGTATAACCTTTTTAGCTAGATTTTGCTGTTTGGGATCTATGATCCTTTTAGTTGCTGCTCTCCAGTAACATTTTCCCTCTTTTTTATTACAGTGAAAAATACACAGCGAGGAAACCACCGTCCAGCCTAAAAAATAGACCTCAGTTGGTTTGCTGAAATCGGCTCAAATAACGTGGCATTTAGTTATATAGTTTTATATTCGAATTCTGCTTGCTCAGCATATGTTGGTTTACATTCATACGCAACCTGTTGGGCAAGTATGGACACGGCTTGATGACTTTCGTGTCAAAATTCCAGCGGTTGAGTGATTTTTGGTTGGATCCATTCTCGTGCGTTCGATCAGCTTTCGATGGCTGTTATTGAGACAAAGTCATGGCTGGACTTTTTGACGCAGCTCCAAAGTTGACGTTCAGGTCAAAAGCCCAGCGTTGACTTTGGTTCAATATCAGCCATCCAAAGCCAATCGAACACACATGAATGTATCCAACCAAAAATCACTCTACAATAAGTCGTTTCCAGACTAAAACAATGTTTATTCCCAAACTATTTTTTTGAATCCGACCAATCTTTCCCGAAATGCAGAAGAAATATATAAGATTTACTGGAATGTTGTTCTTTTTATTGGCCAGTTTGAATTTTAAGTTTAAAGTTGGTTGTAAAACATAAAATGAGGTTTATTGATAAACAATATGGCTGAATCTGATGAAACTCCCCCAGAATGCATAACCCGACATATAAGATTTACTGGATTTTTGTTTCAAAAACTTCTAGGCAAGATTTAATTTTAAGTTTAAAATTTTCTCGTGAAACTTAAAATGGTAAATTTTGGATCCATTCTCGTGCGTTCGATTGGCTTTTGATGGCTGTTATTGAAACAAGTGTTAATTGGTTCTATGCCACTCCTCAATTCACAAGTTGTGTTTATGCCATTACAAAAACTGAAGTTGTGTTTATGCCACTCTCAATTCTCAATATCCCCTTCTATATATGCCATTTTCAATACTCCACTATAATAAATATAGCATATCTATGATAGTACTCTATGATACCACCCACTATGCACCCATGTTCCAAACACCACTCCCGCTGATCGTACCTTATTGTATCGAGCGATAAGCTTGATGAGCAACCCAAACAAACAAAAAAAACTGTACCTTATTGTACTTGCTCTTACCCATATCTTCTCTTTCTCTTTCATCGCGAGTGCAGCTAATTCAGTTAGTCTTCCAATGAATATTAATATTTTGTCTCAATGATGTCATGTTTCGACTAACAATTAGCACTTTTGAATTCTTAGATTGCTTTTTCACACGATGCACTTCTTTTAATTTATTTTACCACATTTGAATGTGAACCTTGACCAAATAAATAGGACAACAATATCACGATCATATAATACATAAGCAGCATTGTTAGAATCGTGTTGGAAAATACTTTCTAATGATACCAGTTTTATATCAATTTTTTTTATATACTTCATCCTGAAAAATATGTTTCAACTTCATCAAAACTTGCATGTATCCGCAAACTAAACTCATCTAAATACATGTATATCTACATAAAATTGAAACATCATTTTTAAATAGAGAGATATAGATTAATATTTTTCGAAGATAAAATACGAAAAACAAGGGTGCATTGTTTATTGAAATGGAGTGAGTAGTATATATAAAATCATTTTAGTTGCCAATGATCATGTTGAGGGCCTCTATTTCTTGTTTTGCTCAAAGCCCTCCGTATTCTCGTGTACGGCCCTGGTGGTCTATGAACTCGTATGTAATCTTATTACTTTTGGCTTCTTTGCACCGCTAATAGATCGGCGGAATTACGGCAAAAAGAAGAAAGAATGTGTTGGTATTGTATTGCTTTCGATAGATCCGTTCGCCCCTCCCCCCCAAGCATCTACAGATGGCACAAGAGAATCAAGGATGAAATTTCTCTCCATGTTCAAAAGGCAAAGAGGAAATCCTATCAGGCGTAGAACATTCTATATATATTTTGCTGTTTGGGATCTACGAGCCTTTTAGTGGCCGCTCTCTCCAAAGAACTTTTGTACATATTTCCCTCTTTTTATTAATAAAAAATACAAAGTGGGGAAACCCATGGTCAGCCTAAAAAAATCTGTTCGCTAGGTAGCCGTAGTTTTGCACTCGGTTCGTTTGCTGAAATCGGCTCAAATAATGTAGCATTTATAGTTTTATATTCGACCTCGTTTGCTCGTGTATGTTTGCTTACATTCGTAGGTGACCTGTTTGTTGAAATAGCTTATCGCTTCTCTGACCATCTATCTCCTCAACAGAAGGACAGAACTTGGATATTATTTCACTCATTAAACACACCAACATATTTGAGTGGTATTGAAGACTTCATGAAGCACGTTAGTGATTTTATCGACGGCGACAAGACAAAGGAAGTGATTTGTCCATGCCGCGTATGTTTGAATATTGGGTCCAAGCCTCAACATGTAGTCTCGTATCATTTATTCGTTTATGGGATGGACCAGACATATATCGTGGATTAACCATGGTGAACACTATGATCAGCCTGACATTATTGATCCTCTTTATTCCGATGGTTATCGGCTGAAGATCTCGTCCGTGATGAGGCTACTGCTAATTTGTTACGGGATCTCGTATCCATATGCAAGCCAACAGCCCCATGGTTATCACAAAAAGCCTCTTTTCCATGACCTGATAGAAGATGCTAAGCGCTTAGTGGCCCCTGGTTCTGTTGTGTCAAGATTCGAATTAATTGTGAAATTACTTCATGACAAGTCATACCAGGGGATTACCAATAAAGCGTTCAATGCAGTTGCGAAGACATACAGCGATGCACTCCCTGGGGCTGGACTGCCAAAATCCTTTTATGAGGTGAAGCAATACATCAAGGTACTCGGGACTTGGATATGAGAAGATTGATTTTTGCAAAAATAATCGTGCAATCGTTTTGGATGGAGTATAATGACCTCGATGAATGTCCAAGATGTAAGGAATCAAGATGGAAACATGATGGAGCTGGTGGTAAGAAAAAGATTCCTTGGAAGGTTCTGAGATACTTTCCACTTGTACAAAGATTGCAGAGGTTGTTTGCTTCAGAACAAACATCTCGGGAAACAAGATGGCACAAAGAGATTCTCACGCCCGACCCTGATTTACTGAGGCATCCTGCTGATGGCGATGAATGGAAGCAATTCGACCTGGATCATCCAGATTTTGCTGTAGATCCAAGGAACCTGAGACTTGGCCTTGCTACAGATGGATTCAACCCATTTGGCAACATGAGCAACTCGTATAGCATGTGGCCAGTACTAGTTACACCTTACAACCAGGCTCCCTGAACATGCACCGATCAGTCGAACTGTATGATGGCCTTACTCATCCAGGTCCCAAATCTCCTGGGAAGGATTTTGATGTGTTCATGCAGCCTCTTATTAGAGACTTGCAAACATTATGGGAGGGTGTCCCTACACGGGATGTGTGTCAACCTAAAGAACAAAATTTTCTATTACGTGTTGCTATACTGTATTGCACCCATGATTATCCAGCTTTGGGCACTATGTCAGGCAGAGTAACATCAGGTTATAATGCATGTGTTCACTGTGATACTGATCAGCTGGCAGTGAGGATAATAAACAAGATATGCTATATGGGCCATCGCCGTTTCCTTCCATTAGATCACAGTTTCCGAAAAAATAGAAAAAAATTGCAATTTATTGGTGATCAGGCCTGTAAAAAGACTAAACCGCAGCACTTTAAGAGTCACGAGTTGGAGGCGCACCTAGAAGCGGTCAGAAATGTTAAACCAGGAAAACCACCAGCCGCCACAGCAGGTACAGCAGAGAAGGATACAGAAGATGCAGCAGCAGTAGTAGCAGATAGAAAAAGGAAGAAGAGAGGAGATGAACTGAGTCTAGCAGCTACCAAAAGGAAGATGGGAGGTGAAATAGTAGCATGTACCAAGAGGAAGGAAATGGAAAATGATAGACCGAGAATATTTTATAAGCGCAAGACCACTCTTTGGGACTTGCCGTATTGGGCTGGTAAGAAGCTTCGGCATAATATTGATATCATGCACATGGAGAAGAACATATGTGACAGCATTGTCGGCACATTACTCAACATTCCATCCAAGACAAAAGATAGCTCAAATGCTAGGATTGATTGTGCAACATTGAATGTTAACAGGCACTTGCAACTGGATCGTAATGACAAAGTGAACAAAGGCAAGGAAAAACATTATAAATTTCGAGGCGCGGAATTCACATTGCCGATGCCTAAAAGGAGATTATTTTGTGAGTACCTCCGAGGTGTGATGTTCCCTGCTCGGATTTGCTTCCAACATTGCAAATTGTCTCAATGCTGAAGGAAACAAGCTCCAAGGGTTGAAAACTCACGATTGTCATATCCTGCTGCAAAGGCTTTTAGCTATTGGCATTAAAGATTTAGTGAAGCCAAATATGTACAACGTGATTGCAGAGTTGGGAAGGTTCTTTAGGGAAATATGTAGTAAAACTCTAAGTAGAGCTGTTGTAGAACGTCTTAAGGTGGACATAGCAGTAATCCTGTGCAAGCTGGAGCTGATATATCCTCCAGCCTTCTTTGATGTGATGGTGCATTTGGCTATTCATCTACCTGATGAGGCACTTTTAAGAGGTCTGGTACAGTATGGATGGATGTACCCTATAGAACGTCGATCGTGCACTTTCAAGAATACGCTTAGGAACAAAGCTAGACCGGAGGCTTGCATTGCGGTGGCGTATATTGCTGCTGAAGCATATACATTTGCCTCAAGATATATTCACGATATTGAGACCAGATTCAACCGGGGTCGCAGAATTTTGGAAGTTGGAGGATCTGTTTTTAATCATGGTGTTGAGCTAATAGGAAAGAGGACCGAAAAAACATTAGAGCAGTCTGAATTTGAACAGCTGTCTTGGTATGTGCTGAATAATGCTACAGAGGCTGATGAATATGTTAAGTGAGTACTATGCACACGAAATACTCAGTTCCTCGCATATACTATGAACTTGTATCAAAATGAAATATATTCAGCTGACTTGGCTATGTTTTGCAGGTTGTACATGGAAACGAATGGAAAGCTATCGGCACGTGGGAGTGGGTTTCAGGACTGGTTTGAGAAATATGTAAGATGTTCAATTGCACTCTGACTTGTCTATGTGTTTTCACATGAGATGACCTCTTGTCTATTTTGTAATCGTAGATCTCGAAACTCCATGCGGAGAATCCAGGCGCTGTTAGTGCTGATCTCCTTGTCCTATCACGTGGTCTAGATAAGAGGGTGTTGGTAGCTGCAGCTTGCAATGCCAATGGTGTCCATTACAGCTCCTATGAGCGTGAACAACATTTGAAGACACGAAATAGTGGCATCACAACCAGTGGAGATCACTTGACAACCAGAAAGAAGAGATCAGAGTCATTTGACCATTATGGTCACATAGAAGAGGTTATTCAGTTGTTCTATAGTGATAAGGTTACTGTCCGATCTGTGGTTCTATTTAAGTGTTATTGGTACAACCAAGATCCAAACAAGGGCAAAGGTGCCAGAAATGATGGGTATTTCATATCAGTTAATACTCGCTCGGTGGTACAAGGATGATCCTTATATTTTGGTACCTCAAGCGGCCAAGGTACTTTTCTTGGAAGACAGATCTAGAAAAGGATGGCAGTATGTGCAAAAGTTTGTGGCAAGGAACATATATGATTTGGATGAGAATGCGGATCCAATAATTGGTGCCCAGCAAGATGATTTTGCTGGTTGTATGCAAACTAAAGTTGCTGACATTGATGAAACCTCGTTGGATATAGGTATCCCTGCACATGATGGAGAAGTAGATTTCACTGTTGAGGTTAGCATAGTCGACAAAGAGATGGATAAACTGAAGCTACCTGGTGAATCTCAGGAGGAGAATGGACACGACGAGCAGGATGAGATCATGCACGAATATCAGAATGAAGATGGAGGTGATGATGATGATGATGATGATGATTAGACTCTTGTCTCTGTATCATGCTGTGAGATGAAGAACCATGATTTGTTTTGATTTTTCTATTTGGAAAATGTATGAGTCCTGAAGACAATTATCTGTTGGATTGTAATCCCATGATGACTAATTATTTATGTTTGTTGTCCTACTAAAAGTTGGTCAAACTTAATTGTGTGGAAGTAATCCCATGCTGTTTGATTCATAGGGTCATATCCCATAGGAAAATAGAATGATAATACTTGATCAAACTAATGCAGAATATCTTATAACCACAATCAAATAGAATTTCTCTTGACATAGGATTCAAGTTGGCATGGCATCCCTATCATACAGGGGTTTTATTCATACTATGCTACAAATCGAAAATAAGATGGGTCAGCACTTTATCGCGGCAGATAGGGCAGCTGGCGTTCGTTACAAACCCGGAGAAGATGCACTTCCTATGGAACGGGTGTTTGCATCCCCGGAGACACACCGTTGTGCGCTGCGACAGCCCCAGCATGCATATGCTGCAGTGGCCGTCCTCCGGCGCAACTAGGACCCAACTGTCCTGCAGCGCCGGCAAGTTGACGATGAGCCGGTGGTCCACCCTAAGGGTGAGGTCGAAGTGGAGGCCACCGAGCCGACGACACGCCTGCTGCCACATCAGGTGCATAACATCGTAAGGCATGATGATGTCCCACTCCTCCTCCGTGAGGTTCAGGTTCTTGAGCAGCCATACACGGGCAAGAATCTCGCGCATAGTTCGCACGACATTGCCCCCACTACGCAGCTCCCTCGGAGGCAAGCCAAGATCCAGCACCACCTCTTCGCAGGGTGTAGTGGTGATATCGTCCTCATCTAGTGGGGCAGGGAGGGGGCCGGCCATCCTCCTGAGCTCGTACGTCCTCGAGAAGAAGATGTGCACTGTCATAGTGTACGGGGACGCCTCGCCCTCGCCCACGGCCGGCGGCTCGCCGACGGAGAAGTCGGTCGTGCTTGCCGACACACGGCAGGCACGGAAGACATGTGGGCTAGACTCGATGATGCGCTCGCGTGAGGAGCGCTCTAGTAGGGGCGTCGCCGCCATTGGGGATTCTTCGGAGGGCTGTAGGCGGCGGCTAGTCGACGGTGAGGTGGTTGGTGTGAGATCTCTGGGATGAGGCTGGGGAAGTGGGCGAAGTGCTCGGGACTAGGGACTGCCCTCAACTTTCCGCAGTAGTATGATAATAATTGGTGGACGAGGGAGACTAGTCCGAGAGACTACCCAAAGTTGATAAATCATGTTCGAGGAAAATGCCCAAGATTTATTATCAAAATTCAAGCTAATTTCGCCGATTTTGTTCTCGCCGTTCATTAGACATCATCCAACGGCCTTGGTCTCTCGGGATTCGCTGCTACAGTGTCATCTACTATTTTCTACCCAATTCCGTAAACATCCATAAAGCTAGTAGATAGCTTTCCGCTTGTTGGCCCCAACCCATTTTTTTAATCTTTTCTTCCTTATCCCCTTCGCTCATGCTAGCAGCTACTTGCAGCCATTGCTACACCAGCGAGGTGATCTCTATGATAGGCACGGTTTTAGTAAGACAGCAAGTTGTAGATAGCTAACCATAAGACACATGCCTCTCTGGTTGAGACTGAGCTCGCTCTTGTGATTGGGCTCCAATGGTCGAGGTGAGTCACATTTGCAATGACAGAGGTTTGTGCTGAATTAATTAGCACAGAGGCGTAACTAGCACTAGATGGAGAAGGCATAGTACACATATCGGACATGAAGTCGCGTCGGCGAGCAGCTCGCATTCACTTGCATCAGTGCGGTACAACAAAGATGATGAAGAAGGATTGGAGCTTTGAAGGTAGTCAGAAAAGTTACAAAAAATAATACGTGCAAAACTTAACCTGTATAAACGCACATGCATGGATAATTTTACATTTCTGCATGAGAAAGACATGTCAATTTTCAGTACGACATGGTTTGATTTGTCAAATTTGATGCTCCTTAATGCATTTTAAGTGAAAATTACAGGTTTATTCATTATAATTGCCGATTTTTAACGTTACGTGCAGCTGACTAGCAAACTATAAGTGTGTGATTGCTTGCTTCCAAAATAAGGATATGTAATCATTTTGTATAAGGTAGTACCAATTAGTCGTTATATTGCAGAACTTAAAGAGTTTTGAGAGATTCAACTCGTTGCTACTCCATAAGAATGGTCATGTTGACAAATTTGATCCAGTGTTGAACAGAGCTTAAACATTTCAAAAACTTGAGCATGGAAGAGGCTAGGGGTAAATGCCCCAAGGCCAGCCGAGCCTATCGTAGGTGCCGTCCCGAGGAGGAAGTACCTTAATTTGGGGCGCGCGCGGACGCTGCGGTACCCCGAGCTCGAGACGCCGCCGTACCGGTAGCTCGACCCGCGACGAGGCATGGCGGCGGCGGCGGAAGCGGAGCGGCGGCGGCAGAAGGTAAAGCTCCCGCCGACAAACATATTAGGCACAAATGGGCAACCTTCAAGAACCCATGTTCCATTTTTTGTCAAGATAACCCCATGTACCACCTTCCCAATAGAAAAAGTATTGTTCAACCTTCCCCTGTTGGGCCCAATATTTCACTTTTGGGTTGCCAAGGAACATCTACATGGTAATTGTTATCGGTCTACTTGATCCGGCTGTCGAAGCCCAATACAAATGGGCCTTTCTGCTCATGCAATTTTGGCCCTTTTCTAATGAAACACAGATCCTATGATTGGCAAACAAAAATACACGGAGATTCTACATAAAAGTTGTTTTTATTTATTTTGAATTATAGGGTTCCAATTTTTGAAACTGCTCATGCCCAATATGAAAATCCTTGATCGCTCCATACCCACATGGATAACGGTATTTTTAAAAATTCATAAAGTGGATTTGAAATTTAAAACATATCCTAATAATTCCTTGATTTAATCTATCAACTTGCAAGATCTTGGAGCCAAAGAGCTTGTATTAGTCTCCATGAAAATAATACCGATAAACCTATTGTTAACAAGAAATGAAGGTTTATCGTTCGGAGAGGATGCCATGTGGGACCCATGAGACAAAGATGGCCCTCAACGTTTCAAAGAAAAAGGCAAGTAGCCCGAAAATAGGGGTAAAAAATAAATCCTACAAAGGAAACATTTATAGTTCATAGAGGCCGACATGTGGGACCGATCTCGCCACCGCATCCTCATCATTTCAAAGTCGGCAGGGATCGAAGAAAAAGGCAAATAGCCGAGAAATTAGGGGTAAAAATAAATCCAAAAAGGAAACTTTTATTCTTAATAGAGGATGACATGTGGGACCGACACGCCAAAGGCGTCCTCATCGTTTCAAAGGCCGCAGGGGATCAAAAGAAAAAGGCAAATAGCCAGAAATTAGGGGTAAAAAATAAATCCAACAAAGGAAAGGTTTATTGTTCATAGAGGCTGATATGTGGGACCCATGAGCCAGCGGCAACCTCAATTTCAAAGGCGGCATATGATCGAAAAGAAAAAGGCAAGTTAGCAAAAATCAGTGGGTAAAAAAATCTAAGAAATGAAACTTTATTGTACAGGTCCATGAGCCAAGACCTTACTCAACGTTTCGGTGGCGGCATGAGATAGAAAGAAAAAGGAAAGTGACCAAATATCAGAGCAAAAATAATCCAAGAAAAGAAACTTTTATTGTACATAGAGGATGACATATGGGTCCCACTTATACAAGCTCTTTCGCTCCAAGATCTTGCAAGTTGATTGTACATAGAGGATGACATGCGGGCCCCTTGTGTCGCAGCTTACTCAACGTTTCCAAGGCGGCAGGGGATCAAAAGAAAAAGGAAGTAGCCAGAAATTAGCGGTCAAAATAACTCCAAGGAAGGAAACTTTTATTGTTCATAGAGTATGACATGCGGGACCCATGCGCTAGCAGCTTCCTCAACGTTTCAAAGGGGGCATGAGATCGAAAGAAAATACAAGTGACCAAATATCAGAGCCAAAAATAATCCAAGAAAAGAAACTTTATTGTACATAAAAGATGACATGCGGGTCCCATTTTGCGAACAGCGGTGTCAACGTTTCAAATGCGACTTGAGATCAAAAGAAAAAGAGTAGCCAGAAATTAGGGGTAAAAAAAACTCCCTTAAAAGAAAGTTGATTGTACATAGAGGATGGCATGCGGGTTCCATGACCCAAAGACCTTACTCAACGTTTCAGAGGCGGCAGAAGATCGAAAGAAAAAGAAAAGAGACAAAATACCAGGAGCAAAAAATAATCCAAGAAAAAGAAACTTTTATTGTACATAGAGGATGACATATGGGTCCCACTTATACAAGCTCTTCCGCCCAAGATCTTGCAAGTTGATTGTACATAGAGGATGACATGCGGGCCCCTTGTGTCGCAGCTTAATCAACATTTCCAAGGCGGCAGGGGATCAAAAGAAAAAGGAAACAGCCAAAAATAAGAGGGTGAAAAAAATCCAAGAAAAGAAACTTTTATAGTATCGAGGATGACATGTGGGTCCCATGAGCCAGCAGCTTCCTCAACGTTTCAGAGGCTGCATGAGATCGAAAGAAAAAGGCAAGTGACAAAAATAAGGGGGTAAAAAATCCAATAAAAGAGACTTGATTGTACATAGAGGATGACATGCGGGTCCCAAAGAACAGCCTTACTAACGTTTCCAAGGCGGCAGGGGATGAAAAGAAAAAGGAAATAGCCAAAGATCAGAGGGTGAAAAAATCCAAGAAAAGAAACTTTTGTAGTACATAGAGGATGACATGCGGGTCCCATGGGCCAAGAGGTTCCTCAACATTTTCAAGGGCGGCATCAGATCGAAAGAAAAAGCCAAGAGACCAAAAATCGTAGGGTGAAAAATAATCCAAGAAAAGAAACTTTTATTGTACATAGAGGATGACATGCTGTCCCAACGTTTCAAATGCGGCTTGAGATCAAAAGAAAAAGAAAGTAGCCGTAAATTAGGGGGTAAAAAAACTCCAAGAAAAGAAAATTGATTGTACATAGAGGATGACATGCGGGTCCCACGAGTAAGCAGCTTACTCAACGTTTCCAAGGCGGCAGGGGATCAAAAGAAAAATGGAAATAGCCAAAAATCAGAGAGTGAAAAAAACCCCTAGAAAATAAACTTTTGTAGTACATAGAGGATGACATGCGGGTCCCATGAGCCAAGAAAGTTCCTCAACGTTTCAAAAGTGGCATGAGATCGAAAGAAAAAGGCAAGTGACCAAATATCAGGAGCCAAAAATAATCCAAGAAAAGAAACTTGATTGTACATAGAGGATGACATGAGGGTCCCATTGTGCGGCAGTGGTCCCAACGTTTCAAATGCGGCTTGAGATCAAAAGAAAATGAAAGTAGCCGTAAATTAGGGGGTCAAAAAAACTCCAAGAAAGGAAAGCTTTATCGTTCATACAGTGACATGTGGGACCTATGAGCCACAGCCTTACTAAACGTTTCAAAGGCGGCAGGGGATCAAAAGAAAAGGAAATAGCCAAAAATCAGAGGGTGAAAAAATCCAAGAAATCAAACTTTTATTGTACATAGAGGATGACATGCGGGTCCCATGAGTCAGCAGATTCCTCAACGTTTCAAACGTGGCATGAGATCGAAAGAAAAAGGCAAGTGACCAAATATCAGGAGCCAAAAATAATCCAAGAAAAAAAACTTTATTGTACATAGAGGATGACATGCGGGTCCCATTTTGCAGCAGCGGTCTCAACGTTTCCAAGGCGGCACAGGACCAAAAGAAAAATGAACTAGCCCGAAAACAGGGGGTGATAAAAAACCAAGAAAAGAAAGATTTCAATTGGGCTGCATCTGGACATCTGGGCCTTCGAACTATCCTTCTGGGCCTTTTGACTCGTACAATTTCAGCCCACTCCAGAACATGAAAGTTCGGATTTTTCTCAGAAAAAAAAAAACAGGAAAGTCCTATGCTTCGCCAAAACAAAAAACAAGGAGATTCAAGATATAAGTTGTAAAAATAAAGATTTAATTTATCCGTTTGCAATAGCTCAGAGCGAAATACACTGTTTATTGTCTGCAAAATAATCAAGATATCACATGTTTCTTGTGGGGGAGGCTGACATCAGGGACCCATGAGCCAGCAGCGTCGTCAACGTTTCAAAGGCGGCAGGGGATCGAAAATAAAAAAAAACAAATATCAGTTGGTAAAAAAATCCAAGAAAAGAAAACATTTATCGTTCTGAGAGGATGACATGCGGGACCGATGAGGCAGCAGCATCCTCAACGTTTCCAAGGCGGCAGGGGATCAAAGAAAAAAAGGAAATAGCCAGAAATTAATTAGGGGTTCAAAATAAATCCATCAAAGGAAAGTTTTATTGTTCATAGAGGATGACATGTGGAACCGACCTGCCAACAGCGTCCTCATCGTTTCAAAGGGGGCAGGAGATCAAAAGAAGAAGGCAAATAGCGAGAAATTAGGGGTAAAAAATAACTCCAAGAAAGGAAACTTTTATTGTTCGTAGAGGATGACATGCGGGACCCATGAGCCAGCAGCTTACTTAACGTTTCAAAGGCGGCATGAGATCGAAAGAAAAAGGCAAGTGACAAAATATCAGGAGCCCAAGATAATCCAAGAAAAGAAACTTTATTTACATAGAGGATGACATGCGGGTCCCATTTTGCAGCAGCGGTCCCAACGTTTCAAATGCGGCTTGAGATCAAAAGAAAAAGAAAGTAGCCAGAAATTAGGGGGTCAAAAAAAATCCAAGAAAATAAAGTTGATGGACATAGAGGATAACATGCGGGTCCCATGAGCTAGCAGCTTACTCAACGTTTCCAAGGCGGCATGGGATCAAAAGAAAAAGGAAATAGCCAAAAATCAGAGGGTGAAAAAAAACAAAGAAAATGAACTTTATAGTACATAGAGGATGACATGCGGGTCCCATGAGCCAGCAGGTTCCTCAATGTTTCAAACGTGGCATGAGATCGAAAGAAAAAGGCAAGTGACCAAATATCAGGAGCCAAAAATAATTCAAGAAAAGAAACTTGATTGTACATAGAGGATGACATGCGGGTCCCAATTAGCAGCAGCGGTATCACCGTTTGAGAGGCTGCACGGGATCGAAAGAAAAAGGCAAGTGACCAAATATCAGGAGCCAAAAATAATCCAAGAAAAGAAATTTTATTGTACGTAGAGGATGACATGCGGGACCCATTTTGCAGCAGCGGACTCAACGTTTCCAAGGCGGCACGGTACAAAAAGAGAAATGAAGTAGCCAGAAATCGGGGGTGAAAAAATCCAAGAAGAAAGATTTCAATTGGGCTGCATCTGGACATCTGGGCCTTCGAACTATCCTGCTTGGCCTTTTGACTCGTACAATTTCAGCCCACTCCAAAACAGGAAAGTTCTGAATTTTCTAAAAAAACAGGAAAGTCCTATGCTTCGCAAAGACAAAAAAACAAGGAGATTCAACATATAAGTTTTTTATGTAAAAATAAAGATTTAATTATCTGTTTGAAATAGCTCAGAGCGCAATACATTGTTTATTGTCTGCAAAATAATCAAGATATCATATGTTTCTTGTACGGGGAGGCTGACATCGGGGACCCATGAGCCAACAACGTCGTCAACGTTTTAAAGGCGGCAGGGGATGGAAAGAAAAAATAAACCATAAATCTGTTGGTAAAAAATCCAAGAAAAGAAACATTTTCGTTCTGAGAGGATGACATGCGGGACCCATGAGGCAGCAGCATCCTCAGCGTTTATTGTTCATAGAGGTTGACATGTGGGATCCGTGAGCCAGCAGCGTCCTCAACGTTTTAAAGGCTGCATGTGATCGAAAGAAAAAATAAGTCAAAAATCGTTTGGTCAACAAAATCCAAGAAAATAAACATTTACCGTTCTGAGAGGATGACATGCGGGACCCATGAGGCAGCAGCATCCTCAACGATTCCAAGGCGGCAGGGGAAATATCCAGAAATTAATTAGGGGTTCAAAATAAATCCATCAAAGGAAACTTTTATTGTTCATAGAGGATGACATGTGGGACCGACTCCGCCAACAGCGTCCTCATCGTTTCAGAGGGGGCAGGAGATCAAAAGAAAAAGGCAAATAGCCAGAAATTAGGGGTAAAAAATAACTCCAAGAAAGGAAACTTTTATTGTTCGTAGAGGATGACATGTGGGACCCATGAGCCAGCAGCTTACTCAACGTTTCAAAGGCGGCATGAGATCGAAACAAAAAGGCAAGTGACAAAATATCAGGAGCCAAAGATAATCCAAGAAAAGAAACTTTATTGTACGTAGAGGATGACATGCGGGTCCCATTTAGCAGCAGCGGTCTCAACGTTTCAAATGCGGCTTGAGATCAAAAGAAAAAGAAAGTTGATTATACATAGAGGATGACATGCGGGTCCCATGAGTCAGCAGCTTACCCAACGTTTCCAAGGCAGCAGGGGATCAAAAGAAAAAGGAAATAGCCAAAAATCAGAGGGTGAAAAAAAAATAAAGAAAATAAACTTTTATAGCACATAGAGGATGACATGTGGGTCCCATGAGCCAGCAGGTTCCTCAACGTTTCAAACGTGACATGAGATCGAAAGAAAAAGGCTAGTGACCAAATATGAGGAGCCAAAAATAATTCAAGAAAAGAAAGTTTTATAGTACATAGAGGATGACATGCGGGTCCCATTTAGCAGCAGCGGTATCACCGTTTAAGAGGCGGCAGGGGTTCAAAAGAAAAAAGAAATTGCCAAAAATCAGAGGGTGAAAAAAAACCAAGGAAATGAACTTTTATAGTACATAGAGGATGACATGCGGGTCCCATGAGCCTGCAGGTTCCTCAACGTTTCAAACGTGGCATGAGATCGAAAGAAAAAGGCAAGTGCCCAAATATGAGATGCCAAAAAAAACTCCAAGAAAAGAAAGTTGATTGCTCATAGAGGATGACATGCGGATCCCATTTAGCTGCAACGGTCTCACTGTTTGAGAGGCGGCAGGGGATCGAAAGAAAAAGGCAAGTGAACGAATATGAGGTGCCAAAAATAATCCAAGAAAAGAAAGTTTTATAGTACATAGAGGATGACATGCGGGTCCCATTTAGCAGCAGCGGTATCACCGTTTGAGAGGCGGCAGGGGATCAAAAGAAAAAAAAAATTGCCAAAAATCAGAGGGTGAAAAAAAACCAAGAAAATGAACTTTTATAGTACATAGAGGATGACATGCGGGTCCCATGAGCCTGCAGGTTCCTCAACGTTTCAAACGTGGCATGAGATCGAAAGAAAAAGGCAAGTGCCCAAATATGAGATGCCAAAAAAAACTCCAAGAAAAGAAAGTTTTATAGTACATAGAGGATGACATGCGGGTCCCATTTAGCAGCAGCGGTATCACCGTTTGAGAGGCGGCAGGGGATCGAAAGAAAAAGGCAAGTGAAAAAAATATGAGGAGCCAAAAATAATTCAAGAAAAGAAAGTTTTATAGTACATAGAGGATGACATGCGGGTCCCATTTAGCAGCAGCGGTATCACCGTTTGAGAGGCGGCAGGGGATCGAAAGAAAAAGGTAAGTGACCAAATATGAGGTGCCAAAAATAATTCAAGAAAAGAAAGTTTTATAGTACATAGAGGATGACATGCGGGTCCCAGGTTAGCGACGGTATCACCGTTTGAGAGGCGGCAGGGGATCGAAAGAAAAAAGCAAGTGACCAAATTTGAGGTGCCAAAAAAAACTCCAAGAAAAGAAAGTTGATTGCACATAGAGGATGACATGCGGGTCCCATTTAGCAGCAGCGGTCTCAACGTTTCCAAGGCGGCAAGGGATCAAAAGAAAAAGGAAGTACCCACAAAACCGGGGTAAAAAAAAATCCAAGAATAGAAAGAATTTTGGTTCATAGAGGATGACATGCGGGACCCATGATCCTGCATCGTAAACGGCTCGATCGGAGAACGTTGAACGAGATGGCGCGATCGAGAAAAAAAACAATGCCAGAGAGGCTGCCATCTGGGCCCTACATCCCTCGGCGGTGCGGATTTGCGTTGACTCGGCCGACGAACCCGAGATTTCGAGATGCACCACGTCCCGGGCCACCATACACGACGTTTTGGCCGCTTTCGTCGGGCTAGGTGGCCTCAAAAACGAGAAAAAAAAAGTTTTGACATGCACCACGGAGGGACCCAAAATCGTCGGCCATGGTACACCAGCAACCACGGCGCGACTTCAACTTCGTCGGCCATGGCAACTTTTCTTGTAGTGCGTTTTGGACGTATCAACAGCCTCCACTCCCCATCCCCCCTCGCCCCCACGTCCGGCCAGGGAAAGGAGATACACCACCCAGAGAAGGTTGAGCTTGGCAGCAGATAAAGGCCCTTTATTTGTGGAGTAGCCCGCCGCCCAGATCTTCACCGCATCCGACTCCGACCGCCGGAGTACCTCGTCGGGGAAGAAGGTCGCAGGCCAGCTACAGATCTCGGCCAAGAGATCTAGCAGCCAACTCCCAGCATAGTGCCAAACACCGGCATAAAGCCAAGAAAACCTAGATCTACTAGTAATATACACTAACCTAGCTCCTGTGCCTCCCCTAGGCCATCTCCGACCGGCTACGCCGGCGGAGAGGCCATCAGATCGGCCCGGTCTCTGGTGGAAGACTCTCAGTTACTGTAGCGAGAGGAGAGAGGGAAGGGGGGAAATGAGCGTCGTTATGGCGTCCATGTAGACTCTAGAGTGAACGCTAAAGGGGAATGTAGTTCTTCAACATCTCTTATTTATTTAGATCCGTAGGAAAAGTCTTACTAAAAGGAGTGAGATCTCTTAGGAACAAAGGGTGTGTTTGGTGGGTCGGGGCTCCTCAGATATTCCCTCCTGATACAACATTTGGGTGTTTGTTAGATCGGGTCTTGCCCCAGCGCCCTGCCCAACGGATACGAAAAAGGCCCCAGCGCCCTGCTCACGAGCGAAGCCCGAATCGAGCTTCGCTGCTCATCCCGGGCGAGCTCGCCCCGAAAACAGACCCCCACGTTCGGAAAAAATCTCCGCTCGTCCCACTCCAGAGCCGAACCGTCACCCCCACTCCCTTCCATCCCGAAGCCCCGAGCCGCACGCCCTCTCCTCCGCGCCGCCCAAAAAATAGCCGCCGCCGATAGCCAGCGAGGTCGCCGCCTCCCTCGCCTCCCCCGCTTCCCCGAGACGCCGTCGACGCCCTCAAGATCCCCCTGCTGCTCTCTGCCTCCCGCGAGACCCCGCCGCTCCTCCGTCGACGCCCTCGAGACCAGATCGATCCGCAGCTCCGTCGATCCCTAGCAGCTCCGTTGATCTGCAGCTCCGTCGATCTGCAGCTCCCTCCGACGATCCCTAGCAGCTCCGTCGATCTGCAGCTCCGTCGATCGATCTGCCCGGGACGCTGGCCTTGAACGCCAGGTCCAAGAACGGCGCCGCGCCGAGGGCCCTCTGCTCGTCCATG
This sequence comes from Lolium perenne, assembly GCF_019359855.2. Taxonomy (NCBI): domain Eukaryota; kingdom Viridiplantae; phylum Streptophyta; class Magnoliopsida; order Poales; family Poaceae; genus Lolium; species Lolium perenne. The sequence goes on along the minus strand of NC_067250.2, from coordinate 295,966,132 downwards.
GTCATCGTCGGGTACCGGAAGCGCACGACGGCCACGGCGCGGCGCGGCGGGAGCGCGCCCTTGCGCCAGCGCCGGACGACGGGCTTCTCCGGCTCGTCGAGCGCGAGCTCGTGCACGGCCAGGGACGACGGCCGGGGTCGCCTCTGAGCTCCGGTTGACGTGCTGCTGGCGGACGTGAGCGGCGCCGGCGAACAGGGACCCGATTGCTTTTTTGTTTTTCTATGTAAGGACCCGATTGCTTTTTCCTTTTCTGTCCCAGGACCTCTTTGTAAAAAAACGTGGGAGAAAATCTCAGTCCAGATTGTTTCACCAAACAACATCTCAGTCCATCTTGTTTCACCACATCCAGGTTAACAAACAAGGGATAAAATCTGAGCTGAGGTTGTATAAGGGTAACATGTATGAGTGGAGATAGTGATTCTCTCTTGCCCCGGTCTACCAAACACACCCAAAGTGTAACTTGATTGCGTGCTGAGGTAGATTCATTCGTTCTAAAACAATTTGTTTGGGAATTTCAAAGGAATCAGTGTGCAAACAGACATGAAGAACTAGGTTGAAGACATGGTAGAACTAGCTAAGCTTTAAGTAGAACTAGTGATGGTCCTAGTTCTTCATGTGCGGAAACTGATATTCTAAAGAGTTGGAGTTTCATGTCCTTGAACTTTGTGAAGAACCACTAGTGAGCGTTGTGATGCTTCATGTGAATGGCATATTTAAACCAACAACAGATTCTAGGTTTGCCTATAAATAGGACCCGACCCCATGGATTTGGTGACTTGAGTTGGATTCTAGATTTGAGGTATACTTTAGTTGTCTTGTAAGTTTCCCTCTTTCTTGTGTTTTTGAGCAATCCTTTGAGAGGAAGACGGTGATCATAGTCGAGCATCAACCATGAGCGCATTCTAGCCGCGAGGAGATATACTTGTTACTCTACATTGTTGAGGTCGGTTTTGCTTTGCATTCCTGTAACCCTGCACGCACATAGTACTGCGTGTGTATTTCTTGTTCACGTGTCTATTTGGTTTCGGAGCTAGGGTAACTCATAACCGTATGTTTTCTCAAATTTTCCGCAAATCCAGTCTATCTTCTAATCTTTCATAGCAAGCCCAAAATCGTTTTGACAAAATTGCTGACATCCTTTTCTTAGATAGAATATCGTCGGCACTTTATTAATTAAAAAACATCAGTACTCCCTCCGGTCCGGAAAAAGTGTCGGACGACATAGTTCAATTACATTTTACAGTAAACCCATTTCAAATTAATCAAAAGAAGAACTAGCCAAGATCAGCAACCATCCACGAACAGAACAGCGCCCGTACAGCAAGGGAAAGAACCTCAGCACCATCCGTTCGGCCGGCACCCAACTCCTCGTCTCCATCCCGTCAGATCCCATCCTCTGCGGCGGCGAGGAGCAGAGCCTCCTCACGGGCACGGGCCACCGGAACCAGAGCGTGCAGGCCGTCGGCGGCCGGTGACCAGCGCGGGGATCTGGACCGCTTGTGGCTGCGGCCGGTGGCCGGCGCAGGGATCTGGGCCGCGCGCGGCTTGGGGGAGGAGGTTGGTGTCCTCCGTACGTGTCCGTGCGCGCCGCCGCAGCAGCAGCAGCTTCTTTTTCTTTTTCCTTTTGAGGTTAGCAGCTGAACGACCGGCACAAACTTTAATCTGGTGGGCCGGCTTAGCTGGTGGGCCGATCTCTGTCACGAGCAAACCGTAGATACGCTCTGTTTTAGTACCACACCGCTCAGCTCGAGACATGTTTGGCTGGTTAAATAGCAGGGTGCTGATCAACGTGTCGCCAGTGAGGCATAGCTGGTGCACCAGCTCTGCTGAGGTAAAGAGCAGTCACTACATACTTCTGGCCGGGCCTGTCCTGTCGGCCTATCACCCTAAGTCTCCTCTAGTAGGGTGCAGGGGGTTGGAAGTGTGGTGTGATGTCGGTCTCTTTTTCTTTTCTGGCACTTATCTATGCTGGAAAAAAATCGTGGTAATTAAAAAAAGGTTAGTAGGAGTAGAAAAATCTAAATTGTTTTTTAGGAACGAAAGATGATCAAGTATTGTACTTGTACAAAACATTTTTAGACGAGTACAATACTTGATCATCTTTTATTTTTAGGAGGTTTAGATTTTTTTTCTTCAATATTTGATATTGTCACGAATAATTTTGAGGTTTATAAGGTGCATAGCACCCATCTGCCACAAATTCGCGTCCATCTATGACCCCAATTTAAAAGGAACGTGGCATTTTTGCTCCCGGAGCACATGCTCTAGATTTTTAAAATGACTTTTATAAATATTTCAAAATGTTGAAAAATTCCAACAAAAATTGTCACACGTGCATCTCAATGTTCTATGCGCTCGCGAAGTTGTTTCACAAAAAATAACATTTTGTGTCATGTGTAAAAAAAGATAAATTTTGGTACTAAAATAGCTCTTTAAGGATATTTTCTTATCTCTTTTACACGACACAGTTAGGTGGTACATCGTTTTTTTATTGCTACGTCCCCATCCCTCTCCCCTTGATAGCTACATCAGGCCTCATATCTTTCTATTTCCTTGTTGGCGATATTTTCTAAAATTGATGCTCATTTCTGAAAAACCATATCAGTGTGTTTAGTAGCCTACATCCATTTTGGGGCTCCCTAGAGCAGGCCTTGGGGCAAGGCGAGTCTAAAGTAACAGTTGTCAGGTCAGTTATGATACCTTTCGTGAAAGATAAGTCTAAATATGACACCCCAAAGCTTCCAGCGTGGTACAACAAAGTCGGTGAATATGTTGCTTACACCTATACGACGCGTCTTCACAAGCCTATTATTGATCTTAGGGAGAACGTTGTCGTGGATTACCAACATTATCCAACCACCAATACTAACACCACACTTGTAAGTTACTAGTTACAAATACCATTCTCATATGGATGTGCAACAACCACACGGTCAACTCCTTCATGAACTAGATGATCAAGAGACAGGTAAAATATCGATCAACACAAGTTAGGGTAAAGGCATGAACTTGAATGCGCAAGAACTTACGGTACACTAGCGAGGCGCAAGTCTATCATCCTCTTGGCAACACCATGGTTGCATATGTACTAAGTTGCCAGTGCACAAATGAAAAGTAGCTAGTTTCAAAAGTAAAAGAATCAAACATGGTGGAGCTATTGGTGGATATCTTTATGCCTCTCTTTACTTTTTACCAAACGTACTTTCAAATTTTGATATCTCCCAAGTGCAGTAGATGTATTACAGTACATTTCATAAAGAAAAGGTTGACAACCCCATGAGGATCTAAAAGTATTGGTTAGCAATTTTATAAGTAAAACGAGGGTTTTGTGTTTTGGATTTATAGTTTGTAGTAAAGTAAATTTCTGGAAGTAAATTACAATAAGTAAATGCTCTAAATAAGAGAAAGCCAACTCCACTATGCAGCAAGAGGATAAGCTTATATGTTTTTATATGTGACAAGGCGGTATGAATTTACTTAGCATAGATATTTCTAAATAACATGGTAAGTATGTTGTCAAGTTTTATTCTCATCTGATGAAGCCTAAAATAGGTACAACCATATTATACGGAGTTATGGCCAAAATAAAGGGATCTTTTGGAAAATCCCCAAACCCATTAACATTCAAAAAAATAACTGCATATATGATGCAAATATGATGAAATATAGTACAATAAACTACAAAAATTCTTAAATATGTTTTACATGTATCACTTTCGCGGAATCCTAAGAGGGCTCCTTTAAAGCCATCGTTCGGAACTAAGTACCAACGGTCGTACCATCCCCTAGAGTTGTCTGGCCCAATGTTGTGTTTGATCAACAAAGACATCTTTGAGATAGTGGCACATATCATGGCATCAGATTGGTCAGCAAGGATGTAGAACACGAGCATATTGTCCTAGACGTAGTATGCATATGTAGAGAGGGGGTGAAGAGAAGCTCATGGTAGGTGGGGCACATGCTTGTCCACGTAGGCATTGACACGCGATCCTCGGTTTCTCCGTCAAATCTCGGTTTGTCCGCCGAACCTCGATTTCTCCGTCAAACCTCGATTTCTCCGCCAAACCTTCTCAAACGGGCAGTTTCGGTGGCATAATTTTTTTTTGAAACTTATGGTACCGAAAATTCCTAGCCGCAAATATGAAACCCTAGCCGCAAATCGTACGGTTCTACGCAATCATCCTAAAAATCCGGCATTGACATGTGAGCCTCGGTTTCTCCGCTAAACCTCGGTTTGTCCGCCGAACCTCGATTTCTCCGCCAAACCTTCTCAAATGGGCAGTTTTGGTGGCATAAAAAAAATTGTCGAAACTTATGGTACCGAAAATTTCTAGCCGCAAATATGAAACCCTAGCCGCAAATCGTACGGTTCTACGCAATCATCCTAAAAATCTAGACAAAGATCAGACGGCTTAGGATTACAAGATCAAACATCCTAGAGTCTTAAACACTTGTGGTGCCAAATTCTGAAGAAATCTTTCTCTCAACCTGAGGAAAAAACCTCAAACCCTAACCTCTCCTCATGGACGACGGCGACGGCGGCCTCAGCTTCGACTTCGAGGGCGCCCTCGACGCGGCCCCGGCGGTTGGCGGGCTAGGGCCGTCCTCGGCCGACCCCGGCGCTATCGGCGGGGGCGGCGGCGCGGATGGTGGCGGGCACGGGCGGGGCCGCGGGCGCGGGAGCTACAGGCAGACGGTGTGCCGGCACTGGCTGCGGGGGCTGTGCATGAAGGGGGACGCGTGCGGGTTCCTGCACCAGTTCGACAAGGCGCGCATGCCGGTGTGCCGCTTCTTCCGCGACTTCGGCGAGTGTCGCGAGGCCGACTGCGCCTACAAGCACTCCTACGACGACGTCAAGGAGTGCAACATGTGAGATCCCCAATTCGCTACGATACCCCCACAAGCTTAATTTTGCATTTGGTCGGGAAGCAGTTAATTTTTGTTAGTCTGATGGGTTGGTTCTAGCTCTTGGAGATGTATGCCGTTCAATTTTGGTCGAATTTAGCGATTACGATTTGTTAACTTGGATAGCTACCGAGTTGGGTGCCCATTGCCCTAGGTGCTTGGGAATTTAGGCCTTGAGGTTGCTCTGTTCATAACTCCCTGGATTAGTCTCAATCTTCGATTGTTATCCTATAGTTCATTCAGTTTAGGGGAATTTGGTTTTGATTGCCACTGATTGAACCTACTCACATAACATCGCGGAATGCATTGTACATGACAGTTGTTGCTACAGAAAATGACAGTATCTCATGGCCGTTTGCAGGTATAGACATTCGTCTTCGTCCTATCTGACTTCAGTATCTCATGGCCGTTTGCAGGTACAAGATGGGATTTTGCCCTAATGGCCCAAACTGCCGGTACAAGCATGTCAAGCTACCTGGACCACCTCCTCCTCCTGAGGAAGTTGTCGCAAAGCTTTTGCAGATGCGCAATTTCAATTTCAACAAGTTTAATCAGAACAGGAACAATAACTTTAATCATCAGGGGGAGAGGCCTCGACCTTCACAAGGTTCAGGCTTACCTAACCAGAATTTGACAGACAATGCTACCACTACAACAATGCAACCAGCTGCTGCGCAACAAGGTCAAACACTGAATCAACAGCCCCCACAGAAGCTGCAGCAGAAGCCAAATACAAATGACCCGGTTCAAGGTGTTCCAAGTGGCTTGTCCAATCAAACTACCAGACCTGCAACACCCCTTCCACAAGGGACATCTAGGTGTGTGTGGAGTTTCTAGTCAATCTTGTAAAGCTTTAAGTATACTCTGTGAAAACAATATACATAGTTTTAGATACAATAGCATTTATCATACAACAGACATATTATATTATATGTTCTGACATTTGATAATAAGGTGTACTTGGTTGTCATATGGAACACGTACGATAATTGACATATGCAATGTACAGTTTACATATAACTCAAATGTTTATCACTTTTGACTTATTTTGAGTGCTCTCTGTGAATAACTTGTATTGTCTTGTCGACTGCATTATTTGACCAAATTTTGTCTATTAGTTAGCCTTTTCTGTCTCTAGATGATGTTATAATATTTAAGGATCCACTATAATTGCCAAGCCAATACATTTTTTATTCAATAAGTATACCTAAAATACATGTTATATGAACCTAACAAGAGTAAATCCAAATGTGCATCTATGATTGAATTTGTAGTTATCGTGCTCCATGAATAACAGTACTATGGGTTGACCTTCTAGCATCTGATGGTGTGGGTCATAGTCAATTTTCAATTGTTGATACATGTCTTATGGATGAATGATTTCAGTATTTATTATCTGATCTTTTGTTACGGTTAAGGGCTAACCTGTATTTTGCCTCTCCATCACCCACAACAGAATACTTCTTCTCTTAGAAGTTCTGTTTGTTGTTTTCATATTATGAGCTGTTTTCAGATACAATAACGGCTCTCTAATCAGTCTTGGATTGGTAAATTTGAAAAATCAGGTACTTCATTGTTAAGAGCTGCAATAGGGAGAACCTGGAAATATCAGTTCAGCAAGGCATCTGGGCTACTCAGAGGAGTAATGAGGCTAAACTAAATGATGCTTTTGAATCCATGGAGAATGTTATTTTAATATTCTCAATCAATAGAACCCGTAATTTTCAGGTATAATGGCGGTCCTTTCTTTGCTATAAATGCTGACTATGGTATTTTTTCATAAATGAACTCGTCGTTGGATACTGCTTTGAAGTCATTTGATAAGAGACATATTTAGCTCTAATTATGTTATGCTTTTCCAGGGCTGTGCAAAGATGACTTCTAGGATTGGTGGCTACATAGGTGGTGGAAACTGGAAATCTGCTAATGGAACAGCGCATTACGGTCGGAACTTCTCTTTACAGTGGCTGAAGGTACATGTGTTTCTTATCCATTTTGCTCTCATCCAATTCTGTAGGTTGGTCTTCTTCCAGACCTTAGAGCTTCCAAGTGCAATATATAGTTTTGAACTAGCACCATGCCACATGGAAATATTTGATGTCTTCTAACTTTTGCCCAGTCTGTGTTCTACCATCTTGATATGTCTATTTACAACAGTTTTTGTACTGCAGCTTTGTGAATTGTCATTTCAAAAAACTCATCATCTTCGCAACCCATACAATGACAATCTTCCTGTTAAGGTACAGCATGTCACCCTGTCCCAAAATGTGTGTCGGCCTTGGCTGTTTCAGAGTATCCTATATTCCTTGCTGGTTGATTTACCTTTGAATGTTGCAGATCAGTCGAGATTGCCAAGAATTGGAACCTTTCATTGGTGAGCAGTTGGCTTCTCTGCTTTATCTGGAGCCAGACAGCGAGCTTACGGTAGGCCACACGTTTCTTGCCTATTAGTCGTGTTGTTGGCATTGCCATTTGATTGTTTCTTACTAGTGGACATGTTGGTAAAATAATCACAAGTAACAATGTTCCATTGTGGGATACAAATGCTTTGTTCTGGGGTAGGATTACTGTTCGACTGCAGAAGTACCATCCACCACTATGCATCACCTTTTGATCTAGTCAAATTCATATGTGGACCTTAACCTTTTTCATTCAGCACTTGGAGATAGACTGATGCTCAGCTAGTTACCAGTTATTAAATCATGAAGGGACCAATAACCACATATTAAAACCTGCACAAGTGCACACATAAGATTTTAGCTGGCAGGATGATTTGGAAAGGAGGTGGAATATACCACCAACATTTATATTATTTCCTTGCAGCAAGGACTAGGTCAAAATAATGTTAAAGAAAATGTAAGAAATTTGCAGTTTTGAAATTAACTGAAGTTAGTATCGACGTGTCACACTCTTTTTCAGATTGTAGTTAGGGGTATGGTTTGCATACAGTATGAGCTATTGTTGAAGTAACAATGCACAACTCCAGTATTTTGTGGTGATCAATACTATTTTTGCTTGGAAATATTTTCTGGTAAAAGTGAATAATTGAGTATTATACAATGAAATCTGGCTGGCTCCTTCCCTAAAAGGTCTAACCCACTTTTTGATTTGCATGTTTCAACATTTTGGCAATCACATGCTGCATTGGTTGAGGTGATGTCATGTTGCACTGGCTGATATTTGAACATGGGTTTTTCAGGCTATGCTAGTTGCAGCAGAGGCAAAGAGAGAAGAGGAGAAGGCAAAGGGAGTTAGTGCTGACGATGCAAATGACAATCAGGATATTGTGCTGTATGATGAAAATGAAGAAGATGAGGAAGAGGAAAGTGAGGAGGAAGAGGAAAACAATGGCCAAGAATCTCAAGGAAGGGGAAGGGGAAGAGGAATGATGTGGCCGCCTCAAATGCCGATGCCACGTGGACCAATGATGGGAGGGCGTGGCTTCCCTCCCAACATGATGGGTGACGGCTTTGGTTTTGGCGGCGGCTTTGGTATGCCGGATCCTTTTGGCATGCCACGCGGTTTCCCACCGTTTGGTGGCCCAAGGTTTCCTGGCGACTTCCCCAGAGGTCCTATGCCTGGCATGGTCTTCCCTGGAAGGCCTCCGCAGCCCGGTGGCCTCTTCCCCATGGGCCTTGAGATGATGATGGGCCCAGGCCGCGGACCACTCATGGGAGGCATGGGAATGGGCGGGCCTGGGAGGCCAAACCGCCCCATCGGCATGGCTCCCTTCATGCCGCCGCCACCTCCTCGTCCCGCGAAACGGGAGCAGAGAAGGCCAGGCGGTGACAGGGGCGACAGGTATGAGACAGGGTCAGACCAGGGAAGCAGGGGCCATGACAACAACGCTGGTAATTCTGGAGCGGATGGTGCCAGGTCCCAGTCTGGGGACAGGTACGGCAGGAGCGCCTTCCGAGACGACGACAGTGAGAGTGATGAGGAAGCAGCACCTAGGCGATCAAGGAAGCGATAGGGCAAGCAAATACTTCAGCAATTTCCATCCATGGAGATTAACTCTCCTCTTTCGGTCAAAAAGAAAGATTATCTCCTCTCTGCTGAGATTAGCACCTGTGGAAACTGAAAACCGAGGTCGAACATAGGCACAAAAGATGTTACTGTCTGTTTTTGTTTACTCAGATTAGAACCAGATGGTGTCTCAGACTCTGGTTGCTGGGCAGGTGGTCTGCCCAGTCATGTTATGGTCATTGGAGTTATATTATACTTATGCGGCAAGACATGAGCACATTTTGTGAAAGGTTGAGATTAATCACTTAATCATGTCATTTATACCAGTTAGGACCCATGTGATAACACTGTTTAGAACATCCGGCTGTGTTCTAGCCCGTGCTTTCGAGAATATGACATGATTAAGTTGACCAACTATATATTGTTTGTCAGGCTGTGCTTGTGATCTGTGATTTGTTACGAGATGGTCTTGATGATTGAAGTTATTTTTTTCTCACTAGCTTAATGCGGGTATTATTAATAGTTTATGGTACGAATGACAGGGATTTTGATTTCAGTGTTCAAACCGCCAAGCCCCTACGAATTTGAGGTTTGAAATGGACCTTTTCCTTCGAGGAAAATACATCATGGGTCATTGAACTCGACACCCTAGCCCACCTCCACCGTACATAGAAATACACATTCTATGGTCACAAAATACGGTTAAGAGGCTCATCGACGGTCAGTGTGCAACCGTAGAGCGATGTATTTGCTGACATGGCTGCAGTGAACCCCGTCTCTAGGCAGCGGGTAGATGGAGCACCGGCCCGGTGGCAAGAGCTCCAATGTGCTGCTGGCAACAACGCGGTGGAGCGATTTTGAGGAGGAACCCTGGCATCCTCGTCGGTGCTAGCACGGAGGACGAGGGGCGCCGGTGAGATCCTTTTTTCTTTATCAAGTTTTCAATTTAGCCCTTTTAGTTTTATTATTATTCAATGGACAATTTCCCTGGACGGTAGGTGGGTGACAAATGGGGTCATATGTGGGCCACATCAGCAAAATACGCTAGGCTGCCCTAACCAGTGACCGTTATGCCTCATGTGTCGTATTTAGTGACCGTAGAATGGGTATTTCTATGTATGGTGATGGAGGCGAGCTAGGGTGACGAGTTCGGTGACCCTTGATGTATTTTACTCTTTTCCTTGAGCTCAGGCCAAAAGGAAAATAGCCATGAGGATATTGTATAGAATGAATGGCCATATTTTTTTTGAGAATGAATTAATGAAACATTTGGAAAAACCGGAATAGGAGCAACCAACCCAGCCCAACATGGCTTTCGGTGTTGTTCGGCCCCACCGATGGCCGAACCGCTCGGTTAAACGTGGATTGATCCCAAACCGAATTTTGTCAATTAGACATGAGCGATCAATCGAATCCATGTAAAAAAATCTCCCGTCGCCTCCCATCCCCTCGCTCTTGCCCACGAACCCTAAAACCCGATCAAGATCCAGCCTCCTCCCCTCCCTGCCTCCGATACAATTCTGAGCGACCCCGATCCCCGCCGCGGCCTCCCCCGCCAGCTCCCAGGCATGGCGGCCTTCTGCTCCCACCCCCAGATCTCGAACTTCCCAACCTCCTTCGCCTGTGGGTCTGGCACGGCGAGCGGAAGCCGGGGATCCACGATGCCTCCGTGTACATTTCGGATCCTATATCTCTCTCGGGGCAGTACCTGCCGGCCACCGCCGACAACGGTGAGGAGGCGTGGTACTTCATCTGCGCCCCCTCAAAGAAGCCCGACATCGACGAAAGGAAGAGCCGACTGGCTGGTTCCGGCACGTGGAAAGAGGAACGTGGCAGGGGCCTGTTCGCGATCAGGGAAGGATTGCGGGAAAAAGTCATTTGAGTCAATCCTTCGCTTACATGCTCAAGTCCAAAGGTCACAAAGATATCTGCCTTTGGATGGATAATGTTGGAGATACAATTACAAGACGACGATGGGCGCTGCCTTTGTAAGGTATACCGATCTCCTCGTCCCATGCTGGTGAATCTTTTGTTGCCCAATCTTGCCCTTGCACTAGCAGCAGCGCCCGCAGTACTACCTGAAGCACCACCATCACCGGAGGCACCAGCACTGAAGGCACCAGCACCCGAGGAGGCACCAGCACCCGAGGAGGCACCAGCACCCGAGGCAGCAACACCCGACGAGGCACCAGCACCCGAGGCAGCAACACCCGACGAGGCACCAGCACCCGAGGCAGCAACAACAAAATGGGTCAAGGTTGAGATTTCCAATTCTCCCACCAAGTTCAGTGATCGTAGCTTGGCCAAAAGGGTCTTCCAGGTTTTGGATCTTCCAGATGAAGTTGAAGTCCCAAACAAAAGGATGCGAGGTCTCACTTGCAGAGGGTGGTTAACCCTTGAGGCTGTTCCGAGCCCGCAGTTGTCTTAGGCTTGGGTAGATATGGTTTCTTCTCACAGATTCGAGTAGTCAATGGACAAAGTCTGTATTGTCGTACACTTGGGCCAGTACTAGTCCTGTGTTGCCTCATAAATTTGTAACAGAAATCAGCTCTCATGTTTGACTCTTACAAGGATGAACTAATAGCAGAACTAAAGAAGAAAGTTAAATAGTGTTGCTACTTATATTTCATTAATATTGCTTGTTCTTTAGAGAATGAGCATGTTATGTCTCACATTGTTCTTAGTTCCGAAGAATGCTATTACAAGTTATGTTTGTTGTTTCATATTATGAGTTCTTTTCTGATACAAAATCATTTCTATGATTAGTCATGGGTTGGTCAAGTTGACAAATTAGGTACTTCATTGTTGCAATATGGGGAGGAAGCGTTGCGAATTAAACCAAAATAATTTACACTGAACTCTTATACTTCCATAGAACTTATTTTATTATATCACCATCTTAATAAGTGTATCTTTCCAATATGTACTTTGCATGGTTAACTAAATAAATCTAATATTAATATTAAGTTTATCCTTTTTATTTTAATGCACATTAAAATACATTTACCGTGTTGAATTTAAACATGCCTTGTAAAAAAAACTATGTTATTTTCTTATGTATTGCCTCCAATTTTTGCAGTTGCATTCAGTTTTAATCATCTTTAATATTTTAGGATACATATATATTTACTATATTCTAACAAATATCATAGTAGCGGCTTCCAATGTATTATTATGTCAACAAAATCACAGAAACTTCTAGTGTATAAATTGAACCGGTAGATTGGCTCCCTAGATTTTTTCGTGGCCAGGTGTGTATTACTAGTTATATTTCCAGTAGCAATCCAACAAATCATACATTTTATGTACTTGATATTTGATATTGATATATAAGTGCTTAAACTAACCACCAACCATCATAAAAAATCTATTCTAAACTTGCGTGTACACACAATTTGATTTGTTAGGCTCACCGAAATACTTTTGCTATCATATGTTGTACACAATTCGCATGTCAGTTTATCAAATGAAAATCGACACACAATATTAAAAACATAATTTTTAGTTATCTATCTTTCAATACAACTAGTAGGCAGGGTCCCATGGGAGAGAGACTAACAGCCTAATTAATACTTAAGTATTAAATGTCTAAAACCTTATTTATTTGGTTTGCAGGAGGCCGTTCTGACTGCAAACTATGTATATCACGTACTAAGTACTACCTCCGTCCCAGTTCATAGGGCTTGCGTGTATCCCTAGGTTGTGAATTTGGCCAATATAATATCATTTGTATAATATAAAAATTATATCATTAGAAAGTAGAACATATAAACTTTCTAATGATATATATTTTATAATACATATATACATTATCATTGTCAAATTTACAACCTAGGGATACGCGTAAGCCCTATGAACTGAAACGGTGAGAGTAACAAACTTGGTAGTCCCATCAACAAAACCACAACCTAGGAGACAGTGGTAATAGATAATTATATAATGGTTATTTAAATACTTTACTATTTATGGGGCCTGCACTCTTAACGTCGGTTGTCCTTTTGCCTGCTACCTGAGTGTAGAAACATCTCTAACGGGGCGACGCACATCGGACGCTGAAAGTGATCACGTGTTCATTTGCGTTGGCTCACGGACATGAAAATGGTTATTTTTGACCGCACATCTGTTTGCATCTGGGTTGCACCCAACTAGCCGATGCATTTGGCCCACGGACACGAATTTGATGTTCAAATAGAAAAAATAAACTGGTTCAAAGTACTCAGTTATTACATCTAAATATCTGCATGAAAATGAGGTGATATTGACGATTATGCAATATCTTAATGGCCAGCCAATGCTCACTGATGCTCAATCAAATCTTTTTAGAGGAGTTTGGATATATTCTCGTCAGTGACTTCAACATTCATATGCAAATAATGCTACTAGATTGATGCCCAGGGCATTACGGCCATCAGGACGCTCGTCCTCAACGATCATGTTATGCATGATCACAGGTCATCACCTCATGCATGCATGGTCTTCTGCGACCATGTTCTTGCCGGGTGATGGACAATTTTCCACCGACATTGGAGCACACCAAAATCCCTGCTACACATCTTTCCTGGCAGCTTCTTGCATCATGGCAAACCTCTTTGTTTTTTTGTGTGTTTGGATTACGGAAAGTCATCACTAGTGACCTAGTTAGGATAGATGCCATGAACAAGATAATATGGCGTGTCATATTCATTTACATTGATCTCGTAGCTCATCTGAGGAGTTTTGCCTTGCACAAGCCTGTTGAAAACTGGAGAGCGATGCAACATATTGATGTCATTGTTGGAACCGGACATGCAAAAAAAATGAATCCCAAATCCATAAATCTTGAGGATCACTGCTTCAAAAATTACATTGCATCTGTAACGGCCCAGGATAGCACCCCTAATAGATTTGCTTGTTCTTCTTCATTTATGCATCATCATGGCATCATGCATCATATCATCCATATTTTTCCTAAATAAAATTATTTTATAAATCTTACTATTTTATTTCCCTCTCATGAGTCTTATATAATAAAAACATTCTCCCACCTTTCATTTAAACAAAACCCCTAAACCCTCCTCCTCCTTGGGCCTCTTCCTCTCTCTGGCCCAACTTCCCTCCCTTTTCTCTCCCTTTCCTCTAATCTGGCCGAGGCCACCTTCCTCTCTTTCTCTCCTCAGCCCACCTTCGGCCCACCCCTTCCTCTCTCCTGGCCCGCGTACCCCTTCGGTGGGGGAAAGGAAACCTCCACGTCGCCCTTGTCGCCATCTCCAGAGACGAGCACGAGAGGAGCGTGCTCGCTTTTTCTCCACCAGCTGCCGTGGTCCTCCCCCTCCATCGCCCTCACCTGCTCCCCTCCTCCTTATCTCCTTGTTCTGGACCACGTCCGTTTCCTCCTCCACCAAGTTTCCTCTCCTCCCCTTTTTCTTCTTCCTCTGCAAGCAACGGGAGAACCGCCCCCACAGTACCGCACCTCCCCGCCGTCGACCGACCGACTCCGGCCACCCCGAGCTGCGCCGCTACCACCACGAGCTCCGCCTCTCTCTCCTCGTTCTCCTCATACCCTCAATCGAGCCGGGGACGCCCTAAATCCTCCCCAGCATCGCCGTTTCTCCTCGTCGGCCGCCGGCGTTCTTCCTCGATTCCGGCCAACCTCGACCTCCTCCGGCCAAACCAAGCAGGCCTGCGTGTTCCTGGTAAGCAGCCGCACCTCCCAGACCCCCTCGTTTCCTTCCTTGCTTCCGGGTTTCCCCTTTTCATCTTGTTTCCGACCGTCGCCGCCGCAGGACCTCACCGCCGCCGCTCTCCGATGACCTCTAGCCGGCGGCGCCGCCCTCCCCAGGTCCGCTCCGACGAGGCGAAGCCGAGGCACCCACTCTCGCTTGCTGGGAGGCCCGAGAACGTCCGCGCGCTCGCCGCCGAACCCCGGTGACCACCGCTACCTGCGACGCGCGCGGCATCCCTCCGTGCACGGAAGGTTTGCCAGCGTGGCGCTGACGTGGCTGCGGGGCCCGCCTGCCAGCCTCACGGCCTAGCTACCCGCCCGGTGAGAATCACCTCCAGATCCAGATCTTAGCAGCTTTGCATCCGGGCCCCTGCCTATTTTGTTTTATCAACCCGCAACCCCTGTTCCATGCCCTTTACAGCATAACCCCCTGCAGGTTTCTGTACTCAACCCGGGCCCCTTTCTGCCCAGTCAGCACCTGGCCCGCGTGTCAGCCATGCGGCTAGCTTCCCCTGTGGTATAAAACCGTTTTCCCTTTTCCTGTTTTTCTGAAAATTGCTGAAAATGCTTTTATCTTGCAAAAATCATATCTTCTAAACCATAACTCGGATTAAAATGTGTTATATATGAAAATTGATCAGAAAAACATAAGGAACATGAATATGCCATCCATTCATCTGTTTGCATCTCGCATCATGTCGCGCGATGATAGTTATGCATGTTCACCTCACATATATGTGGAGTATTTTGGATTTCCAACTATGGTTTTCCCCGCTCCGTTTAATATTGAAGTAGCTCACCCTTGCTTTGTTATGCCATGCTAACCAACACTTAAATTTGCCGGTAGAAATGCAACTCCAACCTAACTTGTTTGTTCGGGGTTCCGACTCCGATTAATATGGATAAGTTGCATCGCCGCATCATATTTGCCATGTCATGCATATCATCTTGATCATGCTGGTTCTTCTTCCGTAATTGTAAGACTTGCATCTGTTGCTTGTTCCAGCATTTGCTTCTTCCCGAATAGGATCGCGAAGTGGTGTGGTGAGATACGACAAGTTCTCCGGAAGTTCCTCGGCAAGCTTTAACAGGCAAGCATTTCCCCTATACTTCTGCCCCTGTAGAAGTCGCTCACCTATTTTATTTTGCCTTCTCCCTCATGCTATCCTTAAGTTGCGTTCTGGTCACGTGTCCCTTCCACTTGTTACCTCAAGCAGCCCATATTGCCACCACCAACCACCAACCTCCTACAGCTGTTGTTTGGTTATCGGGTCTGCCTTGCGAGTCGTAGTGCATGCTAGTGCTGTTTATATCTCGTTACCGTTTCAGCTATCTTATCGGGTTATCTGTTAGGAATCATGACACATGGGTTATGGTTATATCTGTTGAGGGTATCATGGTTACTTGTTAATAGTTGTTAGCGGAGGCATCGGTGGGTCAGCTGATCGTTTTGTGACGGCTCACTTGTGTTTCCTAAATATCTTAGGACCCCGAGTTCTTGTTATCTGCTCCGAGACTGAGCGCTCTAACCACACGTGGGTATGCTTCTGGGTCTCCCCTCGACCACTGCCGGAATCTACAGCTTTGTCCAGTGGCCACAACTAGTTTGCAATGTTTTACCATTTGATGTTGCGTGCATGCCAGCCTGTTACTTATTTACTTTGGGAAGCCCCTGGGTGCCTTGTATCCCTTGTTTCTGGTATGCACGTATAGGTCGTGGAGCCTCTGCGAAGTGGTTTATCGCCCCAGTGTGTGTTTAAACCACCTAGCACGTTGACACACATAGCTAAGTCCGCTTCGGAGATACGGCCGGACTTCGATACGGGTTCAACTTGGTTAGGTGGCTTTCTGGACATTGTTGTCGTGAAGGAGAGTGCGAGTCATTATATCCACCTGTCGCAAGTGGGTTGAGCGTGCGTGTGGGCACATTTGGGCACCCCTGCAGGGTTAAATCTTATCGATAAGCCGTGTCCGCGGTTATGGACGACTTGGAGCTGTATGACTCGACCATAGACAATTTACACCTGCTGTTTCAATCATAATAACTTGCGTAGTAAGTTAGCACAACTCTAATAATAAATGGTTAAAACTTGACAACCGTGTGAGTGCCTTTGTAAGTACTTCTTGGCGAAGGGGGAACGCATCGGCTGTGTTATGTTTGCAGAGTATAGAACTGTTAGTTTATGCGCTCTCGCCCCTTCTCTGGTAGACGAATGTTGTAGAGTATCTCTATAGGTTTTTAGTGCTTGCGCGCTGCCGCTTAACCCCACCATATTGTCTATGACGTTCCTCTTGCGTCCTCTAAGTCCCCTGTGTGCCTCAAGTACAAAGGACGACTGGTTGACGAATGCTTATACGTCTTAAAGTCTTGTTAAGTACGAACCCGTACTTATTGCTGCTTCTACGGGATATAACCGGGCAGGTATGAAGATCGGTACGATGAAGAACGACGCTAGCAAGGTTACCCTTACGGCTCGGCCTGGGCAGGGTTATGGACGCCACTGGTTATCTTCAGGACTCTTAGTCCAATTTGTATCTTGTCCGTACTCGGACGTATTTGATCTTCTGTATGATTTGGATCTTATGTTGTATATTTGTATCTTGACTTGTTGGAATCGTTGTTGTAATATATGTTTCTTGTGGGCTCTATTGTAATCCTGTTGTAATGTTACCGCTAGTGATTGATTCCACCCGCATCGCGTGCATGCTTCGGCGTGTACGAGGCGCTTGGTGGTGCGTCTCCTAAAATCGACATCGTGCGGATTTCGGCGGTTTCGCTGGGATCCTCATGGTACCGGTTTTGGGGCGTCACAAGTTGGTATCAGAGCATCAGGTGCACGGTACCCCACTAGTCCAGCCTTTAGGATAACCTTGCCAACGGTCGTTGAGTTTAGAGAGTCCAAACTATTTTCTAAAACTCGTTGGATAGATCTGATAGCTCTGATTTTTCTCCTTACCTATATTCTTTCTCCTCTTATCTATGCGAGTTTTGAGTCTTCTCTCTTATCTGAGTTTTCCGAGTCTTAGGTTCCGACGCGGGTTGGACGATCTTTGCCTTTATCCTATTAGGTTCTATCTTCGGAGGATCCCGACGAAAGCGCATCATCATCAGCGGAACAACGATTTCTTGTTAGTGGTGTCGAGGAGATCGACACGCCGCTTGAAGATCCGATAGTTCACCTCTCTTCCCCCGTACCTGGACGTGGAATCTCGGGGCGAGATTCCTTGTTAGTGGTGTCGATTGTAACGGCCCAGGATAGCACCCCTAATAGATTTGCTTGTTCTTCTTCGTTTATGCATCATCATGGCATCATGCATCATATCATCCATATTTTTCCTAAATAAAATTATTTTATAAATCTTACTATTTTATTTCCCTCTCATGAGTCTTATATAATAAAAACATTCTCCCACCTTTCATTTAAACAAAACCCCTAAACCCTCCTCCTCCTTGGGCCTCTTCCTCTCTCTGGCCCAACTTCCCTCCCTTTTCTCTCCCTTTCCTCTAATCTGGCCGAGGCCACCTTCCTCTCTTTCTCTCCTCAGCCCACCTTCGGCCCACCCCTTCCTCTCTCCTGGCCCGCGTACCCCTTCGGTGGGGGAAAGGAAACCTCCACGTCGCCCTTGTCGCCATCTCCAGAGACGAGCACGAGAGGAGCGTGCTCGCTTTTTCTCCACCAGCTGCCGTGGTCCTCCCCCTCCATCGCCCTCACCTGCTCCCCTCCTCCTTATCTCCTCGTTCTGGACCACGTCCGTTTCCTCCTCCACCAAGTTTCCTCTCCTCCCCTTTTTCTTCTTCCTCTGCAAGCAACGGGAGAACCGCCCCCACAGTACCGCACCTCCCCGCCGTCGACCGACCGACTCCGGCCACCCCGAGCTGCGCCGCTACCACCACGAGCTCCGCCTCTCTCTCCTCGTTCTCCTCATACCCTCAATCGAGCCGGGGACGCCCTAAATCCTCCCCAGCATCGCCGTTTCTCCTCGTCGGCCGCCGGCGTTCTTCCTCGATTCCGGCCAACCTCGACCTCCTCCGGCCAAACCAAGCAGGCCTGCGTGTTCCTGGTAAGCAGCCGCACCTCCTGCACCCCCTCGTTTCCTTCCTTGCTTCCGGGTTTCCCTTTTCATCTTGTGTCCGACCGTCGCCGCCGCAGGACCGCACCGCCGCCGCTCTCCGATGACCTCTAGCCGGCGGCGCCGCCTCCCTGTGTCCGCTCCGCCGAGGCGAAGCCGAGGCACCCACTCTCGCTGGCGGGGAGGCCCGAGAACGTCCGCGCGCTCGCCGCCGAACCCCGGTGACCACCGCTACTGCGACGCGCGGCATCCCTCCGTGCACGGAAGGTTTGCCAGCGTGGCGCTGACGTGGCTGCGGGGCCCGCCTGCCAGCCTCACGGCCTAGCTACCCGCCCGGTGAGAATCACCTCCAGATCCAGATCTTAGCAGCTTTGCATCCGGGCCCCTGCCTATTTTGTTTTATCAACCCGCAACCCCTGTTCCATGCCCTTTACAGCATAACCCCCTGCAGGTTTCTGTACTCAACCCGGGCCCCTTTCTGCCCAGTCAGCACCTGGCCCGCGTGTCAGCCATGCGGCTAGCTTCCCCTGCGGTATAAAACCGTTTTCCCTTTTCCTGTTTTTCTGAAAATTGCTGAAAATGCTTTTATCTTGCAAAAATCATATCTTCTAAACCATAACTCGGATTAAAATGTGTTATATATGAAAATTGATCAGAAAAACATAAGGAACATGAATATGCCATCCATTCATCTGTTTGCATCTCGCATCATGTCGCGCGATGATAGTTATGCATGTTCACCTCACATATATGTGGAGTATTTTGGATTTCCAACTATGGTTTTCCCCGCTCCGTTTAATATTGAAGTAGCTCACCCTTGCTTTGTTATGCCATGCTAACCAACACTTAAATTTGCCGGTAGAAATGCAACTCCAACCTAACTTGTTTGTTCGGGGTTCCGACTCCGATTAATATGGATAAGTTGCATCGCCGCATCATATTTGCCATGTCATGCATATCATCTTGATCATGCTGGTTCTTCTTCCGTAATTGTAAGACTTGCATCTGTTGCTTGTTCCAGCATTTGCTTCTTCCCGAATAGGATCGCGAAGTGGTGTGGTGAGATACGACAAGTTCTCCGGAAGTTCCTCGGCAAGCTTTAACAGGCAAGCATTTCCCCTATACTTCTGCCCCTGCAGAAGTCGCTCACCTATTTTATTTTGCCTTCTCCCTCATGCTATCCTTAAGTTGCGTTCTGGTCACGTGTCCCTTCCACTTGTTACCTCAAGCAGCCCATATTGCCACCACCAACGACCAACCTCCTACAGCTGTTGTTTGGTTATCGGGTCTGCCTTGCGAGTCGTAGTGCATGCTAGTGCTGTTTATATCTCGTTACCGTTTCAGCTATCTTATCGGGTTATCTGTTAGGAATCATGACACATGGGTTATGGTTATATCTGTTGAGGGTATCATGGTTACTTGTTAATAGTTGTTAGCGGAGGCATCGGTGGGTCAGCTGATCGTTTTGTGACGGCTCACTTGTGTTTCCTAAATATCTTAGGACCCCGAGTTCTTGTTATCTGTTCCGAGACTGAGCGCTCTAACCACACGTGGGTATGCTTCTGGGTCTCCCCTCGACCACTGCCGGAATCTACAGCTTTGTCCAGTGGCCACAACTAGTTTGCAATGTTTTACCATTTGATGTTGCGTGCATGCCAGCCTGTTACTTATTTACTTTGGGAAGCCCCTGGGTGCCTTGTATCCCTTGTTTCTGGTATGCACGTATAGGTCGTGGAGCCTCTGCGAAGTGGTTTATCGCCCCAGTGTGTGTTTAAACCACCTAGCACGTTGACACACATAGCTAAGTCCGCTTCGGAGATACGGCCGGACTTCGATACGGGTTCAACTTGGTTAGGTGGCTTTCTGGACATTGTTGTCGTGAAGGAGAGTGCGAGTCGTTATATCCACCTGTCGCAAGTGGGTTGAGCGTGCGTGTGGGCACATTTGGGCACCCCTGCAGGGTTAAATCTTATCGATAAGCCGTGTCCGCGGTTATGGACGACTTGGAGCTGTATGACTCGACCATAGACAATTTACACCTGCTGTTTCAATCATAATAACTTGCGTAGTAAGTTAGCACAACTCTAATAATAAATGGTTAAAACTTGACAACCGTGTGAGTGCCTTTGTAAGTACTTCTTGGCGAAGGGGGAACGCATCGGCTGTGTTATGTTTGCAGAGTATAGAACTGTTAGTTTATGCGCTCTCGCCCCTTCTCTGGTAGACGAATGTTGTAGAGTATCTCTATAGGTTTTTAGTGCTTGCGCGCTGCCGCTTAACCCCACCATATTGTCTATGACGTTCCTCTTTCGTCCTCTAAGTCCCCTGCGTGCCTCAAGTACAAAGGACGACTGGTTGACGAATGCTTATACGTCTTAAAGTCTTGTTAAGTACGAACCCGTACTTATTGCTGCTTCTACGGGATATAACCGGGCAGGTATGAAGATCGGTACGATGAAGAACGACGCTAGCAAGGTTACCCTTACGGCTCGGCCTGGGCAGGGTTATGGACGCCACTGGTTATCTTCAGGACTCTTAGTCCAATTTGTATCTTGTCCGTACTCGGACGTATTTGATCTTCTGTATGATTTGGATCTTATGTTGTATATTTGTATCTTGACTTGTTGGAATCGTTGTTGTAATATATGTTTCTTGTGGGCTCTATTGTAATCCTGTTGTAATGTTACCGCTAGTGATTGATTCCACCCGCATCGCGTGCATGCTTCGGCGTGTACGAGGCGCTTGGTGGTGCGTCTCCTAAAATCGACATCGTGCGGATTTCGGCGGTTTCGCTGGGATCCTCATGGTACCGGTTTTGGGGCGTCACAGCATCCCTCCGCATGGCCGTTGTACTAACCCTGCCATCCAAATGTGAAGTTTCTCCACTCCCAGTGCATGCATGTCTTGATCTCCCAGGGGATGTGAGAGACTCCCCTTGCAGCGTGTCTTGATCTCCCCGGCAACGGCGCCAGAAAATAGCTTGATGTCTACGCACGCTTCTATTCCTGTAGATAGTGTTGGGCCTCCAAGAGCAGAGGTTTGTAGAACAGCAGCAAGTTTCCCTTAAGTGGATCACCCAAGGTTTATCGAACTCAGGGAGGTAGAGGTCAAAGATATCCCTCTCAAGCAACCCTGCAATTAAGATACAAGAAGTCTCTTGTGTCCCCAACACACCTAATACACTTGTCAGATGTATAGGTGCACTAGTTCGGTGAAGAGATAGTGAAATATAAGTAATATGGATGATTATAAGTAACAATTGCAATCTGAAATAAAAATGGCAGCAAGCAAACATGTAGCAGAACTTGTTGGAAATGGTGTTTCAATGCTTAGAAACAAGGCATAGGGATCATACTTTCACTAGTGGACACTCTCAACATTGCAATCGTAATTGAATATAAATAAGCACTTCACTACGCTATTCTGAATTACTCTCTGGCGGGATAGCGAACACTAATTCACCGTGTAGGGCTGCAAAAGCAAACCTTAAAGATGTATTCCCAAGTACTAATAAACACCCCACGCTGTCACTGTGAGCATTCATAGGAGGTACTAACACACCACAATTTTATAGAGACATCCAACTCAAATCATAACCCAGTGAACAAGTATTCTGTGAAATATAGCCTAAGAGACCCACATGGTGCACACACTGTCACCTTTACACACGTGGGACAAGGAGTCTCCGGAAATCACATAAGTAAAATCCACTTGAATAGCATAACGACATCTAGATTACAAAGCTCATCATATGGATCTCAATCATGTAAGGCAGCTCATGAGATCATTGTATTGAAGTACATGGGAGAGAGATTAACCACATAGCTACCAGTAGAGCCCTTAGCCTCGGGAGAGAACTACTCCCTCCTCATCATGGGAGACAGCAGCGGCGATGAAGATGGCGGTGGTGTCGATGGAGATGGCTTCCGGGGGCAATTCCCCATCCCAGCGGCGTGCCGGAACAGAGACTTCTGTCCCCCGAACTTGGCTTCGCGATGGCGGCGGCTGCGTAACTTTTCTCGTCTCGTGGCTTATGTTTTTAGGGTTTTCGCGACGGAGAGACTTTATAGGCGGAAGGGCAGCCTCGGAGGGGTCCCGAGGGCCCCACACCATAGGGGGCGCCCCCCCCTTGGCCGCGCCGCCATGTGAGGTGGGGCCCCCTTGGCTCCCCTCTGGCCCCTCTTCGGTGCTCTGGAACCTTCCGTGAAATATAAGACCGTAGGCATTAATTTCGTCCAATTCCGAGAATATTTCCTGTGTAAGATTTCTGAAACCAAAAATAGCAGAAAACAGGAACTAGCACTTCGGCGTCTTGTTAATAGGTTAGTTCCGGAAAATGCATCAAAACGATATAAAGTATGAATAAAACATGTAGGTATTGTCATAAAACTAGCATGGAACATAAGAAATTATAGATACGTTGGAGACGTATCAAGCATCCCCAAGCTTAGTTCCTACTCGCCCTCGAGTAGGTAAATGATAACAAGGATAATTTCTTAAGTGACATGCTACCAACATGATCTTGATCAATACTATTGTAAAGCATATGAGATGAATGAAGTGATTCGAAGCAATGGTAAAGACAATGACTAAACAACTGAATCATATAGCAAAGACTTTTCATGAATAGTACTTTCAAGACAAGCATCAATAAGTCTTGCATAGGAGTTAACTCATAAAGCAATAAATTCTTAGTAGAAAGTTTTGAAGCAACACAAAGGGAGATATAAGTTTCAGCAGTTGCTTTCAACTTCAACATGTATATCTCATGGATAATTGTCAACACAAAGTAATATGATGAATGCAAATAAGCAAGTATGTAGGAATCAATGCACACAGTTGACACAAGTGTTTGCTTCTAAGATAGAAAGAAGTAGGTACACTGACTCAACATAAAGTAAAAGAAAGGCCCTTCGCAGAGGGAAGCATTGTTATCACCGGATTTTAGCCAAATCAGGAGATGGGCCGTGATTGAGATGGGCTTGGAGGATATGCACATAAAGTGTTTCTGAATCGGCCTCGCGTGAGAATTTGAGCTAGATGGCCCGTATATTTGTACATTATGGTAGATCGCATTTTAGTTTAGAATTAAGAGATAGAGTTTGGTTCGTACACAGTTAGGTTTATTCCAAAGATAGAAAGTCCACAGACTATAAATATGTACCTAGGGTTATTGAGAAAGGAGGACGATCACGTTCACAGCAAACACAATCTAGGCGCATCGCCACCCCTTGTTTCGAGGGTTTCTTCCGGGTAAGCGTCATGCTGCCTAGATCGCATCTTGCGATCTAGGCAGTATCGGTTTATTCGTTGTCTTGTGTTGCTCGTACTGAAGCCTTGTTGATGGCGAGTAACACCGTTATCATAGATTTTTTTGGGCTAGCATCGATACTTTTCTAATATGTCTGCTTAGTTATGCTGCCCCTAAATATCTAGCTGCCTTTGCACCTATCTTGGGTGTAAGGGCATCATCTTGCTTGGATTTTATTTTAGTAGATCTGATCTGTTATAGTTGTTCCTTGTTCTTCAAGGATTAGCTTGATATCCGCATGGTCAGGCCTTGCAAACGGGTTGAACGATCCAGTAGTGCGTAAGGTATGGTTTGCCGATCCAAGAGGGGTTGTTCCGGGAATCGACTCTGTGTTGGCTTTTAGGCCTCTTCTAGGATTAGTTTTCTATTATCTTTCGTATCTACCAGGCTCAACTACGTGTAGGACGTTCCAATTATGCGGTGAAAGCCCTAGACTGTCGTAGATTGATTTAACTTGGTATTGATCAAGCAGGATCCCCATGTTATCGTAGATCCAATACGAACCATGGATGAATCGGCTCTTTGAGCTGATCCACAGGATAACCTGAGAGCCGATCGAGGCTCGGATTTAATGTTTACGTGTCTGCCATGCAGGAAACTAATTGAAGCAATCCATCACCTTCCTGACCAGGTATAGGTCAGGTGGCACGCCCTCGCAATAGCCAGGACGTGTGCCGGAGCATTGCGGGCCGTCGCCCGAGGGACCAGGACCCACCAGCAGTTCTGGGAGCCTCCCGGCTCTTCGTGTTGCTCATCGCTGCTCGCCGGTGGGTTTTGGCAGGCAACACATTCTGGCATGCCCGATGGGACCTTCTACAGCAACTACGTCAACATCTGCAGCTAAGATGGCGGACGGGCCAATCACGTACGAAGATCTGCCTGAGGAGCACAAGAAGAAATATGATGAAATTAAAGCTGTCTTCGAAGCCGATCTCATCGGCTCTTTCGAGAGGACCCGTAAACATTGCATCAGGTGGAAAGGGTTCTCACCCGACGGCATTCTCGACGAAGTAGATCTGTCTCTCCCTTCAGAGGAACGCACCAGAGCTCTGCGCCAGGAAGTTAATTACATGGTGGCTCATTCTCTACACCGTCATTCTGAGAGCCTGGTGAACGCTTTCGAGCGTATTGCGGTTCGCGTGGTTCAGGAAATCATGAAGCATCAGTACTCTCCGTCAGGGCCTACCCTAGGGACACACCAGGGAGAAATACCATTCCAGACCAGACCGCAGCTGCCATTCGCGCTTGCAGCTCCAGAGCCACAGGGTTCACCGGCATACGTCGTCTACAAGGTTGGAGGCGATCCCGGCGATTGCCAATTCCTGTATGAGCCGCCTAAAGAAATCCCACATGGATACGTGTGCACATACGTGCCGGACTGCAATAACTTGGCGCACACGAACCAGATTGCAGCAGGAGGGATTCCTGGAGTGGACGCCGATAAACAGGCGTGGCTAGCTAAATATGCCACCGGAACGAGTCATGAAAGCTCAGCCCCTGCAGCTCATACCGTGGAACAAATCAGTACAATCTTGAGAGACCAGTTCGGCATCCTGCCAAAGAGGAGAACAGTCGGCTATTCCAAGCCGTACCCCAATGAATATGATTTGATTCCGCTGCCACCCAAGTATCGGCTCCCTGAGTTCTCAAAGTTCAATGGATCAGAAGGGTCTAGCTCAATTGAGCATGTGAGCCGATATTTGGCACAGTTGGGCATGATTTCAGCATCAGACCCGTTACGTGTAAGGTTTTTTGCGCAATCTCTCACAGGACCAGCTTTTGGGTGGTACACCTCGTTGCCTCCAGATTCAGTCTGGACGTGGAAGCAACTGGAAGAGCAGTTTCATGTTCAATATCACTCAGAAGCTACCGAGGCTGGCATTGCCGATCTGGCGCAGGTGCGGCAGAAGCGGAGAGAAACGGTGTCGGAATACATTCAGCGTTTCAGGACTATCAAGAACCGATGTTATTCGGCTCGTTTAACTGAGAAAGAAGCAGTCGATCTGGCAGTGTTGGGCCTCGCAGCGCCGATCAAAGATCTGACTTTCCAAGTGGAATACAATTCACGGGCGCACATGGTTCAGAAATTAACATTGTATGAGCAGCGCCACCCAGAATTGTACCAAGATAAGTTCAAACGCCCGATAGTCCTGGTCGAGACAGAAGAAGTTGAGGACTTTGCAGAAGACCAGGAAGTAGCCGTGGCTGAATGGGCTCGGGGGGCAGCTCCCGTGTCCTGCAAATGGGTGAAACAACAAGGGCCAGCAAGAGGGTTTGACTTCGATATAAGCAAAGCTGAGCAGATATTCGATTTATTGCTTAAGGAAAACAGCTGAAGTTACCCGAAGGCCATAAAATCCCTACGGCGCAAGAAATGAATGGGAGACCGTACTACAAGTGGCATCACTCGTTCACTCATATCACCAATGACTGCAAAGAGTTGCGTCGGCAGATCCAAACGGCAATAGAACAAGGCCGTTTGATCCTCGGTCAATTTGCCATGAAAGTGGACACGCAACCGTTTCCTGGCGTCAACATGGTGGAACACAATCACTCCACGAGGCTGTTATCACCAGATTTTGGACAAATCCAGAGGTGGGCCGTAAGAGAGATAGGCTTGGAAGACTACACGTGGAAGATCTCTGAAGCGGCCTTGCACGGAGAATTTGGGCTAGTTTGCCCGTGTATCTTTAATTATAGTAGATTATGTTTTAGATTAAGATTAGAGTTTGTATCGTGCACGGTGGGATATTCCCACGTTAGAAAGTCCCCTGGACTATAAATATGTATCTAGGGTTTATGGAATAAACAACAACTCACGTTCAACCCAAAACAAACCAATCTCGGCGCATCGCCAACTCCTTCATCTCGAGGGTTTCAATCAGGTAAGCGACATGCTGCCTAGATCGCATCTTGCGATCTAGGCAGCACAAGCTCCACGTTGTTCATGCGTTGCTCGTACTGAAGCGTCTTTGATGGCGAGCAACGTAGTTATCATAGATGTGTTAGGGTTAGCATAGTTCTTCGTATAACATGCTTACGTAGTGCAACCCTTGCATGTCTAGCCGCCCTCACGCCTATCTCAGGTGTGGGGGCGGCACCCTGCTTGTTCATCATCTAGTAGATCTGATCCGTTACGATTGCTCCTTGTTCTGCAAGGATTAGTTTAACATCTGCAATAGTTAGGCCTTACAAAGGGGTGGAGGATCCAGCGGCACGTAGGGTGGCGTTCGCAAGTCCTAAACAGGATGTTCCGAGGATCAACGTCATGTTGGTTTTTAGGCCCTGTTTAGGATCGGCTTATGAGCACCGTGCGTGGCCGCGAGGCCCAACCTGGAGTAGGATGATCCGATTATGCGGTGAAAACCCTAAATCGTCGTAGATCTCATTAGCTATATTTTGATCAAGCAGGATCACCAAGTATTCGTGCACCCCGTACGAATCATGGGTGAATCGGCTCTTTGAGCCGATTCACAGGATAACCTGAGAGCCGATCGAGGCTCGTATTTAATGTTTACGTGTATGCCATGCAGGAACTAAGCGAGGCATCCCCATCACCTTCCTGACCAGGTATAGGTCAGGTGGCACGCCCTTGCACTTCGCATCGCCGCGTGTGACCAGAAGAGCATTGCGGGCCGTCGCTCGGAGGGGTCTCAGCCAGCCGCAGCTCTAGGCTCTTCCCGGCTCTACTGTGTTGGCAGGCCGCTGCCCGCCGGTGGGTTTTGGCAGGCAACACATTCTGGCACGCCCAGTGGGACCATCGTCTACATCAACCACATCGCCATCTACATCTGAGATGGCGGCGGACGGCACGCCAGTCACCTACGAGGAGCTGCCTGCCGAGCTCAAGAAGAAATATGACGAGATCAAGGTCACCCTCGAAGCCGACCTCATCGGCTCTTTTCAGAGAACCCGTTCCCATGGCATCAGATGGAAGGGATTCTCACCGCAAGGTGCACTCGATGGGATAGATCTCTCTACCCCGTCGGAG
Organism: Lolium perenne; assembly: GCF_019359855.2. Taxonomy (NCBI): domain Eukaryota; kingdom Viridiplantae; phylum Streptophyta; class Magnoliopsida; order Poales; family Poaceae; genus Lolium; species Lolium perenne. Next base: position 295,938,187 of record NC_067250.2, on the reverse strand, counting down.
GAACGCACCATGGGCCTACGGCAGGAGATCAACTACTTGGTGGCTCACTCACTACACCGCCACTCTGAAAACTTGGTCAACGTGTTGGAGCGTCTTGCTCTGCGCGTGATCCAGGAGATCATGAGCCACCAGTACTCGCCGTCAGGACCAGCTCTCGGGACGCATCAAGGAGAGTTGCCGCTCCAGTCCCGTCCACCGCTGCCATATGCGTTGGCAGCACCGCCTGAAGTGCCGGCTACACCGGCATTCGTCGTCTACAAGATTGGTGGTGATCCTAGTGACTACCAGTTCTTGACCGAGGCGCCTAAGGAGATCCCTCAAGGATACGCGTGCACGTATGTGCCAGATTGTGGCAACTGGGCACTCTCAAACCAGGCCACAACATCAGGGACTCCGGCGAAGACAGGAGAAACGTCAGCGACAGAGCTTGAAAAGCAGACGTGGCTAACTAAGTACGCCACCCCGACGAAACTCCCGAGCCCAGCTCCTGCAGTTGGCTCAGAGCTGGAAAAGCAAGCATGGCTGGCTAAGTACGCCACCCCGGCGAATCTTCAGAGTGCAACTTCTGCAGCCAAAGACAATGGGATCAGATCAGTACCATACCGAGAGACCAGTTCGGCATGGTGCCGAAAAGAAGGGCAATCGGCTATTCCAAGCCGTACCTCGACGAGTACGAGATGATCCCGCTGCCACCTAAATATCGGCTCCCTGACTTCTCCAAATTCAGTGGATCAGATGGCTCCAGCTCCATCGAGCACGTCGGCCGATATTTGGCGCAACTAGGACCGGCTTCAGTGTCGGATCAGCTACGTGTGAGGCTCTTTTCACAGTCCCTCACAGGATCGGCTTTTGGATGGTACACCTCTCTGCCAGCAAACTCCATCCAGTCTTGGAAGCAATTGGAAGAACAATTCCATACGCAATACCATTCAGAAGCTTCCGAGTCTAGCATTGCCGATCTAGCACAACTACGTCAGAAGCGCGGAGAAACGGTGACAGAGTACATCCAGCGCTTCAGGAATCTTAGGAACCGATGTTATTCGGTTCGTATAATCGAAAAGGAAGCAATCGAGTTGGCAGTAGCTGGCCTTGCAACACAGCTCAAGGACATGGCCTCCCAAGCAGATTATCCCTCGCTGGCGCACATGGTTCAGAAACTATCAGCATATGAACAGCGCCACCCAGACCTGTACCAAGACAAGTTCAAGCGTGCAGTAGTCCTGGTCGATGCAGAGGAAGGTGAAGTGCCTGCGGGAGACCAAGAAGTAGCAGTGGCTGAGTGGACTCGGGGAGGAACCCCCGTGTCCTGCAAATGGGTAAAGCCACCAGGGCCGCCCAGGGGATTTGATTTTGACGTGACCAAGACTGAACAAATCTTCGACCTCCTGCTCAAGGAGAAACAGTTGACGATTCCTGAAGGTCTCAAGTTCCCCACGGCGCAAGAGCTGAACGGAAAGCCGTACTGCAAATTCCACAACTCGCTCTCCCATGCCACCAACGACTGCAGGGTGTGGCGTCAGCACATCCAAGCGGCGATAGAGAAGGGCCGTCTAATTTTCAACCAGTACGCCATGAAGGTCGACACCCAACCCTTCCCCGCCGTTAACATGGTGGAAGTCACCTACCCTGAGGGTTGCCAGCCAGGTCACACGTTCAGCATCAACATGGTAGGACCTGGGAACCACTCTGGCAAAGATGGAGATGAGGGCAGCTGCTCTCATAGCAAGGACACAGAGGGGGCCGCTCCACGCGATCGGCTCCATCACGATGGCAAGCGCTACGTCACAGAGGGGGAAGTGAAGAATATAAGATATCAACGACCTCTCTCTGATCACCTCCTCAACAAATATGTGAGTCAGTATGACCAACGCCGACGGTCCAACTATGATAATGAAGGAGATCGTCTGGCTAGAGAAGCCAGAAGACATCGTCGGCAAGATCGCGATGAGGAGGAGCACGAGCGCCGTGCCACGGACACATCAAGGGAGCAAGATGACAACGCCAGACACTGGGACTGCCCTTTCTTCAGACACTGCTGGGATTCAGGAATGAGCCGATTGCCCACAATCGGCAATTGCCCAGAATGCAACCAGAAGAAGAAGGAGGTAGCCAACGTGTCTGTGTTCAAGCGCTTAGGGCCTCTCCCGCCACAGAGCAAACGTGCTGAGTCACCTCGTTGGGCAGATCTTGAGGATTCCGAAGACGAGGGACTAGAAGAAGAAGAAGACAGGTACCACCGTCCAAGGTGGTGCCCTGACGGACTCAGCCGTTCACAAAAACGCAGGGTTCAGCGGTTGCGCGGCCTGGAGGAAGCCGAAAGGTTATACTTGCACACGCTAAGGAAGGCACGGCCGGATCTGGCTGCAAAGGTTCAACGAGCCCTGGATGAAGAGGGTCATCCACGGAGAATGGAGTGGCGCCCCAAGCAAAAGAAAGCCGATGATGAAACATCGGCTGGCACAAACATGGTGCTCGTCTTGCCGACAGAGCTCAGTGCTCCACGATTATACGATGCACTCAAGGTGGACGACAGCAGGCGCATCAAGTCAGAGGTTGGGTTGGTTTTATCCAGCCTAACTGAGTAGCAAGATTAAACCAATGAGCAAACCGGGTGAGGCTGATCCTTGTGATCGGCCCCAAAAAATTTATGGAAGAACATTACAAAACCTTCATCGAACAAGCAATGTGGAGGCCGATTCCAGCAATCGGCCAAAATTATCCTCTGCACATATTCTGTTTGTGTTCAGCAACGATCCACTGGGCGGCGGCCACGTCGGCAGATGAAAGTCAGCGTGAATCTTTGCGAAGCCGACGTGCAAGTGCAGTGCCCTGACTAACCATGAAAGCCGATATCTGCAGTCATTTGGCAGATTCGGCTCGGGGGGCATATAGTCAGATGAACATGTGCAGATAAACATGTGCAAACTTGCATGCAGTGGAACATTGGGGGCCGATTAAGGAGAAAAATCGGCCAAATAAAAAAAAAATTTCGCAGACCAAGACCTACTGGCTATCGCAAGATGTGCTCAAGGCTCACGTTTTCGCTAGGATGGTTTTCAGTTTGGTGTTTCATCTACAACATCGGCGTTCAGTGGAGGGGTGCTGATCAATGACATGTGCATCCTCGCCGGTATTCTCGCCTTGATTAAGGCTCGGGGGGCGGCTCACCCTGAAGGTTCTCTGCTTTGGGGAGCCGATTTTGTTGAAATCGGCTAACTCTGCGTAGGCGGCACATTCGGCTGATCCATTACCGTTCTCGCCTCGACTGAGACTCGGGGGGCAGCTGGCTGATGACTGCTCTATTTTGGAAAGCCGATTGGGGTCGCATCGACTGGCCCTGCATTGTGATCTCCTCTGAATCGGGGTAGGAGGCCATCAGTTTTTACAAGTTTGGACCGTCTTGTCACTGCAAGAGGAAGAAAGGGACTAGATTCTCAAAATAGCCGATGAATAGTCATCGGCTAAGGAATTGCGAAAAATTGTGGTCAGATACCAAATCGCAGCCTGAAATTGAGAAGTTCTTGGCCTACGAGTTTATCGACATGAGGGTCCGGCTTCATGGGTGTCCAGAAGAAAAATCCGATACATTGCTATCGGCCTTGACGAGACAGGCGGAAGGAATGAAATTGGGGCAATTGAAGGATGAATCAAAAGAACAATTTCATTAATTCAGAGGAGCGGCTTTACAAGAAAGAGCCGATTGGCTCTCAAAAGAGGGATCTAGTACCTAGCGCACTACTACTACTAGTCCTATTCTGCTAGTCGTCGCTGTCCTCGTCGTCACCGCCGTTGATGTCGTCGACGCTGCTCCCAGGGAGCTCCTCGTCGCTGCTACCCCAGCCCGTGGCCGGAGCTTCTTCCTCCTCGTCATCATCATCGTCCTCGCTGTCCGCCCAGGAGCGGAAGCGCTTGGTTGGCGGGTACCCGGCGGAAGAGGAAGATTCATCTTCCTCCTCCTCTTCTTCTTCGTCGTCATCTTCATCCTCGCTGTCCGCCCACATACGGGAGCGCTTCTTCAGCGGGAGCTTGGCGGAGGGGAAGGTCTCGGCCTTCGCTACTTCTCCTTCTTTCTTCTCATTATTGGAGGGGAGGGGGTTCACCTCGGAATGAGGCTTGTCCTCGTTCTTCTTCGGCGAGAATGGGGGGAAGAGGTTTGAGAAGGAGGAGGAAGAGGAAGACATGGCTGGGGGAGAAGAGGGTTTTTTGGGTGCCGATGGCTAGACAGAGGAAGGGGATGAAGGAAGCTAGTTGATCGGCACAGTTAAATAATGAGAAGCCTGGTGGAAATTTAATGTCATTACAGTTTCCAAGGAGATGACGCCGGAGCTATCGAATTTTGCAGAGAAGCTGAGAAGACAGGGCATAATGATAACGGATACTGCAACAACTCTGCTCTGCTACGACATGACCCGACGAAGGAAAGCATAATGATTTTGGAAAAATTATTTCCAAAACCAGGGGGGCATGTGTTATCACCAGATTTTGGACAAATCGAGAGGTGGGCCGTAAGAGAGATAGGCTTGGAAGACTACACGTGGAAGATCTCTGAAGCGGCCTTGCACGGAGAATTTGGGCTAGTTTGCCCGTGTATCTTTAATTATAGTAGATTATGTTTTAGATTAAGATTAGAGTTTGTATCGTGCACGGTGGGATATTCCCACGTTAGAAAGTCCCCTGGACTATAAATATGTATCTAGGGTTTATGGAATAAACAACAACTCACGTTCAACCCAAAACAAACCAATCTCGGCGCATCGCCAACTCCTTCATCTCGAGGGTTTCAATCAGGTAAGCGACATGCTGCCTAGATCGCATCTTGCGATCTAGGCAGCACAAGCTCCACGTTGTTCATGCGTTGCTCAAATCGAAGCGTCTTTGATGGCGAGCAACGTAGTTATCATAGATGTGTTAGGGTTAGCATAGTTCTTCGTATAACATGCTTACGTAGTGCAACCCTTGCATGTCTAGCCGCCCTCACGCCTATCTCAGGTGTGGGGGCGGCACCCTGCTTGTTCATCATCTAGTAGATCTGATCCGTTACGATTGCTCCTTGTTCTGCAAGGATTAGTTTAACATCTGCAATAGTTAGGCCTTACAAAGGGGTGGAGGATCCAGCGGCACGTAGGGTGGCGTTCGCAAGTCCTAAACAGGATGTTCCGAGGATCAACGTCATGTTGGTTTTTAGGCCCTGTTTAGGATCGGCTTATGAGCACCGTGCGTGGCCGCGAGGCCCAACCTGGAGTAGGATGATCCGATTATGCGGTGAAAACCCTAAATCGTCGTAGATCTCATTAGCTATATTTTGATCAAGCAGGATCACCAAGTATTCGTGCACCCCGTACGAATCATGGGTGAATCGGCTCTTTGAGCCGATTCACAGGATAACCTGAGAGCCGATCGAGGCTCGTATTTAATGTTTACGTGTATGCCATGCAGGAACTAAGCGAGGCATCCCCATCACCTTCCTGACCAGGTATAGGTCAGGTGGCACGCCCTTGCACTTCGCATCGCCGCGTGTGACCAGAAGAGCATTGCGGGCCGTCGCTCAGAGGGGTCTCAGCCAGCCGCAGCTCTAGGCTCTTCCCGGCTCTACTGTGTTGGCAGGCCGCTGCCCGCCGGTGGGTTTTGGCAGGCAACAGAGGCGTCAGCTAGATTTCTCATTCGATGTTAACATGGCAGGGCCTGTATACCACCATGGCAGGGATAAGGAAGAAATCGGTCACTCCCGTGGCAAGGAAAAGGAGGAGGCCGGCCCACGCGACCGGCCCCGATATGATGACACACCGCACATCACCGAGGAACAAGTGAGAAACGTGCGGTATCAACGACTGCTCTCTGCGCATCTCCTTAACAAATATGAGCGTCAGTACGACCAACGCCGACGGTATGACGTAGATGACAAAAGATACCATCGATCTGATGTAGACAACGAGAAATATCGTCGGTATGATAGAGACGACGAAGGGTATGAGCACCGCGCTAAGGGGAAGTCAAGAGAGCAGGAAGACATGGACAAACACTAGGATTGTCCTTTCTTTAAGCACTGTTGGGATTCAGGAATGAGCCGATTGCCTACAATCGACAACTGCCCGGAGTGTAGACAGCAGAAGAAGGACACGAGTGAGGTTTCAGTGTTCAAGCGTCTAGGGCCTCTCCCATCTCAGAACAGACGAGCTGAGTCATCTCGGGGGGGAGATTTCGAGGAGTCAGAAGATGAAGAAGAAGATAGATACCACCGGCCAAGGTGGTGCCCTGATGGACTCAGTCACTCCCAAAAGCGTAGGGTTCAGCGGCTACGTAGCTTGGAGGAAGCCGAGGCGCAATACCTGCACACGTTGAGGAAAGCGCAGCCTGATCTGGCCGTGAAGATTCAGCAAACTTTGGAGGTGGAGAATCGTCCACCGAAGAAAGAATGGCGCCCCAAACAAATAAAAGCCGATGCGAAGGCATCGGCTGGCACAAATATGGTGTTCATACTTCCGTCGGAGTTTTGTGCTCCAAGAACCGAAGAAGTGCCGGTAGCATAGTTTGACTGCGGCCCACGGCCAGTTATCTTTGAAAAGCCACGAGAGAAGAGCTACAAACATTTGAAGGCCCAGTACCTAAAAGGTTATATCAACGGGCAGCCTGTCGGCAAGATGATGGTTGATACAGGAGCGGCAGTCAATATAATGCCATATTCCATGCTACGGCGTTTGGGACGCTCTAACGCAGATCTGATCAAAACCAACGTCACATTAAGCGACTTCAACGGCCAAGCATCAGAAACGCAAGGCGTTCTGAACGTGGATCTAACCGTGGGTCGAAAAACCATCCCTACATCATTCTTCATCGTCGACAGCAAAAGCACTTACGCTGTCCTGCTAGGGAGGGATTGGATTCACGCCAACTGCTGCATTCCATCCACAATGAACCAATGCCTGATACAGTGGGATGGAGATGAAGTGGAGGTCGTTCATGCAGATGACTCGATCGAGATCTCAATAGCTGGCATGAATATTTGGGACGCAGACGACCAAGAGCCGATCTCTGGAGTCAGTTTGGACGACTGTGAGCGCATCGAAGCTTCAAAAAACGGGGTGAGGCTGGTCTTATCCACCGGCCTAACAGAGTAGCAAGAGCAAAGTCAATGGACGTACGTGGCAAGGCCGATCCCTGCGATCGGCCCCAAAAAATAAAAAGCGATGATCTCACCTTAAGCATGTCACGTAGTCGTAATAGGGAGACTCCCTCCCGGAGTAGAGCACAAATAAGGTGTAAACCTTCATTGAGCAATGCAATCGAAAAGGAGGACGATTCCAGCAATCGGCCCAAATTATCCTCACCATACGTTTTGCCTGTGTTCAGCATCGATCTAGCAGGCGACGGAAAGCTAGGATATGGGTTTACATCGGCTGATGAGCTAGAAGAGATTGACATTGGTCCTGGGGATAAGCCACGACCAACATTTATCAGCAAAAAGTTAGATCCGCATCTGAGGGGCCTGATGATAGCTTTGTTGAAAGAATACCCAGATTGCTTTGCCTAGGATTACACAGAGATGCCCGGGTTAGACAGGAGCATCATTGAGCACCGGCTCCCTCTTAAGAAAGGATTTCGGCCGTTCCAGCAGCGAGCACGACAGATGAAGGCCGAAATTTTAGAAGAAGTCAAGAAAGAGACCGAGAAAATGTTGAACGCCGGTTTCATCAGGCCATGCAGGTATGGTGAGTGGATTTCTAGTATCGTGCCTGTAGAGAAAAAGGACGGCCGATGGCGCGTCGCCATAGATTTTCGGGATCTCAATAGAGCCACTCCAAAGGATGAGTATCCAATGCCGGTAGCAGAGACATTGATCAATGCAGCTGCTGGTCATAAGGTTTTAAGTTTCGTGGATGGCAATGCCGGTTACAACCAAATTTTTATGGCTCCAGAGGATATACACAAGACTGCATTCAGAGTACCAGGTTCGGTGGGCTTGTTTGAATATGTGGTCATGACATTTGGACTGAAAAATGCCGGCGCAACATACCAAAGAGCCATGAATCACATCTTTCATGATCTAATCGGCAAGTTGGTGGAGATTTACATTGATGACGTGGTAGTCAAGTCTGTTTCCGTAGAAGGACACTTGGAGGATTTGCGACGCGTCCTGGACCGAACTAGAAAATTCGGGCTAAGAATGAATCCAAAGAAGTGTGCTTTTGGTGTAACAGCCGGTCAATTCTTGGGTTTCTTGGTTCACGAACGAGGAATTGAGATCGGCCTGAAAAGTCAGGAGGCAGTGCGAACAATGAAGCCACCTACCACGAAGAAGGAACTCCAGTGTCTCATCGGCAAAATCAACTTTTAGAAGGTTCATCTCCAATCTATCAGGGCGAATCGAGCCGTTCATGGGATTGGTAAAAATTAAGTCCGATAAGGAGTTTTGCTGGGGGGCAGAGCAACAGCGAGCGTTTGACGAGATTAAAGAGTATCTAACGAAGCCACCTGTGTTGGTTCCGCCCCAGCAAGACAGACCATTCTATATTTACTTGTCAGTAGCTAACACTTCCATCGCCTCAGTGGTGGTGCAAGTTTATGATGGTCTGAAGAAAGTCGTTTTCTACCTCAGCAGAAGGATGTTGGATGCAGAAACTAGGTACCCTGAGATCGAGAAGTTGTGCCTCTGCCTATTTTTTACCTGCACCAAGCTTCATCACATCTTGCTGTCAGCGGAAATTGTCGTCATATGCAAATCAGATGTCATCAAACATATGCTGTCAGCTCCTGTGCTGAAAGGCCGACTCGGTAAGTGGATGTTTGCATTATCGGAATTTGATATCCGGTATCAGCCTGCGAAAGCAGTCAAGGGACAAGCGTTGGCCGATCTTATTGCTGAACGAATCAACACTGATATAGCAGCACTGTCTGTGCGAGCATGGGCCATGTTTTTCGATGGATCGGTTGGTGATGATGGTTGCGGCATTGGCATTCTACTCGTATCGCCCCGGGGGGCAACATATTCCTTCTCCATCGGGCTACCTACCCCTTGCACCAACAATGTCGCTGAGTATGAAGCAATACGCAAGGGAATGGAGTTGCTATTGGAAGCCGGGGCAGAAGCAGTGGAACTTTTTGGAGACTCCAAATTGGTGATTTCCCAACTCACGGAGGAATACAGATGTGAGAGCGAGTCGCTCTTCCCATTATGGATGCAATGCCGTGAGCTGATGGCACAATTTAGGTACCTAAACTTCAATTGGATCCCGAGGTCGCAAAATACCGAGGCAAACGATCTCGCACAGATGGCGTCAGGCTACAAGGACGTAGCAGATGGAGCCGATGTTCGTGCACGCTTCTCGGAACCGGATGACTGGAGAGCCGATATCTTCAATTACTTGAAAGATTCGGCTCGGGGGGCACCTAAACGGATAAGGTACAAGGCCATGAAGTATGTCCTTATTGGGGATGACATGTTCTACAGGACTTTGGAAGGGTTACTTCTCGGATAAACCGGGACCAGCCGAGTCAAATCGGCTCTTACACGAGGTACACGAAGGCGCCTGTGGAACTCACCAATCGGCTCATAAGATGAAATGGTTGATCAGGCGATCGGGGTTTTATTGGCCCACCATGCTTGAGGATTGTTTTAAGTACTATAAAGGGTGTCAAGCGTGTCAGAAGTTTGGGAGAATTCAGATGGTACCCGCATCAGCAATGAACCCCATCATCAAGCCTTGGCCATTTCGAGGGTGGGGCATGGATATGATCGGCAAAATCAATCCTCCATCGAGCAAAAACCATGTGTGGGTTATGGCCATTACAGATTATTTCACTAAATGGGTGGAGGCCGTCCCTATGAAGTCAGTGGCATCGAAAGATGTTATCAATTTCATGAAGGAACATGTCATTCATAGATTCGGGATTCCCCAGACTATCACGACCGATGGAGGTTTGGTCTTCGTGTCTCGCGAGTTTAGAAAGTTCTGCGAGGACATGGGAATTAAGTTGATCCGATCGTCTCCATACTATGCTCAAGCAAACGGGCAAGCTGAAGCGTCCAACAAGAGCCTTATCAAGCTGATTAAGAGGAAAATCGACGAGCACCCTAGACGTTGGCACGAGGTATTGTCAGAGGCTTTGTGGGCTTATCGCATGTCATGTCATGGATCGATAAAAACCTCGCCATACCATCTGGTCTATGGACAAGAAGCCGTATTGCCCTGGGAAATCACGGCTGGGTCGAGACGTATTACGTTTTAGAATGATTTAACAACTGAAGAATACGCAGCCCTGATGAGTGATAGCATTGAGGATCTAACGGAGCTTAGATTGTGGTTGCTTGAGAAAATTAAAGAGAACAAAGCCAAGGTAGCTCGCGCATATAATAAGAAGGTGAGACCAAAGGAGTTCCACGTTGGTGATCTGGTATGGGAAGCTGTATTGCCATTGGGGACTAAGGATCCAACGTATGGTAAATGGTCTCCAAATTGGCACGGGCCGTACAAGGTCGACCAAGTTTTAAAGGGTAACGCATACATGCTCGAGGAGCTGAGCGGCGTGAAGTTCCTGTTGCGGTCAAAACCCACCGGCGGGCAGCGACGGGCAACACCGTAGAGCCGGGAACAACTTAGGGCTGCGGCTGGCCCTGGTCCCTCCGAGCGAAGGCCCGCAAAGCCTCTGGTACACACGTCCGATGCTGATGCAAGGGCGTGCCACCTGACCTATACCTGGTCAGGAAGGTGATGGAGATGCCTCGCTTAGTTTCCTGCATGGCATACACGTAAACATTAAATACGAGCCTCGATCGGCTCTCAGGTTATCCTGTGAATCGGCTCAAGGAGCCGATCCACCCATGATTCGTACGAGGTGCACGAATATATGGTGGTCCTGCTTGATCAAGATAAAGCTAAAACGATCTACGACGATCTGGGGTTTTCACCGCATAATCGGATCATCCTACTCACGATTGGGCCTCGCGGCCACGCACGGTGATCGTAAGCCGATCCTAGATAGGGCCTAAAAACCAACACGAGGTTGATCCCCGGAACATCCTGTCTAGGACTAGCGAACGACACCCTACGTGCCGCTGGATCCTCCAACCCTTTGTAAGGCCTAACTATTGCAGATATTAAACTAATCCTTGTAGAACAAGGAGCAACCGTAACGGATCGGATCTACTAAATTAAGATCAAGCGGGGTGCCGCCCCCACACCTAAGATAGGTGTGAGGGCGGCTAGATATGCAAGGGTCGCACTACGATAGCATATGATACGAAGAACAATGCTAACCCTAACATATCTAAGATAACTACGTTGCTCGCCATCAAAAAGGCTTCAGTACGAGCAACGTTTGAACAACATAAAGCTTCTGCTGCCTAGATCGCAAGATGCGATCTAGGCAGCATGATGCTTACCGGTAGAAACCCTCGAGACGAAGGAGTTGGCGATGCGCCGAGATTGATTGATTGGTTGAACGTTGGTTGTTGTTTATTCCATAAACCCTAGATACATATTTATAGTCCAGGGGACTTTCTAATTTAGGCGTGCACCTAACCGTGCACGGGTAAAACTCTATCTAAGATGCGATCTACTATATTACAGATACATGGGCAATCTAGCCCAACTTCGCGTATAAGGCCGATTCACGCATTTCTTCAGTATATAATCTTTAAACCCATCTTGATCGCGGCCCACCTCTGACTCGGTCAAATTCTGGTGATAACACATGCCCCCCTGGTTTTGGAAATGACAATTCCAAAATTATTTTGCTTTTCCTTCATCGGGTCATGTCGTGGCAGAGCAGAACCGTCGCAGTATCCTCCATCATGATGCCTTGCCTCTTCCACTTCTGCGTGAACTCCCATTTTTGAAGAAGGTTTCGACGAAGGACCAGCCGATGACACCCCAATCGGCTTTTAAAACAGAGCATCTACCAGGCCAGCTGCCCCCCGAGCCTCAGCCAAGGCGAGAATAATGGTGAAGATGCACAGATCAGACCAAAGGCTTGGAACTCAGATAATTCTGAGACAGCCACCCTGCCGATTCAGCCGCTCTTGACCCCATCGATTGCCTCTTCCCCCGTTGAAAGCCGATGTTGTACGCCAAAACTGACTTCTGACAGCACTGTTGTAATCGGCTCATTGCAGCTGAGGAAGCTCTCATCGTTTGCCCCCTCGAGGAAGTAGAGGGCCTCAAGAAATCCGTGTCTTGCACCCCAACCGGTAGATCTTGCGTAATTGTACTAGAGTCGATGGTTGTGCGTCGGCTGTATGTCATGAAAAATCATCTATGGAAGAACATTGCAAAACCAAATGACATTTGGACTGAAAGGGCAAAAGGTGGCATCTTCTGGATATTATCAACATAAAGTAATATAACAAGTGCAATATGCAAGTATGTAGGAATCAATGCACAGTTAACACAAATGTTTGCTTTTTAGATAGAAGGAAATGGGTAAACTGACTCAACAATAAAAGTAGAAGAAAGGCCCTCCGCAGAGGGAAGCATGGATTGCTATATTTGTGCTAGAGCTTTGATTTTGAAAACATGAAACAATTTTGTCAACGGTAGTAATAAAGCATATGTATCATGTAAATTATATCTTACAAGTTGCAAGCCTCATGCATAGTATACTAATAGTGCCCGCACCTTGTCCTAATTAGCTTGGACTACCGGATCATCGCAATGCACATGTTTTAACCAAGTGTCACAAAGGGGTACCTCTATGCCGCCTGTACAAAGGTCTAAGGAGAAAGCTCGCATTTTGGATTTCTCGCTTTTGATTATTCTCAACTTAGACATCCATACCGGGACAACATAGACAACATATAATGGACTCCTCTTTTATGCATAAGCATGTAACAACAATTAGTAATTTTCTCATATGAGATTGAGGATATTTGTCCAAAACTGAAACTTCCACCATGGATCATGGCTTTAGTTAGCGGCCCAATGTTCTTCTCTAACAATATGCATGCTTATCCATAAGGTGGTAGATCGCTCTTACTTCAAACAAGACGGACATGCATAGCAACTCACATGATATTCAACAAAGAATAGTTGCTGGCGTCCCCAGAAACATGGTTATCGCACAACAAGCAACTTAATAAGAGATAAAGTGCATAAGTACATATTCAATACCACAATAGTTTTTAAGCTATTTGTCCCATGAGCTATATATTGCAAAGGTGAAGAATGGAATTTTAAAGGTAGCACTCAAGCAATTTACTTTGGAATGGCGGAGAAATACTATGTAGTAGGTAGGTATGGTGGACACAAGTGGCATAATATTTGGCTCAAGGATTTTGGATGCATGAGAAGTATTCCCTCTCAATACAAGGTTTAGGCTAGCAAGGTTGTTTAAAGCAAACACAAGTATGAACCGGTACAGCAAAACTCACATAAAAGACATATTAAAAGCATTATAAGACTCTATACCGTCTTCATTATTGTACCTTTTATCATCATATCGAAGCCGATCGCTTGAACCGGCCTCCTCTTTGTCCTTGCCACCAGAGTGACTGCTCTCTTCTTTGTCTTTACCATGGCGGTATACAGAAGCCACACTGAAGACCGACTTGGTGAAAATCCTCGTCTTGAACACGCAGCGGGTAGATCCTGTGCAATTTTTTTTTACTGGCCGATTTTTCTATCGGCCCCCAATATTTCGCTGCACATGTATCGCACATGTTCATAGCATCTGTCTATCTGATTATGTGCCCCCCGAGCCGATTCTGTCAGGTTACTGCAGATATCGGTTCTGCAGTTATCCACAGAACTATACCTGAACATCGGCTCTGCAGACATGACCAATGCCGATTTCCTCGAGCTCTCGAGCCGATGTGGTCCCACCGGGCGTGCCAGAATGTGTTGCGGTCAAAACCCACCGGCGGGCAGCGACGGGCAACATCGTAGAGCCGGGAACAACTTAGGGCTGCGGCTGGCCCTGGTCCCTCCGAGCGACGGCCCGCAAAGCCTCTGGTACACACGTCCGATGCTGATGCAAGGGCGTGCCACCTGACCTATACCTGGTCAGGAAGGTGATGGAGATGCCTCGCTTAGTTTCCTGCATGGCATACACGTAAACATTAAATACGAGCCTCGATCGGCTCTCAGGTTATCCTGTGAATCGGCTCAAGGAGCCGATCCACCCATGATTCGTACGAGGTGCACGAATATATGGTGGTCCTGCTTAATCAAGATAAAGCTAAAACGATCTACGACGATCTGGGGTTTTCACCGCATAATCGGATCATCCTACTCACGATTGGGCCTCGCGGCCACGCACGGTGATCGTAAGCCGATCCTAGATAGGGCCTAAAAACCAACACGAGGTTGATCCCCGGAACATCCTGTCTAGGACTAGCGAACGACACCCTACGTGCCGCTGGATCCTCCAACCCTTTGTAAGGCCTAACTATTGCAGATATTAAACTAATCCTTGTAGAACAAGGAGCAACCGTAACAGATCGGATCTACTAAATTAAGATCAAGCGGGGTGCCGCCCCCACACCTAAGATAGGTGTGAGGGCGGCTAGATATGCAAGGGTCGCACTACGATAGCATATGATACGAAGAACAATGCTAACCCTAACATATCTAAGATAACTACGTTGCTCGCCATCAAAAAGGCTTCAGTACGAGCAACGTTTGAACAACATAAAGCTTCTGCTGCCTAGATCGCAAGATGTGATCTAGGCAGCATGATGCTTACCGGTAGAAACCCTCGAGACGAAGGAGTTGGCGATGCGCCGAGATTGATTGATTGGTTGAACGTTGGTTGTTGTTTATTCCATAAACCCTAGATACATATTTATAGTCCAGGGGACTTTCTAATTTAGGCGTGCACCTAACCGTGCACGGGTAAAACTCTATCTAAGATGCGATCTACTATATTACAGATACATGGGCAATCTAGCCCAACTTCGCGTATAAGGCCGATTCACGCATTTCTTCAGTATATAATCTTTAAACCCATCTTGATCGCGGCCCACCTCTGACTCGGTCAAATTCTGGTGATAACAGTTCCCAGTGGCCGTCAATGGTCAGCATCTCAAGAAATATCTCCCAAGTATGTGGGATGATGGACAGTGAAATATGGGGGCCGATGCATGAAATCGGCCAGTAAAAAAAATTGGCCAGTAAAAAAATATATATATACAAAGCAACAAGACGCAAAGCACAGCCGATGCACAGACATCGACTTTAGACTAAAAAGCCGATGCGCAGCCATCGACTCTAGAGGTACAAACTGTTACATGATCCGCCTCGGGCTCTATTGAAGGAATGCCTCGCAGGCACGGAGGGCGTCAGCACGGACACGATCTACTTCAGCGATCTCGGCCTCGTCATCTTCGTTCTCGCCCGTCACTTGCCGTTTGTTCAAGGGCACGTATTTCTGCAACAGGTGCAGTACGGTCAACAGGTGCAGGAACTGGCCTTTTCCTGGAAGCCGATGGTGGAAAATTTGGCTGACTCTGTGCCTATAAAGAAAGGAGTTAGTAAGTACAAGCATGTTTGCAAAAGCCCATAAGGATAGATGAAATCGGTCAAGGTATGGATCAACATACGTGTAGGCTTTCTTGATCTGGAGAAGGACTCCGGCGCTTCAAAGTTTTCCTGGCGGCTACCTTCCTCACCGTCATTCTCGCCTTGGTTGGGGCTCGGGGGGCAGCTGGCCCGGAAGATACTTTGCTCTTGGAAGCCGATTTTGGTGAAATCGGCTGGCTCTGCATCACGACCTTTTTAAAGGGTGGCGAGCTTTTGCAGACGAGGGTCACAGGTTACCATTTGAATTTGGGGAATGTCCTCTTGGATCTATCCAAATAGGTAACCTAGTCTGGTCTTACTGGCGTTTTATGGTAAAAGACCGATGCGTTGCCATCGGCTCTTTGTGCGTTGACCTACTTTGACAATCGGAAAAATCAAACATGGAAGCCTTCTTCATTGATTAAAAGGGGGATTTTACAATAAGAGCCGATTGCTCACAAAAGGAGGATCTACTGCCTAATGCACTACTACTAGCCCTATTCTAGTAGTCCCTAATCTAGGGGCCATCGCTGCCCTCGTCGTTGCCGTCCTCGCCGCTATCGGCGCTGCTGCCGGCGATGTCGTCATCGCTGCTGCTGAAGCCCTCGGCAGGGGCTTCTTCTTCTTCGTCATCGTCATCGTCGTCCGCTGACCCGGCGCGAAAGCGCTTCACCGGCGGGTATTCGTCGGAGGAGGTGTCATCCTCCGCTTCATCTTCCTCGTCGGAGGAGAGGTCCTCGCCCCAGGAGAAGGCGTCGTCGTCGCTCTCTTCCTCCAACTCCCCGTCCAAGAGGAACTGGAGGTTATCCTCCCTGTCGGTCAAGGATTCGTCATCCTCTGACCCGACGGCGAAGTCCCAATCCACCTCGTCCCACCATAGTGGGGCGCGGGCATTGTACGCCGCTGTCGGGTCGTACTCCGGCGCCGGCTCGCTGGAGGAAGAGGATTGGAAGGAAAGACCCGAAGAGGCAGAGGAGGAGTCCATGGTTGCTAATGCGGAACAGAAGAATGAAGAGGCGAACTGCTCGGATGAGGCTAAATAAAGGGGATATAGTGAAAGATGATTCAATGCTGTGGCAGTTTCGAGGATGCGGTGCCAAAACTGTCAAATCGTGCAGTACAGAGAAGTTGAGAAGGCAAGGCATCATGATGGAAAGGCACTGTAGCGGTTCTGCTCTGCAACGCATGACCCGATGAAGGAAACCAGAGTGGTTTTGGAATTATTATTGCCAAAACCAGGGGGGCATGTGTTATCACCGGATTTTAGCCAAATCAGGAGATGGGCCGTGATTGAGATGGGCTTGGAGGATATGCACATAAAGTGTTTCTGAATCGGCCTCGCGCGAGAATTTGGGCTAGATGGCCCGTATATTTGTACATTATGGTAGATCGCATTTTAGTTTAGAATTAAGAGATAGAGTTTGGTTCATACACAGTTAGGTTTATTCCAAAGATAGAAAGTCCACGGACTATAAATATGTACCTAGGGTTATTGAGAAAGGAGGACGATCACGTTCACAACAAACACAATCTAGGCGCATCGCCACCCCTTGTTTCGAGGGTTTCTTCCGGGTAAGCGTCTGATACGTCTCCGACGTATCGATAATTTCTTATGTTCCATGCCACATTATTGATGATATCTACATGTTTTATGCATACTTTATGTCATATTTATGCATTTTCCGGCACTAACCTATTAACGAGATGCCGAAGAGCCAGTTGTTGTTTTCTGTTGTTTTTGGTTTCAGAAATCCTAGTAAGGAAATATTCTCGGAATTGGACGAAATCAACGCCCAGGGGCCTATTTTTCCACGAAGCTTCCAGAAGACCGGAGGACTTATGAAGTGGGGCCACGAGGCGCCGCCACAATAGGGCGGCGCGGCCCAGGCTTTGGCCGCGTGGCCCTGGTGTGTGGGGCCCTCGTGTGGCCCCCCGACCTGCCCTTCCGCCTACATAAAGCCTTCGTCGTGAAACCCCCAGTACCAAGAGCCACGATACGGAAAACCTTCCAGAGACGCCGCCGCCGCCAATCCCATCTCGGGGGATTCAGGAGATCGCCTCCGGCACCCTGCCGGAGAGGGGAATCATCTCCCGGAGGACTCTTCACCGCCATGATCGCCTCCGGAGTGATGAGAGAGTAGTTCACCCCTGGACTATGGGTCCATAGCAGTAGCTAGATGGTCATCTTCTCCTTATGTGCTTCATTGTCGGATCTTGTGAGCTGCCTAACATGATCAAGATCATCTATCTGTAATGCTATATGTTGTGTTTGTCGGGATCCGATGGATAGAGAATATTATGTTATGTTGATTATCAATCTATTACCTATGTGTTGTTTATGATCTTGCATGCTCTCCGTTATTAGTAGAGGCTCTGGCCAAGTTTTTGCTCTTAACTCCAAGAGGGAGTATTTATGCTCGATAGTGGGTTCATGCCTCCATTAAATCTGGGATAGTGACTGAAAGTTCTAAGGTTGTGGATGTGTTGTTGCCACTAGGGATAAAACATTGATGCTATGTCTGAGGATGTAGTTATTGATTACATTACGCACCATACTTAATGCAATTGTCTGTTGTTTGCAACTTAATACTGGAAGGGGTTCGGATGATAACCTGAAGGTGGACTTTTTAGGCATAGATGCATGCTGGATAGCGGTCTATGTACTTTGTCGTAATGCCCAATTAAATCTCACTATACTCATCATATCATGTATGTGCATGGTCATGCCCTCTCTATTTGTCAATTGCCCGACTGTAATTTGTTCACCCAACATGCTATTTATCTTATGGGAGAGACACCTCTAGTGAACTGTGGACCCCGGTCCTATTCTTTTACATTGAATACAATCTACTGCAATACTTGTTCTTTACTGTTCTTCGCAAACAATCATCATCCACACTATACATCTAATCCTTTGTTACAGCAAGCCGGTGAGATTGACAACCTCACTATTTCGTTGGGGCAAAGTACTTTGGTTGTGTTGTGCAGGTTCCACGTTGGCGCCGGAATCCCTGGTGTTGCGCCGCACTACATCCCGCCGCCATCAACCTTCAACGTGCTTCTTGACTCCTACTGGTTCGATTAAACCTTGGTTTCTTACTGAGGGAAACTTGCTACTGTGCGCATCACACCTTCCTCTTGGGGTTCCCAACGGACGTGTCAACTACACGCATCAAGCAAATTTCTGGCGCCGTTGCCGGGGAGATCAAGACACGCTGCAAGGGGAGTCTCCACAATCCAATCTCTTTACTTTGTTTTTGTCTTGCTTCATTTTATTTACTACTTTGTTTGCTGCACTAAAACAAAACACAAAAAAATTAGTTGCTAGCTTTACTTTATTTACTGTCTTGTTCTCCATATCAAAAACACAAAAAAATTAGTTACTTGCATTTACTTTATCTAGTTTGCTTTATTTACTACTGTTAAAATGAATACTCCTGAAAATACTAAGTTGTGTGACTTCACTAGCACAAATAATAATGATTTCTTATGCACACCTATTGCTCCACAAGGTAAGAAGGTAAATTATGTCGAAGAAACCTCTTCCTTGAGTGATAAGATTGATGTTATTATGTCTATGCTTGTGAATGATAGGACTAATGTTGATCCTAATAATGTTCCGTTAGCTTCATTGGTTGCTCAAGAAGAACATGTTGATGTAAACTTCATTAAAAATAATAATTTCAACAACAATGCTTATCGGAACAATTCTAGTAATAACTATAGGCCATATCCTTCTGCTAATGGTAATAGTTATGGTAATTCTTATTAGAATTCTTACAACAATAATAGGAACACACCCCCTGGACTTGAAGCTATGCTTAAAGAATTTATTAGTACACAAACTACTTTTAACAAATCTGTTGAGGAAAAGCTTGATAAAATTGATATTCTCGCTTCTAAGGTTGATAGACTTGCCTCTGATGTTGATCTTTTAAAATCGAAAGTTATGCCTAATAAGGATATTGAAAATAAAATTGTTACTACAGCAAATGCCATCCAAGTTAGAATTAATGAGAATATAAGATTGATGGCTGAATTGCATGCTAGGTGGGAAAGAGAAGAAAATGAAAAACTAGCTAAAGAGAATAATGTAGCTAAAGTTTGGACTATTACCACCACTAGCAATGCTAATGCTCCACATGTTTCTGCACCTCCTACTAATAATGGTAAAAGGATTGGTGTTGGCAATGTTTCCACTTCTAATGCAAAGCCTGCAAAACTGCCGGAAACTGCTAAAACTGCTGAAACTGCCTGTGATAAAACTGCTGAAATTTTTTCCAACATTGGGGAGGATGATCCCATTGCTGTAGATCATAATGGTTTAGACTTTAATGATTGCCACATCTCTGAAGTCATAAAGTTTTTACAAGAGCTTGCTAAAAGTTCCAATGCTAGTGCTATAAATTTAGCCTTTACAAAACATATTCCGAATGCTCTCATAAAAGCTAGAGAAGAGAAACTAGAACGTGAAGCTTCTATTCCTAGAAAGCTAGAGGATGGTTGGGAGCCCATCATTAAGATGAAGGTCAATGACTTTGATTGTAATGCTTTATGTGATCTTGGTGCAAGTATTTCCGTTATGCCTGAGAAAATCTATAATATGCTTGACTTGCCACCATTGAAAAATTGTTATTTGGATGTTAATCTTGCTGATCGTTCAACAATGAAACCTTTGGGGAGAGTTGATAATGTTCGCATTACCGTTAACAATAACCTTGTCCCCGTTGATTTTGTTGTCTTGGATATTGAATGCAATGCATCTTGTCCCATTATATTGGGAAGACCTTTTCTTCGAACTGTTGGAGCTATCATTGATATGAAGGAAGGTAATATTAAATATCAATTTCCTCTCAAGAAAGGTATGGAACACTTCCCCAGAAAGAGAGTGAAGTTACCTTATGATTCTATTATTAGAACAACTTATGATGTTGATGCTTCGTCTCTTGATGTTACTTGATACACACTTTCTGCGCCTAGCTGAAAGGCGTTAAAGAAAAGCGCATATGCGAGACAACCCATGTTTTTACTACAGTACTTTATTTTATATTTGAGTCTTGGAAGTTGTTTACTACTGTAGCAACCTCTCCTTATCTTATTTTTGTGCATTGTTGTGGCAAGTAAAGTCGTTGATAGTAAGGTTCATACTAGATTTGGATTACTGCGCAGAAACATATTTCTTTGCTGTCACGAATCTGGGCCTAATTCTCTGTAGGTAACTCAGAAAATTATGCCAATTTATGTGAGTGATCCTCAGATATGTACGCAACTTTTTGGGAATTTTCATTTGAGCAAGTCTGGTGCCACTTTAAAATTCGTCTTTACGAACTGTTCTGTTTTGACAGATTCTGCCTTTTATTTCGCATTGCCTCTTTTGCTATGTTGGATGAATTTCTTTGTTCCATTAATGTCCAGTAGCTTTGTGCAATGTCCAGAAGTGTTAAGAATGATTATGTCACCTCTGAACATGTAAATTTTTATTGTGCACTAACCCTCTAATGAGTTGTTTCGAGTTTGGTGTGGAGGAAGTTTTCAAGGATCAAGAGAGGGAGATGATACAATATGATCAAGGAGAGTGAAAGCTCTAAGCTTGGGGATGCCCCGGTGGTTCACCCCTGCATATTTTAAGAAGACTCAAGCGTCTAAGCTTGGGGATGCCCAAGGCATCCCCTTCTTCATCGACAACATTATCAGGTTCCTCCCCTGAAACTATATTTTTATTCCATCACATCTTATGTGCTTTGCTTGGAGCGTCGATTTGTTTTTGTTTTTGTTTTTGTTTGAATAAAATGGATCCTAGCATTCATTGTGTGGGAGAGAGACACGCTCCGCTGTTGCATATGGACAAATATGTCCTTAGGCTTACTCATAGTATTCATGGCGAAGGTTGAATCTTCTTCGTTAAATTGTTATATGGTTGGAATCGGGAAATGCTACATGTAGTAATTCTAAAATGTCTTGAATAATTTGATACTTGGCAATTGTTGTGCTCATGTTTAAGCTCTTGCATCATATACTTTGCACCTATTAATGAAGAAATACATAAAGCTTGCTAAAATTTGGTTTGCATAATTGGTCTCTCTAAAGTCTAGATAATTTCTAGTATTGAGTTTTGAACAACAAGGAAGACGGTGTAGAGTCTTATAATGTTTACAATATGTCTTTTATGTAAGTTTTGCTGCACCGGTTCATCCTTGTGTTTGTTTCAAATAACTTTGCTAGCCTAAACCTTGTATCGAGAGGGAATACTTCTCATGCATCCAAAATCCTTGAGCCAACCACTATGCCATTTGTGTCCACCATACCTAGCTACTACATGGTATTTCTCCGCCATTCCAAAGTAAAATTGCTTGAGTGCTACCTTTAAAATTTCCATTCTTTACCTTTGCAATATATAGCTCATGGGACAAATAGCTTAAAAACTATTGTGGTATTGAATATGTACTTATGCACTTTATCTCTTATTAAGTTGTTTGTTGTGCGATAACCATGTTCCTGGGGACGCCATCAACTACTCTTTGTTGAATATCATGTGAGTTGCTATGCATGTCCGTCTTGTCTGAAGTAAGGGAGATTTACCACTCATTTAATGGTTAGAGCATGCATACTGTTAGAGAAGAACATTGGGCCGCTAACTAAAGCCATGAATCATGGTGGAAGTTTCAGTTTTGGACATACATCCTCAATCTCATATGAGAACATTAATTATTGCTACATGCTTATGCATTAAAGAGGAGTCCATTATCTGTTGTCTATGTTGTCCCGGTATGGATGTCTAAGTTGAGAATAATCAAAAGCGAGAAATCCAAATGCGATTTTTCTCCTTAGACCTTTGTACAGGCGGCATAGAGGTACCCCTTTGTGACACTTGGTTAAAACATGTGTATTGCGATGATAATCCCGGTAATCCAAGCTAATTAGGACAAGGTGCGGGCACTATTAGTACACTATGCATGAGGCTTGCAACTTGTAAGATATAATTTACATAACACATATGCTTTATTACTACCGTTGACAAAATTGTTTCTTGTTTTCAAAACCAAAGCTCTAGCACAAATATAGCAATCAATGCTTCCCTCTGCGAAGGGCCTTTCTTTTACTTTTATGTTGAGTCAGTTCACCTATCTCTTTCCACCTCAAGAAGCAAACACTTGTGTGAACTGTGCATTGATTCCTACATACTTGCATATTGCACTTGTTATATTACTTTACATTGACAATATCCATGAGATATACATGTTATAAGTTGAAAGCAACCGCTGAAACTCAATCTTCCTTTGTGTTGTTTCAATACCTTTACTTTGATTTATTGCTTTATGAGTTAACTCTTATGCAAGACTTATTGATGCTTGTCTTGAAAGTACTATTCATGAAAAGTATTTGCTTTGTGATTCATTTGTTTACTCATGTCATTACCATTGTTTTGATCGCTGCATTCATTACATATGCTTACAATAGTATGATCAAGGTTATGATGGTATGTCACTCCAGAAATTATCTTTGTTATCGTTTACCTGCTCGGGACGAGCAGGAACTAAGCTTGGGGATGCTGATACGTCTCCGACGTATCGATAATTTCTTATGTTCCATGCCACATTATTGATGATATCTACATGTTTTATGCATACTTTATGTCATATTTATGCATTTTCCGGCACTAACCTATTAACGAGATGCCGAAGAGCCAGTTGCTGTTTTCTGCTGTTTTTGGTTTCAGAAATCCTAGTAAGGAAATATTCTCGGAATTGGACGAAATCAACGCCAAGGGGCCTATTTTTCCACGAAGCTTCCAGAAGACCGGAGGACTTACGAAGTGGGGCCACGAGGCGCCGCCACAACAGGGCGGCGCAGCCCAGGCTTTGGCCGCGCGGCCCTGGTGTGTGGGGCCCTCGTGTGGCCCCCTGACCTGCCTTTCCGCCTACATAAAGCCTTCGTCGCGAAACCCCCAATACCGAGAGCCACGATACGGAAAACCTTCTAGAGACGCCGCCGCCAATCCCATCTCGGGGGATTCAGGAGATCGCCTCCGGCACCCAGCCGGAGAGGGGAAGCATCTCCCGGAGGACTCTTCACCGCCATGATCGCCTCCGGAGTGATGAGTGAGTAGTTCACCCCTGGACTATGGGTCCATAGCAGTAGCTAGATGGTCGTCTTCTCCTTATCTGCTTCATTGTCGGATCTTGTGAGCTGCCTAACATGATCAAGATCATCTATCTGTAATGCTATATGTTGTGTTTGTCAGGATCCGATGGATAGAGAATATTATGTTATGTTGATTATCAATCTATTACCTATGTGTTGTTTATGATCTTGCATCCTCTCCGTTATTAGTAGAGGCTCTGGCCAAGTTTTTGCTCTGAACTCCAAGAGGGAGTATTTATGCTCGATAGAGGGTTCATGCCTCCATTAAATCTGGGACAGTGACAGAAAGTTCTAAGGTTGTGGATGTGCTGTTGCCACTAGGGATAAAACATTGATGCTATGTCCGAGGATGTAGTTATTGATTACATTACGCACCATACATAATGCAATTGTCTGTTGTTTGCAACTTAATACTGGAAGGGGTTCGGATGATAACCTGAAGGTGGACTTTTTAGGTATAGATGCATGCTGGATAGCGGTCTATGTACTTTGTCGTAATGCCCAATTAAATCTCACTATACTCATCATATCATGTATGTGCATGGTCATGCCCCCTCTATTTGTCAATTGCCCGACTGTAATTTTTTCACCCAACATGCTATTTATCTTATGGGAGAGACACCTCTAGTGAACTGTGGACCCCGGTCCTATTCTTTTACATTGAATACAATCTGCTGCAATACTTGTTCTTTACTGTTCTTCGCAAACAATCATCATCCACACTATACATCTAATCCTTTGTTACAGCAAGCCGGTGAGATTGACAACCTCACTGTTTCGTTGGGGCAAAGTACTTGCGGTGACCCAGCATACCACTGCATGTTGTAGTATACAAGTCGTTGATATGATCTTTGTGAAGGGACTTCTTCACAAATTGCCATATCCCTCAGAGTGGTACAACAGAAACATTGCAGGTCATAACACTCCATACTTTATTACAAACATTGTCTTAACAAGTTGGTATTCTCACAGGTCCTATGAGAACACCCTAAGATACTACTAAAGTATGATTACAACTTATACTAAAGATGAAAGAGCTCAACAGCTTATTTAGGTAAGCTCTACGCTGCTCGGCTCTATGATGCTAGGTATATCACTACTCCTCCACCTCCGTGTCATCTGGTCCGTAGACTATTCCATAATCTACGCCTTCCACTCCGCCGGTAAGATCAGGTTCTTCGTAGACCAGCTCGTAGCTTCCTTCTGGTACTCCATCGTTGATGGCCTCCACTTCCGGATCATAGTCTAGCAAGGGTGTCGAAAGAAAGTGAGTACAGAGCTACTCAGCAAGTTCTAAAAGAGTAAAAAGGTGTTTGATGCACTAGCTACGACCATTGATCAGGAAATCGCAGGTCAATGCATGTTTTTGAAATCATTTCTTCAAAAAGGTTGCTTTTATTATGAAAACTATGCCCGTCAGTCTTCACAGGTTGACTAGAACTTCACGGAGTTCCTTTCCTGCCGCTGTCATAGCTTCCTTCCCGAACAAGGAGTGACATCCAAAATTTGTTACAATCTTCAGAGGTGCGTTTCTTTTCCCCCAAGAGTTCTCACCCTTTTTGCCATCCGCAGGACTTGCCCCCGTGCACACTCCCAGTGGTGGGAGGCCAGGTATCACGAACCAAGCCCACACCGCCTTCTCCGCGACTGCAAACCCACCCTTTTGTCCACCCGTACACCTCCAGTAGACTTCCCCCGATAATACGGCTTTACTCATGGTGCACTTTGGACAATCCTTCATAGATCGTAGAGCCATCATCACTAATGGATGGGGATTTAAAGGCCATCCCAACCTACGGCAGTGCCTCCAACACCCCGCCGGCTCTACCAATCCGTTGGCGTGCAGAAGGGAAAAGATACGACTGGCTTCCCCAGAGCCATTATAGATCTCATGGTCAACGCGATTTGTACGGCGCTAGAATCACTGGACGGCATTGGTAAATTAAGCCTAGGGTGATATAACCCATTGCAATGGAACCTCCACCATATCAACACATACCATGGTTCCATTGCCAGCCACATAGTCATATTCATAGTTGGAAAGTAACATTTTATTTGTGATGCAGGAATGATAAGTATATAGCTTTGCATTAAAGTAGTTGAAAATAATCAAGTTGACATGAGCAAGGGTGAACTTGCCTGTGGACTGCGAGATAGTGCAGTTCAATGCAGTTGATGGAACCTGGACCTCGGGTTCTGTAAGAAGCATCATTGTCCGGTAAGGACAACGTTATAAAATCCAAATAATGCCCTCAGTCATTCCAAAAATACTTTGAAATTATAGAGTTACCTCTATAGTTTTTCGAATAAAAAGGAGTATAGTATTTTTCTGGGAAAAATACCCTTTTTCAAATGAAATGACTTGGAATAATAGAATTTCATTTTGAAATGTTTGAAAATAAGTATTTGAACTTATTTGAGATTTTTCCTTGAATTTTGATTACAAGGAAATAATAATTTTAAATTCCAAGTTATTATTTAAATTCTTAAAATTCATAATTTTGAATTTGTTTCATATATTCCATTTCATATTTTATTCTTGTTAAGATTTATTTTTCATTCATTAATCCTCTTTTTAATGGATTTTTAGAGTTGTATTTGATTTACTAAAATTTGGTAAAGTTCTGGCCTTTTATTAAATGTAAAAAGACCAAAATACCCCCCTGGACCCATATTGGGCCCAGCCCAATAACTTAGGCCCATGGGACAGCCCACTAAGGCGTGCCCCATAGTGGCTCGGTGGAGCCGAACGGCCCACCGCTCTCTCACTCACTCGACCTAACCCTAATCTCTCTCGCGACTCTCTGGCGATGGCGTCGCCGCCATGGCCGCCGCCTCACTCTGGCCATCGCCGTGCTCCTCCGCCGTAGCTACCTACCGATCTAGAACCGCCGCGTGCAGATCTATCGATCTATCTGCGCAGTTTTCCCCTTCTCTTCCTCTCCTGGCGAATCGCCTCCGATCTGGATCTCGTGGAGAATCGCCTCGACGAACTCCGGCGAGATCTCGTCCTCGCCGACGATGTGTACGTGCCTGGGGTTGACCTGGCGCGGGTGCTTCTTGCAGTACTCGTGCCGTCACCTCAGGTGCTTGCTACGGTGGTGCTGGTTCGTGTCTGGGTTCGCCGGCGTAACGTCGGCGCCTACCCTGGACTTGCAGCTGTTAGGGCCGCGCGAGCACTGCCTCGCCATGCCCTAGCCTCTGCTTCCAGGCGCAAGTAAGTGTTGCATCTCCACCTTCTCCTCTGTGCGCCTCCCCTTGTTACTGTTCTTCTTCCTCCTCATGCTATGTTGCTCTCTGGTGATCTTGTGATCATCTAGAGCCATGCGATTCCTATGCAATTTGCCTGTGCTTCGGTTAATTGCAAGCTCATGGCCCAATTACCAGTTACTGGTTCTGGCACATGCTGCTTTGCTTGCTATTCATGCTGTGCTTACTTCTCTGCTGCTCCTAGCCTGCTCTGTACTTGCCATGCTCTACTGTGCTTGCTCAACAGCTATCTATGCCATGTTATGCTTGATTATGACTTGCTTGTGCTTACTGGTATATCATGCTTGCTTGTCTAGGTGTACTTGTGATGCATCTGTGACACTTGTGTGTGTGCCAGTGGTGCCTGTGATATACTTCAGTGCTTACTTTGCAAGCCAATGATCCATTGGATCATTCCTTGCTTGTTGGCTAACTTCCCTGTGTAGCTTGGCTTGCTATAATTGACCCATTTGATCAATGGATTGTCAGTGATAGCTTACTGGCTAATACTGTGGCTAAATGATTCAATTATCTTGTGATGCTGATGCTCAAGCATCACTGTGCTGTTGCTTACTTGTGCTGTTGCTCATCTTAGCTATCTAGACTTGCTCTAGTGGCTATAGATTAAATTGTGTGGCTTAACAGTATGCTACTGTCAATGCTTAGCATGGATCTGTGATAAATTTATGCTTGTATTACTTACATGATGATGAACTGCTTATGCAGTGATGATTGAATTACTTGCTTGTGTCTGAATTTATGATTCATGATTCCTTTACAAGCAATTAGAGTCTGAATCCATTTCTGGATAGTGATGCTTTGTATTTGGCTTTCTCTTAATTGGTGCTAAGTGTGATGTGACCTCAGTAGCCTTGCTACTGACTGGTTGCTCACATGGTTGGTTGGATTTTGTTGGCTACTCATCTTTGCTTGCATATTTGGGGATCATAGTAACTATGAATGCCAATATGCTTGCCTGTGAAGAAATCTAGGGTTTCGGATGGTTGTATGCTTAGGATTTACTGTGTAGTTTTAGCTGCTAATCTTTGCCATCTACTGGTGCTATCTGTGCATGAGATCTTGCTAGTGTGTGCATCTGCGCATGATTTCTAGCTTCTGTGCACAAGATCTGTATCTGGATGCCTTTTTATTTTAGTGGCTTTTGACTGGCAGTAATCCTTGGTGAAAACCAAGTGATGATCTACCCATATGAGCATCTGCTCATCCCATGCTTATTTCATGCATATGATGGATTAGATCCCTTGGATCTTCTCCAGGAACTAGGTATACCTTGTTCCAGCTCCTAGAAAGAAATGTTTTGTTGATGCAGACTTGGGTTTGTGTCACAGCCCTTCACCTCCAGGTCTTGGATGATCTTCTCAGGTCACCATGATCTCTGGTGGTTTGAGTGGTTGTGTGTGTGTTGGTTCTGTTCTTGCTCAAGAACTGGATGAACTGAGCTTGTTTTTGCTTCACCCTTACCTGGTGAATCTTATCTGGTCGACTGGTCACTGTTTCTAGGGTTTGTGCTCCTTTTATATGAACCCTGCTTCTATTCTTGCATTGACACACAAGCCTGGCTTGCTTGGGTGACTAAGCTACTGCATGGCCTTGCTGTTGCTGCCCAGCACACTTGAGCTGTGTGCTCTCATATGCTGAAACTTGAGCCCCTGGTGGTGCTCAGGTTTGGTCTGCTGCTGCCCTTATCTTATGCTGTCCATGGTTTTGGACAAGCACAAGTGTGCATGACACTTGGTTCTGTCCAAAATGAATTCTTTGGCTAACACTAACATTCTGGCTAGTGTTGGTTCTTTGTTTTGCAGGTTTTGAAGATGGACATGACCAGAAGATATTCTCCAAGTCATTTAGTCTAGGTTTTAGTTTAGGAATAATATTGTAATCTTTATTTTTATTTCTATTTATTATTCATCAATTCTTGTATCAAGAATATTGTAAAGACTTTGTAATCTGTGTTGTGATATCAATAAAGCTCAAGTTTTTGTTTATGAGCTTTTGCTTTATGTAATATTTATATTCTAGAATAAATATTGTATTTATTATTCACTTTGAAATTCAAAGTTGTTTGATTTTATAAGTTGTGTTTAAATTATGCATTCTATTTTTATATTGTTCAATGCTTATTGTTAAATGTATTAACACTTGTCAAATGAAATCAATTCCCCAAATCAACAAGATACAAAAGAGATCATGTCGAAATTTCCCTCACTCACATTGCCTAACCCTAAATGCAAAATGAGAGAGAACCTCGATCCCTCTTAGGTTTAGTTGCAATAAGGCGCGAAAATTTCCCCAGTTTTGCAATGAAATGCACATCCCATTTCTAAATCTACCCTTCGTTGTTCCTATGTTCTGGGTTATTACAGCCTCTCCCCCTTAACAGAAACTTCGTCCCGAAGTTAAGATTGGTACCTGAACATCTCGGGGAAAGACTTCCTGAGTTCTTCTTCTGTCTCCCAAGTAGCTTCTCGCTCAGGATGGTGTTGCCATTGCACTTTGCAGTATTTGATTGCCCTGTTTCTTAACTTCTTCCATTGTACTTCTAAGATCTTTTCTGGCCTTTCCACATAAGTTAAATCAGATTGCAATTCTATTTCTTCATATGTGATAGGATCATCCGGTGCCTTCAATCACTTTCTGAGTTGTGATACATGAAATACATTATGAACTTGACTTAGTTGTGCCGGTAACTCCAACTCAAAAGCTGTTCCTCGATTCTGACTGATTATCTTAAATGGTCCAATATATCGAGGACTTAACTTTCCTTTCACTCCGAACCTCTTAAGTCCTTTCATTGGGCTCACCTTCAAATATACCATGTCTCCCACTTTCGGTTCCCAATCTCTTCTTTTTAAGTCGGCGTAACTCTTCTGACGACTCTGAGCTATTTTGAGTCTATCCCGGATTACCTCGATGACTTCTTGTCTCTCCTTGATGTAGTCCGGTGTAAATTCCTTGTTCTCTCCGGTTTCATACCAACAAATTGGTGATCTACACTTCCTTCCGTACAATGCTTCGTACGGTGCCATCTGAATGCTACTCTGATAACTATTGTTATATGAGAACTCTGCTAAAGGTAAATGGTCCTCCCAGGAGCCTCCAAAGTTCAGAGCACAAGCTCTAAGCATGTCTTCAAGTATCTGATTGGTTCTTTCGGTTTGTCCTCCGGTTTGTGGATGATATGCTGTACTGAAATCCAACTTGGATCCCAAAGACTCTTGAAGTTGTTTCCAGAATGCTGATGTGAAAATTGAACCTCTATCTGAGACTATCTTCTTTGGTACTCCATGCTTGCTAACAATCTCCTTCACATAAATATCCACAAGCTTTTCTGCAGCATCCTTTGTGTTTACGGCTATGAAATGAGCACTCTTAGTAAGTCTGTCCACTATTACCCATATCATATCCTTCTTCTTACTAGTCATTGGTAGACCAGTAACAAAATCCATTCCAATTTCATCCCATTTCCATTCTGGTATCTCTAGTGGTTTGAGTAATCCCGCAGGACTCTGATGCTCTGCCTTCACTCGTTGACATGTATGACATTCTGAGACATATTGTGCTATTTCTCTTTTCATGTTGTTCCACCAGAACATCTCCTTCAAATCCATATACATTTTAGTACTTCCCGGATGTATTGAATAAGGGGTTTCATGTGCTTCCTTTAATATGACTAACTTTACTTCTGGATCATCTGGTACACAGATCCTTTTCTGGAAGTATAATGAATCAAAATCCCCTAGATGGAATTCCGATGGTTTTCCTTCACCAATCCTCTTGATTTCCTCTTGGATGAACAAATCATCTGCTTGCTTCCGGATAATCTCATATTTCAAATCTGAATACATCTCATCCATAATCCTCATGGTTGCTATACTTCCCTTATCATCACCTTGAATAAACAAAATCTGAGCATCCTCTAACTCTTTCCGAAGTTCCTTTGGAATCTCCCATTCCGTAGGTTTATTCTCCGTACTCTTCCTACTTAGGGCATCTGCTACTACATTAGCCTTGCCTGGTGTATAGTTGATCTTAAGGTCGTAATCCTTAATCAACTCTAACCATCTCTTCTGCCTCATGTTTAATTCCTTCTGGGTGAAGAAATATTTCAAACTTTTGTGATCGGTGTATAACTCACACTTGGATCCATATAGAAATTGTCTCCAACTCTTAAAGCATACACAACTGCCGCTAACTCTAGATCATGTACTGGGTAGTTGTGTTCATGTGGTTTTAACTGCCTTGATCCATAAGCTATTACCTTCCGATCTTGCATAAGAACACATCCAAGTCCATTCTTGGAAGCATCACAATACACCGTGTAATCCTTTCCAAGTTCAGGAACAGCTAACACCGGTGCTGTGGTTAACTTATCTTTGAGTGTTTGGAAACTGGCTTCACACTCATCTGTCCACACAAATGGAGTATTTTTCTTGAGTAACTTGGTCATTGGTCCTGCAATCTTCGAAAATCCCTCTATGAATCTCCGATAGTAGCCTGCCATACCAAGGAATCCTCGTATCTCCTTAGCATTTTTAGGTGATTTCCATTCCAATACGGACTGAACCTTGCTTGGATTCACCGCTATGCCTTCTTTGGTTATGACATGTCCAAGAAATTCAACACTATCTAACCAAAATTTGCACTTGCTGAACTTCGCATATAGCTGATGTTCCCTCAAAGTTTGCAGAACTATCTTCAAATGTTTGGCATGTTCTTCTTTATCTTTGGAATAGATTAGAATATCATCTATGAACACTATCACAAACTTGTCCAAGTACTTCATGAATATCTTGTTCATCAAATTCATGAAAATTGCTGGTGCATTTGTTAGTCCAAATGGTACAACCAAGTATTCATGGTGTCCATACCTTGATACAAACGCTGTTTTTGGTACATCTTCTTTCTTGATTTTGATTTGATGGTATCCTGACCTTAAATCTATCTTCGAGAAGACTCCTGCTCCTTGAACTTGATCAAAAAGATCTTGGATTCTAGGTAAAGGATACTTGTTTTTGATAGTTACATTGTTCAGATTTCTGTAATCTCCACACATTCTCTTTCCTCCATCTCTTTTATCCACAAAAATAACTGGTGTACCCCATGGTGACACACTTTCTTGAATGAATCCCTTCTGTTCCAATTCATCTATCTGAGCTTTTAGTTCCACTAACTCCTTTGGTCCCATCTTATATGGTGGTTGTGCTATTGGTGCTGTGCCTCCTTCAGACTATTTAGTTCTAATCCGATCTCCAACTCACTGTACTTATCTCCTTGGAACACTATTCGACCTCCGATGGAGTTGCGAAGTGATACTGTTTTGTCTCCACAGTTAATCACCGCTCCATTTTCTGTCAACCAATCCATCCCTAGGATGACTGATATGTCCTTCATGGGTATGATGAATAGGTCCGCGAAATACACACAGTCACATATGGTTAGGACTTGTGCTTCTTTCACGTGGGTTACTAAGATCGTTCCCCCCGCGGATAGAACCGTTATAGGGGTTTCTAACTTAGAACATCTAAGCCCGAATTTTTCCACAAATTCCAATGCAAGAAATGATGTGGTTGCTCCAGTATCAAATAATACTTTGCCAGGATGAGTAAGAATGCTTAGCGTACCTAAGACTGTTTGATCCGACTCTTCCGCTTGTTCCAAAGATGTGCAATTCAGCTTTCCATAAGGCTTTCCCTTCTTGTTGTTGTAGTTGTAGTTGCGGTTGTTGTTGTTGTTGTTGTTGCGGTTGTTGTTGTTGTTTCCACCTCGTCCTCCAGAGCTCTGTCCGCTCCACGATGACTTGTTTGGACACTCCGGCTTGATGTGTCCTTCCTTCCCACAACCATAGCAGATGATTCTGGGTTTCTGACAATCCTACTGCAAATGACCCTTTAGGCCACAATTGTTGCAGATGATCTGGTTGATTGGGTTCTGACTCTGACCTCCCCGGTTGTATTGATTGCCAGTAGTAGGTCGGTATCGGGGTTTGAAACTCCGATCAGGTGTTGGTTTACTGATTGGGTACTTCCTTGGCTCTATACGAGCCCTCTTCCTCCTGTCCTCTTGGACTTGCCGGTAATCATCCTCGAAAGTGATTGCCGAGTCAATCAGTTCCTGGAATTCGGCAGTCCGTGCCAACCTTAGTTGCATCTTCATGTATGGATTCATGCCTTTCATGAACCGCTTCTTCCGCTTCTCCTCGGTATCTACATCCTCAGGTGCATACCTGGATAACCTATTGAAATCCCGAACATACTGCATGATAGGTGCAGTATTCTGTCTTAGTTCTTCAAACTCCCTCTTCTTCAGCTCCACCACACTGTCCGGAACATGAGCATCCTGAAACTTCTTCTTGAACTCCTCCCAGGTAAATACCTTATCTGGAGGGTGTACTGCTACAAGGTTTTCCCACCATGACGCTGCTGGTCCTGACAACAGATAAGTGGTGTATCTAATCTTCTCCTCATCGTTGCAACCAACGGTCTTCAGCTTCCTTTCCGTATCCATAAGCCAATCTTCAGCATCCATTGGTTCTGGAGCTGAGGTAAATGGTAGTGGCCTTGTATTTTGGAAGTCCGATAGTGTTACTCCCTTGCCTTCATTACCCCTATCATTGATGACGTGGGTAAAGAAATCTTGCATGTTCTTACTCTGGCTTTCCTGGTAACGCCTCCTATCTTCCTCCATTGACCTCATATACTGTTGGAAATCTGGGTGCATCATTGGGTGTGGTGGTGGTGGTGCATTCTCTGCTCTAGCTGCCGCATCTGCCTCCTCTTTCTCTCTTGCTTCCCGCTCTCTGCGAGCCTCTTCGGTTTCTACTAACGCCATTTCCCCCTAGTCCTGTAACAAGGAGCGATTACTCATAATTACACCATGCGAATGCTTTCTGAGCTCAACTCATTGCCCAGAACTAGTCACATAATAAAATCAAGAAGCAAATCCAAAACAAACATTTATTATGTATATACACCGTATAATACATAACACACTCACAAACTTATATTACATGTGGTATATATAAACCACTTATTTGGCTCAAAGCCCAAGCCAACGGGAAATTAAAATACGTTCTATTACAATACCACCTAGATTACTTTATTCTTCCTTGGGACTCTACTCCTCATCGTCTTCATTCGCCTCCGCATACATTCCTGGGGTCCATCCGGTACAGCGACTTGTCTTCCGGACACCATCCGGAACAAAGGTCCTTCCAGTAGGTATGTAATCTGAATCGGACGAAGTGCCGAGACAGAGATCAGTCATGCCTAAGTAGCTAGACAATGACTCGTACATATCCCCAGTAGGATACATACCTCTTTCTTCCGTCATCCATGAAGGATTTCTATTAACCTGACCCCTCATCTTCTTCTTCTTCTTTTTCTTGGTTCCAGAACTCTCACCTACTTCGTACTGTGATGGTTTAAATAATCCCATCTCCAAATCTAAAGAAATGGAATCAGTACCTTTCTCTTCCTGCCCGTAGTGTTGGTTAACCCCACCACTCTCATCTCCTGTATCACATGGAATTGGCTCCTCCTCATCACCGAAAGGTTCCCCGAAACGCCAACCCGTCGAGTTCTCAATCGGTGACTCTGAGCAGTTTATGTTCCATGAATGATCTCCCCCATATCCAGTATCATACGATGCTGACACGTGTGGATAGTGCGGGACAAAGTTGGGTGTAAGTGGATCTTTCTTGGGCAACTGGTCACTCAAATCTACATAGCTGTCTAGGCTAAAGAACGGTGTAGTATGTTGTGGTTGTGCCCTCAAATCATGCATCCGAGCTTGGACTTTATCAGGGTCCGTGAACTCAGCTAGCATGTGGTCAATCTCACCTCTCATCTTCATGTGTAAAAGGTACATCGTGGTCAATAAAGACTTACAGCTATCCATGTCCTATGCTGCAGCCTCAGGACTTCTGTGTGCTAACACCAAATGATTAAGAGTGGGATCCTCATCTTCCTCGGCATGAGGTATATGAGAAAACTCTGAACATAGCAGTTCTACTGACTTATGCTGTCTTATCTCAAAGATTGCCTTGAATAGGCCCATATGATAGGCTGTGGTGATAGTTTTGGCTTCTCCGTATGGCATTATACGACTCATCAGCAGTTGTGCCGGTAGTTGGACCGATACTCTGCACTTGGCTAGGATTTCCCCATCATAGTAGGTATACTTGATAACAGGTATCCGTGGATCACAATGAAGTTCCTTCAGCATCCCACACAGGAGAGCTGTTATTGGTCCATCATAATCACCGAGCCAACCCTCAACCTTCCTCATAGTCCTCTTAGGAAACGTGTACGCCATTATGGCTGTATACAAAAGCAGAATATTAGTAGTGATAATGCATCATAATAGCTATAATAAAGAATTATCGCACTAAAATATATGGTTTTGCTATTCTCAAGTGAATAACCACCATACTTCTAGAGAATCCTTTACTATTTCTACTAGACTCCTACAGGTTTCTTCCCTATACTAGGTCTTTCCAACCTAAGGTCGCAACATTTGCTCTGATACCAGCTGCGGTGACCCAGCATACCACTGCATGTTGTAGTATACAAGTCGTTGATATGATCTTTGTGAAGGGACTTCTTCACAAATTGCCATATCCCTCAGAGTGGTACAACAGAAACATTGCAGGTCATAACACTCCATACTTTATTACAAACATTGTCTTAACAAGTTGGTATTCTCACAGGTCCTATGAGAACACCCTAAGATACTACTAAAGTACGATTACAACTTATACTAAAGATGAAAGAGCTCAACAGCTTATTTAGGTAAGCTCTACGCTGCTCGGCTCTATGATGCTAGGTATATCACTACTCCTCCACCTCCGTGTCATCTGGTCCGTAGACTATTCCATAATCTACGCCTTCCACTCCACCGGTAAGATCAGGTTCTTCGTAGACCAGCTCGTAGCTTCCTTCTGGTACTCCATCGTTGATGGCCTCCACTTCCGGATCACAGTCTAGCAAGGGTGTCGAAAGAAAGTGAGTACAGAGGTACTCAGCAAGTTCTAAAAGAGTAAAAAGGTGTTTGATGCACTAGCTACGACCATTGATCAGGAAATCGCAGGTCAATGCATGTTTTTGAAATCATTTCTTCAAAAAGGTTGCTTTTATTATGAAAACTATGCCCGTCAGTCTTCACATGTTGACTAGAACTTCACGGAGTTCCTTTCCTGCCGCGTTCGCAGTTCCCTTCCCGGAACAAGGAGTGACAGCCACAATTTGATACACTCTGCAGAGGTGCGTTACTTTTCCCACAAGAGATCTCACCCTTTTTGCCATCCGCAGGGACTTGCCCCCGTTCACACTTCCTTTGGTGTGAGGCCAGGTATAAAGATCCAAGCCCACACCGCCTTCTCCGTGACTGCAAACCCACCCTTTTGTCCACCCGTACACCTCCAGTAGACTTCCCCCGATAATACGGCTTTACTCATGGTGCACTTTGGACAATCCTTCATAGATCGTAGAGCCATCATCACTAATGGATGGGGATTTAAAGGCCATCCCAACCTACGGCAGTGCCTCCAACACCCCGCCGGCTCTACCAATCCGTTGGCGTGCAGAAGGGAAAAGATACGACTGGCTTCCCCAGAGCCATTATAGATCTCATGGTCAACGCGATTTGTACGGCGCTAGAATCACTGGACGGCATTGGTAAATTAATCCTAGGGTGATATAACCCATTGCAATGGAACCTCCACCATATCAACACATACCATGGTTCCATTGCCAGCCACATAGTCATATTCATAGTTGGAAAGTAACATTTTATTTGTGATGCAGGAATGATAAGTATATAGCTTTGCATTAAAGTAGTTGAAAATAATCAAGTTGACATGAGCAAGGGTGAACTTGCCTGTGGACTGCGAGATAGTGCAGTTCAATGCAGTTGATGGAACCTGGACCTCGGGTTCTATAAGAAGCATCATTGTCCGGTAAGGACAACGTTATAAAATCCAAATAATGCAATCATGGATGGATTATTTTATGTTGAATCCCTTTACCCCAATGAGTTATTACAATTTAGGGTTGTATTTAAGATTTATGTCTTTGACGGTAATTTACAATTGATTTAAAAGGATTATTCATTGTAATTCACACAAAGTACAACAATTCAAAGTAAATTTTTTTTTTCTTGATGATTTCCTCAGTCATTCCAAAAATACTTTGAAATTATAGAGTTACCTCTATAGTTTTTGGAATAAAAAGGAGTATAGTATTTTTCTGGGAAAAATACCCTTTTTCAAAAGAAATGACTTGGAATAATAGAATTTCATTTTGAAATGTTTGAAAATAAGTATTTGAACTTATTTGAGATTTTTCCTTGAATTTTAATTACAAGGAAATAATAATTTTAAATTCCAAGTTATTATTTAAATTCTTAAAATTCATAATTTTGAATTTGTTTCATATATTCCATTTCATATTTTATTCTTGTTAAGATTTATTTTTCATTCATTAATCCTCTTTTTAATGGATTTTTAGAGTTGTATTTGATTTATTAAAATTTGGTAAAGTTCTGGCCTTTTATTAAATGTAAAAAGACCAAAATACCCCCCTGGACCCATATTGGGCCCAGCCCAATAACTTAGGCCCATGGGACAGCCCACTAAGGCGTGCCCCATAGTGGCTCGGTGGAGCCGAACGGCCCACCGCTCTCTCACTCACTCGACCTAACCCTAATCTCTCTCGCGACTCTCTGGCGATGGCGTCGCCGCCATGGCCGCCGCCTCACTCCGGCCATCGCCGTGCTCCTCCGCCGTAGTTACCTACCGATCTAGAACCGCCGCGTGCAGATCTATCGATCTATCCGCGCAGTTTTCCCCTTCTCTTCCTCTCCTGGCGAATCGCCTCCGATCTGGATCTCGTGGAGAATCGCCTCGACGAACTCCGGCGAGATCTCGTCCCCGCCGACGATGTGTACGTGCCTGGGGTTGACCTGGCGCGGGTGCTGCTTGCAGTACTCGTGCCGTCGCCTCAGGTGCTTGCTACGGTGGTGCTGGTTCGTGTCTGGGTTCGCCGGCGTAACGTCGGCGCCTACCCTGGACTTGCAGCTGTTAGGGCCGCGCGAGCACTGCCTCGCCATGCCCTAGCCTCTGCTTCCAGGCGCAAGTAAGTGTTGCATCTCCACCTTCTCCTCTGTGCGCCTCCCCTTGTTACTGTTCTTCTTCCTCCTCATGCTATGTTGCTCTCTGGTGATCTTGTGATCATCTAGAGCCATGCGATTCCTATGCAATTTGCCTGTGCTTCGGTTAATTGCAAGCTCATGGCCCAATTACCAGTTACTGGTTCTGGCACATGCTGCTTTGCTTGCTATTCATGCTGTGCTTACTTCTCTGCTGCTCCTAGCCTGCTCTGTACTTGCCATGCTCTACTGTGCTTGCTCAACAGCTATCTATGCCATGTTATGCTTGATTATGACTTGCTTGTGCTTACTGGTATATCATGCTTGCTTGTCTAGGTGTACTTGTGATGCATCTGTGACACTTGTGTGTGTGCCAGTGGTGCCTGTGATATACTTCAGTGCTTACTTTGCAAGCCAATGATCCATTGGATCATTCCTTGCTTGTTGGCTAACTTCCCTGTGTAGCTTGGCTTGCTATAATTGACCCATTTGATCAATGGATTGTCAGTGATAGCCATCGGCTAATCTTGTGGCTAAATGATTCAATTATCTTGTGATGCTGATGCTCAAGCATCACTGTGCTGTTGCTTACTTGTGCTGTTGCTCATCTTAGCTATCTAGACTTGCTCTAGTGGCTATAGATTAAATTGTGTGGCTTAACAGTATGCTACTGTCAATGCTTAGCATGGATCTGTGATAAATTTATGCTTGTATTACTTACATGATGATGAACTGCTTATGCAGTGATGATTGAATTACTTGCTTGTGTCTGAATTTATGATTCATGATTCCTTTACAAGCAATTAGAGTCTGAATCCATTTCTGGATAGTGATGCTTTGTATTTGGCTTTCTCTTAATTGGTGCTAAGTGTGATGTGACCTCAGTAGCCTTGCTACTGACTGGTTGCTCACATGGTTGGTTGGATTTTGTTGGCTACTCATCTTTGCTTGCATATATGGGGATCATAGTAACTATGAATGCCAATATGCTTGCCTGTGAAGAAATCTAGGGTTTCTGATGGTTGTATGCTTAGGATTTACTGTGTAGTTTTAGCTGCTAATCTTTGCCATCTACTGGTGCTATCTGTGCATGAGATCTTGCTAGTGTGTGCATCTGCGCATGATTTCTAGCTTACGTGCACAAGATACGTATCTGGATGCCTTTTTATTTTAGTGGCTTTTGGTGGCGGTAATCCTTGGTGAAAACCAAGTGATGATCTACCCATATGAGCATCTGCTCATCCCATGCTTATTTCATGCATATGATGGATTAGATCCCTTGGATCTTCTCCAGGAACTAGGTATACCTTGTTCCAGCTCCTAGAAAGAAATGTTTTGTTGATGCAGACTTGGGTTTGTGTCACAGCCCTTCACCTCCAGGTCTTGGATGATCTTCTCAGGTCACCATGATCTCTGGTGGTTTGAGTGGTTGTGTGTGTGTTGGTTCTGTTCTTGCTCAAGAACTGGATGAACTGAGCTTGTTTTTGCTTCACCCTTACCTGGTGAATCTTATCTGGTCGACTGGTCACTGTTTCTAGGGTTTGTGCTCCTTTTATATGAACCCTGCTTCTATTCTTGCA
The DNA here is from genome assembly GCF_019359855.2 of Lolium perenne. NCBI lineage: Eukaryota > Viridiplantae > Streptophyta > Magnoliopsida > Poales > Poaceae > Lolium > Lolium perenne. The sequence goes on along the minus strand of NC_067250.2, from coordinate 295,898,559 downwards.
TTGACACACAAGCCTGGCTTGCTTGGGTGACTAAGCTCGCATGGCCTTCTTTGTTGCTGCCCAAAGACACTTGAGCTGTGTGCTCTCATATGCTGAAACTTGAGCCCCTGGTGGTGCTCAGGTTTGGTCTGCTGCTGCCCTTATCTTGTGCTGTCCATGGTTTTGGACAAGCACAAGTGTGCATGACACTTGGTTCTGTCCAAACTGAATTCTTTGGCTAACACTAACATTCTGGCTAGTGTTGGTTCTTTGTTTTGCAGGTTTTGAAGATGGACATGACCAGAAGATATTCTCCAAGTCATTTAGTCTAGGTTTTAGTTTAGGAATAATATTGTAATCTTTATTTTTATTTCTATTTATTATTCATCAATTCTTGTATCAAGAATATTGTAAAGACTTTGTAATCTGTGTTGTGATATCAATAAAGCTCAAGTTTTTGTTTATGAGCTTTTGCTTTATGTAATATTTATATTCTAGAATAAATATTGTATTTATTATTCACTTTGAAATTCAAAGTTGTTTGATTTTATAAGTTGTGTTTAAATTATGCATTCTATTTTTATATTGTTCAATGCTTATTGTTAAATGTATTAACACTTGTCAAATGAAATCAATTCCCCAAATCAACAAGATACAAAAGAGATCATGTCGAAATTTCCCTCACTCACATTGCCTAACCCTAAATGCAAAATGAGAGAGAACCTCGATCCCTCTTAGGTTTAGTTGCAATAAGGCGCGAAAATTTCCCCAGTTTTGCAATGAAATGCGCATCCCATTTCTAAATCTACCCTTCGTTGTTCCTATGTTCTGGGTTATTACAGTACTTTGGTTGTGTTGTGTAGGTTCCACGTTGGCGCCGGAATCCCTGGTGTTGCGCCGCACTACATCCCGCCGCCATCAACCTTCAACGTGCTTCTTGACTCCTACTGGTTCGATTAAACCTTGGTTTCTTACTGAGGGAAACTTGCTACTGTGCGCATCACACCTTCCTCTTGGGGTTCCCAACGGACGTGTCAACTACACGCATCAGCGTCATGCTGCCTAGATCGCATCTTGCGATCTAGGCAGTATCGGTTTATTCGTTGTCTTGTGTTGCTCGTACTGAAGCCTTGTTGATGGCGAGTAACACCGTTATCATAGATGTTTTTGGGCTAGCATCGATACTTTTCTAATATGTCTGCTTAGTTATGCTGCCCCTAAATATCTAGCTGCCTTTGCACCTATCTTGGGTGTAAGGGCAGCATCTTGCTTGGATTTTATTTTAGTAGATCTGATCTGTTATAGTTGTTCCTTGTTCTTCAAGGATTAGCTTGATATCCGCATGGTCAGGCCTTGCAAACGGGTTGAACGATCCAGTAGTGCGTAAGGTATGGTTTGCCGATCCAAAAGGGGTTGTTCCGGGAATCGACTCTGTGTTGGTTTTTAGGCCTCTTCTAGGATTAGTTTTCTGTTATCTTTCGTATCTACCAGGCTCAACTACGTGTAGGACGTTCCAATTATGCGGTGAAAGCCCTAGACTGTCGTAGATTGATTTAATTTGGTATTGATCAAGCAGGATCCCCATGTTATCGTAGATCCAATACGAACCATGGATGAATCGGCTCTTTGAGCTGATCCACAGGATAACCTGAGAGCCGATCGAGGCTCGGATTTAATGTTTACGTGTCTGCCATGCAGGAAACTAATTGAAGCAATCCATCACCTTCCTGACCAGGTATAGGTCAGGTGGCACGCCCTCGCAATAGCCAGGACGTGTGCCGGAGCATTGCGGGCCGTCGCCCGAGGGACCAGGACCCACCAGCAGTTCTGGGAGCCTCCCAGCTCTTCTTGTTGCTCGTCGCTGCTCACCGGTGGGTTTTGGCAGGCAACAAGCATGGATTACTATTTTTGTGCTAGAGCTTTTATTTTGAAAACATAGAAACAATTTTGTCAACGGTAGTAATAATTCATATGTCTTATGCATAAGACATCCTATAAGTTGCAAGCCTCATGCATAGAATACCAATTGTGCTCGCACCTTGTCCTAATTAGCTTGGATTTACATGGATTATCATTGCATAACATATGTTTCAACCAAGTGTCACAAAGGGTACCTCTATGCCGCCTGTACAAAGGTCCAAGGAGATAGATCACATTTGATTTCTCGTTTTTGATAGATCTCAACTAAGGACATCCATACCGGGACAACATAGAAAACAGATAATGGACTCCTCTTTAATGCATAGGCATTCAACAACAGATAATATTCTCATAAGAGATTGAGGATTAATGTCCAAACTGAAACTTCCACCATGATACATGGCTTCGGTTAGCGGCCCAATGTTCTTCTCTAACAATATGCATACTCAAACCATTTGATCATGATAAATCAACCTTACTTCAGACAAGACGAACATGCATAGCAACTCACATGATATTCAACAAAAGTGTAATAGTTGATGGCGTTCCCAGAAACATGGTTACCGCTCAACAAGCAACTTATAAGAAATAAGATACATAAGCTACATACTCTTTACCACAATAGTTTTTAAGGCTATTTTACCATGAGCTATATATTGCAAAGACAAGGAATGAAATTTTAAAGGTAGCACTCAAGCAATTTAGTTTGGAATGGCAGAGAAATACCACATATAGGTAGTTATGGTGGACACAAATGGCATGAGTTTTGGCTCAAGGTTTTGGATGCACGAGAAGCATTCCCTCTCAGTACAAGGCTTTGGCTAGCAAGGTTATTTGAAGCAAACACAAGTATGAACCGGTACAGCAAAACTTACATAAGAACATATTGCAAGCATTATAAGACTCTACACTGTCTTCCTTGTTGTTCAAACACTTCACCAGAAAATATCTAGACTTTTAGAGAGACCAATCATGCAATCCAAATTTCAACAAGCTCTACAGTAGTTCTCCACTAATAGGTTTAAACTACATGATGCAAAAGCTTAAACATGATCTATGAGAGCTCAAAACAATTACCAAGTATCAAATTATTCAAGATATATACCATTTACCACATGAAGCATTTTCTGTTTCCAACCAAATAGCAATTAACGAAGCGGTTTTCAACTCCGCCATGAACATTAAAAGTAAAACTAAGAACACAAGTTTTCAAATGAAAAAGCGGAGCGTGTCTCTCTCCCACATAAGCATGAATTTATTCAGAGAATGAAAATAACAAAACGAAAATAAAAGCACACAGACGCTCCAAGTAAAGTACATAAGATGTGACGGAATAAAAATATAGTTTCACTAGAGGTGACATGATAAGTTGTTGATGAAGAAGGGGATGCCTTGGGCATCCCCAAGCTTAGATGCTTGAGTATTCTTGAAATATGCAGGGATGAACCACGGGGGCATCCCCAAGCTTAGACTTTTCACTCTTCTTGATCATATTGTATCATCCTCCTCTCTTGACCCTTGAAAACTTCCTCCACACCAAACTCAAAACAAACTCATTAGAGGGTTAGTGCATAATCAAAAATTCACATGTTCAACAAGGACACAATCAATCTTAACAGTTCTGGACATTACCCAAAGCTACTGAAAGTTAATGGAACAAACAAATCCACTCAACACAGTAAAAGAGGCAATGCGAAATAAAAGGCAGAATCTGTCAAAACAGAACAGTCCGTAAAGATGAATTTTTTAGGGGCACTTAACTTGCTCAGATGAAAAAGCTCAAAACTAATGAAAGTTGCGTATATATCTGAGGATCACGCATGTAAATTTGCAGCATTTTATGAGTTCCTACAAAGAGATCTCCTCAAATTCGTGACAGGTAGAAATCTGTTTCTGCGCAGAAATCCAAATCTAATATCAACTTTCTATTAGAGACTTTACTTGGCACAACAATGCAATAAAATAAAGATAAGGAGAGGTTGCTACAGTAGTAACAACTTCCAAGACACAACAAAATAGTAGCAAAATAAAACATGGGTTATCTCCCAAGAAGTGCTTTCTTTATAGTCATTAAGATGGGCTCGGTAATTTTAATGATGCTCATATAAGGATGAGAGTTGAAGCAAAGAGAGCATCAAAAAGCAAGTGTGAAACAAATTTAAGCCTAACCCGCTTCCTATGCATAGGAATCTTGTACACAAATAAATTCATGAGGAGCAAAGTGAAGATAAAACACGAGTAACTTCAAGATTCTCAACATAAAGAGGGGAAACTTAATATTATTAAGATGCATATAACCATGTTTCCCTCTATCATAATAACTTTCAGTAGCATCATTGATGAAATCCACAATATAACTATCACATGAAACATTCTTATCATGAGCTACATGCATAAAATTATTACTCTCCACATAGTCATAGCTATTAATTGTAGTGGGAGCAAATTCAATAAGATAGCTATCATTATTATTCTCATCACCATAATCATCATATATAGGAGGCATATTGTAGTCATAATTAATTTTCTCCTCAATAGTAGGTGGACTGAAAATATGATAGTCATCATTGTAATCATCATATATAGGAGGTAAAGTATCATCAAAGAAAATTTTCTCTTCAAAACTCGGGGGACTAAAAATATCACAACCAGCTTCCCCAAGCTTAAATTCTTCCATAGCATTAGCAATAATAGTATTCAAAGAGTTCATGCTAATAACATTGTTACTACTATTTTGCAAACAAAGTTCCATGGGTTTTTAAATTCTCTCTTCAAACACATCATGTCCTAATTCAATATAAAGTTCATAAAGATCTTTATTTTTGTTGTTGTTTTCCATTAAGCCTAACTAGTGCATTCACACAACTTAGTGTTCTCAGGAGTATTCATTTTAACAGTAATAAAGATAAGTAAAGCAAACTAAATAAAGTAAAGTAAAACAAGTAACTAATTTTTTTGTGTTTTTAATATAAGAAGCAAACAAAACAGAAAATAAAGTAAAGTAAAGCAAGACAATAACAAAGTAAAGAGATTGGATGTGAGAGACTCCCCTTGAAGCATGTCTTGATCTCCCCGGCAACGGCGCCAGAAAATAGCTTGATGTCTACGCACGCTTCTATTCCTGTAGACAGTGTTGGGCCTCCAAGAGCAGAGGTTTGTAGAACAGCAGCAAGTTTCCCTTAAGTGGATCACCCAAGGTTTATCGAACTCAGGGAGGTAGAGGTCAAAGATATCCCTCTCAAGCAACCCTGCAATTAAGATACAAGAAGTCTCTTGTGTCCCCAACACACCTAATACACTTGTCAGATGTATAGGTGCACTAGTTCGGCGAAGAGATAGTGAAATACAAATAATATGGATGATTATAAGTAACAATTGCAATCTGAAATAAAAATGGCAGCAAGCAAACATGTAGCAGAACTTGTTGGAAACGGTGTTTCAATGCTTAGAAACAAGGCCTAGGGATCATACTTTCACTAGTGGACACTCTCAACATTGCAATCATAATTGAATATAAATAAGCACTTCACTACGCTATTCTGAATTACTCTCTGGCGGGATAGCGAACACTAATTCACCGTGTAGGGCTGCAAAAGCAAACCTTAAAGATGTATTCCCAAGTACTAATAAACACCCCACGCTGTCACTGTGAGCATTCATAGGAGGTACTAACACACCACAATTTCATAGAGACATCCAACTCAAATCATAACCCAGTGAACAAGTATTCTGTGAAATATAGCCTAAGAGACCCACACGGTGCACACACTGTCACCTTTACACACGTGGGACAAGGAGTCTCTGGAGATCACATAAGTAAAATCCACTTGAATAGCATAACGACATCTAGATTACAAAGCTCATCATATGCATCTCAATCATGTAAGGCAGCTCATGAGATCATTGTATTGAAGTACATGGGAGAGAGATTAACCACATAGCTACCGGTAGAGCCATTAGCCTCGGGGGAGAACTACTCCCTCCTCATCATGGGAGACTGCAGCGGCGATGAAGATGGCGGTGGTGTCGATGGAGATGGCTTCCGGGGGCAATTCCCGTCCCGGAGGCGTGCCGGAACAGAGACTTCTGTCCCCCGAACTTGGCTTCGCGATGGCGGTGGCTGCGTAACTTTTCTCGTCTCGTGGCTTATGTTTTTAGGGTTTTCGCGACGGAGAGACTTTATAGGCGGAAGGGCAGCCTCGGAGGGGTCCTGATATGTCTCCAACGTACCTATAATTTCTGATGTTCCATGCTTGTTTTATGATAATACTTACATGTTTTGCTTGCACTTTATAATGTTTTTATGCGTTTTCCGGAACTAACCTATTAACAAGATGCCGAAGTGCCAGTTGCTGTTTTCTGTTGTTTTTGGTTCCAGAAAGGCTGTTCGGGCAATATTCTCGGAATTCGACGAAATCAACGCCCAGAACCTTATTTTTCCCGAAACCTTCCAGAAAGTCAGAGGGGGGCCAGAGGGGAGCCCTGGGGGGCCCCACACAACAGGGCCGCGCGGGCTCCACCCTGGCCGCGCCGGCCTAGTGTGGGGAGGCCCCGTGGCCCCTCCGACTCCGACTCTTCGCCTATTTAAGCCCTGGTGACCTAAATCTTCGATACCGATTGACGAAACTCCAGAAAGACTCCAGGGGCGCCGCCACCATCGCGAAACTCCAATTCGGGGGACAGAAGTCTCTGTTCCGGCACCCTGCCGTGACGGGGAAGTGCCCCCGGAAGCCATCTCCATCAACGCCACCGCCTCCATCATGCTCCGTGAGTAGTTCCCCCATGGACTACGGGTTCTAGCTGTAGCTAGTTGGTACTCTCTCCCCCATGTACTTCAATACAATGATCTCATGAGCTGCCTTACATGATTGAGATTCATCTGATGTAATCGGTGTTGTGTTTGTTGGGATCCGATGGATTGTTACATTATGATTAGTCTATCTATAAAGTTTGTGAAGTTATTGTTGCTGCAATCTTGTTGTGTTTAATGCTTGTCACTAGGGCCCGAGTGGTATGATCTTAGATTTAAGCTCTATACTTATTGCTTAGATTGTATCTACAAGTTGTATGCACATGTCTATGTCCGGAACCAAAGGCCCCAAAGTGACAGAAATTGGGACAACTGGAGGGGAAGGCTTAGATATGAGGATCACATGTTTTCACGGAGTGTTAATGCTTTGCTCCGGTGCTCTATTAAAAGGAGTGCCTTAATTTCCAGTAGATTCCCTAGAGGCCCAGCTGCCACCGGCTGGTAGGACAAAAGATGTTGTACAAGTTTCTCATTGCGAGCACGTATGACTATATATGGAAAACATGCCTACATGATTAATAATCTTGATGTTCTGTCTTAATGCTATTTCAATTCTATCAATTGCCCAACTGTAATTTGTTCACCCAACACTTGTTATTGGAGAGTTACCACTAGTGTAGATAGCTGGGAACCCCGGTCCATCTCTCATCATCATATACTCGGTCCTATATGTCATTGGAAGTAGTATCAACTATTTTCTGGTGCCATTGCTCTCATATTATCGCATCGTATTCTGTGTTATCACATTACTGCTCTCATATTACTGCTGCTTTCACATCACCCCTGTTACTAGTGCTTTTCCAGGTGCAGCTGAATTGACAACTCAGTTGTTAAGGCTTATAAGTATTCTTTACCTCCCCTTGTGTCGAATCAATAAATTTGGGTTTTACTTCCCTCGAAGACTGTTGCGATCCCCTATACTTGTGGGTTATCAAGACTATTTTCTGGCGCCGTTGCCGGGGAGGCATAGCTCTACTCATAAGTTCACCTGGGGAATACACTCTTCCTCTCTCTCTGTTTTTGTTTTATTTTATTCTGTTTTGCTTAGTTTACTTTTGCCTAGTTTATTTGTGCTTAGTTTATTTCTGTCTAGTTTTATTTTGCTTAGTTTACTTTTGTCTAGTTTGTTTTTGTTTTGTTTTATTTACCCTATATACCCGAAAATCCATAAAAATTTGAAAAACCAAAAAATTAAAAACTGTTGCTATGGGAGAACCTACAACCTATTTGGAGCTTATAGAATTATATAATAATTATAGAGAATCAAGAACGGGAAAAGTTATGAGTGCTGTGATAGAAAAATTGAATACAATTGCTAAAATATTGCTTAAACGCCATGATATAAACTGTTTCTCTAAACAGGATACTAAACATCTTAAATTTCAATGTGGCTTTAGTGAGGAAGTTTTAATTAAGAACTATAATTGGAATAGCTATATTCATTTTGGGTTCGAAGAGGTAGAACAATTTGTCTTATTTATGGGAGCTTCTGAGATCGAATCCTTCATATCTAAAAATTATGAAACTTGTGTTGTTTGTAAGGACCTTAAAGATTATGTCTCTTCTATCCTTAATTTTTGCATAGAAAGTTATAGTGATAATCCTTATATCATTGATTATAAAGAGAGACTCATTAATGCACAAGAATGCACTCACAATTTGCAGGAACCAGTGGAAGAAGAAATTGATGAACCTGAAAGCTCATTGGATGAAAAAGAGGAGGAAATTGATGAACCTGAAAGCTCATTGGATGAAAAAGAAGAGGAGAGTGATGAACAAAGGGAGGAAGAATGGATTAGCTACCCATGTCAACCTTCTAATGAGAGTAACTCTTTATCTCTTACACTATTTGATTGTCCTCCATGCTTACCAAAGGAGGTTGAATGTTATGTTCCTGTGGATTCTCTTGAAATATTTCCTATGAGTAAGACTTGTGAGAATAATTATGCTACTGTTATCTATGATAATCCATGCTATTTTGATAAATCTTATGATAATGCTTTGTTTGTGCCTGATGTCGAAATGCATGGTACTAAAGAGTTTTGCTTAGCAAATATTTATGATAAATCTCTAGATGATGGTCCTATGTTACTTGATAATATTAATTGTACTACTAATGAAAATGGGATTGGAGAAGTCTTGACTTTATCTATGAGTCCCATATCTCTTGAGATTGATCGATCATCTTGTTATATTATTGATAAAAGTGGATTCGAAAGTTTTAATCCCACTATTTTTGAGCTTGATAAAAATTATGTGTTTGTAGATCATGGAAAGTATGCTGCATGTGATAGTTATATTGTTGAGTTTATCCATGAAGCTACTGAAAATTATTATGAGAGAGGTAAATATGGTTGTAGAAATTTGCATGGTACTAAAACACCTCTCTATATGCTGAAAATTTTGAAGTTGCTCGTGTTTTATCTTCTTATGCTTGTCACTTGGTTCTTCATGAATTTATTTGTGTACAAGATTCCTATGCATAGGAAGCGGGTTAGACTTAAATTTGTTTCATACTTGCTTTTTGATGCTCTCTTTTGCTTCAATTTCTATTTTCCATGTGAGCATCATTAAAATTGCTGAGCCCATCTTAATGGCTATAAAGAAAGAACTTCTTGGGAGATAACCCATGTGTTTATTTTTCTACTGTTTTGTTGTGTTTTGGAAGTTGTTACTACTGTAGCAATCTCTCCTTATCTTTATTTTATTGCATTGTTGTGCCAAGTGAAGTCTCTAATAGAAGATTGATACTAGATTTGGATTACTGCGCAGAAACAGATTTCTTGCTGTCATGAATCTGGGTATGATTCTCTGTAGGTAACTCATAAAAATCTTCCAATTTACGTGAGTGATCCTCAGATATGTTCGGAACTTTCATTAGTTTTGAGTTTTCTGATTTGAGCAACGGAAGTACCTCTTAAAAATTCCTGTTTACTGGCTGTTCTGTTTTGACAGATTCTGTCTCTGTTTTTTGCATTGTCTCTTGTGGACTTTAAGTGAGGCTTTCTAGACGTGGAGAGCTGTAGCTAATGTTTTATTGAGTTCTTGCAATGTGTCACTACAGGGCTAAAGTGGATTAAAGTTTTTTGAGTACTAACCCCTCTAATGAAGTTTATGAGAAGTTTGGTGTGAAGGAAGTTTTCAAGGGTCAAGAGAGGAGGATGATATATGATCAAGAAGAGTGAAAAGCCTAAGCTTGGGGATGCCCCCGTGGTTCATCCCTGCATATTTCAAGAAGACTCAAGCGTCTAAGCTTGGGGATGCCCAAGGCATCCCCTTCTTCATCAACTTATCAGGTTTCTTCTATTGAAACTATATTTTTATTCGGTCACATCTTATGTGCTTTACTTGGAGCGTCTGTGTGTTTTTATTTTTGTTTATGTTTGAATAAATTCGGATCCTAGCAATCCTTGTTTGGGAGAGATACACGCTCCGCTTTTTTCATATGAACACTTATGTTCTTCGTTTTACTTTTAATGTTCAATGACAAAAGCTGGAAGCTATTGCACTTATTGATATTTGGTTGGAAACAGAAAATGCTTCATATTGTCTTGGATAATTTGATACTTGGCAATTGTTTTGAGCTCTCAAGTAGATCATGTTTCTCGTACATCATGTAGTTTAAACCTATTAGTGGAGAAATACCGTAGAGCTTGTTGAAATTGGTTTGCATGATTGGTCTCTCTAAGGTCTAGATATTTTCTGGTAAAAGTGTTTGAGCAACAAGGAAGACAGTGTAGAGTCTTATAATGCTTGCAATATGTTCTTATGTAAGTTCTGCTGTACCGGTTTATACTTGTGTTTGCTTCAAACAACCTTGCTAGCCAAAACCTTGCACTGAGAGGAAATGCTTCTCGTGCATCCAAAACCTTGAGCCAAAAACCTATGCCATTTATGTCCACCATATCTACCTACTATGTGGTATTTCCTGCCATTCCAAGTAAATACTTCATGTGCTACCTTTAAACCTTCAAAATGCTTCTTAATTTGTGTTGATGTTTTATAGCTCATGAGGAAGTATGTGGTGTTTATCTTTCAATCTTGTCATTTACTCCTGACAGACTTTCGTAATGGACTAGTGGCACATCCGCTTATCCAATAATTTTGCAAAAAGAGCTGGCGCGGGGTTCCCAGCCCCCAATTAATCAACTTTCATTAATAATTCTCTTCACATGTTTTGCTCTGATTCATCAGTAAGCAACTTAACTTTGCAAATAGACACTCCTTCATTGTATGTGAATGTTGGAAGGCACCCGAGGATTCGGTTAGCCATGGCTTGTGTAAGCAAAAGGTTGGGAGGAGTGTCATCCATAAATAATGAAACTAAAATACATGTGTAAACAAAAGAGAAGAGGGATGATCTACCTTGCTGGTAGAGATAACGTCCTTCATGGGAGCCGCTCTTGAAAGTCTGGTTGACGAGGTAGTTAGAGTACCCGCTACCATTCGTTGACAACAACAAACACCTCTCAAAACTTTACTTTTATACTCTCTATATGATTTCAAAACTTAAAAAGCTCTTGCACATGATTTAATCCCTGCTTCCCTCTGCGAAGGGCCTATCCTTTACTTTATGTTGAGTCAGTTTACCTACTTCCTTCCATCTTAGAAGCAAACACTTGTGTCAACTGTGCATTAATTCTTACATACTTGCTTATTTGCATTCATCATATTACTTTGTGCTGACAATTATCCATGAGATATGCATGTTGAAAGTTGAAAGCAACTGCTGAAACTTAAATCTTTCTCTGTGTTGCTTCAATGCCTTTACTTTGAATGTATTGCTTTATGAGTTAACTCCTATGCAAGACTTTTTGATGCTTGTCTTGAAAGTATTATTCATGAAAGTTTTGCTATATGTTATCTATTTGTTAGCAACTATAGATCATTGCCTTGAGTCACTGCATTCATCTCATATGCTTTATAATAGTATGATCAAGGTTATGTAAGTAGCATGTCACTACAGAAATTACTCTTTTTATCGTTTACCTACTCGAGAGCGAGCAGGAACTAAGCTTGGGGATGCTGATACGTCTCCAACGTACCTATAATTTCTGATGTTCCATGCTTGTTTTATGATAATACTTACATGTTTTGCTTGCACTTTATAATATTTTTATGCGTTTTTCGGAACTAACCTATTAACAAGATGCCGAAGTGCCAGTTGCTGTTTTCTGTTGTTTTTGGTTCCAAAAAGGCTGTTCGGGCAATATTCTCGGAATTCGACGAAATCAACGCCCAGAACCTTATTTTTCCCGGAACTTTCCAGAAAGTCAGAGGGGGACCAGAGGGGAGCCCTGGGGGCCCCACACAACAGGGCCGCGCGGGCTCCACCCTGGCCGCGCCGACCTAGTGTGGGGAGGCCCCGTGGCCCCTCCGACTCCGACTCTTCGCCTATTTAAGCCCTGATGACCTAAATCTTCGATACCGATTGACGAAACTCCAGAAAGACTCCAGGGGCGCCGCCACCATCGCGAAACTCCAATTCGGGGGACAGAAGTCTCTGTTCCGGCACCCTGTCGGGACGGGGAAGTGCCCCCGGAAGCCATCTCCATCAACGCCACCGCCTCCATCATGCTCCGTGAGTAGTTCCCCCGTGGACTACGGGTTCTAGCTGTAGCTAGTTGGTACTCTCTCCCCCATGTACTTCAATACAATGATCTCATGAGCTGCCTTACATGATTGAGATTCATCTGATGTAATCGGTGTTGTGTTTGTTGGGATCCGATGGATTGTTACATTATGATTAGTCTATCTATAAAGTTTGTGAAGTTATTGTTGCTGCAATCTTGTTGTGTTTAATGCTTGTCACTAGGGCCCGAGTGGCATGATCTTAGATTTAAGCTCTATACTTATTGCTTAGATTGTATCTACAAGTTGTATGCACATGTCTATTTCCGGAACCAAATGCCCCAAAGTGACAGAAATTGGGACAACTGGAGGGGAAGGCTTAGATATGAGGATCACATGTTTTCACGGAGTGTTAATGCTTTGCTCCGGTGCTCTATTAAAAGGAGTACCTTAATTTCCAGTAGATTCCCTAGAGGCCCAGCTGCCACCGGCTGGTAGGACAAAAGATGTTGTACAAGTTTCTCATTGCGAGCACGTATGACTATATATGAAAAACATGCCTACATGATTAATAATCTTGATGTTCTGTCTTAATGCTATTTCAATTCTATCAATTGCCCAACTGTAATTTGTTCACCCAACACTTGTTATTGGAGAGTTACCACTAGTGTAGATAGCTGGGAACCCCGGTCCATCTCTCATCATCATATACTCGGTCCTATATGTCATTGGAAGTAGTATCAACTATTTTCTGGTGCCATTGCTCTCATATTACTGCCATCGCGTGTTATTCTTGTTACTACGGCTCTCATATTACTGCTGCTTTCACATCACCCCTGTTACTAGTGCTTTTCCAGGTGCAGCTGAATTGACAACTCAGTTGTTAAGGCTTATAAGTATTCTTTACCTCCCCTTGTGTCGAATCAATAAATTTGGGTTTTACTTCCCTCGAAGACTGTTGCGATCCCCTATACTTGTGGGTTATCAGGTCCCGAGGGTCCCACACCATTGGGGGGCGCCCCCCCTTGGCCGCGCCGCCATGTGGGGTGGGGCCCCCTTGGCTCCGCTCTGGCCCCTCTTCGGTGCTCTAGAACCTTCCGTGAAATATAAGATCGTGGGCATTAATTTCGTCCAATTCCGAGAATATTTCCTGTGTAAGATTTCTGAAACCAAAAACAGCAGAAAACAGGAACTGGCACTTCGGCATCTTGTTAATAGGTTAGTTCCGGAAAATGCATCAAAACGATATAAAGTATGAATAAAACATGTAGGTATTGTCATAAAACTAGCATGGAACATAAGAAATTATAGATACGTTGGAGACGTATCAGGGAACACTTGGGGGAGGGGTTTTCCCCCCTTCATGCGCCGGCCAAGGGGATGGTGGTCCCTAGGGGAAACCCTAGGCTGACCCCTCCACCTATATAAAGAGGGGAGGGGGTGGCCGGCTAAAGCCCCCCATCATCCAACCCTAGCCGCCCCCTTTCTACCTCCTCCATACGCTGCTCCGGCTTAGCCGAAGCCCTGCAGTAATTCTTCTTCACCACCACCACCACGCCGTCGTGCCGCTGGGATTCCGTGGAGATCTACCACTCCTCCGTTGCCCGCTGGAACGGGGAGAGGACGGGCTTCATCGACACCGTACGCGCGACCGAGTACGGAAGTGCTGCCGGATTGCAGCACCAGGACGATCGTCTACACCAACAACGAGATTAATCTCATATCCATCTCGTTGCTCCGATCTCATAGATTAGATCTTGGCTTTTCCATAGATTAGATCTTGGATTTATTTGTCTTTGCGGTAGGAAATTTTTTGTTTTCTATGCAACGAACCCATCAGGTAGGTGCTCTCACCCATTCGAAGATACTCATCGAATATATCAGCAGCCATTCCATACGATAGCATTTGAATAGTTGCGGAACATTTTTAGTAAGAGGTGAAGCCTAGCGTACATGTGGCATCAGGCCTGCATTGTAAGTACGGGTCGAAGTCTTTGATGCTCTGTAGAATGACCATAAATAGGTCCCTTGACATCATGTGCCGCCGCCGGAACAATTTTTCCGGGAACACCGGATCGGTGCGATCGAAGTAGTCCTTGTAGAGCCAGAGGTGCCCTTCCACTCTAGTGCGTGGTAGGTTTTTTTAGCGGCCCTCACATAGCCCCAGTATACCGGCGTCTGCCTGGCATTGTGCTGGTGGAGGCATGGTCTGCATCGTCGTCGGAAGAGGAGTCAATGACCTCATTGCGGAACTTTTCAAGCGATTTCCGCATGTCCATATGTGTTGGTAGCAACTGAGGATCAATGGTTGCCCACAATAGCGCCCAAAAATTGAATTAGAAACCTACCAGTGCAATTGACCAAACAGGTCCTGAACCGTCTTTTTAGCCCCCAAAGACGCAACATATGCGGCCAAGAATCTACCCCGACTCTGATCATGTTCTCCGATGTGGCGAGACCCAAACAAACGACATGTATTACGGCGGTACGGCGGGGTGGGGTTGAGGTGGCGGCGGCGGGGCAACAAAGAAGGGTAATATGAGAAAATCCGCGCGGTCAATTTCGCTGTCACTGACCTGCGTGACCGGGTTAAAATACAAGGACACTCAGTGCGACCATGGAGCGTCTACGGAGACGCAAACTCAACGCATATCTGGACCACGTTTGCGTCTCCGTGGACAACCCGGTCACTATGCGTCGGGCCGCTGGGCCTGGGTTTCGACCGTGCGATCCTAAACGATCGCTCCGTATCCGTTTGCGTCGTTCCATTAGAGATGCCCTAGGGAGCAGTGGAGAGCTGATGCGCCACTAGAGTAGGTTTGAAGAGCCGTTATTATTTGTTGCTTCCTAGCTGGTTAAGACTTCATCCTTTTTTACTTGTTAATTTGGGCCGTTTTTAGTGTCATTAGCTATGAAGGGACGAAAGTGTCATGAAGCCCGTAGGCTGAGCCATGGCAACAAGACCAATCCAGGTCAACACATTAACCTTTTTCTTGTTGTGCGCTGATTTATATCTGATAGTTTGCATTCCATTCAAGATAATCTAATATAGTTTGCAATGGTGGAACGGTCAACTCTAGTGTCCCCTATGATCAATTCATTCGTTCCCCGTTAAAAATCCTTGTGTCCCCTGAAATTGATTTATTCGTTCTTCTTTATTTTCCTGTTGCCTTTATAACAGATTGGAAGGGTGGATTCCTTGAATGTTTGTAGAGAAAGGAAGAGAAAACTGGAATGCAGCTCCAGGATGGACAAGTTAATAACATACCACTGTACTTTAGCATGTGCTTTTCGAGAATATATGATATGTTTGAGTTGAGCTATATGATTAGCCAGGCTGTGCCGCGTGCTCTGTGTTACATGGACCTAAGAACCAAATTTGGATTCATTTTTTCACTAGCCTTTTTGTGCTTAATACGTTGTCGTGTGCCGTTCCTGTAGTAGTTTCTGTACGAAACTATGAAACTGTACTACCACGTGAATCCGGAAAATCTTAGCATCATAGCGAATGCACGTCGCTGTGGAAAGCAAGATCGTGCAGGGCCGCAGATTTCAGGTAGAGCGGCGCCGCAAAGTAAACATGGTTTCACTTACTGTTTTGACATTCCATTACCGCCGTATGAATTCTGGAACGTAGCAGGTAAATCAGCGGTGTAGAGGATGATCCAAAGGTGTTAATCACAGTGCACGAGGGAGCAGGCAGTTCAGAGTTGTTGTACCTGGCCTGAAGCACTTGCAGTGTAATGAAAAGGCAATGCAAGAATATGGGCGTGCTCTTGGGCGAAGAAAACTATAATATGCAGTTCTTTACCTAGCCCGTCTGTTATGCGTATGGAAAAAATTAGAGAGAAGGCAGAAAACTGCTCTGCCTTTTTATAGAGAAAGCTCCGAAAAAAAAGAACAATCGATTCGTCGAAAAAAATTAAGGTCCCACCGAGACTTGAACTCGGGTTACAAGATTCAGAGTCTTGTGTCCTAACCACTAGACCATGGGACCATTTGTGAAGAAGGATTTTTGTTGTTTACCAAATTAAAAGCAACGTGCGATTGTTTGTCTCACTCAGATAAGTCCAGCAAGGCACAAAACTATTCGGCGGTTGATTGCACTCTGCTACGCCTCAACGCGACCACCTGACTGACAAAGCGATGCGAGATTGAGATATCTTTGTTTTCTCTCCTTGAGAGACGCATCCCGTTACTCGATTGTGCTTACAAAGTTGCTCTTATTTATAGTTGGACCCTCTGTACTTTCTACCATGCAAGCTAGTGCACTGTTTTAACAAGTTCCATTGTGCTCCAAATTTAGGTCTGAAATGGCTCACTCGGTTCGTTTGCGTCAGGGTACTATAGGTTCGTATTTTGGTGTACTTTTATCCACTTGAACCAAAACGGACCACCTCCGTCCGTCTAGATCATCGTGCCGCCAAAGATGTCCTAGGGACTGAATAAATGGATGTGTGAGGGTGATAGATCATAGATGGAGGGACATCACATCACATCCACACTCACTTACCATAGGAACAAAGGAGAAGTCGTCTTCCTTTTCTCTTACTTTCAAGAGCAAAATAAAATCCTCATTTTTCTTCCTCAAATGGGTGTCCCAGGCCTCACATGGCTAGAGGGTCTGGTCCAGCTCGCTGCATACAAAGTCAGGGCCTCAAAAGAGAGTGAACCGAATGATGATGCCGACATTCCGTCAAAAAATGGCATCTGTCTATCACTCTATCCTATCCATCCATGATCCTCATAGGACTGCACGACAACACAATTATGCCTTTCTACTCACAATGCACGTGCCAGTTTTGACACTGCCAGTAGTAGCAAACAACAACTCCTGAGGTGCTACTCATCTCGAATGTAAGATTAATGAAATCTGAACTGAATTTTGGAGCCATGTGCCTATGAACAAAATGGTGCATGTGGAACCAAAAACGCCATGGTTGCAATTTCGACAATGCTAGTAATCGCAAATAGCAAACTCCTGAGCACTACGGATATGGAAATCTGAACTGAATTTAGAACATGAACAAGATAGGCGTGCTCGCGATGTTACACTGAGAAGATTCCATAATCAGAGCGCCTACATTCACATGATTAGTATAGTATTCCACGGAACAGGGTTTTGGCATGTCAACCAAAGAAGGTCGGTACAGTCTACTTCGAAGTTGAGGATCGGATGGTCAATGTCAGACGGATGCACGGTCATGTGGTACCAGATCCAGACCATGGCCAAGATGTACACTGGACGATGAGATGTACGGAGTAATAGGCTAGAACTGTAGAACACCTGATCCATCTTGCGTGTGCTCAACTTTGGGTAACACTTGATGTTGCATGCATGTTTCAAGACCTTGCGCCATTGATGGTTAGAGCATCTCCACTCGTCCCCCCGAGGAGGTCCCCGGCGAGCGTTTTTTCCATCCGGACGGCGAAATTCGGCCCAGTCGCGCCCCCGGTTCCTCGTTTTCGTCCGGATTTGGGCCTAAATTCATCCGGCGATCCCACGCCCCCGGCCCCCCGGGGAGCTCTCGGGGACTCCGGACGAGTGAAAAGCGGGGAAGGGCCCGATCTGTCGGTGACTCAACGCACGAACCCCACCGCCACGTCGCTCAAAATCTCCCCCACCCCTCGTATCTCTCTCGCCGCCGGCACCACCCCGCCGGCTTGTTGCCCAGATTGCGCCGCCACTCCTTCCCCACCTGCCTATATTCCGCCGTGTTTGGACGACGGCCTATCTGGCTGCTCTTCCGCCGGCCTGTTTTCCGGCCTGCTTGCTCGTCGTCGCTCGCGGCTCGGGTTGCCTCGACCACGCCCGTCAGGTGTTCGTCCATTTGCCTCGCCGGCCATGGACTCGGACGAAGAGGAGGAGCAGATGTTCGTCGAGCTTATGCAAGAAGAGATGGCAGCAGCCGCCCAAGACGACGAGCACATGATGATCCTTGGTTGCTTGGCAAGCATGTACGCCGGACTGGCAACTCGTCGGCGTGGTGGGTCGGCACGAGGTCGCCGGAAGTGCAAGCCGAGACAGCGACTGGAGGGCTACTGCATGTTGTACGCCGACTACTTCGCCGACAATCCGTTGCACGGTGAGAGTGTTTTCCGGCGTCGTTTCAGGATGAGCAGAAAGCTATTTCTGCAAATTGTGTATGCCATCCGCCACTTTGATCCCTATTTCAGATGCAAGGCGGATTGCACCGGTTTGGTTGGATTTTCGTCACTGCAGAAGTGCACAGTGGCTATGAGGATGCCGGCGTATGGAGCTCCCGGTGATACTGCAGATGACTATCTTCGGATGGCGGAGTCCACCGCCCTTGATTGTTTCTACCGGTTCTCACAGGCCGTCATAGCAGTTGTTCGGGGACTATTACTTGAGATCACCCACCGTCGAAGACACTCAGAGGATCCTTGCAACAAATGAAGCTAGAGGTTTTCCAGGGATGCTTGGAAGCATTGATCGCATGCATTGGCAATGGAAGAACTGTCCGTTTGCGTGGCAGGGGAATGTACAAGGGTCACAAAAAGGCTGCACCGTGATACTTGAAGCGGTGGCTACCCATGATCTTTGGATTTGGCACTCTTTCTTTGGTATGCCTGGATCCAACAATGACATCAACGTCCTAAACTGCTCCCGGTCTTTTCCAAGCTTGTTGAGGGTCATGCTCCCCGGTGGACTATGTGATCAATGGTCGGCACTACAACAAAGGATACTACCTTGCAGACGGTATCTATCCAAAGTGGGCAACATTTGTGAAGACGATCTCCAACCCTAGCACCCCCAAACTTTGCGAGTTTGTCAAGAAACAAGAAGCTTGCCGAAAAGACGTCGAGCGAGCATTTGGTGTCCTACAGCAGAGATTTGCTGTCGTCCGGTTCCCCGCTATGACTTGGTCCAAAGATCAGATGCGGGAGGTGATGAACTGCTGTGTGTGCCTACACAACATGATTATTGAAGATGAGCGAAAGCATCCGGTTCCTCTGGCTGAGCAACAAGCACCATATGAGAGAGAGGGTCCTCTTGCACAGCCTAATCACCAGGTGCCTCCATCATGGGCCGCCTTCATTGCTATGCGCCAGGAGATTCGAGACTCTACAATGCACCAGCTGCTGCAAGATGATCTGGTGGAGCACATATGGAGGCTCCGAGGCAACACCAACGCCGACGCCAACTAGTCTGTCTTAATTTGTTTGAAAAATTGTGAAATTTGTGTGCTTCATTTGTTTCAGCACTTGTTAAACATTGTACTGTTATCGCCGAATTTGTTTCAGCAATTTTCGTCCTCTTGTTTGCCCAACTTGTTAAATTTTATGTTGAATTTGTTTGAAATATGTCAAATGGTCGAGGTTGGGGGTTTCCTGCCGGGGGGACGGCTGGAACTTCGGCGCTCCCCACGCCAAATCTTCATCCAATCCGGACGAAAATTTCGCCGGATTTGGGCGTGGGGAGCGCCAACGAGTGAGGATGCTCTTACCACCGGCCACCTGAATCTTGGTTGCCGTCGGTTCCGACAACCACGTTGGGTGGTGGCCGCAGGCCGCCACGTTATGTGGTAGCCGACCTCCACGGCTCCACCGCCGCTGCAGGCCGCCACCGGCCACAACCTTATGTCATCTTCGGCTCTTCGCCGCCACTGAGCCAAGCTGCGTTGCGTAGTTGCCGCCGTAGTTGCCGCCGGCCGTCCACGGTGCCTGATCGATCTTGGAAGGAACAAAAGGGAGCTTATTGTAAAGATACCTTAACTTAGTGTTTAGAGCATCTCTAGTAGACCCCCCATATCAGCCTATCCACGGTGTTAACTTGCCATCCCCAACAAATCTGCTAGCAGCCCATTCAAGTTTCAAATACTCCGTACGGTACCCAATAAATTATTGGACGTTCTCTTAATGGTTTCTTTGCAACAGGCTTATTGGCAATACCGTTTCTAGAGAATGTTAATAAATTCAAAAATCTCTTTCGCCGCCCAGTAGCTACGACCGTTTTTTAATCGGTACTATACTAGCTCTTTGGTTAGGTATTGGAGCAACATTACCCATTGATAAATCTTTGACTTTAGGCCTTTTTAGGTATTTTTTTGATTTATTCAACCGGATGGGGGCCAAACGCCATCGGCTCCTCCGCCTCCCAGCTGACGACAAATTGCACCCCCGCCAGCGATCAATCGGCCCAGCCGTGTGTAGATCGGGCAACCCCACCTCCCGCCGGCGACGCTGATGGCGGGGCACGGCTCCAACGGGCGCGGGGGTGGCCAGATTGGCCACGGCGGAAGCTCCACCCCTCCTCCCGCCGACGAGAAGACGGAGGCGGACAAGATCCGCTCCGACGCGGCACACATCCACCAGTGCCCGTCGAAGACGTTGGTGGTGAAGATGGAGGAAGACGACGAGCCGCCGCGCCTCCCTCGACCGAAGTTCGCGCCTGGCGACTACATCGACGACGCCTAGCTGGAGCGTCTCCTCCCGGCGATGCTGAGCTGAACGCAGGGCTCGCGCTCGGCGACTTCATCGAGGAGCGCAACCTTGACCCCGTCGTCGGCCTCGTCTCGCGCTCGAGCCAGCGCGACGTGGACAAGGCAGAGGAATGGCGGCGTGTCGCGGAGGAGCAGGGCAGGGTCTTCGTCTACCTTGGCAGCGACACGGAGTGATGAGGCCGCTCCGACACGCCACCGCCACGACATAGGGCTCCGGTGAGCATCCCGGAGCCGATTTTGAGTTCTAGGTTGCCGTGGCGGCGGATTTTAGCTCGAATTTAGCTAATTCGAGTTGCTTTTGTGTAATGTAGTCGAATTTAGCTCTATGTACGCATGAACTATCCAAATAAAATGCAATTCCGTCTTGCGCGCCATTTTTTTAATATGCACTTCTATATGCCAATTTCGATCTGGGGTTTGCAGTTTGCCACTTCTGCTAGAGATGCTCTTAGGCGGGCATGTTAGTTTAAACTTGACACTAGCCACGGTTATGATCTTGTGCATGGGATCCGGAACGAAGGGCTGAGGACGGCTGGATGCATGGATACACATTAGCCTAGGATGCATAGGACAAAAAAAAACTTTATTACGTCCCACACCCTGTGGGCCACGAAGGGCAACTGGGCCTTATAACAATCAGCCCGACTCAGTCCTGCTCATTTATCGTCGCACTGCACTTGTTTAGCCTGGATCAACAGGTGCAGGGGTGCAGAAATGTCTTCTTCATGTGATGGTCCAGAATTTCGCCTCATACCAAGTCAGGCATCGTCAGATCAGGCGGTTGAGGAAGAACATCAAACACACG
This sequence comes from Lolium perenne, assembly GCF_019359855.2. NCBI lineage: Eukaryota > Viridiplantae > Streptophyta > Magnoliopsida > Poales > Poaceae > Lolium > Lolium perenne. The sequence goes on along the minus strand of NC_067250.2, from coordinate 295,877,009 downwards.
AGTACGATTTGGTTGTAGTTTGATTTTTTTGATGGAGATTTGGTTGTACTTTGAGTCAACAATGCCTCCACATTTTGCTATCCATGTATGGAAGGTTGGGATATATTTTTTCCTTTTGAGATGACTGAAGGTTCCAACCGAGGAGTGCAAAGTACGTGTTGTTCCTTCACTTTGAGAAAACGTTTCACATGCTCCGGTGAGGAGGAGAGCCGTTGGACGCCACACGGTAGGAAATACTCCCTCCGTCCCGTGGAAAGTGTCGGAGGCATAGAACAAATCCGCTCGGGAGGATCTCGGGGAGGCAGCATCAAATCCAGCACCAACACTGTGATTGCAGCTCCGCCGTGCCGCCACCACGACAGACCCAGCACCACCGCCGCGCTTGGAACTCCGCCATCCACCACCACGACTGGAGCTCCGCCGCCGGAGGGAAAAGTCCCAATTTTAGCTCCACCTTGGTGGACACGAGAGGAAGAGGGCGGCCGGAGCTCTACCGTGACGTGCATCCAACAACGCCTCCTCGAAAGATCCAACACCATCACCGAGATTGGAGCTCCTCCATGCACCACCGCGACTGGAGCTCCGCCGCCGGTCGCTAAAAGTCCCAATTTTAGCTGGACCTCGCTGGGCATGAGAGGAAGAAGCGACCGCGACGCCAGATAAGGAGAGGGATCTGGCGGAGTGGGGAGGGGATCGGGTTGCGGGCGCCGGCGGTGTGGGGAGGGGAGCGGGTGGCGGGCGCCGGCGGCGTGGGGATGGAGGGTAGCGGGCGCCATCGAGGAGAGCGGGTGGCGGCGTGAGGAAGGAGGGGCTCGGTTGTGCGGTCGGGACGCCAGACAGGACCATCTCTTTGGTCGGGAAAAACTGAGGGACGTTTTCGAAAAAATACCGGCCCGACACTCTCCGCGGGACGGAGGGAGTAACAGTGAAGGTCGATCGCTAGGTAGCACAGTCCATTAATTATTGGTCTGTGCTATGTTGCACAACAAACAGATAGTTCTTTCAGCAAATTTATATGTAAGGTCAATTGTTATTTTAACACAGTGTCGGATTAATTGCTTATGTACATTGGCGAAGAAAAACTCTAGTATTCCTTCTCGGTGACGGAGCCAAAAAAATGGCTTGGAGGGGGCCAATTGAACATTAGCTTTGTTGGAGGGGGGCATATAGCCAATTTATATCAAAATTTGGGACCAATATGCATACAATATAGGAGATCTTTCAGAAAAATTCCGGGGGCCATGACACTGGCTATCCCCCTGCTAGCTCTGTCCGTGTTCCGTGTTCCTTCTCTTCAAATGGGAATTACTAATTTGTTATGATCTCATTTGCTATTGTTTTATGGCAAGTACTTACATTACCATTGAATTAAGCTTTCCTCAATCACATGTGAGCCAGCGTGAACAAACGTTACGTTGAATCCACAAACAGAGAGAGCCGCGTGTCTACGAAGCCAAATCGACGTTGCAAGCCAGACGAGGATACACATCTGGGTTGGAGAATGCTCGTCGTCTGATTGAATGATGGCGAGGACACTTAGAAGATATGCACATGCTAGGTTTACCCCTCTCCAAGCAAATTTAAGCTTGCCAACCCCCCGATTGTTGTACTGGTTGTTCTTGTGCCTACACAACAGCCATCCTTATAATTTACACTAAACTCGTATGCTTCTATATCACTTATTACCCACTCAAAAAAGTCATATTTCCAATATGTAGTTACCATGGTTAACTAAAAAAATCTAGTACTTCCTCCGACTCTAAATACTTGCAGATTCAATGAATCTAGATATATTTTAACCTAAATTTTCCATAAATCTAAAACAAGTATTTAGAGACAAAGAGAGTACTAATATTAAGTGTAGCTTTTTTTACTGCACATTAAAATACACTTATGTTTAGTTGAATATAAATATATTTTCTAAGAAAATATGTTATTTTTCTTATGTATTGGCATAGGCTAAAGATTGCATGCCTCATTTTTTTGCCATTACATTAAGTTTTAAGTAGAATTAATATTTTCGGAGACATATCCATTGAGTATAGAATATCAAATGTCTTAGTAGAGGTTTCCAGTATCGTTATGTCAGTAAATTTATAGAAACTTCTAATATGTAAGTTGAAATGTTAGCTTGGCTCCCTAGCTTTTTTCGTGGTCAAGTGCATATCCCAAGTTATATTGTGTTCAATAAAAATCCGACAAAAAATACATTCTTTGTACTAGATATTGAGATAGAAGGACCTAAAGTAACCACCAATAATTATAAAAAAATATTACAGATTTTACAACATTCACATACATATGATTTGATCCGTTAGGCTCACCGAAATACATAACTGAAAACTTAGTTATAGTAGCTTTCGTTACAACCAGTACGACTCCCACGGCAGACCCCCCACCCCCCCCCCCCCCCCCAACCAATGTACATCATATATATGTTTAGGGCAATCTGGGAACACTTCGTAGGCAGTGTGCGGCCTCGGGGCCGGCGTGGATGTCTGAGCGGCTGCTCCGGGTGTTCACCTCCGCGTGTTGAGGTGTATGGGTGTTGAGTTTGGTCGCCAGGGTGATTTGGTTGTCGACTCGTGTGGAGGGCGCGGCCTCGGCCCTAGCGTGGTGCGCTTGTGTTATATGATTTTCTACCAGGTTGTCTTATAAACTGTCGAACCCTTTTATACTTAATTAATCATAGGCATGATCGGAAAGAAGAAAGGAAAAAAGGAGAAAAAGGAAAAAAAAACTCTCGGGAAAGTTCAAACGGAGGCCGAGCTACATGTAACCTTTTACTTATTACAAACATTCGTGTTTCAAAGATTCAAAAAATTAAAAAAAAAAACTGCAGATAGCTAATGATGTATACTACACTACAATAGTGTAAATTCTTAATACAAATTATTTCATATTCTAGGTTATACAAAAATAATAAATTCTGACAAATTTTATAGTGAATGATGCATATTTCAAGGCTATAAAATTGATGGCGTGTAACTCACACGTTCGTTGGGAACCCCAAGAGGAAGGTATGATGCGCACAGCAGCAAGTTTTCCCTCAGAAAGAAACCAAGGTTTATCGAACCAGGAGGAGCTAAGAAGCACGTTGAAGGTTGATGGCGGCGGGATGTAGTGCGGCGTAACACCAGGGATTCCGGCGCCAACGTGGAACCTGCACAACACAACCAAAGTACTTTGCCCCAACGAAACAGTGAGGTTGTCAATCTCACCGGCTTGCTGTAACAAAGGATTAACCGTATTGTGTGGAAGATGATTGTTTGCAGAAAACAGTAGAACAAGTATTGCAGTAGATTGTATTTCAGTAAAGAGAATTGGACCGGGGTCCACAGTTCACTAGAGGTGTCTCTCCCATAAGACAAACAACATGTTGGGTGAACAAATTACAGTTGGGCAATTGACAAATAAAGAGGGCATGACCATGCACATACATATCATGATGAGTATAGTGAGATTTAATTGGGCATTACGACAAAGTACATAGACCGCCATCCAACTGCATCTATGCCTAAAAAGCCCACCTTCAGGTTATCATCCGAACCCCCTCCAGTATTAAGTTGCAAAGCAACAGACAATTGCATTAAGTATGGTGCGTAATGTAATCAACAACTACATCCTTAGACATAGCATCAATGTTTTATCCCTAGTGGCAACAGCACAACACAACCTTAGAACTTTCTCACATCGTCCTGTGTGTCAATGCAGGCATGAACCCACTATCGAGCATAAGTACTCCCTCTTGGAGTTACAAGCATCTACTTGGCCAGAGCATCTACTAGTAACGGAAAGCATGCAAGATCATAAACAACACGTAGATATAACTTTGATAATCAACATAACAAGTATTCTCTATTCATCGGATCCCAACAAACGCAACATATAGAATTACCGATAGATGATCTTGATCATGTTAGGCAGCTCACAAGATCCGACAATGATAGCACAATGGGGAGAAGACAACCATCTAGCTACTGCTATGGACCCATAGTCCAGGGGTAGACTACTCACACATCACACCGGAGGCGACCATGGCGGCGTAGAGTCCTCCGGGAGATGATTCCCCTCTCCGGCAGGGTGCCGGAGGCGATCTCCCGGATCCCCGAGATGGGATCGGCGTTGGCGGCGTCTCCGGAAGGTTTTCCGTATCGTGGTTCTCAGACCGGGGTTTCACACGGAGGCTTTAAGTAGGCGGAAGGGCAAGTCAGAGGCGGCACGGGGGCCCAAACCACGTGCCGGCGCGGCCAGGGGTGGGGCCGCGCCGCCCTAGGGTTTGGCCACCCCGTGGCCCCTCTTCGTTTCGTCTTCGGACTTCGGAAGCTTCGTGGAAAAATAGGCCCCCGGGCTTTGATTTCGTCCAATTCCGAGAATATTTGCGTACTAGGAGTTCGGAACCCAACAACAGCAGAACACAGCAACTGGCACTTCGGCATCTTGTTAATAGGTTAGTTCCAGAAAATGCACGAATATGACATAAAGTGTGCATAAAACATGTAGATAATATCAATAATGTGGCATGGAACATAAGAAATTATCGATACGTCGGAGACGTATCAGCATCCCCAAGCTTAGTTCTGCTCGTCCGAAGGTAAAACGATAACACAGTATAATTTCTGAGTGACATGCCATCATAATCTTGATCATACTATTTGTAAAGCATATGTAGTGAATGCAGCGATCAAAACAATGTATATGACATGAGTAAACAAGTGAATCATAAAGCAAAGACTTTTCATGAATAGCACTTCAAGACAAGCATCAATTAAGTCTTGCATAAGAGTTAACTCATAAAGCAATAATTCAAAGTAAAAGCATTGAAGCAACACAAAAGAAGATTAAGTTTCAGCGGTTGCTTTCAACTTGTAACATGTATATCTCATGGATATTGTCAACATAGAGTAGTATAATAAGTGCAATAAGCAAGTATGTAGGAATCAATGCACAGTTCACACAAGTGTTTGCTTCTTGAGGTGGAGAGAAATAGGTGAACTGACTCAACATTGAAAGTAAAAGAATGGTCCTCCATAGAGGAAAAGCATCGATTGCTATATTTGTGCTAGAGCTTTGATTTTGAAAACATGAAACAATTTTGTCAACGGTAGTAATAAAGCATATGCATCATGTAAATTATATCTTATAAGTTGCAAGCCTCATGCATAGTGTACTAATAGTGCCCGCACCTTGTCCTAATTAGCTTGGACTACCGGATCATCACAATGCAATCGTTTTAACCAAGTGTCACAAAGGGGTACCTCTATGCCGCTTTGTACAAAGGTCTAAGGAGAAAGCTCGCATTGGATTTCTCGCTATTGATTATTCTTCAACTTAGACATCCATACCGGGACAACATAGACAACAGATAATGGACTCCTCTTTTATGCATAAGCATGTAACAACAATTAATAATTTTCTCATTTGAGATTGAGGATATATGTCCAAAACTGAAACTTCCACCATGGATCATGGCTTTAGTTAGCGGCCCAATGTTCTTCTCTAACAATATGCATGCTTAACCATAAGGTGGTAGATCTCTCTTACTTCAGACAACACGGACATGCATAGCAACTCACATGAAATTCAACAATGAATAGTTGATGGCGTCCCCAGTGAACATGGTTATCGCACAACAAGCAACTTAATAAGAGATAAAGTGCATAATTACATATTCAATACCACAATAGTTTTTAAGCTATTTGTCCCATGAGCTATATATTGCAAAGGTGAATGATGGAATTTTAAAGGTAGCACTCAAGCAATTTACTTTGGAATGGCGGAAAATACCATGTAGTAGGTAGGTATGGTGGACACAAATGGCATAGTGGTTGGCTCAAGTATTTTGGATGCATGAGAAGTATTCCCTCTCGATACAAGGTTTAGGCTAGCAAGGCTTATTTGAAACAAACACAAGGATGAACCGGTGCAGCAAAACTCACATAAAAGACATATTGAAAACATTATAAGACTCTACACCGTCTTCCTTGTTGTTCAAACTCAATACTAGAAATTATCTAGACCTTAGAGAAACCAAATATGCAAACCAAATTTTAGCATGCTCTATGTATTTCTTCATTAATGGGTGCAAAGCATATGATGCAAGAGCTTAATCATGAGCACAACAATTGCCAAGTATCACATTACCCAAGACATTAATAGCAATTACTACATGTATCATTTTCCAATTCCAACCATATAACAATTTAACGAAGGAGAAACTTCGCCATGAATACTATGAGTAGAAACCAAGGACATACTTGTCCATATGCTACAGCGGAGCGTGTCTCTCTCCCATAAAGTGAATGCTAGGATCCATTTTATTCAAACAAAACAAAAAACAAAAACAAACCGACGCTCCAAGCAAAGCACATAAGATGTGATGGAATAAAAATATAGTTTCAGGGGAGGAACCTGATAATGTTGTCGATGAAGAAGGGGATGCCTTGGGCATCCCCAAGCTTAGACGCTTGAGTCTTCTTAATATATGCAGGGGTGAACCACCGGGGCATCCCCAAGCTTAGAGCTTTCACTCTCCTTGATCATGTTGCATCATACTCCTCTCTTGATCCTTGAAAACTTCCTCCACACCAAACTCGAAACAACTCATTAGAGGGTTAGTGCACAATAAAAATTAACATATTCAGAGGTGACACAATCATTCTTAACACTTCTGGACATTGCATAATGCTACTGGACATTAGTGGATCAAAGAAATTCATCCAACATAGCAAAAGAGGCAATGCGAAATAAAAGGCAGAATCAAAACAGAACAGTTCGTATTGACGAATTTTAAAATGGCACCAGACTTGCTCAAATGAAAATGCTCAAATTGAATGAAAGTTGCGTACATATCTGAGGATCATGCACGTAAATTGGCTTAATTTTCTGAGCTACCTACAGGGAGGTAGACCCAGATTCGTGACAGCAAAGAAATCTGGAACTGCGCAGTAATCCAAATCTAGTACTTACTTTTCTATCAACGGCTTAACTTGGCACAACAAAACACAAAACTAAGATAAGGAGAGGTTGCTACAGTAGTAAACAACTTCCAAGACACAAAATAAAAACAAAGTACTGTAGGTAAAAACATGGGTTGTCTCCCATAAGCGCTTTTCTTTAACGCCTTTCAGCTAGGCGCAGAAAGTGTGCATCAAGTATTATTAAGAGACGGTGCATTCTCAGCGGGGTATGGAGTTTTCTCAACCAGGCATAGTATATTAGATACATAAGTTTTAGCATCTCCCTTTTCATTAGTCTTAGGTGTGCTACTCTCATCAAACAAATTTTCAGGAACAAGCCAAGCATAGTTATTTTCTAGTGCATCATTCATAGCTAAGAGTTTACATGGTATTGGTGCTTTGATCTCCCCACCATCATCAATATTATTAGTGTATCTTATTCTATCCATGTCCATCTTTTCAAGGAGACTAACAAAATTGGTGTAAGAACCAAGCATATTAAATTTAGCAAAGACCTTTCTAGCTTCTCTTGCTAGACCACCAAATTCTCTAAGAAGGGTTTCTAAAACAAAATCTTTCTTTTCCCCTTCTTCCATATCACCAAGTGTGAGAAACATGTGTTGGATTATAGGATTAAGATTAACAAATTTAGTTTCCAACAGGCGAACTAAATGCGCAGCAGCAATTTCATAAGTAGGCGCAAGGTCTACCAAATGTCTATCTTCAAAATTTTCAATGGTACTAACATGATTGAAGAATTCTTCTATATTATTTCTCCCAACTATAGACCCGCGTCCTACCGGTATGTCTTTTGTGGTAAAATTAAAAGGAAACATGATGAATTAAGTAAAGTAAATGCAAGTAACTAATTTTTTTTTTGTGTTTTCGATATAGCAAACAAGATAGCAAGTAAAGTAAAACTAGCAACTATTTTTTTTGTATTTTGATTTAGTGCAGCAAACAAAGTAGTAAATAAAACTAAGCAAGACAAAAACAAAGTAAAGAGATTGAGAAGTGGAGACTCCCCTTGCAGCGTGTCTTGATCTCCCGGCAACGGCGCCTTAAAAATATGCTTGATGGCGTGTAACTCACACGTTCGTTGGGAACCCCAAGAGGAAGGTATGATGCGCACAGCATCAAGTTTTCCCTCAGAAAGAAACCAAGGTTTATCGAACCAGGAGGAGCCAAGAAGCACGTTGAAGGTTGATGGCAGCGGGATGTAGTGCGGCGCAACACCAGGGATTCCGGCGCCAACGTGGAACCTGCACAACACAACCAAAGTACTTTGCCCCAACGAAACAGTGAGGTTGTCAATCTCACCGGCTTGCTGTAACAAAGGATTAACCGTATTGTGTGGAAGATGATTGTTTGCAGAAAACAGTAGAACAAGTATTGCAGTAGATTGTATTTCAGTAAAGAGAATTGGACCGGGGTCCACAGTTCACTAGAGGTGTCTCTCCCATAAGACAAACAGCATGTTGGGTGAACAAATTACAGTTGGGCAATTGACAAATAAAGAGGGCATGACCATGCACATACATATCATGATGAGTATAGTGAGATTTAATTGGGCATTACGACAAAGTACATAGACCGCCATCCAACTGCATCTATGCCTAAAAAGTCCACCTTCAGGTTATCATCCGAACCCCCTCCAGTATTAAGTTGCAAAGCAAATGCATGCTTGCATTAAGTATGGTGCGTAATGTAATCAATAACTACATCCTTAGACATAGCATCAATGTTTTATCCCTAGTGGCAACAGCACAACACAACCTTAGAACTTTCTCACATCGTCCTGTGTCAATGCAGGCATGAACCCACTATCGAGCATAAGTACTCCCTCTTGGAGTTACAAGCATCTACTTGGCCAGAGCATCTACTAGTAACGGAAAGCATGCAAGATCATAAACAACACGTAGATATAACTTTGATAATCAACATAACAAGTATTCTCTATTCATCGGATCCCAACAAACGCAACATATAGAATTACAGATAGATGATCTTGATCATGTTAGGCAGCTCACAAGATCCGACAATGATAGCACAATGGGGAGAAGACAACCATCTAGCTACTGCTATGGACCCATAGTCCAGGGGTAGACTACTCACACATCACACCGGAGGCGACCATGGCGGCGTAGAGTCCTCCGGGAGATGATTCCCCTCTCCGGCAGGGTGCCGGAGGCGATCTCCTAGATCCCCCGAGATGGGATCGGCATTGGCGGCGTCTCTGGAAGGTTTTCCGTATCGTGGTTCTCGGTACTGGGGGTTTCGTCACGGAGGCTTTAAGTAGGCGGAAGGGCAAGTCAGGAGGCGGCACGGGGGGCCCAAACCACAGGCCGGCGCGGCCAGGGGTGGGGCCGCGCCGCCCTAGGGTTTGGCCACCCCGTGGCCCCTCTTCGTTTTGTCTTCGGACTTCTGGAAGCTTCGTGGAAAAATAGGCCCCTGGGCTTTGATTTCGTCCAATTCCGAGAATATTTCCTTACTAGGATTTCTGAAACCAAAAACAATGAAAACAAAGAATCGGCACTTCGGCATCTTGTTAATAGGTTAGTTCCAGAAAATGCACGAATATGACATAAAGTGTGCATAAAACATGTAGATAACATCAATAATGTGGCATGGAACATAAGAAATTATCGATACGTCGGAGACGTATCAAAAATTTATCAGATTTTTCCTAGAATACAAATTAGTTTGCATTGTGAATTTACATCATTGTAGCATACATCCACTAGTGGAGACAGGGCATTCAGTCGCGGCCCGTAACGGGCTCTAGTCCCGGTTTGGCAACCGGAACTATACATGCGGGACTAAAGGCGAAACCTTTAGTCACTGCCCCATTACCAGCCGGGATAAATGGCCCTACACGTGGCCGCGATACAGGGTTTGGGCTGGAGAACCTTTAGTTCCGGCCCGTAATACCAGCCACGACTAAATATTACGTATTTTCAATAATTATGTTTTTCATTTTCCAAATTTCTTTTTCCTATTTTTTTTCTTTTTTCTTTTTGTTTGACTTGTTAATTTCTCATTTGGACCATTTTTAATACTAATTATATTTAATCTGTAGTCAAATTGTAGACTTGATCATCACTTTTCGGCCGGTCACCCATCCGCACACTCCTCCACCCTCAGCATGCTTAACTCCTCGGTTCTTTCCTGTTGCGCTCCCGCGAATGTGATTGTACCTTGTTGTAAATACTACCATATCAATCCTATTAACTCTTATAGCATTATGTCAGATTTCTATATTTATTGAAACTAAAAATAATCTGTAAACCGCAATTGGACAAATAATATATGCTTTATTATTAGAAAATGTGACTGATTTGAATATGAAATAATTATGTTTTTATTCATTTATTATTATTATTATTATCAAATAATATATGCATTACTCATATAATATGGCCAAATAATTAATATCTTGAAATCTATAAACCGCAATTGGACAAATAATATATGCTTTATTATTAGAAAAATGTGAGTGATTTGAATATGAAATAATTATGTTTTTATTCATTTATTGTTATTATCAAATAATATATGAATTATTCATATAATATGGCCAAATAATTAATATCTTGAAATCTACCGCAATTGGACAAATAATAAATGCTTTATTATTAAGAAATGTGAGTGATTTGAATATGAAATGTTCAACACCCGCGCTAGGGTCGGTGAACTCGCAGTCCAAGCCGACGCACTTGGTCGTTGCAGCGTCGAGAAAATCCCTCTTCACGTCGCGTATCCTCTTCTCCACCCTTCTTGCACAGAGCGCGACCGTGACCTTGAAAGCCATCCCTTCAGCCATGAGGTGGTACACCCGAGTCCGAGGAGTCGGGTCGCGCGCGAGGTGCTCCATCGACGAAGAGGGAGAGAGCTTTTGCAATGGTGGAGGAGAGGAGGATGAAGAGAGTGTGTGTGTGGCAATGGTGAAGAATGGTGGAGCATATAAAGCATGGGAAGATGAAGATGAACAGGCCGGGCCAGCCAACGGTGATCAATTCCCGTGGCTGGCCACGCCGGCGCCGGCGGCTCTGATTCCGCGCGACGCTCGATTTCGACGCCGGCCAGTAATGGCGATGCGCGTGATCAACTTCCGCGGGAACGAAGCGTTTGACTTTAAGTCCCGGTTTGGGATATGCGGCGGGAATGAAGGGTGTACCGCAGACGCCTCGCACCGCAAAACCCTTTAGTCTCGGTCTGAGATACGAGCCGGGACCATTGGGTCCTAACGAACTGGAACCTTTAGGTGTTGTACGCTGCAGCGTTTATAGGGCGACGTGGTCAGCCGTTGGGCAGGGCCGGGACCAAAGGTGCCTGACCAAAGGCTTGTTTTCTACTAGTGATCATTGGCTACCCGTAGAATTTTGTTTATTTTTTGAACTTTAAGATACAAATTCTAAGTGTTTGAAAATAAAAAGGTACATGTAACTCGGCCTTCAAAATGCCACACACGAAAATTACCCTGCTTTGTAAGAAGGATCCTGAACAACTGTACGCCGGAAACTCCCAGTTCTAAGTTCTAACAGTGAAGACCAGAAACAAGATAAGCAGACTGCGGAATAGTTTAGCTATTACAAGCCCCAGTGGGAGTAACTACAGCATCAAGCCACCTTATCCTACTCCATTCTTCGGGCTAACCAGCAACTGGATTCTTCTCGCCATCAACTTCAATTTTCCCAGCGCTGTACTCCATTTACCCTCAGCCATTGCCGGCAATCTGATGGTCAACTCAGAAAGAAAAGAGATGAATCTGCAAATGTACTAAGCGAAGAAGAACAAATCTCGGTGTCGAAGATAAGATCGTTGGGTCAGCCAAACAGACCATGCTAAAGCTTCCAAAAAAAAAATGGCCAGTAAATTAATTGAAAAAATTAGGTCCCACCGAGACTTGAACTCGGGTTACAAGATTCAGAGTCTTGTGTCCTAACCACTAGACCATGGGACCTTTGCTGTGTAGAATGCGACATTAAACAATAACAATCTCTACCGTTTCGTAAGACGCTAACACTGGTTGAGATAAGACACAAAACTATTAGGCCGCTGATTGCACACTCTACTACGCGACCGCCTCCGGGGTCATCCTTTACGATCCCGTGACTGACTCGATGGTGCTTACAGAGTTGCGCTTACTTGTAGCGTCGAGGGCATTCTGCATTGCGTGCATACGCGCACACCACGCACATACACAAACACTTACAAGTGTGGACTGGAGTCGTGGAGCCTGAAAAAATACCGAAGTAACGGCATGAGTCCCGCTACCTCCTGTAGTCCTGCCGAAACAGTATTTTAGATTTGCTAGTTCTTGTTTACCTCACCGTATTTATGGGGATGGAAGCGGATTACCTTCAATCCTAAAAAATCCTCAATAATCCGTTTACTTTACCGGGTTAAATGAGATAATCTCGAGATGTCCTCACATATGCTCCATTTTATTGTCTAGCCTAAAAACTCTCCATCATACTACTGTACTTTTGGGGGAAATTACTTAAGTGAATTAGAGGAGATTGCGTGAACACCAAGTCTCTTCCATTCCCACGTGCCTTGGGGTAGAAATACATGAGAAATAAAAAAAGGTCTTAATGTGACACATAGAGCGTCAAACATATTGATGCAATTCTCGATAAACCACGTATTGGCTCTTCTGTTGTCGCTGCCCAATTTCCACAACACGGGGAGTAGGGATGTAAATAGATCGGATCAGACCGGATTTTGCTGTTACCATATCCTATATCATGTTTTCATGACTGATTCGAAGTGGATCGAATTATGACCAGTTACGGATTCAAATCCGAAATTGTGAGACCATGGATTTGGAACAGAAATAGAGTGGATTCGCGGCGGAAACAAATTAATCGGATACGTAGGCGCATAAGAAGGTCCGGAAACCATAGAACCAAAAATAGCTAATAAAATGAGTTCAATAAAACACTCATGTTTGATAAAGTGACTATATATTTGAGCTATTGTTTAATGGACAAACTCAGAAAGTCATTAATACTGCTCTATTAGCTTTGATGTTTTGGATTAATATCGGATTATTCAGATGAAAAGTACCGAGTAATCCTAAATAATTTGCGGAGATATCTGGGTTCTATTTAGCATACTATATCTTTCTTTACTGTATCCGGCGTCAAGTTCAAAATCGGATGTCCTTATCCGTAATATTCTTTCAAACCAAATACGGATATGAAAACGAATTCGGTGCAGTAATTATCATTTACAGCCCCCCTACTAGGGAGAAAGGAACAGGTACTACCATATTTGCGTCGTCGCCTTGTCTGTTCCCTTGAACCAGACCAACCGAGCTCCATTTTTCGACGCCACACTGCCTCCTCCACTTGCGCGCGTGCGTTTCACTCTCAACCTCATCCCTTTCGCGTGAAAAATTGAAAGAGATCTGGCGATGGGGCCGGCCGGAGATCTGAGCGCGACGGAGGAATCATCATCGGCGATCGGCGTGGGGGCGGAGGAGCAGATGCCCAAATCCCCCCGGAGAGAGATCGGTGATGCCTGGTGCGTGCGTGCTATGCTAATACTGTCTTGTCACCAATGGCCAATCCAATTGGGCGTGCGTGCGATGGACGGAGACCGGGAATAAATCCTCGAATCTGCCTACTAGCTTCGTAGTACATAGACATGATCCACGCCTCTTGGGAGGACCATTGGGCCAAGCACGCCCGATTGGGGGAGGTAGACTGATGGATGGACACTTGGACTGAGGAGGGCGCCACCACTAAGGCCTGAAGAAATGGATGTGCGAGTGTGATAGATGGAGGGCATCAGAGCATCTCCAGTCGCGTCCCCTAAACCGCGCCGGATCGAGCGTTTGGGGGACGTGTTTTGTTCGTGCCGCGTTTGGGGGACGTCGCTCCCCAGCCGCGTCCCCCAAACGCCGCCCCCAAATGAATATTTGTGCACGAAAATAAAGGTTTTCATTCAATTTTGATTATATATTACAAAGTTTGAATGAAAACGGCTAGATTTCATCTAAACCTAGACTACTGACCGCCCGGCGGCGCGTTCGACGGCCCCGCCCCGTCGTCGCCTCCCCTACGCCGCAGCTCCTCCTGCGCGCGCCTCCTCTCCTTGCGTTCGGCGGTGGCCAGATGGTGCCGCTCCCGCCGTGCGTCCTCCGCCGTCCCCTGGCTGCGCCGCCCGGAGGGGAGAGCTCGATGGCGCGACGAATATGCGCCTCTTCGAGGGCACGGGCGTCGTCCCGGAGCTTCTTCTCCGACTCGAAGGACTCGACGAGGGCGCGTTGCCGATCGGCCGTCTCGTCCGGGTGCGGGCGTCGTCGTCGGACCGGCCGAACTCCTCGTCGTCGTCGTCCTCCACCTCGGTCTCCTCCGCCTCGGCCTCCTCCTCCTCCATTGGCGCCTCCTCCTCCACATCTGTTCGCGCCTCCATCATCGCCGCCGCAAACGCGTCTGCCGCCGCCAATCGCTTCCGCCCGCCTCCCCATAGCGCCGTAAGCGCCGCCTCCCGCCGTCGACGCTCCTCCGCCGTCGCTGGCTGAGCTCGATCGACTCACGCCGCCGGCGCTCGATCGAGTCACGCCGTTCACGAACAGCCGCCGCTTATCGCGCCGCGCCGGCGCTCGTCGCCCCATCGCCGCTCCATCTCCTCCCGCACGGCGCCGTCGCGCCTCTTGTCCCGTCGAGGCGTCGAACGCCGCAACGGTGTCGCACCGTCGCCCTCGCCACGCCCGCCGCCGCGGCCTCCTCACCGCGGAGGCGGGGGCGAGAACGCCGCTAGATCCGCCGCCGCCGCGCCTCACACCGCCGCGGGCCTCCTCTCGAGTGCCTCCTCGAGTGCCGCACGCCGCCGCCGGCTCGTCAATGGAGGAGACGGCGGTGGAGGAAGTGGCCATCGCCGGGCGGTTCGCCATTGCCACCGGTGATGGAGGAGACGGCCGTGGAGCGACGAGGGCTGTGTTTGTTGCCGGCGGGGTGTGGTGGCTACCATTGATGAGCCGGGAGACCTTTTATAGACGCCGCGTCGGAAGAAAGCGCGGAACGTACGAGAAGAGGCAGAAGATCGCGCGGAACGGCGGTGGCGTGCGAACGCCGGCGACGCGTGGAGGTCGCGCAAAGACCGACGAGACGTCTCGCCTGCCCCTCCGTCGCCATTAAGGCAAAGATGCCGCTGCGCGCGAATAACTTCCGTCGCGAGGTAGGCGACGGTTAGGTTTAAATTAACTGTGCCGCTGACGCGTCGGCCCCGCGCCTCCTCGCCTCTCTTTTCGTTGTGTCCGGCGTCCCCGGAGCGTCCCCTGTGGGACGGGGACGGGCTCGGGGCGCCGGACACCGTATCGGGCCGCGCCGGACAAAAATGGGCTTTGGGGGACGCGGCTGGAACGCTTTTTTTGTCCGGCGCGCCCCAAATCCCTTTGGGGGACGGTTTGGGGGACGGACTGGAGATGCTCTCACATCAGTCTTATTCTTTGCATACGCAATTTCCACCATCACTCATTCACTCGGAACAAACAAAGAAGGGGCCGACTTCTTTTTCTTGGTTTTCCAAAGGAAAATAAATCCTCACTTTCTACCTCTTTGTAGATGCAATTTTCACAAGGGCGAGCGAGTCGGATGTGGGGTCCCAGGCCTCACATGGGGGTTTGGTTGCTGGGCTGGTCCAGCTCTCCCCTCTCTGGATGCAAAGTTGGTCACTGCCTCAAAAGAGAGGGAATGATGATGCCTACATACATTCCTCCAAAGATGGCTTCTGTCTGCCCCTGGGTCTACCCCATCCATCCATGATCCTCATGGGATTGCACCACAATGCCTTTTATACTGGTGCTAGTATTGGCAATACCTGTTTTCACAAATAGCAACTCATCCCCTGGCATCAGGGAGCTGCTGATTTGGAATGCAAGATCAATAATATCTCAACTGAATTCTGGAGCCATGCCAAGGACCAAAAGGGTTCATGTGGAACCAGGAAAGCCATGGTTGCCTGTTTTGGCAATGCCAGCAACTTGAAATAGCAACTCCTGAGGTGCTACCGATTTGGAAGTGAGGCTTTGAAGATCAACAAAACCTGAACTGAATTTAGAATTTGGAAGCAAGGTTATGAAGATCAACAAAAGCTGAACTGAATTTAGAATTTGAACGAGACAGGCATGGTCGACGACACTATGCGACAAAGACACCGACAGGATTAGTTTTGACAATGCCCAGAATTTAGAATTTGGAAGCAAGGATGTGCAGGTCGATAAAGTCTGAACTGAACTCCGAATACACACAAGACAGGCATTGCTTGACGACGATGCTAGGCGGCAAAGAGTCCATAATCAAAGGGCCTACATTCACAGGATTAGTGTTCCACGGAAAATAGTTTTGGCACGTTCACCAAACCAGAGGGCTGGTACTGGTCTCTACTTCGAAGTTGATACCACATGGCAAGATCATTATTAGAATGGTACATGGTACATTATTAGAAAGAGCTACGCATGATCTATGTGCTTCCAGTTCCAGGTCTCATAAAAAAACTAGTAGGAGAAAAAAGGGATTGCAGAAACATACGCGCGAGCCGCTCTCTTCAGAACTCAACTTCCACCGAGCCGACGGACGCGATTCCGGCGCTCAGGCTACGCGACTACTGCCTGCTCTCGTAATCGTCGCAACTGCTACTACGTAGCCTCTTCCCGCGGGCCGAGCTCAGGATCTCCAAGCCCTGCTTGCCCAACTGCTGGACCTTACACTAGTATTGTTAGCGTATGTATTAGGTGTAGGTACTCACTACGGGGACGACCAGCTACACCGACGGCCCCGCACCGTCGGCACAACAACGTTCACCGTCGGCACCGTCTCTGCCGACGGTCACCGTCGGCGTCTCCCCGTCGGCACAAGAAAGCGCCGGGTTCGCGCGTGCACCGTCGGCACGTAACTTCACCGTCGGCACAGCCGTACGCCGACGGCCGGACGGTGGCCGTCGGCCGCCTCATCGTCGGCACAGCCAACCAGTTGCCACGCTGGCGCCGTCAACGTCCCAGCTGTGGCCGACGGTGTAACCGTCGGCACAAATTTTTTTTTTCCCGTAATGGCGGCAAAACGGTGGCTGTTCAAACCGGAAAACCGCGAAATCGGGTTTGGCCGTGCCGACGGTGTCACCGTCGGCACGCACTCGCCATTTGGCACAGCTACGGGCCTGTGCCGACGGTGACACCGTCGGCACAGCCAGGCCCAGCTTTTTTCTCGTTTTTTGCCAATTTGGCCTCATTTGCTCGTAAAATCGCACAAAATGCACATATTATAGGATTGAATATGCAGTAACATATATAGCACCATATAGCACAAAGATATCACCGTATAGCACCAAATCTCACAAATATAGCATCAAATCTCACAAATAGCACAAATATAGCATACAAGATCATGGTACATACACCGGATCCACTACAAAGATGGAGCGTGTCATCATGTGCTAGTACAATGTAGAAACTATGGTGGTGCACCACCCGAGTGACGATCTAGCTACAGTGACGAGCTAGCTCCGAGTCGGTGAAGTGAGGCCGCTGTATCTCGACGGTGCTCGGGGAGGTAGAACCACGACGAGAGCCACCGGAACCAGAAAAATGCCGAGGTTCGGCAGAAGCACCAGGAGAATGGCGACCGGGGTGCATCGGCGTACCACAAGGAGTGTCGTTCCCGGATTCTCCCAATCCCTACATGTTGGAGGGAGTTAGCAACTTAGCCATGTCACACCAAGTTAGCAACTTAGCCAAGTTAGCAACTTACCGGGGTCAACTGACGCTGACGCTTGTACATGATATAGAACTCCTCCTTGGACGGGAACACTGGCGTCGGCCCCGGATGAGGTGGCTCTGGGAGTGGTTCCTCTCGCACTCCAGTCATCATGAACCGAGTGAAACTCGCAAGAAACGGGAGAGATAGCTCAGATTCAAACATGGGGACTTATGATGTTTTGCAACCATAGAGATTGAAACTTACCGCCATCTGGTTGCTCGTCCACTGGACATAGGCATCTTTCACAAGGTCATGCTCCTTAACCTTCTCGAGATACTCCTCGTAAGCTACTGCATAGGCCTCCTCGAGCTGAGTCTACAATTTCAGAAATAATGCGTCTCATCAACATAGCCATTCAGGAACAAGAGTCAAAACAGAGGATGAAAGTGTGGATGACTTACATCAACCTCTACCCGAGAACGGCATGTAGTCCGCGAGGAGGTAGCGTAGGCTGCCGGAGGGGAGGGTAGCCTTGATCTGCGTGAAGTTCCTCTCGAGGCTTGAAACCCCCAAGAAGGCAGCAGACGTCCATGCGGCCGGCCGGACCCCGCCGCATCATCGCCACCTCGTCGACCGGCTCGGTCATAGGGTCCTCCACCTCTGGATGGAGCTTGGCGTACTCCTCGCAAAGATCTTTCCTTGTTCTCTTTGGCCTTGCCGTAGTACATCTCGTGCGCGGGCCGAGGCTCGTTCGGACCGGGCGTCACCAGCTTCATGTGCGTCCACGCTTCCATCTCACCAAGTTCCCTCCCGAGCTTCTTCCCCGCATCACAAAACAAATGTTATGCATATCATCGAAAATCAAAAATGCAGCTTGTTCCATTTTTATATGTACTGTACGCTCCCGATAGCGATCGGTGCTGCTGCTCCCCGCAGTGTGTGTTCCCTGAGAACCACGGTTGGCCTTGTTCCGGTCGCTCACGGCCTTGAAATCGGGGTTTTCGCCGACCCAATTCTTGACCAACTCCATGAAGGCGGCCCTCTTATTATTATCAGCCCAATGTGGTACAAAATCAAAACTCATTTGAAGAACAAACAATATAGTTGCAAGTTAGCCGCGGTACATAGAATCGCATTGACAATTACTTACCGACATGAAGTCATCTATCGTCATAGCCGGGCGAGTCCCCGCACAATCTCAGGCTTTGTGTACCTTACGCCCGCTCAAAGATAGAAGTGGCCGATGCACGTGATCCTCTGGTTGTACCACCGCTGCCGTGTCAACTTCCGACACATGTTACGGAGCACCACGTCTGCCCTATCCTTATGCTCGCCGCCACCCTATAATTGCGCTGCAATCAAGCATAACGTAAAGTGTGAGAGGCATGAGTTATCACGGTGGGGTTATCAACTACATATGAACGAAACCCAAAGAGTATGCATTACGTACCCAAAACTTCTTGATCACGGCGTCGGCGGCGGAAGCAAAGCCAGGTAAGGCGCTATCTCATAGTCTTCCCAAGTGTAGGCTAGCTTGGACTCGCCCCCAAGGACCGGAGTGTACATCCCCGGCCGCACTTCCTAATAGCAGCTCCAATCAGACTCCCTGGCACGCGGACATTCTTCCCCGTGTATGTGAAATTCCTGCACAATTATCAAACATAAGAAAATGCTAAGTGTCATAACGAAAATGAAATCACCTTACTACTTACTCTATCTTTCCTGGGACAAGGAGCCACTTCTCATCCTCCGTAGCAGGTTCCTTACTCTCATCGGGAACCTGCGCTTCCCCACGAATCCGCAACTTCTTCGGAGCCATCTCCGTCGAAGCCTCCTCGTCCCTAGACTCCTCCTCCTCCTCCCTAGTGTCCTCCTCCTCCTCCCTAGTGTCCTCCTCCTCGTCCAGCGACTGTGAAGCCACTGAGCCAGAAGCAGAGGGAATGTCAGCTAGAAGGAGCTGTGCATTCCCCCCTCGTCCTCCAGCTCGTCCTCCCCCTCGTCCTCCAGCTCGTCCTCCCCCTCGTCCTCCAGCTCGTCCTCCCCCTCGTCCTCCCCGTCCTCCGTCTGCGTCTTCGTAACGCCGGGTGGGAATAATGGGTCTTGCACTCCGTCTGGAAGCACCCGGCCCTCGCTTCCGCTCGATGCATCCGATCAAGCAAGGAGCTCGATGATGCCTTCCGTCCGCTCATATTGGGCAATTACCTGCATAAGAAAAAGAGAAAATAATTAATAAGCATGTTGAAAATTAATAAGCATAATGACAAATATAGGTACTAAGCATAATGAAAAATGTAGGTATTAAGCATAATGACAAATGTATGTATTAAGCATAATGCTAATGTAGGTACTAAGCATAATGACAAATGTATGTATTAAGCATAATGATAATGTAGGTACTAAGCATAATGACAAATGTATGTATTAAGCATAATGATAATGTAGGTACTAAGCATAAAAGACCCTCACCATTCATCACCACTCTCATCTCTAGGCATTGGGTTCTCAGCCTCACTATCAAAATCAGTATCATATGAGTATTCATGGTCGGCATTGGGTTCCGGTTGAGTCTCGACAATGTTGTCTTTGCTCGCATGGCGCTTGGTGAGCATAGCTATGTCCTTCAGGTCCACCACGGTCTCACCACGCATTTGTACATCGTTGTGGAGATCCTGAAGACCTATGTCTATTTGAAGAGCCCCGAATCGCTTCTTCCTCTTGATAGAAAATTCCCTCATATGTTACCGGGTCAATGTTGTTGTAATCGTCCTCGGAGGGGATGGGTAGCTTACCATGTGGCGATACCTGGAACACGACTTCCCAGCCCATGAGTTCCTCATTCTGACATGGGTAGGACAAATAATAAACTTGCTTGGTTTGGTGAGCCACAACATAGACGTCGGATCCGCTGTAGGTGGTTGTAGGCCTAACTTCAACTAAACCAATGGAAGGGGTGCTTCTCATTCCACCGTGTGGGTCAAACCAGTGGCATTTGAACACAAAGAGCTTGAGTTCTATGTTTGCGTTGTTGAACGTCAACTCGTATACCTTTTGTAACCTTCCATAGTAATCAAGATCATCGGCCCCGGGTGTAGACCCCAGTATTTATTGTTTTTGCATTAGGCCGGTTCTTCTCGGTGAAACTCCGTATGGAAGCGATACCCATTTACATCATACTTCTCATGCGTATGGACTCTACGGTTAAAACCCCGGGAAACGCATCTCAACTCATCTCATCTCAACGTTGGGATCAGCTCCCTACAAGTTCAGTTCAGATTATTTTGTGCATTAGTTACGTGTAATAAGACAAGTCACGGATTGCAAAGTAAGAGGAACATTTGAGAAATTACTTTTTCATGGAACCAGTTCACGAAGCTTTTATTTAAGGGCGGGGCACCCTCTTTCGTAAGAGTGTACCACCGCGTGGGAGTGGGACCATTTCTTCCCGACCACATTTCATCATGGAATTGGCTGAAAGGAGAAAATACGTATTAGACCAAAACCAAGTTACTGGTTGCAAAGTAATTGGTTCATCATTTTACCTCATGAAATCGACCACTTCCTCCATGTTCATAAGCACGTAAAGCATTATGCAATCCTTCTCTTCTGGCGAAATGTTCTCCACTTTTGAGGCACCGGCCTTGCCACCGGGATATTTGAAGAGCAAGAGCTTTGGGTCACGGTTGGGCTCATCGGAATTGTACCGAGCGACCGGGTTATGCTTAGTGGGCACATCATTGGCATAGTACATTGTCGTGGCGTCTGCCATCTCATGGAGGAGAGTTGCCTCAGCTATGCATGCTTCAATCTTATTTTTGTTTCCACATTTGTACCGAATATATTTGAACTCCCTCTCAATACAAAACTGCCAACGATATCGCACCGGTCCCCCAAGAGTGCCTCGTTGGCGAGATGCACGATGAGATGTAACATCGGAGTGAAGAAGCCTGGGGGAATATCATCTCTAACTTGCATAGCATGTCCGGCACTTGCTGCTGCAGCCTTCTCAATCACCTCGGTACATATCTCGCTTAGCACAGACCGTGCGGAAAAAATGGCTCACCTCCGCAAGCACTCGCCAGACATGATCGGGGAGATACCCTCGAAGCATCACCGGCATCAGCCGCTCAATCCATATATGATAGTCGTGACTCTTGAGCCCGTTTATTTTTCCTGTAGCAAGATTGACTCCCTTACTCATATTCGAACAATAACCATCAGGGAACATCACGTCATATTTGAGCCACGTAAATGCCTCCTTCTTGTCGGCGCTATCAAGACAGTACTTGGCATGCGGCTTTAACCAACCTTTTCGATTGCCCTCGGAGGCTGCATGTGTAGAGCCACCTGTCACATATCTCCTCAATATCGACTCTAGCTGAAACATTATCCCTTGACTTGCCTGGTATGTTGCAGCAGGTGTTAAGGAATGCCTCCCCACAATTCTTTTCGGTGTGCATCATATCGATATTATGGGGAAGTTCAAGGTCCTTGTAATACTCGAGCTCATATGCCTGCTATGTGAGTCCAGTTGTGCGTTTTACCATATCCCTCAAATTGATGGCCGGGTTCCTTACTAGGCCGGAGAGCACGTAGCTCAGCATCAACAGCTTGCACCATTGAACTTTGGTATTTCTTTATGTTCAAGCACAACTACGCCTTTCGTGAAGTTTTTCTTGTCGATCTGAACCGATGCCCTGGATCGAGGAACTTGCGGTGTTTGTCAAAGGCAACATATTTGTGTCCAGCTTTTAGGTGCCTGAATTCTAGTTCGTGCCTGCACACCGGGCATGGAAACTTACCATTGTACTATGCCCACGTAATAGGGCGTACCCGGGTAGGTCATGCATCGAATAGTGGAACCAAACTTTCATGATGAAGTTTCTCTTTGATGCTCGGTCGTATGTCAATGTACCGTGATGCCACGAGTGGTGCAAATCATCCACAAGTGGTTGCATTAAGACACTCAATTTCTTCCTGGATATTCAGGCCCTGGAAGGATCATCGACAAGAATATGTTCTTCCTTTGCATTACGACTCCGGACGGAGATTGAGCGGAATAACAAACACGGGCCAGCAGCTGTACGCGGCAATCGACATACCATATGGGTTGAATCCATCGGTTGCTATCGCAATTCTAACATTCCGAGCCTCACTTGCCTCATTTGGGTGCTTTTGATCGAAGCGCTTCCATGATTGACCATCAGATGGATGTACCATGGGTACCCGTTTCTTCTCGTCTTGCAATCTTATCCCGGTCTTATGCCATGTCATCTCGCTGGCAGTCTCCTCGAACATGTAAAGCCGCTGGATTCTTTTGATGAATGGGAGATAACGAAGAATCTTTATGGCTACTTTTGTCCGCCTCTTCGACCATTGCCTACATCTACCTCATGATACCTAGAGTGACCACACTTGGCACGGTACTTGTCATCCGCATAGTCTTTCCAAAACAAAAGGCAAAGTTTTGGACAGACATCATATGTTACATAATCCATTTTCAATGCTTTCAAGATTTTCTTCGTTTCGTACATGGTCTTGGGCAAGCAATGACCTTCGTGCAACATGTTACCTATCGTGCTCGTAGTCTTTTCAAAGGATGCTCGAGTACTCTCAAACATGCACTTGTCGGCTAGCAACTGCGTGATGCCATCAAGTTGAGACATTTTTGCACCCGGGTATAGAGGCCTCCTAGCTGAGGCCATCATATCAATGAAGGCCCTCGCGGTTGGCTCAGGTTCCTCCTCTGGAAGTTCCTCCGGTTGTGGCGGTCCCTCCGGTTCGTGCGGTTCCTCCGGTTCAGACTGTTCGTCCCATGGTAACTCGGCATGTCAAGCATCCCGAAGATCATCTAGCAAGTTTAAGATGCCATCGTTCTCATTGCCATCGATCCGCTGCCGCATCACCTCACCTCTATCACGTTCGTGCCGAGAAAAGTCGACCGGCGGGTCGTAGTCACGCATATACCCATTCCACCAAAGGTGTTTAGTCATCTCTAGAATATCCTTAGGATGACGCCTCCCGCAGACATTGCAAGGGCAACGGGGACGAACAATCCCCTTCGAACCACGAGCTAACTCCTTCACTAACAAATCGGTCTTCCATTTCCATTCATCTGTCACTTGAGTCGAACTAACACGGCCACTGTACATCCACTCATTATCAGCCATCCTGCTTTATTGCGTGACAAACAACAAATAGTAGCATGAAATTGAATGCATCATATTTTTATTTTTCTACCGGCGAAAACGCGTGCATCAACCTACATCTCTACTAGGTGGGCTCCTAGCAGCTCGACCCGTAGTTGGGCACGTTCTCCACGTTCTGCTCGGGTGCGAGACAGAATTTCGAGCACCTCCTCGCTGCTCTCCCGATACACGTCTCGGCAAAAGCCGAGAGGATGTGCATCCGGAGAACAACAGGAGGCGCTCGACGAAATCTCGTCTCGCACCCGAGCGTAACATGGAAAACGTACCCAACTACGGGTCCGGCGATCGTCCCGTAAATGCCACAAGCGTTACGGTTCAAAATATGCTGACCACTAATGCATATTTATCCGCGTAACGCTATGCGGACGGGAATTGACACCTAGGTTACGCGACTTGACGGATAAATTAAATCTAATGACATAAAAAATGCGAAGGAGTCGGCAATTCAGCTCACCCTCGGCTGTAGAGGAAGTAGTCGAACAACCGGCGATGTCGACGGCCGTAGAGATGCGCCGCAAGATCCGGGATCGTCACGCGGGATGCTCACTACGGGACCTGTTAGAATAATCAAAATTTGTCAATGCAAATTCATCAATTGATAAAACAAATGCATTTCTACAAAATTCTAATTTATTTCATTTCAATTTCCATTTCTATTCCTTCATTTCAATTTCTATTTACATTACAAAATTCTATTTTACTTCATTTCAATTTCCAAATTCTTTACATGTTTCTTTCAAATTCTTAACATTTCAAATTACCTAGCTAATTGCAAATACCTCCGAAGCACCGATACTTCAAAGTCTGCCGTGTCCGCGTATAATACTCCGCCGATACTCCGATACCCCGATACACGGCGATACACGTATCCTAGGAGTATCGGCTTTTACGAATTTAAAAAGAAAGAAAGAAAATACCGATACACCACCGATACACCGCCAGGGACATCATCGACACGGCTATCTAGTGACTCTAATAGCCAGTGCGCTATCTATCTATTTGCTTGATTATTCTCTCCTCCGCCGCCTCAATTATTCTTTGACTTCACAAGTCATTGCATAGCATTTCATTAATTTTATATGTACATTCGCCGTATCGCCGTATTGTTGTTTCTAGAAATTGCCGTATCCCGTATCCCCATATCCGTATCGCCGTATCTGTCTCGCCGTATCGGTGCTTTGTAGGCAAATACTAAAAAGCTAAAAATAAACAAAAGGTAAGAGTACCTTACCATATGGCCGGCGGCGGCGGGTGCTGCGGGTGTCATGCGGGACGGCGCGGCGGCGGGGTGCTGCGCGGACGGCACGGCGGCTGAACGGGCCCGGGCCCGGCTGCCGCGGGGCGAGGAGGCTGCCGGCCGGGGGCGGAGGCTGCGGGCGGCGGGGTTCTTCTGCGGCGAGCAGCTCGGCCGCGCGGGCCGCGGCGTCGGTGGAGCAGCTCGTCCCGGGGCGGCGGCGGGGTAGCTCGGCACGGGGAGCGGCGGAGCAGCTCGAGCAGCGGTGGCGGCGGAGCAGTGGCGGCGGGGTGGTGGCGGCAGTGGCGGCGGGGTGGTGGCGGCGGCGTGGGATCCGCGGCTGCGGGGCAGTGGCGGCGGCGAGGCGGCCGGTGAGGGGGCGGCGGCGGCGCGGGGGCGGGTTGCGCGGGGGCGGGTGAGGTTGGGGGCAGCTGGTTGGTTTGTGGCCCCCGACCGTGTCGACCTGGCCGTTATGGCCACGGCACTGTGCCGACGGCCGCGTAACCGTCGGCACAGGTAGGGTTTTTTTTTTCTTTTTTTTTTAATTTTTTTACTGCAAATAATAAGAATAGATTATCACACATGGCATGGAAAGCAAAGGTTGGGCCCACTTTACCATGAAATAGGAGCTGACAAACCCGCAGCGGGAGTTTCCACGTACGTATTCGGGATTACAAAGCAAGTGTTCGTGTGGCACGCGTGTTCGAATAAGGCCGTGCCCGGGACCTATATATTGCATGCACCAAACCTACATCACACATATACACATATGATATGGACACATGCAAGGTTTCCAGGGCTTCCGACGCTCCGGTGGTCTCTATCCGGCAAAACCCTATACATGCATGCAGAATCTGCCTAAGTGTAGGAACCCCATGTCCGAGAAGCCGGGCACACCCGGAGGGGGTAGCATTGGATATAGAACCATCTCAAATCACTTTTTTGCATGCCATGTGGACACACACAACTTTTGGGGCCATTCCCTAGGTCCGATGCTCGATTTCGACGAAACCCTAGTTCCGTTGGACCGCGCCGTCTACCCCATTGACTGCATCCCATCGGGGTTCCCCCGGTGGGCGTATGCCTGCGTTTGAGCTTGGTTAGGTCATAGGTACATGTGGAAACAAGTACCATCCCCTATGATCCCAAGGTTCTCTCCGGTTCACCTCCGAGGGAGTTCCCCCCTATACATGCAGAATCTGCCTAAGTGTAGGAACCCCATGTCCGAGAAGCCGGGCACACCCGGAGGGGGTAGCATTGGATATAGAACCATCTCAAATCACTTTTGTGCATGCCATGTGGACACACACAAATTTTGGGGCCATTCCCTAGGTCCGATGCTCGATTTCTGACGAAACCCTAGTTCTCGTTGACCGCGCCGTCTACCCCTTTGATCGCATCCCATCGGGGTTCCCTCTCTGGGCGAATGCCTACGTTTGAGCTTGGTTAGGTCATAGGTACATGTGGAAACAAGTACCATCCCCTATGATCCCAAGGTTCTCTCCGGTTCACCTCCGAGGAGTTCCCCCTATACATGCAGACCGCCTAAGTGTAGGAACCCCATGTCCGAGAAGCCGGGCACACCCGGAGGGGGTAGCATTGGATATAGAACCATCTCAAATCACTTTTGTGCATGCCATGTGGACACACACAAATTTTGGGGCCATTCCCTAGGTCCGATGCTCGATTTCTGACGAAACCCTAGTTCTCGTTGACCGCGCCGTCTACCCCTTTGATCGCATCCCATCGGGGTTCCCGGTGGGCGTATGCCTGCGTTTGAGCTTGGTTAGGTCATAGGTACATGTGGAAACAAGTACCATCCCCTATGATCCCAAGGTTCTCTCCGGTTCACCTCCGAGGGAGTTCCCCTATACATGCAGAATCCGCCTAAGTGTAGGAACCCCATGTCCGAGAAGCGGGGACACCCGGAGGGGGTAGCATTGGATATAGAACCATCTCAAATCACTTTTGTGCATGCCATGTGGACACACACAACTTTTGGGGCCATTCCCTAGGTCAGATGCTCGATTTCGACGAAACCCTAGTTACGTTGACCGCGCCGTCTACCCTTTGATCGCGTCCCATCGGGGTTCCCCGGTGGGCGTATGCCTACGTTTGAGCTTGGTTAGGTCATAGGTACATGTGGAAACAAGTACCATCCCCTATGATCCCAAGGTTCTCTCCGGTTCACCTCCGAGGGAGTTCCCCCTATACATGCAGAATCTGCCTAAGTGTAGGAACCCCATGTCCGAGAAGCCGGGCACACCCGGAGGGGGTAGCATTGGATATAGAACCATCTCAAATCACTTTTGTGCATGCCATGTGGACACACACAAATTTTGGGGCCATTCCCTAGGTCCGATGCTCGATTTCTGACGAAACCCTAGTTCTGTTGACCGCGCCGTCTACCCCTTTGACTGCATCCCATCGGGGTTCCCCCGGTGGGCGTATGCCTACGTTTGAGCTTGGTTAGGTCATAGGTACATGTGGAAACAAGTAACATCCCATATGATCCCAAGGTTCTCTCCGGTTCACCTCCGAGGGAGTTCCCCCCTATACATGCAGACCCGCCTAAGTGTAGGAACCCCATGTCCGAGAAGCCGGGCACACCCGGAGGGGGTAGCATTGGATATAGAACCATCTCAAATCACTTTTGTGCATGCCATGTGGACACACACAACTTTTGGGGCCATTCCCTAGGTCCGATGCTCGATTTCTGACGAAACCCTAGTTCTGTTGACCGCGCCGTCTACCCCTTTGACTGCATCCCATCGGGGGTCCCCCGGTGGGCGTATGCCTACGTTTGAGCTTGCTTAGGTCATAGGTACATGTGGAAACAAGTATCATCCCATATGATCCCAAGGTTCTCTACGGTTCACCTCCGAGGGAGTTCCCCCCTATACATGCTTTATCTCTCCTTCCATTTTTTTCCCGCCCACCCTTTTCCCGCTGCTTCTCTCCCGCCCTTTTTTCCCGCCCACCCTTTCCCGCTCCTTCTCTCCCGCCCTTTTTTCCCGCCCACCCTTTCCCGCTACTTCTCTCCTGCCCTTTTTTCCCGCCCACCCTTTCCCGCCCATTCTCTCCCGCCATGTTTTCCCGCCGTTTCAGCCCCTCGTCGGCCTATATATAGCCATGGCTTCTCCACTAACAGCACCAGCAACATTTCTCCCTTCATCACTTCTCTCATCCAATAGAACCACAAAATCCTTCCGAGCTGAGCTGCCGCTGAGATGGCTCCTCGTCGCCGTAGCAACACGGGCTTCATCGGCGTTCGCCTGCGGCCTGCGGGACATTTCGCGGCTGAAATCACCGCCGGTGGTACGCGTGTGTGGCTCGGCACCTTCTACACGAAGGAGGCTGCTGCCCGCGCATACGACGTTGCGGCTTGGAGGTTTGGCCGGCCGCGCCACGAAATGAACTTCCCGGAGGTCAGGTCTCTGACGGAAGCTCAGAGTCTCTCTACTGAGCCACTACTTCGCTCACAGGGTGAAGCGCGGCGGTACAGGGCTGGCCAGCGGCGGATTGATACCACCGAGGCGGACGAGCAGTTCATGGCACAGTGGCGCAGAGACCATCCCGGAGACGTCGAGGCAACGCGCGCATTCTGGAAGGAGAAGCAGACGTACAGGAGAGAGAGGAGGGCGGGAAAGCGGCAGAGGAAGGCCGAGGTTGAAGCAGAGTACGCCAAAGGAGAGGCGTCGACATGGGGGGAGAATGATGAACGGTGGTTGTGGAACCTCACAACCACCGCTTCGGAGGACACCCCCCGCGAGGATGAAGATTTCGACTTCTCTGATTAATATGTGTGTGTCGAGTCCGTGTGTCTAGCGGGTCATGTGTCGACCCAGTGTTCTTTAAAAGCTTTGGTTTGTGTGTGGGTCTAGTTCTTTAAGTGTTTTGGTTCATGTGTGTGGGTGTAGTTTCTTTAAGTGTTTTGCTTCCTCTGTGTGGGTGTAGTTCTTTAACTGTTTCGGTTCGTGTGTGGGTCTAGTTCTGTAAGCGCTTTGGTATGTGTGTGAGTCTAGTTATTTAAATATTTTGTATCGTGTGTGGGTCTTAAGTATTTTGTATCGTGTGTGGGCCATTCACCCCCTCCGAGGTTCGATTTCTGGCGAAGGGGTTCTATACCGCCCTTATACATATATATATGTTTCTCGCAAAGGGGTTTGCCAAAATAGCAGTGAGAAATAAATAAAAAAAAATGATATGGATTAATAATTATATGGGTAATAATTATCTCTTTGATGCAAAAAAAAACAGGAAAAACCAAAAAATGTGCATAATTGGCTGTGCCGACGGCCGCCATTGTGCCGTGGGTCACCGTCGGCACAGCACAAGGGGGACCCAGCGATCGATTCTTGTGCCGACGGCGCCGTTGCGCCGTGGGCTACCGTCGGCACAAAGGTGCACGGCGCCGTGACAGGTTAACGGCTCGGCCCTCCTGTCAGATCGTGTACCGACGGTTCCAGATGTGCCGACGGTGACCTTCGGGCTCCACCTAGCTGTGCCGACGGCCGCGTTTGCGCCGAGGGTGGCCGTCGGTGTACCGTGCGTTGTGCCGACGGCCGTGCTGTGCCGACGGTCAGCTCCGTCGCCGGTCGACGAGGGCCGCTGTGCCGACGGCCCCGACATTTGGCCGTCGGCACATGGGCTGGCCGTCGGCACATGGAGTTTCTCCCGTAGTGACTCGTTGTACCCTTCCATGCATTGTACTATGACTACTGGCCTTGAGCTTATATATACATCGGAACCTCTAACCCCCACGTATGTATTACGTGTGTGAGGCTTCCCCCAAACCCTAGCATACCAAATTGGAAAAAGTTAGTAAAAGATTTGTAAACCTGTTGTTGCTCGCATACCAAATTGGAAAAAGTTAGTGAAAAGATCAGAGCAATTTTGAGAGCATGGATTGCAGGTTCCTTGATCTAGAGCTAAGTCAACGCTCCAAAAGTTCGGTAACAAGATGGTTACACATAAGATGAACGCTTGTCATAGGGAGTCACCCACCTTCACGAAAAGTCGCATATGGCTGATTCCCTTGATCACCATTCTGTGAACATGTTACGCATCCCGATTTATCTAAGGGCATCTCAAGCGAGCCGATCCAAATCGGCGACTCAAACGATCTGTTTATGTTTGTTTGGGTCGGCCCGTGGATAGGTGGTGCCTGTCCATTTTGGTTGGATGGTGCTGGCAGCGGCGACTGCCGAAGCGACATCGGCGGTGGTTGCAGCAGCGGCGGAGCGGTGAGGGCGGCGGCGGCAGTAGCGGAAGTGGCGGATCGGGCTGCCGCGGAGGAGGCAGATCGGGATGCCGCGGAGGAAGCAGACCGGGCCCCGACGGCAGCGGAGGAGAAGAGGAGCATGCATTGGGAGGCCGAGATCACCACCACCTTGGCCTGCCGCCATGCCCAATGCCGCCGGGATTTCCATCGCTGCCGCTCCATTGCCATGCAACACCGTCAGGAAGCAGCCATACAGGCTACACAGGTGGCCATGGACGAGGATGACCTTGGTGGTGGCGAGGAGTAGACATTTAGTGGGCGGCGTAGTAGCGGCCGTTTTTTTTGGTTTACATTGCGAGCTTTACGGCTGATGGGTAGTAACCCGTGTCTGATCCTAATGAATTAGTTAACTAGCGTAACGTGACACTTACAAACCGGGCCCAACGGCTGATGGCCGGACACGCACGTGTCCGCGCAACGTCCGCACCGACGCATCCATTCCCCCCAAGTTTGGTGAACGGATGGGTCGAGGCGGATGAGTCGGTCAGTTGGATCGCCCCGCTGGAATGTGCACGGCCTGTCCGTTTCTCCGCATGGACCGAATCGAACACGCGAGAACCAGATGAATCGTCCCGTTAGAAATGCCCTAAGCATCCTGGACTGTTTAGTGTTTGATCCAACGAGACATCATGTTGAGAAGGGCTCAAAAAATTGGGAGTGGAGTTGGGAATTGCAGTTGAATCATTCTCGTCGTGTAGACCTCCTTGCATTAGGAGAGAGTTCGAGTATGTATTAACGCCAAACAGAAGATAATTTTGAGGGTCAGAGTTCCCATCTTGATCCACCAAATACCCTCTTCCAGGGAGAGGCGCCAATGCAGAGCTTTGAGGTATACTATGCGGTGTTGAGTCAAGTTGCTCATGTGGTGTACCTTGAGGGCGAGAAGGGAGCAGAGACTCCATGGCAACTCACTTTGACAACCATGGTTCAAGGACAGGTACCGCGGTAGGTCTTGGCATACTTAGGTGTTGAGCTGCTTCTGATGAGGTTTTAGCATGGATATATGTAGGGTTAATTGTTATTTTAATACAATCTAGGTTTAGTTTGTTATGTATGTTGGTGAAGCCCCCGCGACCTAACCTCCTCTCTCCCCCCCCCCCCCCCCCGCGCCGGGGCCCAGCCACCGGAGCCCTCACTTCGTCCTCCCTAGGGCGCCCCCTCCCCCGCCGCCGTCGCCGGAAGCGCTGCCGGGCAAAGCCCTGCGGCGTGGCGGCGGCGGCCTCTTCTCTCACTCCCAAGATCGGTGGGCACGGCGGCGGCGGCTGACCAAGCTTCTCCTTGATGCGGCGGCGCAGGGAGGCGACGGCCATGGCGTCGATCTGCATGTGGCGGCCGGACGACGGATGTGAAGATCGGGTCCAATCTAGGTCCGTTTGGGCCTGGGCGGGCGTCGATCTGCATGTTGTGGCTCTGCCCCCTCGGCAGTGAGGCGTTCGTGGGCATCTCTCGCGTCATGAGGAAACCTGGGGCAGCAGCCCCGGGCATGGTGGTGGTGGTCATCTTCTTTGTCGGAGGTGGTCGGCCAGGTTGGTAGTCCTGTGTGGGGGATCATGGGATCTTACACAGGTCTCCGGCAATGGTGATCTAGTCCGGGGTGTCATGGCGGCCGGTGAAAACTGAGCCTCGACCTCGGTCTTGGCGGATGATGGCGCCGTCGGTCGGCGTCGTTACCTTGTCGAAGGTGTCATCTTTGCCCGTCTAGGCACTACACTCGGCGAGTTGGGGATGCGCGGCTGCCGGTGAAAACCGTGCTCCTACCTCGGTTGGCAGACAATGGCGATGTGTCGCGCCGCTACCTTCTTGAAGGCATCGTCGTCTCAGTCTGCGGTCTCTCACTCGTGCTGCTCCGGGGGAAACCCTAGGTCCGGGTCTCTCGGATCGGACGATGGCGGCGCGCCCTGCGTCGTTCTACCTCTTGGGGCATCGTTTTTGGAGCATCTGCTGGATGTTGGCGGATGTCGGTGAATGGTATTCATCTACCACATTGTTGGCGCTGAGTCTCAGTGGCATGGTGCTGCAGGGTATCAACGTGAGATGCGGGATGATGTATGCGTGCAGGATGGTGGAGTCGTCTAGCGTCATGGTGGCATCGACGACAGGTCTTGCAAAGTTAATACGATGATCCTTCTTGAAGATGGAGTCGAGGAAGACGGCGGTAGCAACTTCTGTGGCGTGTGTGTTGGCGTGCGTTGAGAGTCTGCTCGACTGGATGTGATTCTCACCTGCTATTGGACGGTTTGGGAAGGCATTTAGTTTTTTTGGATGATGTGAGTTGGTGTATTGTCACCCTCTTCATCCCACTGTAGGTATATTAAGGTTGCTTCGAGATTGATCTTTTGTATTGTTCTTGTAAGGTTTTGTGAATAATCTAATAAAAAAAGGCCGTGTGCATCCTTTGGATGCAGAAGCTGGGGCGATATTTCCCCATTTCGAAAAAAATGTATGTTGGTGAAAAAAATATTCCCGTTGTTTAAATAGGATTTACCAATTCGTTGTGCTATTATTATTTTTGTTGAGCTGCTTCGGATGAGAATGGCCCGATGTATTATGCATGGCGGATCCATCTGATAGGGACAATGAATTTATATTTGTGTCTTAAAAGTTAAAAGTTCTGAGGCTGCGGAAATGGTTGCTAGGTACTGTTATTCTTGTAGCATAAACAAGTAGTTGTTTTAGCATTGATATATGTAGGGTTAATTGTTATTTTAATACAATTTAGGTTTAATTTGTTATGCATGTTGGTGAAGAAAAATAATATTTCTGCTGTTAACTAGGACTTACCAATTCGTTGTGCTCTTATTTACTTTGTTTTACTACGAATGTTTACATGAAAATTGGATTTAAGTGTTCTCGCTGACATGTCAGCTTGAGGGTGGACACGAACTCACCTTGCGTAAAATCAACACGCAGAGGGCAACACGTGTACGAAGCCAAAAGGTGAGAAGAAAGATATGCGTCTAGGATGATAATGCTCGTGATCCGATTGAACTAATATATGTCAGTGTTAGATTCACCCCTCCCCGTGCAAAGTTAAGACTGCTTGCTCTACTTTATTTTTTTTGGCCTAATCAAGCCAGACATATAATTTACACTAAAATCTTATACTTCCATATTAATTATTTTATTAGATTACCCTCTTATAATTTCATAGTTCATATTTTATTACCCTTTTAATAAGTGTATCTTTCCAATATGTAGTTAGCATGTTATATTTCTTACTATTGATGGAGGCTAAAAATTGTATGCCTCATATTTTGCCGTTCCATTAGGATTTAATTAGCTTATATATTTTCGGAGACATATATGTTGAGTATAGCCTAACAAATATATTAGTAGATAGCGGTTTCCAGTGTAACATTATGCCAGCAAATTTATAGAAACTTCTAATACTCTGGTTTGGCGCTCTAGCTTTTTTGGTGGCTGTTCAATAAAAATCCAAAAAAATCATAAATTCTATGTACTAGATGTGAGATACAAGCACCTAAAATAACCACTAAAATTTATAAAAAAATATTACATATGATTTGATATGTTAGGTTCACGAAAATACGATTAGTTATCATCCGGTGTACGTAAATTCTCATGTCTGCAAAATCAGGCAAAATTGTACAATGAGTTTAAATTAGGTCCCACCGAGATTTGAAACTCAGGTCACAAGATTCAGTCTTGTGTCCTACTCCTAACCACTACTAGACCACGTTTTTGGTCCGATATATAAAACAGAAACAGTCTGATATCATCTGTTTTTTATAAGACATTGAGACAGGTTCAGCAAGACAGAAAACAGGTGGGCCGCTGATTCCACTCTACTATGCGACCACCTCCAGGATCATCCTTTGCGGCCGTGACCGATCGACAGATTGCGATATCTTAGTTTCCTCTCCTTCCAATCCCACCTCGTCGAGTAGTCACAGCCTTGAGCGAGGCATCTTGTGACTCGATGGTGCGCTGATTTGAAGTTATTTTAAGCACGAGGAAACCGGATAAAACAACAAGGATTTTGGAGCATCAAACATACAACTGCAATAGAGCGATTCAACCAGCCTCGCATCCCAATTTCCACAGGAAGATACAGCATGGGTTTTGGCAAGCCGCACGTAGCTAGTGAGAAAGGAACAGGAACTGCCACATCGCGTCGTCGCCTCGTCTGTTCCCTTGAACCAGACCAGCCGAGCTCCAGTTTCCGACGCCGCACTGCCGCCGACGGCGACGCCCGGGTAACTCGACAGCGAGCTCACGCCTCCTCCACTTGCGCGCGCGCGTGCGTTTCACTCTCAACCTCATCCCTTTCGCGTGAAAAATAGAAGGAGATCTGGCGATGGGGCCGGCCGGAGATCTGAGCGCGACGGAGGAATCATCGTCGGCGATCGCCGATCGGAGGAGAGATGCCCAAATCCCCCGGAGAAATATTTCTCGCAGATGTACGTACTATATGCTGTGCTGCCGCTTTAAATCTTGTGAAAGTCCAAACCTAGCCCACCCAATCCAATTTATACACACAGATACAGTCTTCTCTTTCACTCCATACACGCACGCACGCCGTGTGTGCGATCGACGGAGACCGGGAATAAATCCTAGAATCTGCCTAGTCTCATACATACACATGATCCACGCCTCTTGGGAGTTGGGAGGACCATTGGGACAGCACACCACGAGCACGCTCGATTGGGGGAGATAGACTGATGGATGGATACATGGACCGAGGAGGGCACCACCATTAAGGCCTGAAGAAATGGATGTGCGAGTGTGATAGATGGAGCGGCATCACATCACATCCACACTCGCTCACCACTTGGAGCAAACAAAGGAGGTTTGTTCCTGAATGCAAACAAACCAATGAGAGGCGGCTCACTTCTTCTCACATTGTCGCTACATAAAAAAGAGTTTGGGGATGACAAAAGAGTGGCTCTGACTCCGCAATATCATCACACAAGAGTGGACGGCGAACCTATCAATCCAAGAGTGGCGGGACAAAATGTCTATCAAGGGCAAACTAAACCGTAAGGCATTGGCCTCCCTCACCATACAAAGTTAAACTTTGGATAATAGCAGAGGCTAACAATTGAGTTTTGTAATGCCAGGAGGGCAATCACTTGAGTACTTCTTTTATTTGCTTTGTCAAACTATTTCTTGTTAATTAATGGAATGAGGCAAACCTTTTGCCTCCGCTTCGGATAAAAAAATCCTAACTTTCTTCTTCTTTGCAGATGCAATTTCCACAAGGGTGAGTGAGTCGGATACGGGGTCCCAGGCCTCACATGGGATGTGGCTAGGCTGGTCCAGCTCTCCCCTCTCTGGATGCAAAGTCAGTCCTTGAAAAGAGAGGGAATGATGATGATGCCTAGTCGCATACATTCCTCCAAAGATGGCTTCTGTCTGCCCCTGGGTCTACCGTCTACTCCCTCCATCCAGGATCCTCATGGGATTGCACCGCAAGTCCGCAGTGCCTTTTATACCAGTACTAGTATTGGCAATACTTGTTTTCAGAAATAGCAACTCATTCCCTGGCAGCTGGTACCCAGGTGCTGCTGATTTGGAATGCAATATCAATGATATCTGAACTGAACTTTGGAGCCATGCCAAGGAACAAAATGGTTGCATGTGGAACCAGGAACGCCATGGTTTACCAGTTTTGACAATGCCAGCAACAGCAAATAGCAACTCCTGAGGTACTACCGATTTGGAAGTGAGGCTTTGAAGGTCAACAAAACCTGAACTGAATTTAGAATTTGAACAAGACGGGCATTATCGATGGCACTACGCGACCAAAGAGAGCATATATCATTATATCCACAGGATTAGTTTTGACAATACCAGTAACAGCAAATAGTAAGGCTGGTGCCAATGCATCACCCCACTATAGCCTCGCCACGTCAGCTTTTACCCTCACTCTCACCCCACTCTCACCCCACGGTGCCAGTGCACAGGCTATAGTGACAGCTCTCACTTCCTCTCTCCTCCCTATCGCCTCCCTACCGCCCCCACTAGCACCGCTATCGCCTCCCTCTCGCCCCGCTCTCGCCTCCAACGCGGGCTATAGGCGGGCGATACCGCCCCCTACCGCCGGGCGGTGGAACCAGCGCCCGGCGCTAGCGTCTCGCCCGCCTCTCGCCTGGCTCTCGCCCCGCCTCGGGCGGTAGCACCTCCCCTCACGCCTGCGTTGGCACCAGCCTAAATCCTGGTGCTACCGATACAAGATCAAAAAAATCTGAACCAAATTTTGGAATCATGCCATTGTGCCAACAAACCAAAAAATCTGCAATGGTTATGCACAATACCGGCAGATGGGCGTGCTCGATGACGGTAAGTGGCAAAGAATTCCATAATCAGAGATCCTACATTCACAGGATTAGACTTCCACGGAACAGAGTTTTGGCACGTTCACCAAAACAGAGGGCTGGTACAGTCTCTACTTCGAAGTTGATACCACATGGCATGATGATTATTAGAATGGTACATCATAACTTAGAAAGAGCTAGGCATGATCTATGTGCTTCCAGTTCCAGGTCTCGTAAAAAAAACTAGGAGAAAAAAGGGGCTGCAGAAACATACGCCGAGCGGCTCGCGGAGGCGCTCTCTTCAGAACTCAACTTCAACCGAGCCGACAGACGCGATTCCGGCGCTCAGGCTACGCGACTCCTGCCTGCTCGTGTAGTCATCGCAGCTGCTGCTACCTAGCCTCTTCCCGGGGGCCGAGCTCAGGAGCTCCAGGCCCTGCTTGCCCATCTGCTGGACCTCCTGCGGGGAGAGGATCTTTATGCAGGATACGCTGTTCACGAATTCCCTGCAATTTGGAAGAAATGTAAAGGCATGGGACGGAAACAATAACACAGAACATCAGCAGTATGGGTTACAGAACTTACTGCCAAGGGTCGTCACCGACAAGAAGGACATCATCCTCCCGGTCGACGAATACAAGCTGCCAGCCTGATCTCAAGGGGTCTTCCAACTGGCCCTCAAGGCCAAATAGACGCCCTAACTCCCTACGTAGTTCATGGTAATTACTAAACCTAGTGATATCGAGCGACCTTCCGTAGGTTCCAGATTTGTAAACCTGTTGTTGTTCACATATCAAAAGTGGCATAGGAATAAGTTAGCAAATAAGCAGAGCAATTTTCAGAGCATGGATTGTAGTTTCTTACATCTAGAGGTAATGTATGCTCCAAAAGTACAGTAACAATGTTATCAATTATATTTCTAGCAATTTTATTGGTTATAGGCATGTCTAACACACAGCAATTATCAACTAAGCTAGTAACAGAAAATTACACACCTTCACCAGGGGAATAAACAAGATGGTTACAGGTGAAATGAATGCTTGTCGTATACAGAAAGACACGCACCTTCACGAAAGTTGCAGGTGGTTGATTCGCTTGATCACCATTCTGTGAACATGTCACATATCCTGATTCATCTAAGCATCCTGGACTATTTAGTGTTTGATCCAAGGAGAAATCATGTTGAGAAGGGCTCAGAAAATTGGAAGTCGAGTAGGGAATTGCGGTTGAATCATTCTCATCATGGAGACCTCCTTGCATTAGAAGTGAATGCGAGTCTATATTAACACCGAACAAAAGATGATTTTGAGGGTCAGAGTTCCCATCTTGATCCACCAAGCACCCTCTTCCAGGAAGCGGCGCCAATGCAGAGCTTTGAGGTATACTAGGCGGTGTTGAGTCAAGTTGTTCTGCATGCGGTGTACCCTGAGGACGAGAAGGGAGCAGAGACTCCATGGCAACTCTCTTTGATGACCAAGGGTCAAGGACAGGTACCGCAGTAGGTCTTGGCATACTTAGGTGTGGAGCTGCTACTGATGAGAATGGCCCAGTTGTATTATGCATGGCGGATGCACTGGATGGGGACAGTGAACTTATGTTTGTGTCTGAAAAGTTCTGAGGCTGCGAAAACGGTAAGACTGCCTGCAGTGTCGTTGGTGAAGACTGGGGAGCTGAGGAGAGTTGAGAAAATGCTGACTGGTAGTTTGCCATGTTCTTTTGTTGTTGCATGTCTTGATGTTGAGGGACTTGCATACCCTGTGATTGCTGCTGCTGCTGCTGCTGCTGTTCTTGCTGTTGTTGAAGCTGTGGCTTCTGCTCATTAAAAGACTGACACCGTTGGAGCTGCTGTTGAAGGAACTCAGACTGAGCCTGGCCTTGGATTGTGGTTCCATTGATGTTCTGAAGGTAAGGATGCTGCTGAAACTGAGGTTGCATTTGCTGCAAAATCTGACTTTGCAGAAGTGGTGTAGCTCTACCAACCATGTTTTGTGGCTGCTGGAACTGCAGCATCGTGGGCGACATCTTCGTTGGGTCCTGGAACGCAGCTGCGGCCATTGTTTGGTAAATGTCAGGTTGTAGACCAAGTAATGATGTATCCACCCTTGGCTGCATCCAAGGACTTATACCAGCACCACCAAAATTCAGCGACTGGAAACCAGGGTTTGCGCTATCTCGAAGCCACATGAGAGAGGAAGTCAAGTCATCTTCCTTACCACCTACAGAAGGAGATGATTTATAGTATTCCATACTAAAAGCATACTACACAATTATAAGCCCTACAAATGCTAGCTAAAGATCAAATGTCCCTCATACCATGCAGAGAAGGCAAGCCTGTTGGCCATGGACGCTTCAGTCTGAGTGGAAAAGGAGTAGGATACATTGGGAAAGTTGTGAGGGGCTCAATCTCCCAAAGTGACACCCTTGGCTGCCTCTCCCCAGCAGTTGATTCATCCCAGCCAACCTGCATTTCATTTACATACTTTTCTGTCATGCTAAACTACCAAGTTGGTACCAATAAGGAGCAAACAATCTCTATAAGAATCTTCATCTTGTCTAACCAAATGGTATATGGGTAAACAACAGGCGATGTTCTTGTACAGACTTAACTGGAGGCTACAAAACATAAAAGTGCCCTGGAAATATACCTTTACAGAACGCCAATGTGAGTTCGGCCAACGAACAGCATCAAGATCACTAATTCCAGTAATTGTTCCCATGTATCTGAAAAAAAAAAGAATATTTGGTATGGTTAGAGTTTCATAGTTTTTTAGAGCAGACTGTTAGTAGAGTAGTTAATGCGTACTGATGCGACTAGTTTAGGTAAATGGTGAGAAATACATCAAAACTCAATTTAGAATACCTCCTAACACTTGATTCTTCCGTCTCAAACAGCATCCTGAAACGCATCCCCACAGATATACGGGTATGATACACAGCTTTTACATACTTAGAAAGCGGTAT
The DNA here is from genome assembly GCF_019359855.2 of Lolium perenne. Taxonomy (NCBI): domain Eukaryota; kingdom Viridiplantae; phylum Streptophyta; class Magnoliopsida; order Poales; family Poaceae; genus Lolium; species Lolium perenne. The sequence goes on along the minus strand of NC_067250.2, from coordinate 295,837,381 downwards.
AACAAACTCGCAAGGGCTCGCTCTGCACACAAAAAAAAGATGTTAAAACATTCCCAAGGAAAAATGCCAAACAAACACATGCATACTAAAAATTCTACCTTGGGTTGTAGAAGATTGTAAACCGGCTATTTGTTGAAGCAGCATGAGCAGCTGCTGCAAGAAGACCAATGTGCATGCTATCACTAGATAGGACAGAAGATGGCATAACCGTTTGTGGCCGAGTTGCCCGCCGAATTCCCAGAAGAAGCTGGTTGTTATCATTCCTGCGAAGGAAAGGAGATACACAAGTTCAACCATCCACATGCTGGAAAGGAGATATTATGTAAAGGAGTGCTCAGTGGTCATCTTGAGTGTTGTGTGGACATACCAGATAAATAGGACAGAGTCCCCAGCGACAAGTCTCTTTGCACTTACAAAGACACTCCAGCCTGTAGTGAGAAGATGCCGCTTTGGCTGACCTGCAGAATTTGTGTTTATGAGCAAGTTTCTTCCTTATCTCAGCATGGATAATAAATTTTCGCCCAAAAAAAGAGTTAACATATGGTATCATGCTTGACATTGTTCCCAACGCAATAAAAAAATGAGAGACTGAGGAACTAGTAGGTTATGATCAAAACATGGAGAACAACTAAGAACTACTCACCGCGGAAGATATGACGGAATTTCCACTCATTGCCATGAAGATCTTTTGCAAACAGCTCTTGGCATGGAGGTTGTAGAGTGAAATCCTACATAAGTTATGGGCAAGTTAGAAGATTTGATGATTCAGTTGACTCTATGCATCAAGTCAATTCAAAAATTGAGCTGAAAGTAGAGAAACAGCACAGACCAGCGGAGGAAACACTTTCTCAGCTGCTCGCCGGGGAACAGAGAACCCACCATGCGTACTGGTGTCACTTGCAGTTAATGTTTTGCAAAAGTAATTTGTTGGCTGTTTGTTTGCAGTACCTAATTCAGCAGGTAGATACGGATCCTTGAGCTCTTGCTGAAAACAGAAGCAAGCTAAAGTTACTCTCTTGGACAACAAGTGAAATTTTCACATGGCACAGAGTAAAGATAATTACCGGGTTAAGTGGTTGTAATGTCATCTGCGCATAGACCTCATCCGTTTCCGCGTCAGCCTGAAGGTAAGAACACCAATTGTGAAACACGAAGATAGCAATGAGATTACTTAGCTGTTGAAATATGTGCTCCAAATCTCCATACTTACATGCATCGTCACATTATGCAGTTGGCATATAAGCTGTGGAGGCAGATTAGGATAGTTGGGGATCTGAGACTCTATTTCTTTATTTGTCGAGGCAGCTACCTGAGACAGAAATTCACCCAGTAAATCTACATAAAAAAAAATGATCTCTGACATAGTCAAACCAGATTTCTGTTTGGCAACAAAAATGCCACATGATTCAGGATCATGCAGAGCTCCTTGCATTGGAGTGGAATTACACTAACCTGCTCACTGTGACCCTGCGGGAAATACACTACCCGGCTGCCGACCCCAGGCAAGGAAACAAGCGGGCCAGCACAAGCATGCCACAGTTCTGAATTCAGGCACTTGTGCTCCTCGGCAGCTGTAATGGCAAAATAATTTTGTTGAAGAGTTGTCAGTGTTGATTTTTTTTAATTAATATTGATAGCTCAAAGGACTGCAACAACTATGAATTCATATGGTCGTCTCAAGATTTGTTCAAGAAATGGGTTGTAATGAAATGAATTTCTAAGTGCCTAAGGTTATTGTTTTTCATCTTCCTGGAAACTTAGCAATTATTCAGATGTAAATACACATCTTTCAGTAAAGAGAAATTTTAACAAATTAACGCATACAGCAGTAAATTGGACGGGAAAAAAGCGAGATGGCAGAACTGAAATTCCCTTCCAATTTTTATACAGAACTGTAGTTTCGTGGCCATACAAGAAGAACCCCAAACAAAACACACAAGAAGCATTTTCATGTGGATTGCAACATCCCCTATCAAATCCAGAAATTAACTTCTAGGCGGCCTAAGGTTATTATTTTTCATCTTGCTGGAAAAAATAGCAATTATTCAGATGTAAATACACATCTTTCAGTAAAGAGAAATTTTAACAAATTAGCCCATACAGCAATAAATTGCATGGGAAGTAGGCGAGATCGCAGAAGTGAAATTCCCTTCCGATTTTTTACAGACCTGTAATTTGGTGGCCATACAAGAAGAACCCCCAAACCAAACACACAAGAAGCATTTTGATGTGGATTGCAGCGTCCCCTAGCAAACAAATCAAGATTTTACTCCAAACTCAAATTAACGCATTGGGTTATTGCCTGATCACGGACGCCCCCTGATCAGACGACTATAATTAATCCCGGATGAAGAACAAACGGCAACCAAGTACTAGTCCTAGAAACTCCAAATCACACTGCAGATAAATGAACAGCGAGGGGGCATTAGTGAGCGACCCCCACGGAGGAGAAGGACAAAAAAGAGTACCTTCCGGCGACGCCGCCGCCTGAGCCGCTGGGAGCCCGCCGCCGCCAGCCGGCGACGAGAGCCTCATTTTTCTACTCCCTTCCTTCTGAAAAGGCCAGTCAGGGACCGATCTGAGGTTGCAATAAAAGAGGGCGCGTGCACGGAGGCTCGGGAGGATGGAAGGAAGGAGAAAACGAAGGAAAGATTCCTCCTTTTCAGGCCAAATCACAGCGCCTTCCCAAAACCCATCGTTTTCTTCGCTTCACCTCGCCGCCAGAGGCCTTTTGCCGTCGCAGTTACGCTTCTCTGGGAATCACCGCGAGTGTTGCCAATCAGAGGAGTGCCCAAACTTCCACCTCCGAGGGGCAGCGATAACCAGCGAGGAGCCTCGATCTCTGGGCGCCGGAATGCGCCGCCGGAGCCAGGAAATGGTGCCCCGGGTGGCGGTGCCGGTCGATCCGAGCAGCCGCGCCGTCAGATCCCGTGTGCGGCGAGCTGCCGGCGGTTAGCCCCGCGCCCCCGCCGCCGCTCCCCGGCAGATCCGCCCGCCGCCGCCGCCGGAGAGGGGGGAGAGGAGCATGCCTGCTTGCCACCCGGTTTCTTGCTGGCCCCCTTTGCTTGCGTCGCGTCTGCTCGCAGCTTTCTCGAGCTCAGGAGCTGCAGCTACAACTGCTCCTTGCTTGCTTCGGTCCGGCTTGCTTTCTTGGGCTTGGCTTTGCTTGCTTGCTTCTTCCTCCTCTAGACACTAGTCCCCTTGCTCTTGCAGCTGCTTGCTTGCTTGCTTGCTTATGTGTGCCCCCTTGCTGCTGCTGCTCAACTTGTTCTTGGGGTTTTAACCCCACGAGTGGCGCTCCTCTCTCCACCTCCCTTCCTCTCTCTTGTAAAATCTTTGTATACCCTCTGCTCTGCTTTGTTTTACTAGTGATTGGGAGTATACTTGTACAGTTGTACAAGAGCAGTGCAGTGGCATTTTATAGTGTGAAGCGTAGGCCCGTGCTCTTGCTCCCCGGAAGATGTCTACCATGTGCGGCGAACGTTGCACGTACGATGTGCCCAGTCTATGTGATGTCGAAGTTTTGCAACAAAAAATTATATTTTGTTTTGGCTTTGGTGTAGCTCAATTATAGCTTTAGAGACACGTATAAAATAATTATGTTCGACATACTTCCTTCAATTCCCGAGAAAATTGAGTCAATTAATTTAGATTGGATGGAGTAATATAATTTGCAACTATGTATTGGTTAAATAAAAATTCTCATTTTCCAATCCACTAGAATGCACATCATTAATCCTAAGACCATACAAAATTTATGAACCATAGTTGTAGGAACATGTAACTAATATTGACCACAATCGAACCCACAAACCCCCAATACCAAATGCGTGAGAATAAACCTCTTGTACGCACCTCATGTTCTTCAAAGTTTTAAATTTTTTTATATCTAAGATAGGCAATAAACATTGGAAACCTCTATTGAGATATTTGGTAGATCGGACATTGTAGCTCGCTGTCATATGCTCGTCTCAAGAATGTTTACAATATACAAAAACACATACATGCACATAAAGTAAACACACCATAAATCCATCTAGGTGGCATAAATCATACTTGTAGGAACATGTAACAAATATTTGACCACATTTGGAATCCACAAACCATACATACCAAACGAAGCCAGACTAAACCGGAAATTCAATTCGGCTTCCGGGTGCATATGCTCCTCTACCACAAAAACATATTTTGAAGTGTCAAAAAATTTGATTAAAAATTCTACATATACACCTCCATAATATATATGTGTCTGTTAAGTTTCGCCAAAAACCCATATTTTTGTGAGCTATGTAAAATAGAGAAATTCTGTCTTGTAAAAAGCCTTATTTTTAACACCGAATTTACCATTTTTTACACAAACCACACGACAAGTCCATTTTTCATTAAACAATTTTGTTGACGCGTAGCACATGAATATGTATGTGTGAACTTTTAGTTTTAGTTTTTTAATATATCAAAATATGTCTAAATGCATTTTAAAATAGAGGGAGCATATGCTCCCAAGAGTTAAAACACCACTCCCTAAACCTCTTATAGACATCTTATGGTCTTTCAGAGTTTCTAATAGTTTACACCCAAGAAAGAGAATAAATCCTGGAAACCTTTATTGAGATATTTAGGTAGATTGGTAGCTCACTGTCAGAATAGTTAAGGATGTTAAAAACACGTACATGCATATAAAGTAAAGATACCGCAAATCCATCGAAGTGACATAAATCAATCCATGGAATCATGTGACTTTGCACATGTTCATTTACTCTGAGATTTAAGAGCATTTGTATAATATAGTATTATTTTGGACAACCATAGCTTTTAAAAACAACAAACAAACTATTAAAAATATAAAAACATAAAATGAAGAAAATGCATGATAATGTTAGCAACTTTATTTTATGATTAGCTATTTTAAGTGTAATAGAAAAATAGAATTGCAAAAAATGAATGAAATGCTATAACTGTTTTCTTTAAATGATCAAAGAAAAGAAAAACATGGATTCACTTCCACATATATAACTACATGGAGAGTGAAAAGAGTTTAGCAAATATAGTGATACGATATTTCTGTGAGAGGAAGAGGAGTTGACTTATGCAATTTAGCCGGCAGTCACAGCCCTTGTTGTAAAAACTCACAATGCGTTAATGTCATAAACCAAAACAGAGATAATCATGTTTATTTTGATTTATCCTACTATACTTTGATTATGACTAGAAACATAAAACTTCGCACTATTTCATAAATTAGTATCCGGTACGCTATGTTGTGTGAAAAAAAAACTCGTTTCGAAGTATATATGTTACACAATATAAATCCCAAAATATATATTAAAAGACGGTTGTACTTATAGAAACATTTGAAGGTAAAAAGGTTCTCATAATTTTTAAATTATGTAAAAATATAAGACTACTTAATTTATGACTAATAAATAATCAACACTCTGGAGTATCCACTCTGCTCAACTTGTTCTTGGGGTTTTAACCCCAAGAGTGGCGCTCCTCTCTTCAACTCCCTTTCTCTCTCTTGTAAAATCGTGTATATCCTTTGTTTTACTAATATTTGGGAGCATACTTGTACAAGTGTACAAGAGCTGCGCCATTTTATAGTGTGAAGCGTGTGTCCGTGCTCTTGCACCCTGGAAGATGTCTACCATGTGCGGCGAACATTACACATACGATGTACCCAGTCTATGTCATGTCGAAGTTTTGCAACAAAAAGTTACATTTTGTTTTGGCTTTGGTGTAGCTCAATTATAACTTTAGAGACACATATAAATTAATGTGGTTTGACATAATATAATTTGCAACTCTGCATTGGTTAAATTTTAAAAAATCATTTACCAATCCACGAGAATACATATCATGAATCCTAAGACCAGACAAAATTCATAAACCATACTTGTAGGAACATGTAACTAATATATTACCACAATTGGAACACACAAACCATCAATACCAAATGAGCGAGAATAAACCTCTTGTAGACACTTTATGTTCTTCAGAGTTTTCTAATTATTTATACCCAAGATATAGACATTAAACACTAGAAACCTTTATTGACATATTTGGTGGATCGGACGTTGTAGCCCGTTGTTAGAATAGTTAAGAATGTTTACAGTAGACAAAAACACACACATGCATATAAAGTAAGCGTACCATAAATCCATCTAAGTGACATAGAAATCCATCCATGGAATCATGTGACTATGTACATATTTAAGTGCACTTGTATAATATAGTTTTATTTTGGGCCACAATAGCTCTTCAAAGAAACAATCGGCCTATTAAAAATATATAAACATAAAATGAAGAAAAATGTATCATAGTGTTAGCAACTTTGTTTTTTTGATTAGTCATTTTAAGTGCAGTATAAAAATATAATTGCAAAAGTGTAATTAAATATTCTAGTGAACAAACATATACAACACGCAACACACCGATGTCTGGTTCAGTTTAAATTATTGTTATCACCATTAGATCATATTAATTGGTATGCTTGAAATGTATTTGCAAATGTCAGCACAAAGAAAAAATTATAATTTTTTCAATTGGTAATATTTGTTGAAACTACTGTTGAAATCCGTTTTCTCGAAGTCACCAACATCGTGTGGCAAAGACTCTGAGCTGAGGTTGATGGTGATACAATAGGCCGTCGAGGCATGGAAGAGATGTAGCAACATCAATGACAACACTAGATGGGGAAAAACTGGCTGCTATCTATCAATAGTCAGCAAGAAGTGTTAGGGAAATACATTTGTACACCCAAGCATGGGTGTGGGTGCTTCCATAGCCGTTGGATGTTTGGAGATTCGGACAAGATGTCATGTGAGAGAAATTATTTTGCCCTTTTCCGTTCAATCCTGTAAAGCTTGTGGGTCCCATGAACAGGGGCATAAAGCCACCCGACACGGGATGATTCCACCATCCCCACTACCGTTTTTCTCTCTCACCTGACAGCGGCTGGACACGACCTGCACCTCTTCTTCTGATTTCCCTCTCCTCCTTCACCATGTCCCAGTCTTCTCTGTGCAGCGGCACCGGCGGCGGATGCGGCAGCGCCGGATTCGGTGGCCGCGGCGAATGCGGCTCCGTCGGAGGATGCGACAGCGGCGGAGGATGCGGCGGCGTGGGCGGATATGGCGGCGGGGGCGGCTCCGCCGGAGGATGCGGCAGAGGATGCGGCTTCGCCGGACGATGCGGCAGCGGCGGAGGACGTGCTCCTCTGCGCCTACGTAGCCCGGACCAACCTGAGATGTATTTTTGTTTGAATCAGATACCCTTGTCGCAGTTGATTACAGTTTTGTAGTAGACGGACAACTGAACTAACCTCACGAGGAACAAGCAATAGAATCTCTTCATTCCCATCCCCGTCAACAAGTTCTTGCTGCTCACCGTCGCCGTGGCCGTCGTATCCAATGCTCACTTCGTCGTCTGCTTCGTATCCCGAATCCCCAAGCCTTATTTGAGAACAAGTATGCCGAAAAAAGGCATCAGCATAATCGAAACCAACTGAAAACGAATCTACTGCAGCGTGAACGAAAAATATCTGGCAAAACGAACTGACCGACGAGATCTCCAGTGAGCTCTCCGGAACCATGGTGCCCTGAGACACTGAAACATCAGAATTCTGAGGTCAAGCACGAGACGTGCTCAAGGTCGATGCTCGATGGAACAGAGTCAGACATCTCTAGGATTTTGCATTTGGTTTGATATTGTGTTCTATTAGATGAGCACGAGGTTTTTGTGGGAACACTTTGCACTCCAAACTACTATGTATCCTCAAATCAAAGCAGCAAAATGGCTAAGATGTGAAATTGGAGAGCTCACCAGCAAATAGAAAACAGACACATCTATTATAACCGCATACATCATTTTCATCCTGGCATTCCTCTAGTTAGTTCAGTTGCTCTTTACCAGCATATAACACTTTGCACAGGACAAATAATTTGCTGTAACAATGTGCAAAGTGCACAACACATAATTGAGCAATCTCTTGTCTCAACCGACAAAGTAGCTAAGCTCTGGCATTGCAGCGCTGAAATGGAAATGCGACAGAAAATGTCAAGAAAATTACAATAGAAATCCCTTACAATAGCTAAGATATGGCATTGCAGAGTTCATCTGAAAATGCAACAGGCACGGTCAAGAAAACTACAATAGCCTGCTAAATCACCCATTTTTACAACATCCAGGGCGTGACGTACATTATGTTGTGCCGAAAAGATTTTGGCAATGACAACTCCATCTCTTTGGGGCCCTCAACACTTGGACCCAAAATGTCCCTAGAAGATTTTTTCCACCGCTTCATTATGTGGAAGTCAGGGATTTGATTCAATCCAAGGTGTATCATCAGCTGCAAGTATGCACATGGTTAATCAGTGCCAGTAAAACCTTAAGCCAGCGGGTGGTTGTGATCTGGCGATTTGTCTCCACAAACCAACCATGGTCATCTGTCTTGTGAAGACGGATCATCGCCTTGCATTCACATCTAGGTGATTCGTTTTTTCCCTCTTGTCAAACCCCTGTGAGAAGAAACAAAACGAGCATTCATTTTTCAGCGATAAACCAAGTGTAACAAAACGACAGGACAGGGACATCACAAAACTGATGGAGATGGCAACATGTTTTCACCTCTAGCTGGCATATCAGGTCCTGCGATGACCTGTACCGTTCCCCGTTTATGTAGCTATGTCCATATCTAATGCTAAACCAAACTCCCATGAATACATATTGTAGAACTCGTACGCTTCTGCAAGGGAATCGAAACAAGTGCCGACAACTAGCTCCAGGATGTATTTTGTTGTCCTTGTTGCCGAATTCCTCATGGCTAATTCCACTGCTCCAATATCTCTAGGTGGCCCAACTCAAACATCAGATCCATTCCGACCTCTAAACCTACATAAGAACACAATCGCAAAAGCTTAACGAGTGAATAGAGCGACACAACATCAACTAGTTAGAAAGCATGTCTCCGCACAAAACTGGGCATAAAATCGAAGCATGTCTTTACAGTTTTTGTCTATAAGATGCAATATGAAATAAGCAGATAGCCCAATGAAGTGGTACAGAGTGGAAATCTGAAGCCCAGCCTTTGATTACTTCTCCTCAGAATTTTTGCTACACGAACTCGAATCTTACAAATGAATTGGAATTCACACAATAGATTACTACAGAATGTACGATCTTACTTTCTCCTTTGTTTTTGAACTCGAATTCCCGATCTCGTCGTCATCATCGCCGGTCTCCTCTTGGACGCTGACGCTTTGCAGCACATGGGGCAGCAGCACCGTCGCTGACAGTGCCCAGATCTGGGGCCAGGCGCTCATCCATGCCGCGGCCCAGCTCGTCGCCGCCGCACCCTCCGTTGCTCCACCCTTCTTCCCCAGACACGCCGTCGAAGCCATAGCGTGCGCACCTATTTCCTCGACGTCGGGGCGGAGACGCTGGATTCGTCACCTTGCGAAGCGCCCGGAGGAGGAATCAGCGAGCCGATGTACTCGGGTACAAGGGAGAAGAAACTTGACGATTCAACTCGTTCCAAACAATGGGAAATTGTCCGCCCTGGAGTTGCCCCTGCGGCCATTGCCTGCACGAAGCACGTGTCGCCATTAGTACAAGCGCCAAGGAAAAGGGGGCGACGGCGATGGCGCGTCGGCGGCGCAGTGTGGCCGGATCGCTGGCGACGGAGACGATGCACGGCCGACGCGCACGGCGACGGCGTACTGTACCTGCGCGTCGGCGGCGCGGTGTGGCCGGCTTGCTGGAGACGGCGATGGCGCACGGCGGCGCGTGGCGACGGCGAAGCCGTGCTCTACATGCGCGTTGGCGGCGCGGTGTGGCCGGCTCGCTGGCGACGGCGCACGGCGAAGGCGTGCTCTGCCTGCGCGTCATCCGCACGGTGTGGACGGCGGCGGCTACAGCACGACGAAAAAGTGGGGCAGAGAGGTTGGGGATGGAGAACCACACCGTACTACTTCTGGACAGAGTCAGCGCAGCCATGTCTGGGGCTGTACCCAAGACGAACAGTGGCCCGTGTCGCGCGGCGAAAACCGAGGAGAAAAGGAATGCAGCGATGTGACATGAAAATGAGAGAAATGGAGCAAAATGTTCTGTCCACTCTGTCTTTGCACGAATCTCCAACACCAAATGAACGTTAAAGAGTACACCCATACCCATGGTTGGGTGTACAAAATCCATAATGTTTCTCAAATTTTTTTGTTGAAAGTTGTTCTATGGATGTGAGTTGCAATAGAATCATAATATTTACGACAACTTTTATTGTATGTCTACGTGGAGCAGTTTTTTCTTCCGTTGCAACTCACGGACATATATACTAGTAAAAACATGATGGGTTCAAGTCCAAATATCCAACTCACCTACCAAGGCGAGTGACATAATTTCAACAAAAAACAATGATCTGATGTAGCTCCTACAGGAAGAGGAGGCAACAAGCAATTTAGGTGTCTTACTCAATAATTTTTGCCCTTTACATGATGAGGTGTACATGGAAATTCAATTGGGTAGTATAACATATATACTCAGTAGCCACATTTTTCTAAAATCTTACACTAAGGTAATTTCATAAAACAAAACGGAGATAATCATGTATACTTCAATTTAGCCTAGTATACTTAGATTATGACCAGAGACATAAAACTTCATAGTATTTCAGATATCCGATACGCTATGTTGTGTAGAAGAATTGTTCCGTAGTTCACAGACAATATAGATCCTGAAAATATATAATAAAAAATACAGTACTAGTTGTACAAACATTTGAAGGTCAAACAGTTATCATAATTATTAAAGGTGTACTAAATATAATACTATTTAATTTATGAAAGGTAAAGAATCGACACTCTGGATTATCCACTAGCTTCTCGTTCAGATCAATTGACTAAAATATATATGTGGTCTAATTCAAAAATGATTTTATCTCTAGCTTCTCGTTCAGATATCTATCGTGAGTCGCTAGCGGGGCTATTTTGAAAAACAAAAATGTATTACAAACATCCTCTTCTTCGGTTGGAGACACCCTTAGGGCTTGTTTGATTTTAAAGGAGAAGTTTATAGGATTTGCATTCTTAGAATTTTTTTCTATGTACATCGTTTGATTCGTAGGATTGAATCCTAAAAAAATGCATAGGAATTTTCCCTTTAGGATTGCATTGCACTATGTTTTGGAAGAAAATTTCCATCCACCCAAATGTCATGTTACAATTTTCTTTGAGTTTTGTGTGCAAACACTACTTCAAAAAAAAATCTTATAGGTTCCAATTCATGTAGGATTCAACTGCACATGACATTCTAATCCCGCGATTTTCCTATTCTCGTGTTCTAAGAATCCTACGAATCAAACATGCCCATAACATTTCTTCTTTTTTTCAAAGTGCCTCTCCCAACTTATAATTAAATATATTGTAGAGCTCATAGAAATTACAGGAACTTCCAAAGGCTGTAGATATGGCGGTTCTAACCGAACCTTCGTTGTTTCAGGTGCCCACAAAATTCTTCATAATTAACAAAACAGATCTTCTTCTCTTTTTTTTGCGAAAACAAAACAGACTTATGCCTCATGCATCGGAAAAATCAGGAATTTGTTTCGCAGGTAACAGTAGGTTTGTCGACGTGGATATTCAAATCTCTATTTTTAGGTTTGCACAAAAGGTTAAGGTCTCTATTTACGGTCTTGAATTTGAGTTTTTTTTAGAGCAACGGGCGGAAGCAGCCGGAAGCACTGTCTTTCCTATTAGCAAGAGGGGCCTGTATTTATAACCTGACTCACAACTTGAGAGTGCTTGAGGTTTAGTTATCTTGGAGCGAACAATTACTGCAAACATACTACGGCAAACATACTACGTTCTGTCAGTTCTGAGATACTAGGACACAATTACTAGCAGCTACGGAGAACCAGGAGTGAACTGCTCCGAAACCAAAATAAGGTGACGCCACTGTCATCCGAGATCGCGCTGCGTTTTGACCTGATCTCTCGTCATGCTCATTTAAGCTACTCCTTACTTGATTTATCTGTGATAGTAGTACCACTCTAGGAGTACATTTATTTTTGTTGACTGTCCTAATTTGGTTGGAGTGGTTGCATGTCGTAGCACTCAAACTAGCTACACTCACGATCTTGGCTGAACATAGTTGCCGTTACTAGAAACAGCTCCCCGTAAATGGAGCAAATGCACACATCCGAGGAAAATCCATATCGAGTAATTGAACTCGATGGAGATAATGAAGATTAAGAGTCTCTTCTAGACGGATTAGCTGATGGCGATAGTTCGCTTGCACATGTTCCGTACCTTGGTCTATTTGGTATATCAAGGGTTGAGATAGAGATGCAAATTGCTGACCGCTCTCATGCATGAACCTGTATTGGAAAAAACACCCGGCACCAGGCACATCCGCATCGTCTCGTTCGCGGCATCCTCGGTCTTCTTGAGCGTCTCGAAGGAGCCGACTAACGCCCTCTGTTCCGCCGCCTTCTTCTCCGGGGTAGGCGCATCAGAGTTATCAGATGACCATGATATGTCGGAGGAGGAGTCCTCTGCGGTGGCCGCCTCCCTGCGGCGTTCCATCTCGGCGTCGAACGCCGTGTGGGTCGCCCGCTCCTCCTCTGCTTCCTGCTCCGCGTCAGCCAGGAACTTCGCATCCCTGGACACGTCGAGGACATCGTCGCTGCTTTCGTCGTCCTCCAACTCCTCGTCGGAGCTCTCGACTGGGGGAGGTGGAGTCGGAGGTGGAGGCGCGGTAGCTTGGCCGCGGATGACGCTGCTCATGACAAGGTGGAGGTTGTGCGGCGGTGGCTAGGGTTTTGTGTGGGAGGACATGAGATGCCAGCGCCCTTGTTTATATAGGCCGGAGGCAGCGACGGCCACGGCACGCGTGGCACGCCATTATTTCGTACGCAGAGGTAGGCAATGGCCGCGCGCCACGCGAGACATCGCCATTAACGTGGCCGCAGACTGCCAAAGCGATGCCTCGGCGCCAGTACTAGCGCGCCTGAGAAGACACATCGAGCCTGGGCCACTACCAGGCGGGCCCTATGAAACGTCCATCAGACGCGATGGGACACTTTACGCGTCCGCGGAGGGTCCGCAAAGACGCATCCAAGACGCATATTTGACTAGATTTGCGTCGTCGCGGACGGCCTAATTACTATGAGTTCATTTGTGTCGCCCGTTGGAGATGCCCACTAACCCACATATAGATGCCCTTACCAAAATGCTACGCTAACAATTTCGAACAGTTCGTGTCTAGTAACATGAACGGAAAAAAACACGTGCTACGGACCACTCAAAATGGAGGGTTGCTCCGGTGCTCCCCCCCTAAATAAATGTGAAGAGTGATAGTTGGATTGTTTTTCCTATGTTGGGTCCGCCGAAACCCATATCCAACCAATGTATACCCACCCGTCTATGTTGATACGGTATATATGTGTACGTCGCGTAGAAAAAAAGGTCACGTGAGCAAGATCTTTATAGGATCTTTCTATTTTTGCACACGCACATGACTGTAGATACGTACAAAAACAAGGTACACCACAACACGGGCCATACAGGCCTATATAGGGTTGTACGGACGGTGCACCTACACTAAAATTACAATTATGCCCTCGCTTACGAACATGTATGACAAGATCTCCATTGTTATTGTGTTTGATGGGCCTAAAAAAATTTGAGGGGAGGAGCACCGGAGCAGAAGTGCTCGAAATGCAGTTGTGGGTTAGTGAAATGTTCATGAAATACAAGTAGTCAAGTAGCTTGGTGAAATCAAGTCCACGTAAAAGTCGATCGATAAAAGTATTTTCCAGCTACAAGCCGGATCTATCTGTGCACCAGGGCAAGTTCCTTTCGACGAACTATTTGTTGACGCAGGGCGCATTGATCGCGCGCCCCGTCCGTCTCCATCGCACTCGCACACATAAGTACATGTATATACATGGGTGATGGATCATATTGTACCAAATAAGATCGACATGGTGGTCTCTAGGTTAAAAATAATGGTATGTCTCTATGGGTCTTAGCCGGGCGAAAGCGGTAAGTATTGTAATTAGACGAGAGTAGACCTTATGCTTTTGATCTTAGCTTTTGCCTTAATCATGTTTGTTTGTAACACTCTAAACCTTCTTTTATATCAATATAAAAATGGTAAATCTTTTGGCTTGTATTAAAAAAAAGGTGTGATAAGGACCACGCCAAATGCAGCTATATGTGTTAGTGAAATGTTCATGAAGTCATCTCAAAGGAAAAATTCATGAAAACTAGCTTAAGCCTTTCACAATGGAGATTTCTTAGCACGATATCCTAGGTAAAATGCTTATGTGGCACTATAGTTAATTAGAAAAGAGGGTGATGTTATATCTTAGCTAAGAAACAACTCTTGCACAAAACTATAGGCAAAATGCATTGCTAAGCTAATCACATGTATGCATGTCTCAAAAATAATTAAATGACAAATGTAGATACAACCTTAAGAGATAATACATTGAAGTGGTTGTATGACTTGATCTTAAGATACACCACCACCTACAATAGCGTGAAATTAATCAGGTCCACATAAAAATCGATCGATCGATAAAAGTAATTTCCAGCTACAAGCTGGATCTATCTGTGCAGCAGAGCAAGTTCCTTTCGAGGAACTGTTTGTTGACGCAGGCCGCATTGATCACACGCCCGTCCGTCTCTATCTCACTCGCATATATACATGGATGATGTACCAAATACGGTGCTGCGAGGACAAGGAGATACACATACGGCTTCGTACGTACGTGTCCGTCCTCTTCATTCCTTTTCCGACGACAGGAACGGCTGGCGGATCCGTCGGCCTCAGGCGAAAAGCTCGACAGCTTCCTGACCGGCGTCCGCATGATCTGAATTAGTAGCACGGATTAAATGGAAGGAATCTGCCGCGCGCATGCGTGCGTACGTGCTTGCTGGGTGGGCGGGCGACAGGAACATGAACCCACGGCCGCGGGATAAAATAAGCCGGCCGGAAAGGTGTTTGCATATATGATTAGTTGTAAAAACATTTGATTCTGTTTACAGGTCGTCGAACATTGGTGCAGATAGATTGGACAAGTATTTGGTTTCGACTTGGTCGTGGACCTGCTGCCTGCCAGTGATCTGGGGCGAGAGATGCCGCTAGAATAGTGTGGAGGGAGGAGCACATGCGATGCGAGTTGATCGTCTGGTGGAGCTCTCCGGAATGAACGATTCTCGGGTCACGTCGATGCTGCCGCGAGCTGCCTTGTAAGTGGGCTGTGTGGCGTGCGGCAGGGAATCTGTGAGGTCGAGATTCCGCACGCGGCGAGTCCACGGCGGCCGGACGCTGGCCGCTGGCGCTCCTGCCGACAGACAGACAGACAAACACGCACGGGCGCGGCTCACGTCGCGTCGCCGCGGGTACGGCCGGCCAGACGCGCACGCATCGCACATGGCCGAGCGCTGGATCGCCGCCGCAGGTAGTGGTGTCTGCTTCAACAACCGCGGCGCGGGGCGGCGTGGCGAGGACGTAGCGGCGCGTGCGCGTGGTGTGCCGGCAAATGTAAAGCAAATCGATCGGCAGTCACGCGTTTCACACCTCCTCCTCCGCCGCGTTGACGCCGACGACGGCCGGCGGAGGGGTTCGTTCTACTCCCGTGATACGCGATCCTGCCGATTTCTACCACTACATGTAACATACCCACGATTCTACACTACATGCGACAGCCATCTGTAGCTAAGTCAGCGTGTATGTACTCGCGTCATGGCTAGTGCATGTCCTTAAACTACTGCACCCGCTAGCTGCTTGTGGTGTGCTCGTCCTTCGCATTTGGGCATCTCCCTAGCGCGAGGCCGAAAAATAGGTCTACGCTCAAGTCCAGCGACGCATAGTGATTGCTCTATCCGTCCAGACGTAAATACGACTCAAACATATCATTTGCACGGTTACACCACGTGGCCTTGTATTCCAACCCAGTCCCACATGTTATGGATCGCCGAATTGATTTGCTTCCACCTCCACTTCTTTGCAGCACTAGGGCAACACCGCCACCCTACCGCCACCCCGCCACATCGCCGTAGTACCGGACGTCTGTTCGGGCCTCGCCTCGCCAGAGTACAGGCCCGATGCCAGGATAGAATCTCCAACCCTTGACCGCATCTCTCGCGTTCCTGCTGGCTGCACATATGCTAGGAGCGCCGACCAGCCTTGCTGCCTAGGACCTATTCGGTCAATTGCGCGGTAGGGCCCTGACTTCATTTTTCGGCGCCATTTTAGACCATTTTCTGTACCAAATAGAGTTGCCACTGATCTGTTGTTGGTGCCCACACAGATGGAAACAGCTAGGGACTATAAGAGAATCTCATGTCGTGCCCCCCCCCCCCCCCCCGAAACAGTGTTCGGGAAAAAGCGCATAATCGAGCATGTGGGGGACGCCGCAAGGTGGTGCGCTTTTGGGGGACGTCTATTCCCATCCATGTCCCCCCAAAACAGCGCCAAAACATTTAAATAGTACGCAAATAAAAGGTTTCATTCAAATTTGATTATATTTTACAATTTGATTGAAAACTGCTAGCTGATCGATCCCTACCCTACTCGCCGTCCTTCGGGGCGCTCGATGTCCCCGCCCCATTGTCGCCTCCCTCCCTATTTCGCTTCTCTACCGCCAGCGCTCCCTCCTGGGCCCTGTGAATCAAGCTCGACGTTCCACTGCGGTCTTCGAGGAGCTGATGTCGCTCCTTCGCGAAGTAGCGACGACCCCCTCCTATATTGGCGATCATTGGATGGAGATATCAACGACAAAACACCAGTGCTCCTCGTTGGCTTCCTCTCGTGCACGGGCGTCGTCCTTGGTCTTCTTGAGCGACTAGTAGGACAGCTGGATGGCCCTCCGCTTCGTCAACTGCTCATCTGGGTCAGGCACGTCATCTCTCCAGTCAAGGTCAATCTCGCTCGCCTCCTCCTCCATCGCTTCCTCCCATCGCTGCTACTCTGAGTCGAACACCGCGTGAGCCGCCTCCACCTCTACCGCCTAACGTTCCGCGTCAGCTATGTACTGCGGGTTCAGCGTTGCGAGCTCCGGGTCCTCCTCGATGCCAACGTCATTGTTGGCGTACTCATTGAACTCGGGGAGGTCTGGGTCCTCCTCGGTGTCGTCGTCGACAGCCGGGGGAGGTGGAGATGGGTTGTGGAGGTGCTTGGCAGCCGCCGGTGCGGCTCAACATAGAGTAGGTTGTGGCTAGGCGGCGGGGCATGTTTTCGTGGAGGCGGAGGGAAGGATTGTCGGCGGTTGTGGTGGCCATAACAAGCGTATGTGCCTTTTATAGCTAGTGGTGGCGTGGAAATAGGTGGAGAGAAAGCGCCAGAAGTGGTGGAGAAGGTGTGTGACGATGCGTGACAAGGCGGACGTCGGCGACGAGTGGAGGAGGCGCAACATCGGCACCTCGATAGGATGTCTCGCCTGCAACACCATGGAAACCGTTGTCGCCATTAAGTTAATGCTGCACCGCTTTGGTTCGTGATGCTGACGAGGTAGACCTGCCATTAGAGCATCTCTAGCCGCGTCCCCCAAAGTGTCCCCAAACGGCGCCAGATCGAGCGTTTGGGGGACGTGTTTTCTTCGTGCCGCGTTTGGGAGACGTCGCTACCCAGCCGCATCCCCCAAACGCTGCCCGAAACTTTTTGATAGGATTTTTGAAAACACAACCATTTATTAAACATAGCATACAAATAATATGTTTGCCCAAATTGTTTTCAAATTAAAATACAACAAACAAGTAAACAAATGTAATGAATGGGGCGCGCCGACATTTGCTGATAATGCTTTGATCCTCCACATATGCTCAACGTGATCATTTTGAAGTTGCTCGTGAACATTGCTATCACGGATCTCTCCGTGCATGGCGAGGAAATCAACAAAATATGCAGGCAACTCATGATCAACCTCCGCAAGAGGGCCCTGACTCTCATAGGGACCAACATGTCTCCTGACCTAATTCTTGCGGTTATCCTCGATGATCATGTTGTGCATGATCACACAAGTCTGTATCACCTCCCACATTTGTTCGTGAGACCAGCTTAGAGCAGCGTACCGGACAATTGCAAATTGAGCTTGAAGCATACCAAATACCCGCTCGACATTCTTCCTGCAAGTCTTTCTATCGCGAAGCAAAATGGCAATTCTTCTGACCTAATGGAGCCGGGATTGTTTTGACAAAAGTGGCTCATTTTGGATATATACCATCGGCTAGATAATAGCCATTGGTATATTGGTGGCCAAGGATCTCATAGTTGCATGTGGAGCATGGCCTTCCACCGGAGACCGCTGCAACACGGTTGATGTCATTGTGTGATCTCGCCATGCTAAAGAAAGAATGCTAAATCCGCATATCATACTCTGCCACAGCTTCAATCACCACACTGCAATATCCATGACGACCTTTGTATATACCTTGCCAAGCAAACGGGCAGTTCTCCATGACCAGTGCATGCAATCGATGCTTCCAAGCATCCCAGGGAATCCTCTTGCAGCATTTTGTGCCATGATCATTGCAGTCTCTTCTTCAGTTGGCTCTCTCAAGTAGTATTTGTCAAACTTTCCCACCACAGCTCGGCAAAACTTGTACATGCACTCAATGGCAGTAGACTCACTCATGTGAAGGTAGTTGTCATGTGTATCGGCAGGTGCTCCGTATGCAAGCATCCTCATGGAGGCGGTGCACTTCTGAATCGGCGAGAACCCGACAACGCCTACAACATCGTGCTTCAGCTTGAAGTAGGGGTCGTACTCTCGAACGCCGTGGAGGATATTCATGAACAAACCCTTGCTCATCCTATACCGGCACCGAAAATTGCCGGCATGTGTTGTGTATTCTGTGAAGTAGTCGTTGTGGAGCATGGTATGCCCCTCCATTCTCTACCGGGACTTCGACTTCTTTCTCCCCAGCCTTGATCCTCCGCGGCGCGACCTCTTCCGCTTCTCCGCCTCAGCGTCAAGCATGTTCTGGAGGGACGCGATGATCAGCAAATGTTCCTGAATGCCGTCGTTGAAGCCTTGCTCGTCCTCCAGCAGTCGGACAAGCATCTCTTCGTCGCTATCCATGCCTGAAAAAAAATTAATGGTTAAAATTCAACCACGGTAGACGAGGCAACGAATAGTGACCTATTGCGCCTACCTGACAAGGCGTCGAACACCTTATGTGCGTGGAGGTGGGCAGATTTGACGCCGCATTCTAGGACGCGCTGGCGAAGCGGCGAAAAGGCCGGCAAGAGAGCCAGACGCGACGACGGTGCCCGACTCAGAAGAGATCTGCCATCGAAACAGTCGGCAAATCGAGCAACGGCGGAGGGGTGGGAGACGCTGGAGGGAAGGTGTGACGAGAAATAAAAGGCGCGAACCAACCGTTATGGAAGTGGTTGTCGACAGGTGGCAGCCCGCCTCACATTTCATTGTGGCCGGCGTGCCCGGAGCGTCCCCTGGGGACATGCTCGGGGCGCAGGACACCATAATGGGCCGCGCTGGCCGGAAGGAGGATTTGGGATGCGGCTGGGAATGAAATTTTATCCGACACGCTCCAAATGCCTTTGGGGCCGCTTTGGGGACGCGGCTGTAGGCGACATATCTTTTAGTTGCGCCCACCGTCCCCGGGAACATCCTCTATGTAGCGGGATGAGCGCGGGACACCATACAATATATTGGGCCACGCTGGAGGAAAAATGGTTTTGGCACGTGCGGCTAGAACCGGGCAAACGTCTGGACATCTAAATCGCTTTAGAAAACAATTTGAATTTGGGTACACGAGTGGAGATGCTCTGACCTGTCGTCCACGCATGAGTCGCGGCGAGCTGCTGGTGCGTCTCCTGATGACAAAGACGATGCGTTCCATGCCGGATAAGCTTTGCAACCACGACCATAGATGGATAAGTTTTCGCCGTAGAGGAGGCTCGTGTGTACTGTATTGTAGCGCCGGCCCGAGTCCCAGACAGAAGTATGGCGCAGAGATAGGGACCATCCTCTCGTGCTGCTTGGACCCCTCGATCGATCGCTCACCCCAGGCCCCCCAGATGGTCCATCTCTAGCGTGTACCACGATGTGAGAAAGAAAGGACGGCCTCTATGCGGGGGACGGGAGGGTCAAACACGACGCCTGCTGCCCTACTCTACTCCCATGCATCGGGCCATGGCGAGAGTGCCAAACTTTGGAGAAGCTTTTCGAGAGTGGCGCGTAGCTAGCGGTAGAGTGGGGCGCGTGTGCCCGAGGGCCTTGGGATTGGAGCAAAAAATGAGAGCGCTGCATCGTGGTCCTCAACCAAACCAAGCAACGGTGTATGTGGGGCGACGTCTCGAAGTGGTAGGTGCCCTAGGTTGCGCAGGACGAAGGGTATCTTTTTGCATGGGCGTGATCGACCAGGTTTTGTTACTGCATGCGGAATAATCACCCGGCCCCAACGAGGCAATCACAAGTAGCACATATTTTGCCGGAGACTCAAAACTGATACAAAACATATTTCAAAAATTGAAAATTTTAGAATTTTTTGCATGAAAAAAATAGTGCGCCACTTCTAAGTTTTAACGGCGCTATAACGTATTCAGAAGTTGAACGCTACGTTGTGCATAATTTGCTCGCTATGACGCTAATCTCGCTATTAGTGACACTAATCTCGCTATTTGTTGTAACGTTATAGCGTTATAGCACACTGCGAAGTTATGGAACTAGCGGCAACCCACGGGACCCTGATTCCACTCTAACTCAACTCAACCCCAAGTCGGCAACCAACCAGTCGGCACCTTCGACTCCTCACGCGCCGCGCCGGTGATGGGTACAACAACAACAATGCCACTCTCCTCCGGCTATGCCCGGTCTCCTCCGCATGACATGTCTATACGGCGTGCTATCAATCTCGTTAGAATGCGAGTGTAGATGCTCTAAGGGCATCTCTAGCGGGGCGATCCAAATGGTCATGGGCTTTCCGAAACGGTCCACGCGAGCGGACTGATAGTCCGCACACGCTCTAGCGGTGCGACTCGAATGGACCGACTCGCGCGGACCAACCCATCAATTTCCCAAATTTGATCCGCCGTTGCGTCGGGTCGGACAACGAGCGCGTCCTCCCTTGTCCTCCCTTTGGCCAACCTGGGCCCTCTCGGCAGTGGGACGAAGGGCATAGATAAGAACTCCTTTGTACCAAACCCTTTCCCTCCGTCTCCGCCTCCACCCCCAGGTAGCGCCGTTGTCTGCGCTTTGGGTTGTTGTTGGCGTCGGCAGTTCCCTGCGGCCCGTGGTACCTAGCAAGTACGCACGCTGTTGCCGCCGACTACACCGTCGACAAAATTTTCTGGCCAACTATTGCCGCCCCCGGCCGTCGTCGACTCCTCCCCATTTCCAGGAAGGACGCATATCTCACGCTTTGCCGGAGTTGGTTGCACAGTCCTTTATCCCACCACGCGCACGACAAGAAATCTTCTGCAGATGCAAGCTTGGCCGGTTCACTTGGCGGTGCGCCTAAAACCTGCTCATTCGGTCTCCAAAGCGAGTTCAAGGTATGAATCACGTCCAAGTTTCCTTCTCTTCTGTTGCACTGGCGTGGACTAATGTGGAAAACCAACCTAGATATTCTATTTAAGTTGGCTTATTTGTAAAACTATGTGGTGCGTGATTATGAACTATTCTTGTTTGAACAATATTTATTTTTCTACTTCCTCCTTTTCATATTACTTGAAACTAATACAGATGAATCTAGACACATTTTAGTTCTAGATACATCTATTTTAACATCAAGTAATATTGATCGGAGCTGGTACAACTTAAATTGCCGTGTTTGTAAAATTAGCCAGGCATGACCAAAGCCACCGCATCCAGGCCGATGTGTGTTGTCCTAGTAGGCTAGAGATGCACCACCAAATTATCCGCCGGCCGACCTAAAAAGATCAAAATAAACTATTTGGATCGACCTGCTGAAAATGTCCTAATATTAATCTACTACCTCCGTTTTAAGGAATAAGGCGCACGCGTATTCCAAGACGAAGTTTGATCATAAAAATTGAGCAACAAAATCTTGATTATATTATATGTATATAGTATCGTTGGATTTGTATTGAAAAACACTTTTTAATGATACTAATTTTATACAGACAATTTTTATCTATTTGAAGTAATTCTTGATCAAACAAAAACTCATAAAACGAGGACGACTTATTCTTTGAAACGGAGGTAGTAGAATGTAACCTCAATAAACCGCTCTAAAAGGTTGTTCTGGACTTGGCTTTATTCCAATCCCAAAGCGCGTATACATGTGCGGCGACGATGCCAAGGAGAGAGGGATGTGGGGCTAGCTAGAACCACAGATGATCGATCGAAAGTGGTGCAAAACCAAGCCTAGAAACACCAAAAGAACACGTACCAAGTACCAAAGCAAAGCGTTATTCTATCTTATTTTATCTCCTCCCTAGTTCCCAAGCTATCGCTTTGAAGTTTGAATATCTCCTCCTTTTCATTTTATTTATTCTCAACAGTACGGTACTGTTTCGGTACCTTCTTGTGTATATTCATGAAACCTTTTCTTTTGTGCCTGGTGTTTTCGGAGCTCACAGTACGGTACTGTTTCAGTACCTTCTTGTGTATATTCATGGAAACCTTTTTCTTTTGTGCCTGGTGTTTCTGGAGCTCACGGTTCGATTACAGGTTTGGGCCCTCCCTCTTGGGAGAAATCATGATGGCATGTTTGCCTAGGGCTCTGATCACTAGAGCGGCCATAGTGCTTGCTAGTGATGGCTCCCCGTCAAGTCCATCAAAGGAAAAGCTATTGCCTCTCCTTGATTCTTGCTTATCTGTACTCAGATTTCTTTCTTATGTCTTCGGATTTATTCCTTATAGACGAAGCTAGTAAAGCTGGATGCAGCTTTCGTTTCATTAACTGATTTACTTTTTTTTTTTTTTAGACCGAAGGCACAAAGTGCCCGACTTTAAATTAATAAAGCCCTGAGGCGCAAACAGATACAACGTTTAGGGTACACCCCACAAAACACATAGGACGGAAGATTCAGGCCACACTGGCCACGAAAGTAGCATATTACAACCCAGGACGATAGAAAGCGAAAAGCTAAGTAGGCCTGCTTGGCTGGCGAGGTTGAGGTGGAGGTGGCGCACAGGTCTGATCAAAGAGAGCTTTAAGCATTGCCTCCAGCTGGGTCAACAGTGGTTCGTCCTTGTCCCTTTGGAGAGGTCGCCATAGCTGCAAGTTAAGTCTGGTTAGAAAAAAAAAGTTTGCTGGTTGTTTGGGAAAAACAGCTTCGATTGTGAATTTATTTCGGATTTTCCAAAGCGCCCAGCAGATTGCCGCGAAAAGAACTCGCAGAATGCGTTTAGACTTGCTATTCAAGTTATGAATACAGCTTTCCCAGGTGGTAACACAGGAGGGGTTCCATGTCACTCCGAGCATGTCCCTAACTCCAGCCCAGACAAATTGCGCCAAGACGCATTGGAAGAAGATGTGATTAACGTTTTCGGGGAGCCCACATAGAGCACACAGCCCATCGGAGGGACCTCTGCGTTTAAGGATCTGGTCATTGGAGGGTAGGCGGCTTCTGGACAACTGCCACAAGAAAATTTTAATTTTCGTGGGAATCCTGTCTTTCCAAATCGCCAAGCTCAACGGCGACTCTGGACCCTGCACCAAAGAGTTGTAGAGGGACTTGACCGAGAAACGGCCAAGCTTCCGCTCTGCAGCACTTTGTCTCCTCCTTCCGACGGAACCACGTCCTCTAATTCCTGAACCAGTTGTAACCAAAGGGTGGTTTCTTCCTGACCAAAAGAGCGCCTAAAGAAGATGCGCCAACCGTCACCTTCGTAGGCACGCTCAATTGTGATCTCTGGATCCGCACAAATTTGGAACAGCCTAGGGTACCTCACACTGAGGGCGTCTTCCTACCCGATGATCAGTCCAGAACCGGACATCGAGTTGCTACCAGGGAAGAATCTCGCACCTGTTTGAAGACAGCCTTAAGTTTGTGTAACCGTGCCGTAAGGGCGAACCTCCCACCGCTGAAGACGAGAAGAACTGGTCCACGGGATATTTGGCCTTAAGCAGCTGCAGCCAGAGCAGTTTGCTGTCATCTTCTGTGAGCATTCTCCATATCCATTTTGTCATAAGGGAGAGATTCAAAAGTTTTGTGTTTATAACGCCAAGTCCACCCTGGGCCTTGGGTTTACAGATGTCCTCCCAGGCCACCATGTGGTATTTCCTCTTGTTTCCTTGTCCTTCCCAGAAAAATCTGCATCTGTGTCTGTCAAAACCATCATGTGTACCATCCGAAAGCAGGAACAATCCCATGGAGTAGATCGGGAGGTTTGACAGACAAGCATTGATTAGAGTTAGGCGGGCGGCGGACGACATAAACCTGCCCTGCCAGGGTTCCATCTTAAGAGCCACTGCGTTCACCAATGGCTCCATCTCAGCCATAGTAACTCTGCGATCACACAGCGGGAAGCCGAGGTATTTGAAGGGAAGGGTGCCCTGTGTACAATTCAGCAGGTTGGCCACCCTGGCCTGTTCAGCATGTGGCGCCCCCAGCACCAGTACTTCACTCTTGTGAAAGTTAATCTTCATGCCAGATAGCAGCTCAAAGCAGATGAGAAGGAATTTCAGGTTCGTGATGCCCAACGGCGTGTTCTGAATGAGGATGATGGTGTCATCCGCGTACTGGAGGTGGGACACTCCCCCCTCAATCAGATGAGGAACAACCCCTGCAAAGTGACCAGCTTCCTTTGCCCTGGTGAGCATTCCATCAAGCGCATCTGCCACCAGATCAAAGAGTAACGGGGAAATTGGGTCCCCCTGCCTTACTCCACGCTTATTACGAAAGAATGGGCCAATCTCTCCATTAATCGAAATGGCACCGCCACCACTAACCAGCTGCAAGATTCTATGCATGTAGGCCCCAGTAAAGCCTTTCCTAAGGAGCACTTCCTTCAGGAAGTCCCAGTTCACCCTATCGTAGGCCTTCTCGAAGTCCAGTTTAAGCACTATAGCCTGCATATTCTTGCTGGTGATCTCATGAAGGATCTCATGGAGAGCAAGGGCACCATCATGAATGAATCTTCCTTTAATGAACGCAGTCTGGGTTTGGGAGACAATCCTGTGCGCTACAGGAGAGAGTCTTGTAGCATACGCCTTCGCCACAAGCTTGAAGATTACATTGATCAGCGCAATCGGGCGGTACTGCTTAATCGAGTCTACTCCCACTACCTTTGGGATAAGAGACAGCACTCCATAATTCAATCTGGCAACATCCACCGTTCCCAGGGCAAAACCGTTAACAATCTGTAGGACCAACCCTCTGAGTCCAGGCCAGAAGTGTTTGAAGAAGCTCACAGAGAAGCCATCTGGGCCTGGGGCTGTGTCAGTTTTGGTGTCCTTGAGCACTTGTTCCAGTTCCTCCATGGAAAAGGAACGAAGCAGCGCCTCATTCTCCTGCTCCGTGACCCTGGTCCCTGCTGCCCAGAAATCTTGCCGTAGACACATCATTTTTGGCTCCTCAGCCCCCATCAAAGCTCGGTAGAAGTCATACACGTGTTGCGTGATCGCCTGCTGATCAGTAATATCCCCATCCTCTGTTCTCAGGCTAGAGATGTGGCACCGGCGCCTTCTGCCGTTGGCCACAGCATGGAAATATTTGGTATTTGCATCCCCTTGGAGGGTCCATCTCAATTTCCCCCTTTGTCTCCAATATTCCTCTTCCTCACTGAAAAACTGGATCAGTTGGTCCTCCAAGTGGTACCGCAACGCCCAACCCCCTTCGTCCAAACCCTGCTCGTCAGCAATTCTATCCAAACTTTGAATGCGAGCTAGGACCTCCTCCTTGATCGCCCTTCGCTCCTTTCCCAGGTTGGCACTCCAGCCCTTCAACGCCTGGCGCAGCCCACTGGCCTGCCCATGCCACATGTCGATAGGATCCCTAGGATTCGTATTGATGGCGAGCAACTCCGCCCACCACAGCTTCACCTTCTCCGAAAAACCTGGCACCGCGAGCCAGCTGTTCTCAAATGCAAACCTGGCCGTCCTGCGAGGCGCATTCTCCCCTGAATCCAGAATCAGCGGCGTATGGTCCGAACCGATCCTGGTTTCAGCGGTTAGGCGTGCCAAAGGGAAACGAAGTTCCCACTCTGGGGAGACAAACGCACGGTCCAGGACACTCCTCACCGGGTTTGTTTGCTTATTAGTCCAAGTGTAGGCAGCACCCGTTCTTACCACTTCTAGCAAGGCCCATCTGGCGATCGCATCATTGAAAAGGTTCACCAACGCCCAGTTGATATTGCTATTGTTCTTGTCTTGGGCTCCCCGAATCAGGTTGAAATCCCCCATCAACATGATCGGGAATTGACTATTATCCACCCTTCCTTCCAACTCTTGGAGGAAAGAAGCAGAGCGGGAATGATCTGCTGGCCCATAGACCCCAATAAATTCACATTTGGACTTGGTCGGTCTATGGAAAAGCTTGGCGCTGAGGAAGAACTCACCCTGAGCCAGCGCGCCCACCTCGAACATACTATCTCTGATCCCCATCAGCATGCCCCCTGATCTACCATTGGCAGGAGCCCAATGCCACACAAATTGTTCCCCTTCCACCAAATTACGCAATTCCTGATCTGTAAAGTCCTGGCGCATAGTTTCCTGTAGGAAGATAATATCGATCCTTTCCTTTCTAATGTATTCTTTAAGCTGGGTTTTTCGGCCACTCCGACCAAAACCCCGGAAATTCCAACCAAGGGCCTTCATTAGGCAACCCCCGCAGAAGCTCGTGCTTGGCGAGCTGGAGTATCCCTCAGATTGGGCCGTGGGCCCGTGAACTTCACCTCTTTCTTCCTCCTCGGGCCTCTTGAGGCACGCGCGATCTCTGCGAGCGTGATCCGCTCTGGATCAGCCCCAGCCATGTTTGAGGAGTCGTCCGTGGCCAGATCCTGCGCAGCACTTGCTGGATTGGCCACTGACAAGGTATTGACTTGTCAATGCCTATGGATTGTAGGCTAGGGTTTAGTTAGAAGTAGAGGGCAAGTAGATCTCGAAGGTTTCAGCCGAAAAGTACTCGACGACTATGAAAACTAGGGTTTGCAGACAATGATTCGATTGATTCTTTGTCCCTCGACTCCCCCTTATATATGAGGTGGAGCCGAGGGATTCGTGCTATACAAGTTTACATAGTCCGGGACGGTTTCTAACTCATCCCGCCAGATTACAAACAACACTTCCTATTACAACTCTATCTTTCCTTAGTAAATCTTGGGCTCCCGAATCTTCTTATTCTTCGGGTATTGGGCTTCCAGTAAACCCCGGGTACCATCTTCGGCAGGCCCATTTGGGATGCCTATGTCAGTAGCCCCCGAGATTTTGCTTGAATCGTAGAGTCAGGGAAAATCTCCATTGTTTATTTTTACTCGAAAGCTTTAACCTTTTATATTTCTTCACATAAAATTCTATATTGTACAGGGATACTGGTAATTGGGGCTAGTTCATCTGACGGATCAGGTACTAGTTAACTGCTCTAGTGGCAATCCGCAAAAACCTACTTCAAAATCACGTCCCCGGACATGATCTCGGGATCTTGGTGTAAACGTCGATGAGTGCCGCTTAAGGTCTTACCATTCTGTCGAGTCCCAGTCAAATTTATCGGGTACCTAACGCGTCCGTTAGGATTTTTCTTCGTATCTGTTGATACGGATAAAAGTAGCAGAGCGCAGTCTTTGGCGATGCCACGCCCAGCAGAACGGATCTGGGGTCTTACCTTCGCAAATTTTGCGGCATTCAGAAATTGATCGCAACTTCGGCGTTCTGAGAATATATTGTCGAGTGCTTTTCCGGCTGTTGGAATGGCACATTTTATCGAGTCATATATGACTTATATTGTTCTCCCGATGGGAGTATATGTAGAGTTAATTATAACTCGAAATATACTCTCTTGTTTTTCTATTTTTGTTAATTTCATCGGGCACGCGAACAGCGTTCCCGATGGGAGTAACCAGAGGCTACAACCAAGAACTTGTGCTTGGTTGTAGGCTCAACATTTTAGTCCACCTTGTCGCTATATTTTCATTACTTCCCAATATGATCTCTTTCTTCTTCTCTCTTTTTTTATCTCTCGGGTGCGCGAACAGCGCTCCCGATGGGAGTAGCCCCCGAGGCTACAGCCAAGGACTTGTACTTGGTTGTAGGCTCCATAATTTCTATATATGTCATACTCGAAAATTTAATGTTTTCTGAAGAAGCCCCAGAGCATTTGGGCAAAAACTTGTATTTGATCAAAGGCTCCCGAAGTATTGAATAATTCTTTCTGTCGTCACTTTTCTTTTATTTTTCTTGTCGACATACTTCCCTTAATCAAATTTACTTCATCCCTCTCGAATAGTCGTGAGTTCTCTGCCCTGTGGGTCCATTGCTTCGACCATGTTGACACGTCGTGCAAGTGGGGGACACACGTCCTCCGCTTTTCTGGCGCACGTACGGTAACGCCTATCTCAATAAAAATACTGTTTTGCCCTTGTGTCTAGAAGATCCATTCTCACCACACGATTTCTTCATCCAACGGCACACCTTTGCTTCACCCGATTCTTATATAAACCCTTCTTCAACCTCCGTTCATCCCCTTGCTTGCGCCGCTTACCATTCCTCTTCGCAAAACTTCCCTGCGCCCAACTCTCTCCAATCTTCCGTACGCACATACATTGCTCGCCCACCGCCGTTGATGCCACCGCGCACGCGTCTGACTCGCCACAAAGACGCCGGAATCCAAGATGGCCGCCGAGGATCTTGAGTGGGAGAGATCCAAAATCTCCAATCAAGACATCAACACGCTGAAGAGGCTCGGCCTCATGACGAAGGAGGACGCCATCCGCTTTCCTAGCGAAGAAAGCTACCCCAAGCCTCCAATGGAGTATCGGGTTAGTTTTGTTGATCACCTGATCCGCGGCCTTTCAACCCCAATCCATGATTTCCTCCGCGGCCTTCTTTTCGTTTATGGGATTCAACTGCACCAGTTGACTCCCAATTCCATCCTTCACATTTCTATTTTTATCACACTTTGCGAATGCTTCCTCGGAATCCCTCCCAATTGGGCTCTGTGGAAGCGCATTTTCTGCCTCCGCCGTAATGGCTCCCACAACGTCACTTATAACATAGGTGGCGTTGTTATCTGTGTTCGGACTGATGTCGATTATTTCGACGTCAAGTTTCCTGATTCTGTCCAAGGATGGCGCAAAAAGTGGCTCTACATCCACGAAGAAAGCGCCAATTCTGTGGAGCACAACATAGTTCCTTTCGACGGAAGTGCCAGGATTCAGCGTCGCCGTTCCTGGGATGCCGAAGCTTCTGAAGAAGAGAAAAAGGCGACAGAGGCGCTCATGGCTCGTATCCGTCATCTTCAAAACACTCGAGGCAAAGAGCTATCTGGTGTTCAAATTACTGCCTACTTCCTTAGGATTAGAGTGCAGCCTCTTCAGGCTCGCAAAAATCCCCTTTGGACGTATTCTGGTGAAAATGACGCCAACAGAATCTCCAGTGATCTTTCTGTAAAGGACTTGGAAAAATTGGTTCGAAGAATTTCTCGATTAGGCAAGAAGGATCCTATTCCCTCCTCCTGTCGAGTGGAACCATACAGTGCTTCCAATCCTCTTCCCAAGGTATTTTCTCTTCTCGAAGTTCTATCTTGTTCTGAACTGTTCCTCGTATCTTATTGCAGTGGTATCTCACTTATTCTCTTTTGTCACTATTTCCTTGTAGAATCATCCTACTATGGCTTCCCTTCCTCCTCTTCCTGAGGATGGAGAGGTCGAAGAAAGAACCGTTGTCGATGATGTCAACCAGGAGACCCCCTCTTTTGTGAATGAACCCGCAGATTCTCGAAAATCTGCGGGATCTACTGAGAAGGATGCTGCCTCTGAAGATACAACATCAGCGCAATCTCCTCCTCCTGCTGTTTCTCCGAAGAGCAAAAGGAAAAGGAGCAATGCCGAAGATTCCGGGACCTCGAAACCCGAAGAAACTGCTCCTGCCCCTCGAAAAGCAGCTTATGATCCATACATCGAGAGTATCATCAGCTCGTAGGTTCCTTGCTCTTTTCCTTTTTTTATTTGAAGAATTTTATCTTGCCTTGCCTTTATGCTGCCGCTATTTTGTCACAGTGATGATGAAGAAACACCAACTTTAGATGTGGCTGCTCGAACGAGCACGTCACATACTTTAGTTATTTCAGAAAAACCAGTTGAAGGGGAGGAATCGTCGCCTCCTCAACAAAATGTTGATACATCTACTCCTTCAAGCCCCCGTGCCCCTTCACCAAAAAGGGCACGGGTTGAAAAGATTGTTTATCCTGCCCCTCAGTTGGGCAGTTCGTCGCCCCCGCTCCTAGATGATGTGAGTTTGTCGACATCTATATTTTCTTTATTTTGTCTCTTCACATCTTTTTTTTTTATTATTTTTTTTTTATGCCGATGTTTCTCTTACTGTGTTCACGTTGAACAGCCTATGATCAAGGATCTTCTCCGCATTGGTTCCCAATTTATTGGGTACCGTGAATATGCTAATAGAGCCGAAGGTAACGACTGTCATACTTGTCGTTTTTCCTTAATTTGTCACTCCTGTTGCTTGCCGCGATTTTTTGATCTTTCTTCTCTCTTTTTTCCATATCTCGACAGAGAAATTTGCAGAGGCTAACGAACGCGCCGACGCACTGGCTCAAAAACTTGAGCAAAGTGAGGCGGCTCGCAAGAAAGCCGAACTCGCTGCTAGCAAAGCCAAGGTCGAAGCTGACGAAGCTAAGGCGAAAGCTGCTGGTGTCGAGGAACTGCAGAAGAAACTTGAGGATGCGACAACTGCCTTGGATGAGCTCAAAGCTGCACAAGCTTCTCGTGACGAAGGAATCCTCAAGCGTTTGAAGTCGCAAAGTCGACGTACTCTGAGTAATATTATCAATCCCTTTTATTTTACTGCACTTCCTGTTTCTTGGTTGTTGACTGATGTCTTGTCTCGTGTGGCAGCCCAAACAAACCAGGATTTTGATCTGGATAATCCTGTCAACGATCCTCTCCTTGACGCACTTTCTCTTCTGGAGTTTCACGGGCGCGAAATTCGTGAAGGCGTGGCAAATGCTAATGCAGGATTGTCAGCGTTGTTCCCTTATTTCTTCCCGAAGAAAGAAGAACCCGCAACTTTCCTTAACCTCGCCAAGATGTTTAATGCTTCGGAAGACCTGGGATTGAAGATGCGTCAGGAGAATATGAAGGTTGCTTGTCGAAATCTTGTTGCCCTAGTTGCTGACAGCCAACAGACGCTTGATTGGATGAAGGTTGGCGACACCAGTCAGATAGAGCAGTCAAGATGGAGGTCGCTGATCAAGGCGGCCAAGCCCAACACGAAGAAGATCTTGGCGTATCTGGGGATCAAGCCAGCTTCAACTCCTAGCTCCTCGAGGCCGGAGGTCTAGTTGCATGCCTCTGTTTTTCTTTCTGTTTCTTTTGCTTCTGTCGCCAAAGTAGTCATTTGGCGACACGTACTTTCTTAACTCCACTGTAATGCCCTTGTAATTATTCCAAGAGATTAATGAAAACTTCTATCTTTGCTTGTTATTTGATGTTGTCTTGTTTATTTTTCAGTTGATATTTGATAACTATACTCCATCTTCTGCTCCTTCCAATGTTTCGCCTTCTTCCTGCGCGAGGAAAGCTTTTGGTGATACCGCTCCTGTCGACGATACCTTGTCGCAAGAACTGGATGAACTTCGGCAACAACTTCAGTATGCGAAGAAGCAAACACTTGTGATGATGGAGCAATCTCGTAAGTCATCTGAAGCCGAAAAAATTGCTCTTCAACAAGCTCGCGAGGCCGTAGCTGCTAAGGAAATTGCTGCTTCCGAGGCTGAAAAGGCGACTATTCGAGAAAATTTCATGCTCGAATTAATGAATGAAGCCAGTGCAGATATGTCGGGTATGTCTGTTTCATCCGCTGATATCCTTTATCTGCATACTATTGTTTCGTTGAAGGTTTCCGCTTTTTTGTTTTGATAGGTGCCTTTACTGATGCTGCTGCCGAGGAAGAGAGGGTGAATGCTAGGACAACCCTCCTTGTTAATCTCTCCTTGGACCATGGTTCTTTGTTTTGGGCTACCCCGGAAAGGACCCGCCAAATTGTCAGATTTCAAGATCGCGCCTCTCAAACTCGCGATTTCCTCGACTTCTGTACCAAGACCTTGTCCATGGTTTACAACTCCATGTTTCCTCGGAACGTCCAACCAAAAACTCTTCCTGAATTGATGGAAAGGTTCAAGGATGCTCGCAGTATCCATGATTTTGTCAAAGCTCAACTAGTAGCTGGCGCCGCATTTGCTCTTATCATGCTCCAAATCTGCCACTCGAAGCTTGACCTTACCCAGGTTGTCGAGAAGGTTCACCAAAAAGTAAAACGTCGGAGAGTTGGTGTTGACAGGATTAACACGAAGGTTACGCCTATAGCCGAAGAAATGATTGAGGACCTACTTCGGATGGATGCCGACTTTTTTGCCGATGGCCATTATGCCGATTTTCTTGGTGCTGCTCCTGAGGAAAACAGGGTTACTCTTGATGACATATTGAATCAAGACTAGTTAGTTTCTTCTTGTAGATATTTTTTCTTTGTAATCCATGACTATATTGTAAAGCAATCATTATATTTCTCTGTTTGTTTAGCCCCCGAGTGTTTCGGTGACTCTTTACTATATTTGTATACTTGCGAGGTTTTGAACCAAGGCATTTATATATTTAAGGCGAATATGAACCCCCAAGCTTTTTATTGAGTACTATTTTGTATTTTTGTTGACTCACGAGGTATTTGAATACCAAGGCAAGTTTTTCCTTTTGTCGATGAACTATATTGAAATTCGTCGGAACGAAGACTTTGGTTATGTCAATAAAGAAGAAAAGTTATATTGTCACTATCTTTATTATATTGCAGCACCGCGAGCCCGCCTCATTAAAAACCTTCTCCGGCCCCACTCGGTGCCCCGAAAAAGGAAAAGAGTGCGTCTGAAAACTCGCGGGCGTTTCAGTACATTGAAGCTTTACAAAGACTATATTTTGACTCTAGGCGTAAAAACGCCTAAGTTGCGCCACGTTCCAGGGGTTTGGCTCCTCCACCCCTGTCTTCTTGTCCTTTATTCTGTATGCTCCTCCTCCAATTACTTCCGTGACAATGTAAGGGCCAAGCCATGGTGACTCGAGTTTTTCATGACTTTTTTGCGTGAGCCGAAGAACTAGGTCTCCCACCTGAAAAGATCTTGGCCGCAAACGTCGACTGTGGTAATTCTTCAAGTCCTGTTGATATTTGGTTACCCGAGATAATACTTCATCTCGAGCTTCATCAAGTGCGTCGACGTCGTCTTCTAGCACTCTTCTCGACGTTTCTTCATCATATTCAGCGACACGTGGAGAGTTGTGCTCTATCTCGATTGGTAGTCTTGCCTCTGCTCCATGAACCAGGAAAAACGGAGTTTCCTGCGTTGCTGTGTTTGGTGTTGTTCGGATGCTCCACAACACGCTTGGTAGTTCTTCTGGCCAGGTATGTCGAGCTTTTTCCAGTGGTCCTAACAAGCGCTTCTTGATACCATTGCAGATGATGCCATTGGCTTTCTCGACTTGCCCATTGGTTTGAGGATGTGCAACTGACGCAAAGTTCAGCTTAATACCCACCTCTTCGCAATAATCTTTGAATTCATGGGATGTGAAGTTACTTTGCCGTTGTACGTGACGATGCTGTGGGGCACTCCAAATCTGAAGACGAGGCCTTTTACGAATTTTACTGCGGATGCTCCATCTGGTGAATTTATCGGCTTCGCTTCTATCCACTTTGTAAATTTATCGACAGCTACTAGCATGTACTCCTTTCCTCCTGGCCAGGATTTGTGTAACTTACCCACCATATCAAGTCCCCATTGAGCAAAGGGCCATGACAATGGTATTGGTGCTAGCTCTGCTGCTGGAGAGTGGGGTTTTGCGGCGAACCTTTGACACGCGTCGCAAGTTCTTACTATGTCCTTGGCGTCCTCGATTGCTGTCAACCAGTAGAATCCTGCCCGAAAAACCTTGGCTGCAATAGCTCGACTACTTGCGTGGTGGCCACATATTCCTTCGTGTACATCCTTCAAAATTATTCTTCCTTCTTCGGGTGTGACGCACCTTTGCAAGACGCCCGAAATACTTCGCTTATACAATTCTCCCTTGACCACCGTGAAAGCTTTGGAGCGTCGAATTACTCGCCTTGCTTCAACTGGATCGTCAGGTATTTCTTTCCTAAGGATATATGATATGTACGGCTGCATCCACGGTATCTGTATCATCATGACCAAGTCTGATCTTCTTCGTCCTCTTGCTTTTCCTTGGCAGCCCCCGAGGGTTTTTTCTCCTTCTTTTTGACTTTGCTGGCTTAGTGGATCTCTCTCGTTATCTCTTCCCAGAATACACCTGGCGGGATTGGAAGGCACTGTGACCCGATGTTTGCAAGAACGTCGGCTTCGTCGTTGCTCAACCTGCTAATATGATTTACTTCGCATCCATCGAATAACTTTTCAAGCTCGTTGTACACCTCCTTGTATGCCATCATGCTATCATTGATTGCATCACATTGGTTCATAACTTGCTGAGCCACCAACTGTGAGTCGCCAAAGATTTTTAATCGAGTTGCTCCGCAGGCTTTCGCCATCTTCATCCCGTGTATGAGAGCCTCATATTCTGCTTCATTGTTAGATGCGTTAAGGAACGTCATCCGGAGGATGTACTTCAATTTGTCGCCTTCGGGTGATATGAGTACTACTCTGCGCCAGCTCCTTCTAGTCTCTTGGACCCATCAAAGTTCATGGTCCAAGTTCTCGATAAATCTGGTGGTCTGTATTTTGCAACTCCATCCATTCTGCGATGAAGTCCGGCAGTATTTGCGACTTTATTGCTTTTCTTTTTCATACGTGATGTCCCGAGGGGAAAGTTCTATTCCCCAAAGGGAGACACGACCCGTAGCTTCGGGTTATTCGGTATATTTGACAAGGGAGCTTCATTGACCACTATGATCGGGTGTGCCGAAAAATAGTGGCGCAATTTTCGTCTTGTCGTGAACACTCCATATGCTAGCTTTTGGTGCGAGGGTACCTTTGTTTTGAAGGTGACAAGACTTCGCTCACGAAGTATCTCGCATTGTACTCCATGGATTTTCCCTTCTTCCTCTCTTTCGACAACTAATCTTGTGCTAACCACTTGGGGCGTGGCTGCAATCTACAGCCCGAGACGTTCCGTATCCTAGGGAGCCACCAGGATGGGTGGTGTCGAGATTTTTCGCTTCAGATCCTCGAAAGCTACGTCGGCCTCTTCGTTCCACCGGAATTTATCTCCTTGTTTTATCGGCGCATAAAATGGTAACGCTTTTCTCCTAACTTGGCGACGAACCTGCTCAAAGCTGCGACTCGCCCGATTAGCTGCTGTATTTCTTTCAACTTTGTTGGCTTTCTCATTGTTACTATGGCTTGTATTTTGTCGGGATTTGCTTCAATCCCTCTTGCCGAAACTAGAAACCCCGGAAGTTCTCCCGCTGGGACGCCAAAAGAACACTTCGTCGGGTTCAGTTTGAGGCAGAATTTGTCAAGGTTGTCAAAAGTTTCTTTGAGATCCTCGATCAATGTTGTCCCCTTTTTTGATGTTATGACGACATCATCGATGTATACTTGCACGTTTTTCCCGATCTGTGTTGCTAAACACTTCGCATCATCCTCTCGATATGTTGCTCCCGCATTTTTTAGACCTAAGGGCATTGTTTTGTAGCAAAACACGCCGTAAGGTGTAATAAACGCTGTCTTGGCTTCATCATCTTCTTTTAATCTGATCTGGTTATAACCAGAGTATGCATCCAAGAAGGAAAGACGTTCACAACCTGCCGTGGAGTCGATAATTTGATCGATCCTTGGGAGGGGAAAGTGATCCTTAGGACAATGTTTATTGAGACACGTAAAGTCGACGCACATGCGAAGGACTCGTCGTGTTTTTCTTCGGCACCATCACCGGGTTAGCTACCCATGTGGCTTCAGAGATATTTCTCCGATAAAACCAGCTTCTTCGAGTCGATTTATTTCTGAAAGCATGGCTTTGCGGTTTGGTTCAAAAACGCCGCAAAGGTTGTCTCGATTGGTTTCATTGTTGGATCCAAATTTAGGTGGTGCTCGGCAAGTTCCCTGGGTACTCCTGGCATGTCACCTGGACACCATGCAAAGATTTTCCAGTTCTCACGGAGGAACTTGACGAGCGCTTTCCTATGCGATATCCATATCGTTTGCGATAGATGTCGTCTTTTTTGGATCTGTCGGGTGAATCTGCACCTCCTTAGAATTTTTCTGTGTTGAAAGTTGATTCTTTATTTGGCCTTCCGGCGTCCGGGCAAGACGTCGTAATCAGTCATGCTTTTTGACGCCAAGTACTCGGCTTGCATCCCGAAAGTTTCGCCAACTTTGTGAAAATCCTTGTCGCACTTATCGGCTAAGGCAAAGCTTCCCTTGATTGTGATTGGTCCTCTTGGTCCGGGCAACCTCCACAACAGGTATGTATAGTGTGGTACTGCCATAAATCTAGCATATGCTGGTCGTCCCAACAGAGCGTGGTATTGTGATGGAAAATCCACGACTTCAAATTCGAGCTTCTCGATTCTATAATTTTCTCGGGTCCCAAATTGAACATCGAGATTGATTTTTCCCAATGGATAACTTGGTTTCTCTGGTGTGATGCCGTGGAACCTTGTGTCTGTTGGTTTCAAGTTTGCTAAGGATATGTTCATCTTCCTCAATGTATCTGCATACATGAGGTTCAAGCTCTTGCCGCCGTCTATGAACACTCGAGAGACATCAAATCCTGCGATAGCTTCTTTGGCGAATAAGTGCTGACTGCCTGGTCGAGGAACTTGCTGCGGATGATCTGCTATTGTGAAGCCGATATCTTGTCCTCGACCAATTAAGGTACTCAACTGTTGGTGGAGGCATTTTCTCTGCCATAAACACCTGTCGTGAGATTACTTTTTGAGCTCTATTGGACGGCCTTCCCTTCGAATCATCAACACTGCTCCGTTGGAATTAGGATCAACATAGGGTGGTGGTGCAGGTGCTGCCGCTATTCTTAGCTGGTGTCGATTGTCCTCTGTAATCGCGGGAGGTGGCGGGAGATGAACCTCGCTCCTAGGCTCCCGAGGGTTTCTCTGTGCTGCTCGAGCGTGAGCATTTTCTCGCGTATCTGAACATTGCACGAAAATTTCGACAGCCTTTTCGCAGTGCCCGACCGTCTTTTCCCGTTCTTTGTCGAGGAAGAAGTGCATCCGGCACGGTCCGTTCAGCATTTCCTCGGGGGACACGAAAGGTCTTGGAAACCTCGGCCCACTATTTTGCCTCGTTGCGTGAATCATCCCTATTATCACCTCGCTGTTCACCGCTTCTCTGGTAATCATCTCTGTTGCCTCCTGTGTATTTGTCCGAAAACCTGCCGAAATTTGTCTGGGCGTCGTAGTTACGGTACGTCCGAGGAAATCTTCGCCTCGGTTGATAGTTTCGACCACGGTCCTCCTCTGGCGACTGTGTCGTTTGTTGTGGACAGCGTCTTCTCCATCTGCCCATTTATTTGCTATCTCCATTAACGCGGATATCTGTCCTTGGATTGGTCGTTCCCAAATCCTCGACAAAGTCTCCACGCACGACTCTGCGACGAACGCATCTATTGCTCTCTCGTCGGATATGTTTTGCCGAGTTTTTGATGATATTCCACCTCTGGATGTACTTTCTCATTGGCTCATCTGGCTTTTGTCGACACGCTCTCAACTCCTCTAACGATGCGGGTTTTGCACGTGGATCTGAAGTTCTTGACGAACACGTCCTCGAAACTTTCCCACTTGTCGATGGATCCTGGAGCGAGTTTCTTTATCCATGATCGTGCGGCACCACTTAGGTGCACCTGGATGCTTTGCATGGCTGTTGCCCTAGTTCCTCTGTCGGCTTCACCGTCTCCGGATAGTCGACTAGCCAATCCTACGGATCTTGAAGGCCGTCGAATTTCTTGAAATTATCGGGTAACTTGAATCCCGAGGGGACTCGCGTTTTCGGACTCTCCTCGTGAAGCATGGTAAGCCGCACATATCTTCGTCGTTAAGTTCGGGGAT
Organism: Lolium perenne; assembly: GCF_019359855.2. Classification (NCBI taxonomy): domain Eukaryota; kingdom Viridiplantae; phylum Streptophyta; class Magnoliopsida; order Poales; family Poaceae; genus Lolium; species Lolium perenne. The sequence goes on along the minus strand of NC_067250.2, from coordinate 295,799,213 downwards.
TGCCGATGATCCCTTCGCTTTGTCGCGCTCTGTCGACTCTTGCTTGTGCTGCTGTGTCTCTTGCTCCACTTGGCCCTTGGTCTTGCCGCTGTTGCTTCTTTGCGGGTCGCGGACTATTTTGCCTTGCCACTCCTTCGGGAGGCGTTGATATAAACGCTGTCCCCATAGCTCCAACTCCTGCTACCGCCATATTGTACAGTGTTTCCCTTGGGTCACCCGGAGGTGGTTTAGATGCAAGGATAAAAGCATGTGTCGCCATATACCCAGCCTCCGGTGTCTTAGGGATGATGTTTCCTCTTGTATCTATCGACATAAAGGACATGTCGAGGTTTTGAACCAAGTGTTCTCTTTCCGCTTCGGGTATGTGTTGCAGTCTTGACCTTGCTCGTTTCCGCGCCTCCCGATGGCTATCACCCGTAGTTCTAGATTGTCGACTTAGATCTGCCCTTCTCTGCTGGATGCGAAGCTGCCTCCTTTCTCTGTTCAACTCAATTGTCTGTTTTTCCAATTCCACGGCAGCTCGTGCGAGCCTATATTGATATGCTTGCAATTCTTCCGTGTGGCTGTGGTAGCCATTGGTTACGTGCCGTTCATAGCTCTCGCAGCTCTGTCCCACGCTGCTTGTGAAAGTTGAACTCTATCTCGCGGCTCTGGCCCGACGTATTTGTTGCCCAAGCCTTGTCGCAGATTGGAGGGATCGACGTATGGATTTCCCAAAGCGTCGAAAGCCTCGGATGTCTCTTCTTGCTCTTCAATGGCGTAAATCTGATGATACTTTGTACTCGGATCTATGTTGGGTTTGGTGACATCGTCGTTGAGATTGATGAAGACCTTGCCCACCGTCAAAGATTTGTCGATGAAGTCGTAGAATCGTCGACATTGCTTGAACCATCGCTTATATATGAATCATGAGATGACTCAAACGACATGTCGTTGAAGATCTTGGCGAGTTTCTCTCTTGCTCTGATGCTGACGTAGCGTGTCGCCGAGGTTTCTTCTTCTCCTGATTCGTTTGACGATGTATAGCTTGAAAAATCGGAATCGGCCACTGATGATTCCGACGAAATCGGAATCTCGACACGATACGATCCTTCCTTCTCGACGCGAAAGTGGAACCTTCCGAACGTCATCTCCATGGGCTCCGCCAGATACGCATATGCATCCAAACGGGAGGGTGGGTGAGGAACAAAATCGACAAGACCAGTAGCGATCTGTTTACCTCGATCCATTGTGTTGCTTGCGGTTGACGATGTCGAAGATCTTGAGCGTGCCATCGAGATCAGCTCCTTACGCCTCTAATTCCCACAGACGGCGCCAATTGACAAGGTATTGACTTGTCAATGCCTATGGATTGTAGGCTAGGGTTTAGTTAGAAGTAGAGGGCAAGTAGATCTCGAAGGTTTCAGCCGAAAAGTACTCGACGACTATGAAAACTAGGGTTTGCAGACAATGATTCGATTGATTCTTTGTCCCTCGACTCCCCCTTATATATGAGGTGGAGCCGAGGGATTCGTGCTATACAAGTTTACATAGTCCGGGACGGTTTCTAACTCATCCCGCCAGATTACAAACAACACTTCCTATTACAACTCTATCTTTCCTTAGTAAATCTTGGGCTCCCGAATCTTCTTATTCTTCGGGTATTGGGCTTCCAGTAAACCCCGGGTACCATCTTCGGCAGGCCCATTTGGGATGCCTATGTCAGCCACGCCTTCTGCGAGTTTTTGTTTCTGCACTTCTTCCTCCTTCAGCTTGGCCTTCACGATAGCCTCGGTGATCCTAGCTTGGGCAAGTTCCTTCGCACGAACAAGGGATAACAAAGGGGAAAGCGAACCAGCAGAGGGATCCAACCCCAAACCCGCATCCCGTGCAACTCCCCAGAGATGTGTGTCCGAAACCGAAGGAAGAACCAAGAAAGAATCAGGGGCAGATGGCGCAGAAGGCGTACCTTGATCTTTTTCTGCCGCCCGCTTGGAGGCCGTAAGCAGCACATGCTCCGAGCTCGCCCCTTTGCCCCTGGTGCTGCGGCGCGTCGCAGTGATTGGCGAAGAAGTCACTGCGGCACGCGTGGGCTTGACACCAGGTTTCTTCTTGTTGCGGGATGGTGGGTTGTCTACCTCGCCATCCTGCTTGCGCTTGAGCTTGGCGATCTTCTCCGCAAGCATCTCCTGATCAGCTTCCCAGTCCTCCGGGCTCTCCCAACCCACCTCCTCCCTGTCCTCCTCCGACAACCTCTGACGCTTAAGGATGGTTGGAGAGATGGGCTCCTCTGATTTTGACTCGCTGGAGGTTTGGGCCAGGTTCTCCGACGGTGGTTCTTCATCTTGTGGGACTGGAGAGAGGCACTTCTTAGCATTGGGGAACAGCTCCGATTCAGTCAGGTTAGAGCCATACTGGTTGAACGGAATCGGCTTCAGGTTGGACTTGGGTGGGGCAGAGGCCGGTTTTGTGGCTGAGTGGTCTTTGATCGAGGGGATAGGGACGCTGCTGCTCCCCACCGAAGACTTGGAGCCAGGTTTCTTGGAGGGGAACACCTGCGACTGGAAGGGGAGGGCTTCGCGGCTGCTGCACGGCGGCGGACTCTTGTCACCGACCCACCTTGCCGCCTTCCGCGCCACCCGCCTTGTTGCTCGTAACATCACCCATTGGTCCCTTATCCTTGCGCTTCAGGTTGCTCCTTTTCCAGTGAGGGGCAGAGCGGCTCTGATCTTCGGTGTCATCATCTTCTTGGTCATCCTCCCCGTTACTCGGGCCTGGGTGAGGGGGCTTGGACAACTCGCTAGCACTGGCTTTGGAGCACTCCACAGACACCCCGAGGCGAAAGCCTTGCATGTTGATGAACAACAAAATCGAGGAAGGGATCTTGTCAGGGGCGTGCGTGTGGAAGAGCATCCTCACTGGGCCGTCCGGGACCGCCAGCGACTCCTCATCCACCACACGAGGGCGCCCCAGCATCTTGGTACCTTCCAGGAGCAGGTCGACGGAGCGTAGCACCTCAGGTACACCGGAGAGGTGAACCCAGATCTTGGTTAGAGCCAAAGAGGCCTGCGGAGTCGCAGAGGCGTCCGCGAACAGCACCGAAATCTTGCTGATGGGAAGGGCAATACCCCCAGCATTCTTGCAAAGGTTCTTGCAGAGGTTGAGGCTGGCTTTGGTGGGGAAGACCACTGCAAAGTCCGTGTCACTGATGCGCCTGACCCTCCAGTCCCAGTTGTCCTCCACCAGCGCCTTCAGATCTTGAGTAAGCAGCTCACAAGTCATGGTATTTTCCACCGCAATGACCAGCGCCGCATGGTCAGTGCCTCTGCCAGCCCCCACCGGCAGCGCCTCCTCTTCTAGCTCCAGGCAGTGGAAACCAACCCCGTCGATCGCGTACCCATACCACTGCAGGGAAGCTTTCTTGGAATTTTGTATGTATGTCTCGTCTCCTAGCTATCAAGAGTTTCATGCATTTCTTTAGGTCTACTAACGAACAAATGATTCCATCTAATTAAGCTGCCTTTAATTCCATGGAACGCAACTAGATCCATTGCCCAATGGAGCTTCATGCTAGCAGTTCAGGTGTAGGACAGTGCATGGCAGGACCTTTTGCAACGCTAGATCCTAGAGCTTTCTCATTGGACTGCTTTTTTTTTTGCTCAAATTGTACCATACCCCAGCATTAGCTCTCTCTTATCTTCCCCATCGATCTACTGTGTGAGACGTCCCATTCGTCCCCCTCTCTCCTCCTATCCTCTGTCGTGTCAAGGAGAACTGAATGATTGTGCTTGATGTGACTTGGTGACCCTAGAGGGCTAGCTAGTACTACCAGTACAATTGTCACCAACTTAAATCCATGGAAAACAAATTGCCATCAACCAATAACCCAAAACGGGCACTGATCACTTATACCTACACCCATAGCTATCAATAGTTCTATGCATACTATATTACTATGCCATGGTACACTGCAATAGCCAACAATCAATGAAGGCAGGAAAACTTTTTCATACAAACCCAATGAAAAAGTGCATGTTTTAAAGCAATTCAACCAGTGTAAGACTATCTCCCCTGGTGCGACCCAAAACGGCAACCCATTAGGTCAGTTTTGGCCCGTTTGGATCGTGTCACAGATAGAATTATACTAGGCCAGTGTGAAACACTGACGCGATCCACTTGGTCCGCCCTGGACAAAAAAAAATCTAAGCCCTAGTTTCTAGCGTCGCCATCTTCTTCATCGTTGGTGGTAAGGTCGACGAACAATGGAGTTGTCCAGGCCCCCCCTCTGCGTCCACGCAGGGATCGCCAACGACATGTGCTACGGCGTAGGCGGCACATTCTGCGGAGGAGGCGACACCATTTGGCCGTTCACGCGACCTGAGGTGGCTCCTTGGCTTTGTTGAGGTGCGGGTCGCCCGGGTAACAAAACGTTCGTGCAGACACGCGTTTGCCTGTGCCCACCGCCGCTGGCACTCTAGCACAAGCACATAGAAGTATAGAACCCGTTGCGCTCCCGTGGCTTGGGTGGCTGGAGGAGCACCGCGGTGGCGGCTTGCGGCCCGACGAAATCTGTCGCACGCCCATGGAGATGGCGGCAGATTCCATCGACGCGGAAGTGAACGGCGTGACAAAGACTTCTGGCTGTGACGACGACCCCACCTTGTGGTCGTTAGCTATCTTTTTAAGTCACTTCACCATCTTCATCGGAGGTGGGGTGGCACCGCTAGTTTGCTAGCGATGGCGATTGTTGGCGGAACGAGATCCACGGAAATTTAAGTAGCGCTAGCCATCAATACCCGCGCAGCTTCCCAGCGACATCGGCATCATTGTCGGTGCAGGAGTTGAGGCGATGGTGGCGGTGGTCAGCGGCAACTTTGATGGTCATGGCTGCTACCATGGTCATCCTTCTGTCGTTTGTCACTGCCATGCGGGCTCGCGGTACGCGCGGAAAGACACGCGCGCTGTCCCAACACGTCCGCGGAGGCACTTCGTCTCTCCAAATTTGGTGGACCGATGGATCGCGTCGGACATGTCGGTCCGTTTGAATCATGACGCTGGAGCGTACGCAACCGGTTCATCTGTTCGCTCGGACCGTTCGGACGCGGCAGGACCGTATGGATCACACCAGTGGAGATGCCCTAGAGAAATAATCACTACTAAAACACACACACACGTAGAAAAAAAGGCGATATTCCCGTCGAAAACGAGACGCCTGTCGTGACTTCGTCAATTTCAAGATCCGATCCGCTGACTCAGCTTTCAGAGGTGCTCATAGGGGTAGGATGTATGTGTATGCGTTCATAGGGGTGAGTGTATGCACGTGTATGTGATCATCTACGTTTGTAGTGCGTTTCTAAAAAAAAATCCTGGACAGAAAAAGAGGAGAGCCCAGCTTCCTCCTCTCATGCCAATATGTCCATGATTGGCCACTGTTGCTGCCTCACTCAGGGTCTTCCTTTGATCATCCTAGGAATCTTCAGAAATGATGTGCAAGCAATGCAGCAACAGCACTTGCTGCTTTCATAGTGTACCCAACTGCGTGGCTGCTTTCTCTCATCATCGGGCACAGGGATTCTTGTAGTAAATAGACTGCGATGACTTTGAAAGTCCTTGTCCGGAAATCAGAGCATCTCTGCTGAAGTTTTATCGCATGTGTCCTGGGAAAGAAGATTGAAGCTTGTTCATTACAGTTTCTCCACGTATGCATGGTCGATCGTCTTCCTGGTCGATCCAGTTGGATGGAGAGGTTCTGGAGCGCCACGTGGACATGCTTCTGATCATTCTTCTCCTTCTCTACCAATGGGCGTAACTGTATTTCGGTGCAATCATGCTCCACAGCTTTGCAATTCCAAATACCAACTCCGGATAAGATTTACTGAATTATTTCTATACATGATAGTAAGTTACAATTTTTCTTTATTTTATCAATTTCTGAACACTGATTAGGTGGTTGGTATAGTTGACTAGTGACAATATTTACTTCCAAGAAGTCGGCAGTAACGCTGCCATTCTATTGTCATTAGCCGAAACGAACCTAGGAATACTAATGGTACTTCTTTTTTGTCTTCCAAAGCAAATGATCTGAGGCTCAAGTTGATACGTGATACACATCAGAGCTGGTTGTTGGTAGAGTAGAATTCAGGTGCCACATTACCGTACGATGTACACAAGAGGATCCAAAAAAACCCAGCTGTCTCCGATCAGAGCAAGAGACTGAACGGGTTGGCGGATAAAGAAACGTTGTACTGTACATGGAAGCTAGTGTTGATGCATACTTCACGAAACTACACATGCAGTAGCAACAAAAACAGTGCTGATGAAGGAAACTCTTCGCCCAAAACAGTCCTCTTATTCATGGGTTGGCGCCACCGATTGGGGTCAGATCAAATCTTAAATTGGATGTGGAAGATGCATGTGGTGGCAAAAAAGCATGACATGACAATTTTCATTCAAGGAAGAATAAAAAATGAAAAGAGAAGGGAACACTAGTGTTAAAAGTAGTCAAGAAAGGGATCTAATGATCCCAAGAGGGCCGCCCTATTCTTTCCTAGAATTAGGGCCACCCTTTCCACCATGGATCATCCCAAAATACTAAAAAGGATTGTGAGATTAGGTACAGATATCATCACTGGAATAGAGTATGGAGCAAATGAGCAATGGCCTGAAATAGCTAGATTAGGGTACTACCAGATTTGTTAATTAGGCTAGGGTGAACTTGATTAGTGGCACTTGCGGTCATCATTAACGGCATGTAAACTTTGATCCTTTACGTCAGTGTATGTTCTCAGCCTAAAAGCATACGTTGATCTAGGTAATTATCTACCCAAGCAAGAATAGTCTAGCACACAACTATCCTAAACTTATTCTCACAATGAGTAAACAATCGACTCTATGCAAATTGTATACTATAGGATCAACTTTTCACTTTACCTGGATACATGGCTCTTCAGAAAATCAAATAAATACGAGTGCTGCATCTGCCCGGTAAGATGCCAAGGATTCATCTCACTTGGCGTGATTTTCTTCTCCCGGAATAATACAGCTGCACACTTGCGGCATTGGAAGCTTCACCCGTCTGAAAACTGAAATAAGTTCAGATCTGGTCAGTAGATGCAGATAGCTAGTCCAACGTACACCTCAAATTCTCTTTCTGAAAGAGCTGGCTTCATCATTGCAAACAAGTCTGCATTCATGGGCCATTTAGTTGGTTAGTACTCGCTCCGGTGTATAGGTTTTACGCGTAAGACAAATGTACTATAACATAAACGTTGTAGAATATATATTACAGTATTAATATTAGAAACTTGAGATGTTATACTTGTGCTGTATAATTTATATTATACTCGTTAAATTTACGATGTCAAGATACGCGCAAGACCTATAGACCGGACATAGGGAGAAGTAGGAATCAACACTTTAATTAGTCAATTTAATGCAGGACAACATATGCAGAGATGCTTCTGTCGCTACACATATTGCAGCTTAATTTCAGATTAGGTGCTAATTAACTACAGAGCAGGTCCCTGTCGGTGCCTAATCAACTGCATGTACTTGCATAAAATGCATTCCAAGTACGTAATCTCTAGTACAATGAAGCAGCAAAAGAAGGTCAAAGATTGATCAATTAATTGTGAGAGCAATTCAAAGACAATTTCAAGGGACTTTACAAACAACTTCTCATCACGAACCACACCAGTAAATATAAGATGTAATCTGACTGAAATGACACCATGCATAACATATATCATTAGAAAAGCATGTGACCTCTAAGTGGACCAGTCTATGGATCCCAGGAGGAATTTAAGATGTTAACAACAAGAAAGGACCAAAAGCCAGCATCAAATAATGCAACACACATCTATGACAGAGACAGTGATTTAATAATATTTTTATTAACGCACGCATGCGTCAGATGGGTCCAATCCTTGCGATGACAGAGACAGCGGCGCATCATATTTTTTTAATAAATGACGCTTTATTATTTAAAATGTTTAAGCATTACATTTTTTCGAAAAGGGGGAAAAATCGCCCCAGCTTCTGCATCCAAAGGATGCACACGACCTTTTATTAGATTATTCATGAAGCCTTACAAGAAACAATACAAAAGATCACTCTGGAAGCAACCTAACTATACCTACAGTGGGATGTATAGGGTGATAATACACCAACTCACATCATCCAAACTAAATGCCTTCCCAAACCGCCCAATAGCAGGTGAGAAGCACATCCAGTCAAGCAGACTCTCAGCGCACGCCAACGCCCACGCCACAGGAGTTGCTTCCGACGTCTTCCTCGACTCCATCTTCAAGAGAGATAATCGCATTAACCTTGCAAGACCTGCCGTCGATGCCACCATGACGCCGCACGGCAGCTCCACCATCCACTCCACCAACATCTGCCAACATCCAGAAATTTGCTCCAAAAACGATGCCCCAAGAGGTAGAACGACGCAGAGCGCGCCGCCATCGTCCGATTCGGGAGACCCGGACCTAGGGTTTCCCCGAGCAAAGACGAGTGAGAGACCGCAGACTGCGACGACGATGCCTTCAAGAAGGTAGCGGCGTGACACGTCGCCATCGTCCGCCAACCGAGGTCGGAGCACGGTTTTCACCGGCAGCCGCGCATCCCGAACCCGCCGAGTGTAGTGCCAAGACGGGCAAAGATGACGCCTTCGACAAGGTAACGACGTCGCCCGACGCCGCCATCATCCGCCAAGACCGAGGTCGAGGCTCGGTTTTCACCGGCCGCCATGACACCCCGGACTAGATCTCACCGCCACCCTGCCGCCCACACGGCCAGGGCCACGGCCACCGCACGCCGCGAAGAAGACACCCCCGCAGCCACCAGCCGGAGCCGCCGCTCCGGCGTCCAGGGCCCCCGCCGAGACCACCACCAGCAGCCCCTCCAGCACCGAAGCCCGCCACCACCGAGCCGCCAGATCCCGAGAGCCACCCGCCGCCACGGACGGAGGAGCGGCTGCCGGAGTCGCCGACCAAGGGGAGACGCGTCGGGGGTGGAGAGCGTCGCCGGGCAGCGGCCTCAGCCCCGGCAAGCCCAGCCTGGCCGCCTTCCTCCATGCGGCTGTGCTTGGCGCCGGGGACCGCAGACGAGGGCCAAATCCCTGCCGCCCCCTTCACCGGCGCCGCGGCCTTTGGCCGGCAGCACCTCGAGGGGCGACGAGGAGGGAGAGAGGAGGGAGGGCGGACGGGGCGGCGGCGGCTAGGGTTTGCCCCTCCCGGTCGCCAGGAGGACACGACAAAATAAACTTAGTCAACAAGAGCGCAACTATGTGCACGTTTAAGCAAGCATTACATCTAACATCTGCATAACGAGGATGCACAAAGCCATACAATGGTGCATCATAGTATATGTTAGCTAGTACCTGCTTTGGAAAATACTGCTAGTATAGTATTTGATAGGTCTAGTGAGAGCATAGGACACAGCAAAGAGAAGAGCGCTGATGATGATTAGGAGGGAATCAATGTTCCCCACGGGGCTTTTTATTACAGGAACCTCATGCCGTTAAAGAGAAAAGGCCATACACTGCTACCTATGAAGAAGAGGAAATAATAAGCCATACACATAAAGAAGAAGAAGAAGAAGAAGAAATAAAAATGCAGTATATGCAGGCATGACATTGCCTGGCCTGTCCCCATGTCTCGCCGATGCCAGTCTCCGGGAGGCAAACCTGCGGCCTGTCCATAGCTAACTAACCTCGCTTACTATATTGCATCATGTATGCACGTATGTCCAGTACGATCGATCATCAGTGGAGTAATATATGCAATCAGTCATGTCGTAGTCACTGTCCTTATCGTGATTGGCAGTGTGAGCAAGCTCGCACTGGGATGCGAATTGGACCTATGTGTATGCCTATTGCCCAGCAATAATTAAGCATTTGAACACAGCTGCAGATCGATCGAGAGAAGCAAAAGTGAATCATCCAGCGTTATGGCAGAATTATTTGTCAAGAGATATCGGTCGAGGAAATGGTCAATTAATGGGAAGTAACAAATAAGTGTACGTTTACATTGTTAGACTACGTATATAAATTGTATTGTTGTAGCTTTGGTACCTTTATATAAACTAGCAAGGTGGCCCTCGCATTGTGAGGGCAACCGAAAAATTTGTCTATTATGTATCTATCGGCACTTACATATGATATTTGAATTAGCATGGTTCTATATTCACCTTAAATACTATTAACAAAATATCATTTGTGCCGAAGACATCTTTAACCATTTGTAATTTATGGGAGAATTATTTGTTATCATAAGAAAACAATATATCATTGACTATATGTGTCTTTTGTACATGGTGATATTAAAAATTAGGAAATATATGGATTATGTTACCATAGTGCAACATGATCTGGGCTTCCCGATCTTGGATCCACGGGATGGATGGCAACTTCTGATTTTTCGAAAAAAGTAAAATAAAAAAATGCAAATTTGCCACGGAAATCCATTTTGGCTCATAGGTGTAGATGCACCTATTACTCAAAAAACATATTTCAAATAGGACATGAAGAATAGAATGGATGGTGCACATAAGAATATGTGGATATGATTTTTTTTGGTTGGATGAATTTCTAATATGAAGTTTTTGGTTGAATCTTGATCATGAAGAGTCAGAATAAATAGTATACCCTTAAATCGGGAGTAGGCGCCTGTAGATTTTTCAAATATATATAAACATATTCCAACTCATTAGGTGCTTAAAGTGATGCTTAATTCAGGTTTTTTTTTGTCAAACCATAGTTACAACATCTTGCCGCAAACTGGTTATTCTGGTACACACCCTTATAAGTAAATATGTAGTGTCTTCATAATCTACATGTGAATTAAAATCTACGTGTAAGTAACAACTCACATAAATTGGATCTTCATAACTTAATCTACGTTAGATACATTTATTAGGAAAAGTAAATTTTAAATTTATTTTAAAATGTTAAAAAATTGAATAAAATTCCTCTTCGTGCATCCGGACATTCTATGTTACCTCATGAATTTTTTGCAGGAAAAAAATATTTTATGTGTCCTATGTAAAAAAGACAAATAAATGTCTCGTAAAAACTTTGTTGGAGCATCAGAAATTGTCTTTTTTTGCACATGCCGTAGAAAATAATATTTTTCCGCGACACTTTTTGTGCAGGCATAGAATATGTGGAAGTACACCCCGAATTTATTTCCAATTTTTTTAGACATTTTGAAATATGTTTTTTAAGTAATAGGTGCATCTATACCTATGCGCCAAAATGGATTTCCGTCCTATCACGCCCTACTTTACCAGCACCAGGTTCGATGGAGCTGGTGTAGGCTGTTTCTTTCACTTGCATATAGGTAATGCCAGTTTTTTGTATTTAATGCTTTAGTTATGATATACTTCTTTTAGGGCTCATCATTTTTTGAGCTTTTTTCTATCATCGGTTTGTTTTTTTTCTAACGACTAATTAGCTTTTCATAGAGCCATGTCCAATCAGCTTTTGGTTAGCTTCGTCCATGTCTTTACTCACCACATATTGTTTTATCTGTGTCAGTTTTTTGTCGTGTTTGTACATAACTAATATTGTATGTAAATTTTCATCTTCTAATCTCAGCCACTAATTATACCTCTAACTTCTTAAATAATTTCAATAATTCCATTTAGAGTGTTAGATTTTCCTCACAAATAGAATGTTTTTAGGGTTAAATTAAATGAATGTTATGCTCATGAGTGCAAGTTATCACTTTATTACAAACATGTGATGTTACAGAAATGTAGGGTGTAGATTGTAAGTTTTAAAAAAACCTCGCATTCTACTCATTCCATATCTCTAAAGATGAGTTTTATTGTTGGTATATAACATAAGAGAACCCGAAGTAATTCTTTGTTGCACAAGCTCGTGGAACACAATTAAAGTCTCACTTATATCGTTAGCATTATATGGACATAAGGCACAAAGCTGCTATCCTAGTCTTGACTGGAAAAGATATGGACAAATACGCATGTTTTATTAATATTTATGTATTACTTTGTTTGGAGTTTGATGCATCATTAGCTGCTCAGTATTGTCCATGGTTGCACAGAAGCTCGTCGTATGACGAAGCATAGAGGAGATCAATGACATGAGCTAGCAGCCATCTTTGCAACACAACATTATCACCACATCATTCATCGGTCCTACCTCATCTCCAAAGCACCAAGATGGGGGTGAAGGGATCACAGGATGAAACTATCAGCAACAAAAATGATGGATGATGCTCGGAAACATAGAAAGATTAAGTTGGCATCAATGGATAGCTATGGCGCATAAATTGGGATCTATAGCGCTAGAACAATTAAAAGAGATCAACTAATCAGTAAGAAAGATACACATGGCAGGGCCAAACCCTTGCCTCTGGGCAGTGTGCATGCATGTACGTGTTACGTAAAAACGTAATTAATTTATTATTATATCTAACGTAAAAAGTCAGACTTTAAAAGAAAAGTTGCATACCCGTTTTGATTTACGCGTGGAATGGTTCAGAATATCGTGTAGTGACATGCAAGTAAAAAGACTCGTGTGAAATAGGAAGCGATTTGTTATAGGTGAAATAAACTAACGTGAACGTCTAAAACAATACGTGCATGTACGTGTTACGTAAAAAACGTAAAATCCTAGCCGTAAATTTTAGATCTAACCGAAAAAATAATTAGAATGATGTGGTTTAACATGACGTCTCTATTTAAGAACCCTGTATTGTGCTTTTAGTATATATAATAGATCGATAGACCATTTGACAACCGGCCACTAGAGCGTTGAACCAGTTCCCCCCCAAACAATATTTCTGAGATGGTATCTGATAACCCACAAGTATAGGGGATCGCGTGTAGCCTTTTCGATAAGTAAGAGTGTCGAACCCAACGAGGAGCTAAAGGTAGGATAAACATTCTCTCAAGTTCTATCAACCACTGATACAACTCTACGCACACTAAGCGTTTGCAATATCTAGGAAATAAAACTAGAGCGATAACGGGTATGAAAGGTGACTTTGCAGAACAATAAAATACACGGAATAAATGTTAGTGATGCAACAATAAAACAAACTAAACTAACAGTACCATGAGTGTGGAAAGGCGGTGGTAATAGTGGTGGCTTTATCCAAGATCAATTAGTGAAGATCTTGGGTTCAATGTCATCGATGCAGCTTTCTATGTAGGAGAGGCTAAATATACATGCTCTCCCTCCGGGATTAGAAGTACTATATGATTGGCTTGCTAACAAACATCCATAAATACTAGCAAGCATTAAGGTTTCCCCAACCATAGTCTTAAGTAAATGGTCCTCTTACTCCCATACATGCAACTATCCGGTTCGCGTCCTTAGGTTTCTGTCACTCCGGCAGAACTTCCCCCTTCTAGTATACAAGTACTACCAACCCTATGGTGCTTGATCCATGCGCACACAAATATAATGGGCACCAAGGACGGTAACATATCAACATACAACTCTAATGAATCAAAGAGAAACAACCAATCAATCAAAGAACAAATAAACTATGGCAACATGACATAGATCATAGAATTATAACTTATAGCATCAAACACCATGTTTACATAGGGCGGTACAGAGGTTTGTGAGAGGATGGGCCACTTAATGCAATGAGGAGTTGGTGATGGAGATAGCGGTGAAGACGTTGGAGGGCTCAGCGAGGAGCGCCGGGAGGCGGAGGCGTGGGCGGCGGCGGCGGCGTGGGGGACTCCTTCCCCGCCGCCGACCTCATTGGGGAGCGCCGCCCCTTAGCCTTCTTCTTCCTTGAGTTGGTGCTGGTGTAGATGAGTGTTTCCCCTGCCAAGGAGGAGGATTTTCGTGACAATGCTTGGGGGCCTCCAAAAATAGGGTTTCCCATCAATATATAGTGTTGGAGATGCAATCTAGGCCATGGGATGGATGCCCTTTGATCCAAGGGCTTTTGGGCACCTCTAGAACCTTCCTAGCACTCCCCTCTGTTCTTCATGAGCCTCACAACTTGTGGCTGGGCCGAAATATCCAGGTATGAAAAGAGTTTGTGTCAAATACGTCACCAACTTTCGGAGTCCCGAGACTGCATGAACCTCCGCATTAATTCTGCTCTGCCGGATGCATAAGTTGTCCGTTCTGGACGAATAAGATGTCCAAATTGTTCGGTTTGAAATTCTCTACAACTTTGTAGTTTACGACTTTTCCATTGGACGTCGTTTTGATGGAGTTTCAAAGCGATCTTTCTAAAGTGTTCAGCAGGGACAGATTCCGGGAAATTCCAGATTTCACCATAATGAGCTATTTCTTTCCATATTTGCCTATTTCCTGCACAACAAAGTTTTTTTTTTTAGAAAGTTGAAACCAAGAACTTGTGCACTTTTGCAACTATTAATAGGTTAGTCCCTTAAAACATATAGTAATTGGTGTAAAACAAACATGGAACATCAAAAATTATAGATACGTTTGCGACGTATCAACATTCCCAAGCTTAACTTCTGCTCGTCCTCGAGTACGTAAGTGATAAAAAGAATAATTTTTGAGGTGACATGCACCTTCAAAGTTCAAAGGATGACTAGATACAAATAATTTAAGAACAATTAATAACACATTCATGATTCAATCAATAATAATTTTGGGACCATGCACATAGAACTAAGAATGACAACTATGCTCTCATAAGACGGTGCATATAACTTAGAAGATGAAGACTCAACATAAAAGTAAAAGAATGGCCCTTCACAGAGGGAAGCAGAGATTAAACATGTGCTAGAGCTTTTTATTTTGAAAACATAGAGATATAAAATTTTAAGAGAGGCAATTGTGTCAATGGTAGCAATAAGTAATATAGGTTATGTATAAAACTTCTTATAAGTTGCAAGCCTCATTCATCGAATACTAATAGTGCCCACACCTTATCCTAATTAGCTTGGATTTCCATGGATTATCATCGCATTACATATGTTTCAACCAAGTTTCACAAAGGGGTACCTCCATGCCACCTGTACAAAGTTCTAAGGAGAAAGTTCGCATTGGATTTCTCGCTTTTGATTATTCTCAACTTAGACATCCATACCGGGACAACATGGACAACAAATAAATGGACTCCTCTTTAAGCTTAAAGCTTTTGGCAACATAAATTTCTCATAAGAGATTTTTGAGGTTTAATGTCCATGCTGAAAATTTCACCATGTAAACATGGCTTTGGTTAGCGGCCCAATGTTCTTCTCTAACAATATGCATACTCTAACCTTTTATCATGGTTATCTCCTTTACTTCAGACAAGACGGACATGCATAGTAACTCACATGATATTTATCAAAAACATGATGATGGTGTCCCCATGTCAGCATGGTTGCCACACAACAAGCAGGTTATAAGAACTAAGATACATAAGTGACATATTTCTCACCACAATATATTTTAGGCTACTTTCCCATGAGCTATGTATTGCAAAAACAAGGAATTATTTTGAAGGTTTTAAAGGTAGCACATGTAAATTTACTTGGAGTGGCGGTAAAATACCACATATAGGTAGGTATGGTGGACACTTTTGGCATATTTTGGTTTTTGGTGGTTGGATGCACGAGTAGAGATCATACTCAGTACAGAATGAAGGCTAGCAAAAAGAAAGATAGCGACCAACTAAGAGAGCAATAATGGTCATAATCATGCATAGCGACAAAACTTATTAATTAAAGCATATGGTGATATTAAAATTCTAAACTGCATGATCAATTCAACCCAATTGAAACATCAGAGGAGATCTTCCATTTGCATCACTATTAATATGAAACCTTTTTACTCGTATCCAACACCAATCAACTTATTTGAAACAACTATCATTTATAATATTCATTAAAGATCAGAGAGCTAATCATATACAACTGAAGCATACTAACAAACTCTGAACAAAATAGGAGTGAAAAACCAGAGCTAAGCGCAGTACTAGCAAAAATAAAAAGCTCATTGAACAATAAGAGTGAAAACTAGAGCGTTCATACAATTAAAACGGAGCGTGTCTCTCTCCCAAACAAACATGGTATGATGTTGCCCACTTTATTGAAAATAAAATACACAACAGAAAATAAAGACGCTCCAAGAATAACACATAGTATATGAAGCAATAAAAATATAGTGAACAGAAACATGACCTGATATTTTTATTGATGAAGAAGGGGATGCCCAAGGCATCCCCAAGCTTTGACGCTTGTACTTCTTGAATATATCTTGGGGTGACATGGGCATCCCCAAGCTTGAGCTTTTGTTCATTCTTCATCTCATCATTCTTCTTTCCTACACTTGAAAACTTCCTTCATACAAATCACAAATCTCATTAGAAGCGTTAGTACAATGATAATATTAATCAAATCTACAAAGTTCAGTATGACATATGAAAAGCATTTTAATAAGCATTAGATACTCTAGCACAACTTCAATAAGGTTCTTTGATCAACAGAACTCAAAAAGGTGGGCAAAAAGATGCAAATGCAAAAGAGTGCAAGAATCTGTCAAAATAGAACAATTCGTAAAAATTGATTTTTGAAAAATAGTTACGCTGCGTAACTAGAAAAACTCTGAACTAATGAAAGTTAGATAAATACCTAGGGAAGATGCTCGTAAATTGGCAGCTCAAACTTACGTTCTGGTGATTTTTGGCGATTTTTCTCGTGATGAACCAGAAACAGTAAACAAGATTGCAAATCTCCCAAATACCACTTTCTTACCATTAGAGGCAATTCTTGGCACAAAAACAAAACAAACATGATAATGAGAGGTCATTACAGTAGTAATGACTTCCAAGACTGAACAAAACAGTAAATAACAGAAATATAAACATATTGGATTGTCTCCCATAAAGCACTTTCTTTATAGCCATTTAAGATGGGCATGATTATTTGATGGAGCTCTCAAACCCCCTTTTTTTGTTGTTGTTTTCCAATTATAAGTGAAACTGGCAAAGAAACAAGAACCAAATAAAGAACCTAATAAAGCTAAATAGGATAAAACCAAAGATAATAAAAGCAATTATATACAATGCTTACATGTGGATGGGTAATATTGAGTTTGAAGGAGACAACCTCATGTTGGTTGATGAATAGGGAGATGCCTTGGGAATCCCCAAGCTTAGATATTTTCACCTTCTTGAATATTCTCTTGGGATCCATCTACACATTCCCCAAGCTTGAGCTCTTGCATCCTCTTGCTCATCTCATATCACCATATTGATTGGAACTTAAAAACTGCATCCACATAAAGCTTCACAAAACTCATTAGTAGGTTAGTACTCATTAAATGAAATCCACAAGTGTTCAAGTATCCCTAATTTCTATAAAATATATTAAATATTTAGCCACTGTAATACTGAGGTTTCTTATTATTTCAATCGTACGTCGAAAACAAAGGAAACTTTTGAATCCTAAGTACAATATTTAAACAAAGAGAATAGAAATCTGTCAAAACTGAACACTCTGTAAAGATGTCACTCAATGAGATAGTTACGTAGCTCAAATCGAAAAAACTCATGATTAATGAAAGACAGATCATAACCTCAGGTCTATGCACAAAAAATTTCAGATCAAAATGCCATACTGAGATTTTGCAGCACAACATAGGAAATCTGTCTCAATAGAATCAGTCCGTAAAGATTGAATTATTAGATCTGTCTACGTACCTCAAATCAGAAAAGTCAGAACTAACGAAAGTTAGATAACATGCACTACTATGCAGTCAAGAAATTTCAGATCAAGATCACGTTCTGGTGATTTTTAAAATTTTCTACAGTGGAGCACATGAAATCTGTTTTCTAGGCAGCATAGTGACAAACTTGCATAACAAACTAGGGGTTATCTATACATTCTATTTACAGCGGGATATGTACACTACATACACTATTTAGAAGTTTTTAATGAAAATCTTCCATGGAAAGAATTGTTTTGGTTTCGCAGGCATGAGCACAAGTGTTCAAGGTCGACCCCCACTTCACCATTACTCATCTTTCCAATCACTTTTCTTTTCTGAAAACATTTTTTATTTTTTTATATAAGAAGTACAACTAAGTTTTTTGTAATTCGCATTCCCTATCCATACAAGAGATAGAGAACAACTAGGTACAGAAAGTAAAACTACTTAGAGATAAAGCAAACAAGTGCACACGAAAATATTCACCTACGCTATGGCTCCCGGGCAACGGCGCCAGAAAAGGTCTTGATAACCCACAAGTATAGGGGATCGCGTGTAGCCTTTTCGATAAGTAAGAGTGTCGAATCCAACGAGGAGCTAAAGGTAGGATAAACATTCTCTGAAGTTCTATCAACCACTGATACAACTCTACGCACACTAAGCGTTTGCAATATCTAGGAAATAAAACTAGAGCGATAACGGATATAAGAGGTGACTTTGCAGAACAATAAAATACATGGAATAAATGTTAGTGCTGCAGCAATAAAACAAACTAAACTAACAGTACCATGAGTGTGCAAAGGCGGTGGTAATAGTGGTGGCTTTGTCCAAGATCAATTAGTGAAGATCTTGGGTTCAATATCTTCGATGCAGCTTTCTATGTAGGAGAGGCTAAATATACATGCTCTCCCTCCGGAATTACAAGTACTATATGATTGGCTTGCTAACAAACATCCGTAAATACCAGCAAGCATTAAGGTTTCCCCAACCATAGCCTTACGTAAATGGTCCTCTTACTCCCATACATGCAACTATCCGGTTCGCGTCCTTAGGTTTCTGTCACTCCGGCAGAACTTCCCCCTTCTAGTATACAAGTACTACCAACCCTATGGTGCTTGATACATGCGCGCACAAATATAATGGGCACCAAGGATGGTAACATATCAACATACAACTCTAATGAAACAAAGAGAAACAACCAATCAATCAAAGAACAAATAAACTATGACAACATGACATAGATCATAGGATTATAACTTATAGCATCAAACACCATGTTTACATAGGGCGGTACAGAGGTTTGTGAGAGGATGGACCACTGAATGCAATGAGGAGTTGGTGATGGAGATGGCGGTGAAGACGTTGGAGGGCTCAGCGAGGAGCGCCGGGAGGCAGAGGCGTGGGCGGCGGCGCGGGGGACTCCTTCCCCGCCGCCGGCATCATTGGGGAGCGGCCGCCCCTTAGCCTTCTTCTTCCTTGAGTTGGTGCTGGTGTAGATGAGTGTTTTCCCCTCCTTGGCTGTGATACGTCTCCGACGTATTGATAATTTCTTATGTTCCATACCACATTATTGATGATATCTACATGTTTTATGCATACTTTATGTCATATTTATGCATTTTCCGGCACTAACCTATTAACGAGATGCCGAAGAGCCAGTTGCTGTTTTCTGCTGTTTTTGGTTTCAGAAATCCTAGTAAGGAAATATTCTCGGAATTGGACGAAATCAACGCCCAGGGGCCTATTTTGTCACGAAGCTTCCAGAAGACCGAAGAGGAGACGAAGTGGGGCCACGGGGCGCCGCCACACTAGGGCGGCGCGGCCCAAGGGGGGCCCGCGCCGGCCTGTTGTGTGGGGCCCCCGTGCGGCCCCCTGACCTGCCCTTCCACCTACATATAGTCTTCATCGCGAAACCCCCAGTACCGAGAGCCACGATACAGAAAACCTTCCAGAGACGCCGCCGCCGTCAATCCCATCTCGGGGGATTCAGGAGATCGCCTCCGGCACCCTGCCGGAGAGGGGAATCATCTCCCGGAGGACTCTTCACCGCCATGGTCGCCTCCGGAGTGATGTGTGAGTAGTTCACCCCTGGACTATGGGTCCATAGTAGTAGCTAGATGGTCGTCTTCTCCTTATGTGCTTCATTGTCGGGTCTTGTGAGCTGCCAAACATGATCAAGATCATCTATCTGTAATGCTATATGTTGTGTTTGTTGGGATCCGATGAATAGAGAATACTATGTTATGTTGATTATCAATTTATATCTATGTGTTGTTTATGATCTTGCATGCTCTCCGTTATTAGTAGAGGCTCTGGCCAAGTTTTTACTCTTAACTCCAAGAGGGAGTATTTATGCTCGATAGTGGGTTCATGCCTCCATTAAATTTGGGACAGTGACAAAAAGTTCTAAGGTTGTGGATGTGCTGTTGCCACTAGGGATAAAACATCGATGCTATGTCCGAGGATGTAGTTATTGATTACATTACGCACCATACTTAATGCAATTGTCTGTTGTTTGCAACTTAATACTGGAAGGGGTTCGGATGATAACCTGAAGGTGGACTTTTTAGGCATAGATGCATGCTGGATAGCGGTATATGTACTTTGTCGTAATGCCCAATTAAATCTCACTATACTCATCATATCATGTATGTGCATGGTCATGCCCTCTCTATTTGTCAATTGCCCAACTGTAATTTGTTCACCCAACATGCTATTTATCTTATGGGAGAGACACCTCTAGTGAACTGTGGACCCCGGTCCATTCTTTTACATCGAATACAATCTACTGCAATACTTGTTCTACTGTTTTCTGCAAACAATCATCATCCACACTACACATATAATCCTTTGTTACAGCAAGCCGGTGAGATTGCCAACTGATACGCGTACAGCACGCGTCCGTTGGGAACCCCAAGAGGAAGGTGTGATGCGTACAGCGGCAAGTTTTCCCTCAGTATGAAACCAAGGTTTATCGAACCAGTAGGAGCCAAGAAGCACGTTGAAGGTTGATGGCGGCGGGATGTAGTGCGGCGCAACACCAGGGATTCCGGCGCCAACGTGGAACCTACACAACACAACCAAAGTACTTTGCCCCAACGAAACAGTGAGGTTGTCAATCTCACCGGCTTGCTGTAACAAAGGATTAGATGTATAGTGTGGAAGATGATTGTTTGCGAAAATGAGAGAACGTATGTACAAGAGATTGTATTTCAAGATAGAGAATTGGACCGGGGTCCACAGTTCACTAGAGGTGTCTCTCCCATAAGATAAACAGCATGTTGGGTGAACAAATTACAGTTGGGCAATTGACAAATAAAGAGGGCATGACCATGCACATACATATTATGATGAGTATAGTGAGATTTAATTGGGCATTACGACAAAGTACATAGACCGCTATCCAGCATGCATCTATGCCTAAAAAGTCCACCTTCAGTTATCATCCGAACCCTCGATATTAAGTTGCTAACAACAGACAATTGCATTAAGTATTGCGCGTAATGTAATCGATAACTACATCCTTGAACATAGCACCAATGTTTTATCCCTAGTGGCAACGACATCCATAATCTTAGAGATTCTGTCACTTCCCGCATTCACAGAGACATGAACCCACTATCGAGCATAAATACTCCCTCTTGGAGTTACAAGCATCTACTTGGCCAGAGCATCTACTAGTAACGGAGAGCATGCAAGATCATAAACAACACATAGACATAACTTTGATAATCAACATAACAAGTATTCTCTATTCATCGGATCCCAACAAACGCAACATATAGAATTACAGATAGATGATCTTGATCATGTTAGGCAGCTCACAAGATCCGACAATGAAGCACAATGGGGAGAAGACAACCATCTAGCTACTGCTATGGACCCATAGTCCAGGGGTAGACTACTCACACATCACTCCGGAGGCGACCATGGCGGCGTAGAGTCCTCGGGAGATGATTCCCCTCTCCGGCAGGTGCCGGAGGCGATCTCTGAATCCCCCGAGATGGGATTGGCGGCGGCGGCGTCTCTGGAAGGTTTTCCGTATCGTGGCTCTCGGTACTGGGGGTTTCGCGACGGAGGCTTTAAGTAGGCGGAAGGGCAGGTCAGGGGGCCACACGAGGGCCCCACACCACAGGTCGGCGCGGCCAAGGGGCAGGCCGCGCCGCCCTAGGGTTTGGGCGCCTCGTGGCCCCACTTCGTCTCCTCTTCGGTCTTCTGGAAGCTTCGTGGCAAAATAGTACCCTGGGCGTTGATTTCGTCCAATTCCGAGAATATTTCGTTACTAGGATTTGTGAAACCAAAAACAGCAGAACAAGAATCGGCACTTCGGCATCTTGTTAATAGGTTAGTTCAATAAAATGCACGAATATGACATAAAGTGTGCATAAAACATGTAGATATCATCAATAATGTGGCATGGAACACAAGAAATTATCGATACGTCGGAGACGTATCAGCATCCCCAAGCTTAGTTCTGCTCGTCCCGAGCAGGTAAAACGATAGCAAAGATAATTTCTGGAGTGACATGCCATCATAACCTTGATCATACTATTTGTAAAGCATATGTAGTGAATGCAGCGATCAAAACAATGTATATGACATGAGTAAACAAGTGAATCATATAGCAAAGACTTTTCATGAATGGTACTTCAAGACAAGCATCAATAAGTCTTGCATAAGAGTTAACTCATAAAGCAATAATTCAAAGTAAAAGCATTGAAGCAACACAAAGGAAGATTAAGTTTCAGCGGTTGCTTTCAACTTGTAACATGTATATCTCATGGATATTGTCAACATAGAGTAATATAATAAGTGCAATATGCAAGTATGTAGGAATCAATGCACAGTTCACACAAGTGTTTGCTTCTTGAGGTGGAGAGAAATAGGTGAACTGACTCAACAATGAAAGTAAAAGAATGGTCCTCCATAGAGGAAAAGCATCGATTGCTATATTTGTGCTAGAGCTTTGATTTTGAAAACATGAAACAATTTTGTCAACGGTAGTAATAAAGCATATGTATCATGTAAATTATATCTTACAAGTTGCAAGCCTCATGCATAGTATACTAATAGTGCCCGCACCTTGTCCTAATTAGCTTGGACTACCGGATCATCGCAATGCACATGTTTTAACCAAGTGTCACAAAGGGGTACCTCTATGCCGCCTGTACAAAGGTCTAAGGAGAAAGCTCGCATTGGATTTCTCGCTATTGATTATTCTCAACTTAGACATCCATACCAGGACAACATAGACAACAGATAATGGACTCCTCTTTGATGCATAAGCATGTAACAACAATTAATAATTTTCTCATATGAGATTGAGGATATTGTCCAAAACTGAAACTTTCACCATGGATCATGGCTTTAGTTAGCGGCCCAATGTTCTTCTCTAACAATATGCATGCTTAACCATAAGGTGGTAGATCTCCCTTACTTCAGAAGAGACGAACATGCATAGCAACTCACATGAAATTCAACAAAGAATAGTTGATGGCGTCCCCAGTGAACATGGTTATCGCACAACAAGCAACTTAATAAGAGATAAAGTGCATAAGTACATATTCAATACCACAATAGTTTTTAAGCTATTTGTCCCATGAGCTATATATTGCAAAGGTGAATGATGGAATTTTAAAGGTAGCACTCAAGCAATTTACTTTGGAATGGCGGAGAAATACCATGTAGTAGGTAGGTATGGTGGACACAAATGGCATAGTGGTTGGCTCAAGGATTTTGGATGCATGAGAAGTAATCCCTCTCGATACAAGGTTTAGGCTAGCAAGGTTATTTGAAACAAACACAAGGATGAACCGGTGCAGCAAAACTCACATAAAAGACCTATTGAAAACATTATGAGACTCTACACCGTCTTCCTTGTTGTTCAAACTCAATACTAGGAATTATCTAGACCTTAGAGAGACCAAATATGCAAACCAAATTTTAGCATGCTCTATGTATTTCTTCATTAATGGGTGCAAAGTATATGATGCAAGAGCTTAAACATGAGCACAACAATTGCCAAGTATCACATTACCCAAGACATTTATAGCAATTACTACATGTATCATTTTCCAATTCCAACCATATAACAATTTAATGAAGAAGAAACTTCGCCATGAATACTATGAGTAAAGCCTAAGGACATACTTGTCCATATGCTACAGCGGAGCGTGTCTCTCTCCCACAATTTGAATGCTAGGATCCATTTTATTCGAACAAAACCAAATACAAAAACAAACCGACGCTCCAAGAAAAGCACATAAGATGTGATGGAATAAAAATATAGTTTCAGGGGAGGAACCTGATAATATTGTCGATGAAGAAGGGGATGCCTTGGGCATCCCCAAGCTTAGACGCTTGAGTCTTCTTAGAATATGCAGGGGTGAACCACCGGGGCATCTCCAAGCTTAGAGCTTTCACTCTCCTTGATCATGTTGTATCATCTCCCTCTCTTGATCCTTAAAAACTTCCTCCACACCAAACTTAGAACAACTCATTAGAGGGTTAGTGGACAATAAAAATTAACATGTTCAGAGGTGACATAATCATTCTTAACACTTCTGGACATTGCATAAAGCTACTGGACATTAATGGATCAAAGAAATTCATCCAACATAGCAAAAGAGGCAATGCGAAATAAAAGGCAGAATCTGTCAAAACAGAACAGTTCGTATTGACGAATTTTATCAAGGCACCAGACTTGCTCAAATGAAAATACTCAAATTGAATGAAAGTTGCGTACATATCTGAGGATCACTCATGTAAATTGGCATAATTTTCTAAGTTACCTACAGAGAAAACAGCCCAGATTCGTGACAGCAAAGAAATCTGTTTCTGCGCAGTAATCCAAATCTAGTATGAACTTTACTATCAACGACTTTACTTGGCACAACAAAACACTAAACTAAGATAAGGAGAGGTTGCTACAGTAGTAAACAACTTCCAAGACACAAAATAAAAACAAAGTACTGTAGTAAAAACATGGGTTGTCTCCCATAAGCGCTTTTCTTTAACGCCTTTCAGCTAGGCGCAGAAAGTGTGTATCAAGTATTATCAAGAGACGAAGTGTCAACATCATAATTTGTTCTAATAATAGAATCAATAGGTAACTTCATTCTCTTTCTAGGGAAGTGTTCCATACCTTTCTTGAGAGGAAATTGATATTTTATATTACCTTCCTTCATATCAATGATAGCACCAACAGTTCGAAGAAAAGGTCTTCCCAATATAATGGGACAAGATGCATTGCATTCAATATCCAAGACAACAAAATCAACGGGGACAAGGTTATTGTTAACGGTAATGCGAACATTATCAACTTTCCCCAAAGGTTTCTTTGTAGAATGATCAGCAAGATTAACATCCAAATAACAATTTTTCAGCGGTGGCAAGTCAAGCATATTATAAATTTTCTTAGGCATAACAGAAATACTTGCACCAAGATCACATAAGGCATTACAATCAAAATCTTTAACCTTCATCTTAATGATGGGCTCCCAACCATCCTCTAGCTTTTTAGGAATAGAGGCTTCGCGCTCTAGTTTCTCTTCTCTAGCTTTTATGAGAGCATTTGTAATATGTTGCGTGAAAGCCAAATTTATAGCACTAGCATTAGGACTTTTAGCAAGTTTTTGCAAGAACTTTATAACTTCAGAGATGTGGCAATCATCAAAATTCAAACCATTATAATCTAAAGCAATGGGATCATCATCCCCAATGTTGGAAAAAATTTCAGCAGTTTTATCACAGGCAGTTTCAGCAGTTTTAGCAATTTCCGGCAGTTTCTCGCGCTTTGCATTAGAAGTGGAAACATTACTAACACCAATTCTTTTATTATTAATAGTAGGAGGTGCAGCAACATGTGTAGCATTAGCATTACTAGTCGTGGTAATAGTCCAAACTTTAGCTACATTCTTCTCTTTAGCTAGTTTTTCATTTTCTTCTCTATCCCACCTAGCACGCAATTCGGCCATTAATCTTATATTCTCATTAATTCTAACTTGGATGGCATTTGCTGTAGTAACAATTTTATTTTCAATATCCCTATTAGGCATAACTTTCGATTTCAAAAGATCAACATCAGAGGCAAGACTATCAACTTTAGAAGCAAGTATATCAATTTTCCCAAGCTTTTCTTCAACAGATTTGTTAAAGGCAGTTTGTGTACTAATAAATTCTTTAAGCATGGCTTCAAGTCCAGGGGGTGTGTTCCTATTATTATTGTAAGAATTCCCATAAGAATTACCATAGCCGTTGCCATTATTATAAGGATATGGCCTATAGTTGTTACTAGAATTGTTCCGGTAAGCATTGTTGTTGAAATTATTATTTTTAATGAAGTTTACATCAACATGTTCTTCTTGGGCAACCAATGAAGCTAACGGAACATTATTAGGATCAACATTAGTCCTAACATTCACAAGCATAGACATAATAGCATCAATCTTATCACTCAAGGAAGAGGTTTCTTCGACAGAATTTACCTTCTTACCTTGTGGAGCTCTTTGCGTGTGCCATTCAGAGTAGTTGATCATCATATTATCAAGAAGCTTTGTTGCTTCACCAAGAGTGATGGACATAAAGGTACCTCCAGCAGCTGAATCCAATAAATTCCGCGAAGAAAAATTTAGTCCTGCATAGAAGGTTTGGATGATCATCCAAGTAGTCAGTCCATGGGTTGGGCAATTTTTAACCAGAGATTTCATTCTTTCCCATGCTTGTGCAACATGCTCAGTATCTAATTGTTTAAAATTCATTATGCTACTCCTCAAAGATATAATTTTAGCAGGGGGATAATATCTACCAATAAAAGCATCCTTGCATTTAGTCCATGAATCAATACTATTCTTAGGCAGAGATAGCAACCAATCTTTAGCTCTTCCTCTTAATGAGAAAGGGAACAATTTTAATTTTATAATGTCACCATCTACATCTTTATACTTTTGCATTTCACATAGTTCAACAAAATTATTAAGATGGGCAGCAGCATCATCAGAACTAACACCAGAAAATTGCTCTCGCATAACAAAATTTAGTAAAGCAGGTTTAATTTCAAAGAATTCTGCTGTAGTAGCAGGTGGAGCAATAGGTGTGCATAAGAAATCATTATTATTTGTGGTTGTGAAGTCACACAACTTAGTATTTTCAGGGGTGGCCATTTTAGCAGTAGTAAATAAAGCAAACTAGATAAAGTAAATGCGAGTAACTAATTTTTTTGTGTTTTTGATATAGTAAACAAGATAGCAAATAAAGTAAAACTAGCAACTAATTTTTTTTGTATTTTGATTTAGTGCAGCAAACAAAGTAGTAAATAAAACTAAGCAAGACAAAAACAAAGTAAAGAGATTGGGAAGTGGAGACTCCCCTTGCAGCGTGTCTTGATCTCTGCAACGGCGCCAGAAAAAGAGCTTGATACGCGTACAGCACGCGTCCGTTGGGAACCCCAAGAGGAAGGTGTGATGCGTACATCGGCAAGTTTTCCCTCAGTATGAAACCAAGGTTTATCGAACCAGTAGGAGCCAAGAAGCACGTTGAAGGTTGATGGCGGCGGGATGTAGTGCAGCGCAACACCAGGGATTCCGGCGCGAACGTGGAACCTGCACAACACAACCAAAGTACTTTGCCCCAACGAAACGGTGAGGTTGTCAATCTCACCGGCTTGCTGTAACAAAGGATTAGATGTATAGTGTGGAAGATGATTGTTTGCAGAAAACAGTAGAACAAAGATTGGCAAGAGATTGTATTTCAGTATAGAGAATTGGACCGGGGTCCACAGTTCACTAGAGGTGTCTCTCCCATAAGATAAACAGCATGTTGGGTGAACAAATTACAGTGGGCAATTGACAAATAAAGAGGGCATGACCATGCACATACATATTATGATGAGTATAGTGAGATTTAATTGGGCATTACGACAAAGTACATAGACCGCTATCCAGCATGCATCTATGCCTAAAAAGTCCACCTTCAGGTTATCATCCGAACCCCCTCCAGTATTAAGTTGCTAACAACAGACAATTGCATTAAGTATTGCGCGTAATGTAATCAGTAACTACATCCTTGAACATAGCACCAATGTTTTATTCCTAGTGGCAACAACACATCCATAATCTTAGAGATTTCTGTCACTTCCCCAGATTCACGGAGACATGAACCCACTATCGAGCATAAATACTCCCTCTTGGAGTTACAAGCATCTACTTGGCCAGAGCATCTA
Organism: Lolium perenne; assembly: GCF_019359855.2. Classification (NCBI taxonomy): domain Eukaryota; kingdom Viridiplantae; phylum Streptophyta; class Magnoliopsida; order Poales; family Poaceae; genus Lolium; species Lolium perenne. Next base: position 295,771,353 of record NC_067250.2, on the reverse strand, counting down.
CTAGTAACGGAGAGCATGCAAGATCATAAACAACACATAGACATAACTTTGATAATCAACATAACAAGTATTCTCTATTCATCGGATCCCAACAAACGCAACATATAGAATTACAGATAGATGATCTTGATCATGTTAGGCAGCTCACAAGATCCGACAATGAAGCACAATGGGGAGAAGATAACCATCTAGCTACTGCTATGGACCCATAGTCCAGGGGTAGACTACTCACACATCACTACGGAGGCGACCATGGCGGCGTAGAGTCCTCCGGGAGATGATTCCCCTCTCCGGCAGGGTGCCGGAGGCGATCTCCTGAATCCCCCGAGATGGGATTGGCGGCGGCGGCGTCTCTGGAAGGTTTTCCGTATCGTGGCTCTCGATCGGGGTTTCGCGACGGAGGCTTTAAGTAGGCGGAAGGGCAGGTCAGGGGGCCACACGAGGGCCCCACACCACAGGTCGGCGCGGCCAAGGGGCAGGCCGCGCCGCCCTAGGGTTTGGGCGCCTCGTGGCCCCACTTCGTCTCCTCTTCGGTCTTCTGGAAGCTTCGTGGCAAAATAGGACCCTGGGCGTTGATTTCGTCCAATTCCGAGAATATTTCGTTACTAGGATTTCTGAAACCAAAAACAGCAGAAAACAAAGAATCGGCACTTCGGCATCTTGTTAATAGGTTAGTTCCAGAAAATGCACGAATATGACATAAAGTGTGCATAAAACATGTAGATATCATCAATAATGTGGCATGGAACACAAGAAATTATCGATACGTCGGAGACGTATCACCAACCTCACTGTTTCGTTGGGGCAAAGTACTTTGGTTGTGTTGTACAGGTTCCACGTTGGCGCTGGAATCCCTGGTGTTGCGCCGCACTACATCCAGCCGCCATCAACCTTCGACGTGCTTCTTGGCTCCTACTGGTTCGATAAACCTTGGTTTCCTACTGAGGGAAACTTACTGCTGTACGCATCACACCTTCCTCTTGGGGTTCCCAACGGACGCGTGTTGAACGGAAAGACATACGTCAACTACGCGCAGCAAGTAAATTTCTGGCGCCGTTGCCGGGGAGATCAAGACACGCTGCAAGGGGAGTCTCCACATCCAATTTTTTGACTTTGTTTTTGTCTTGCTTTATTTTATTTACTACTTTGTTTGCTGCATTATATCAAAATACAAAAAAATTAGTTGCTAGCTTTACTTTATTTACTGTCTTGTTTGCACTCTATATTAAAAACACAAAAAAAAATAGTTACTTGCATTTTATTTAGTTACTTGCATTTTACTTTTGTTACCATGTCTAGTTCTTCACCTGTTACTTCTTCACCTGAGGAATTAGTCTTCACTTTTAAACAAGGGGATGAGGAGAGTTTTAAAGATGCTTGGTTCAGAATTTTTACTTCTTATCGTAAAGCTGAACCTCAAATGACTCTAAGTTTGCTCCTTAGTAACTTTTATTTTGGTCTTATGATTCGCTATAGATATGCCTTGGATGCTGTAGTGGGAGGAGATTTCCTTCATTGCAATGGGGATCAAGCTTTTAATGCCATAAAGAAGTTGGTTGCATCACATGATTCAGCTAATAACTTTGATTCAGCCCTTATTAGCATTTATAATAGATTAAACACTCTTGTGACAAGTGCATCTTGCTTGAATGAAAATTATAGATATGTTCGTAACCGTCTTGATCAAGTTTTAGTGATCTCTGAACCTTCATTATGGGATCCTACTATTAAAATTGTTATCGGTGATCAAACTCTTCATGCCAATTGTGATATTATGTCTGAATTTTGCCTTATGCCTACGAGTATTCATGAATCTTTGAAACCTTGGGGATTCGTTGAAGGGGGAGAAGGAATAACTCTTATTGATAACTCTGTTATAACTCCTAAGGGAATAGCTGCGGGTGTGCATACAACCATTCTTGGAAGAACCATATCCATTGATTATCTTGTTATTGAATGTGTAGGAATAGGACAAATCACACTCGGAAGATCTCTGCTGAAACTATTGGGAGCAGTCATAGATATGGGAGAAGGCACCCTAAAATTCACCTCTACACCGGGGGGAAGACATGTATTCCCTAAATCAAAGAGTAAGAAAAAGAACAAGAAAGGTAAGGGTAAAGCCCAAGGTAATGTTGACACTTCGTCTCTTGATAATACTTGATATACACTTTCTGCGCCTAGCTGAAAGGCGTTAAAGAAAAGCGCTTATGGGAGACAACCCATGTTTTTACTACTGCACTTTTATTTTATGTTTGAGTCTTGGAAGTTGTGACTACTGTAGCAACCTCTCCTTATCTTAGTTTTGTGCATTGTTGTGCCAAGTAAAGTCGTTGATAGTAAGGTTCATACTAGATTTGGATTACTGCGTAGAAACAGATTTCTTTGCTGTCACGAATTTGGGCAGAATTCTCTGTAGGTAACTCAGAAAATTATGCCAATTTACGTGAGTGATCCTCAGAACTTTCATTCAATTTGAGCATTTTCATTTGAGCGAGTCTGGTGCCTCTTAGAAATTCGTCTTTACGAACTGTTCTGTTTTGACAGATTCTGCCTTTTATTTCGCATTGCCTGTTTTGATATGCTTGATGGATTTTTCTATTCCATTAACTTTCAGTAGCTTTGTGCAATGTCCAGAAGTGTTAAGAATGATTATGTCACCTCTGAACATGTAAATTTTGATTGTGCACTAAATCTCTAATAAGTTGTTTTGAGTTTGGTGTGGAGGAAGTTTTCAAGGATCAAGAGAGGGAGATGATATGATATGATCAAGGAGAGTGTTGTGGGTATACTTTATGGGTATATCAACGGCATGGCTTAGATCCGGCAAGCCCGGGTGGCCCATAGTTGGTGGTGAGGCATGTGGCCCATCGGGCGGCCCAGTTGCTGTAGATCGTGAAGGATGAAGTCCAGCCCAGGAGCGAGGAGCCGGATCCTAACCGACCTACGAAGGAGGCCGGATCCGTGGAGGCCCATGAAGTATCCGGATCCAGCACGGCCTAGAAGGAAGGCGGATCCTTGACGTACACGGCAAGACATTGTACCGTAGTTAGGCAACTTGTATTCCGGCTAGGACTCTCCGTGTAAACCCTAGATCCATGCGCCTTTATAAGCCGGATCCCGGGAGCCCTAGAGGCACAACCACAACTCATTGTAACAACGCGAAAGCGCCCAGATAATTCCAGACAAGCAGCAGTAGGCCCTGTCATCGTGCAGGTGTTCCGAAGCTGGGTAACTCGCGTACCACCGTCCCGTGTGCACTCCGCCCTATGGCCCCTACTTCTTCACCCCCTCGTGAGGATCCCTCCTCCGAGGTACCGTCGAATAGGCAACGACAGTTGGCGCCCACCGTGGGGCCTGTGGCGTCTGGAGGCCGGAACCGGGAGGGTTCCGCCATGGGAAGCTACGACGACACCATCGCTGTGGGGCGCGTCCTCTACGCCGGAAATCTGCCGATTGTCCCTCCGGATGAGTGTTGGATTCCGGCTAGGACAAACCCCGTCAAGCTCTCCATCGTCCCAATTGGCGGCATACACATCTTCATCGGGGAAACCGTCGATTCCGACGGAAACCCACTGGTAAGTAACGCAGACGCGACCGCCGCAGAGCTGGACGTTGTCGCGAAGATCCGATCTGAGATGCAGGAGCTTCCTAAGGAAGATTCCGCCTCGGATCTGGAATTTTCAAAGCCCACCCAATCCGCCCCTGTGCAGGAAACAACGGTGGAAGACCAATGCAGATCCGCCTGGGTCTCCCAGGTGTTAGAAAAGCAGAGGTGCCACTTCGTACACTTCTTGGCCCATACCGCCGGAACCGCCCCTCAAGAAGACGGAGCTGGTCCTGAGCAGGTAGAGGCACCGGAAAACGGCGCAGATCCGGATCAGGCTGAGCCTGCCGGAGAAAGCGGAGCTCCGATTGAAGAGTCGATTTTGGGCAATCTGAGCCCAATTTCGGGAGATACCCCCTCCATGGAGTCTGATGACTTCGTTCGCAAGCTAGGGGAGTACGGTTTCGGTGATCAGCCTGAAGTCGATTCCGCCCAGCCTAAGCAGGTTCTCGCAACGGTAGCAGCGCTGGGACAAACTGGATCTGAAGAGCCAACCAGCCAGTCCGACCCTCAACCATCCCACCAAGGATCTCCAATGTCTCGGGAGCGACCCCGCAGGAATTCTTCCTCGGAGGAACTCCTGTCAGCTGAGGAGATGGTGGCGCGAGCAGTTCTTAACAAACCTATAACTCCGGGCGACGCCGCAGATCTGGAGGCTCTAGAGGCCACCAGACAGGAAATGCTGGCCACAGCCAAGAAGCTCGCCGATACCGAAGCCGCATTAAGGGAAGAAAGGGAGCAAGCTGCAGGTTTGGCGGAGCAATTTGACAGACAGGATCGCGAGATTACTGCCACACTCGAGCAGGTCAAGAGCATGGCGAAAGAGTGGGAAGTAAAGATGACCTACGCGCAGGCGGAGGCCGATCGGATTGTTAGAGAAGCAATTCCGCCTCGCAGGATCAACTTCGCCACGCCCGCAGAGCACCGGCCCCTGGAAACCCCAAAGGACAACATGCTAAAAGCTGCGGAGCTGTTGAAAAAGAAGGACGAAGAGGTTGATATCAACTACCTCCGCACACTTGTCGCTTCAGCAATGCAGCAGCAAAGCAAGGCGGATACTTCGCGCAGGTTGGAATCCAATCCGGATAACTGTGTATCTACCGCGCAGAAGGACGCCCGCGCCGATCGGCATCCCGATGACGAATCACACACCGGATCCTCGGAGCGCAGAAGAAGAACCAGGGAACACCCAAATCCGATCCCCGTTCCGTCAAAGACGCCTTCGTCAGATCCAAGGAAGGGAAAGGATGCAATGTATCCTGGACGAGACAAATATCGCAACCCCTCTCCTCCGCCTAACGGTTACCCGCGACCCCCTCGCCACCGTAGTGCAGCCGGAAACACCAGGCCCCCAGGGCATGGTGGGATTGTTATCCGCGACAACGTGCTGCCAAGAAAAAGAAACAGGGAGCGCTCGCCGGAACCACGCCGGAACCAGAACAATGTTCGGGAGACTGAGCCCAGGAGGAGTCGGAATGAGGAGCGCGGCCCAGAGCCTCGCCGGAGCCGCGACCCAGAGCCTCGCCGGAGCCGCGACCCAGAGCCTCGCCGGAGCCGCGACCCGGAGCCTCGCCGGAACGACCAGGGCAGCCAGCGCCATGGCGAAGGCAGCCACAGGAGCCGGAGCCAGCACCGGGAAGGCCGAGGAGAATCAGATGGCGGAAGCAAGAAGTCGGACCGACCACCTCGCAGGTCTCCCTCACCACCACCTAGCGGTGGCGGCGGAGGTGGAGGCGGAGGCGACGGCCGGAGATCTCGCTCTCGCTCACAATCTCCTCGCCACGGCCCGCGCGACGCGCGGGATCGCCTTAACGAATACAAAACCGACTACATTGGTCCGAAGTGCTTTGGCAGGATGATTCGAGAGGAACCAAAGCCAAGGATGAACCTCAAGCTACCCGGAAATCTGAAGCATTATGATGGCACCGAAAGGCCGGATACCTGGATTGAGGACTACTATAATGCAGTAACCTTTGCCGGAGGAACCCCTAACATCGCCTGCCGCATGCTCCAGTTGTACCTTGTAGGTCCAGCCCGGATCTGGCTCAGTGACCTCGAGAAAAACTCCATCTTTTGCTGGTTCGACCTGAAGACCGCTTTCGTGAAACACTTCAGAGGCACCTACAAAAGACCTGCCACGGCAAGCGACCTGCAAGCCTGCATCCAGAAGAAGGGAGAAACCTCAAGAAACTACCTCACACGATGGTTGGCATGCAGGAACGAGTGCGAAAACGTCGACCACACCACCGCCATGTACGCTTTCATTGGTGGACTGCAGAGGGGAGGACTGCTGAGGCATACGCTCACTCGTTTGGCTAACTCAACCAAGCTGACTTTGGATGAAATGATCTCCATTGCCAGTGATCACACTGCCGCCGATGATGATGCAGGCGGTGATCTCGCAGCTACAGCAATCCCCCTGCATCAGCAAAAGAAGAACCGTGATAATGGTAGCAGCAGCAGCCATAAGCGCAAGAACCCTGATGACCAGAAGAGTGGCGGATCCGAGATGGTCGCCATGGCGTTTCAACGCGGAGGTTCAGGAGGCGGAAGAGGACGTGGACGTGGAGGCGGAGCCGGCAGGGGTCAGCAGCATACCTCTGAGGTCACAGCTGGCGGATCCCGCGCCCCGCAAACCTACGAGGAGTACAGAGACATGCCCTGCCTGGCCCATCTGGATCCGGTTACAGGGAAGTCCACTCACACCAACCGCAACTGCAAGTGGGTCAATGATCTAAAGAACGACCCGGAGGCAGGTTACAAGCGCGCCCGGAAGCACCGCCCACGCGGTAAAGGTGGCAAGGGCAAGAACAAGGACAAAGAGGAAGATAGTTCCGAGGCGATGGATGAGGATGATAACTCGCCGGATCCCAAGGCAGGATCCGCAGGTAAATCCAATCCATTCGATAAAAAGAGCGTGGGGGCTTACCACACTTTCCTCGGGACACCAACAGTACGCGCCTCCAAGTCAGCCACCCGGATCCTGAACGCCATAGTTCCGGCTGTGCCGCAGTACGTCAGGTGGTCGGAAATCCCGTGCACATTTGACAGGAAGGATCACCCTGCCATTGTACCAAAAGAATGCTACGCCTTGGTTGTAAGTCCCCGCATAGACGGGTATGACTTCTCCAAGTGCCTCATGGATGGCGGAGCCAGCCTAAACATCATGTACCTGGAGACTCTAGAGCGGATGAACCTCACCAAGGAACAGCTCAAACACAGCACCACTGAGTTTCATGGCGTGGTTCCGGCTAAGAAGACGAATTCCCTCGGCAGCATCACACTTCCCGTGGCTTTTGGCGATGTTCATAATTTCCGCGAAGAGAAAATCACGTTTGAAGTTGTGCCCTTCAAGAGCTCCTACCACGTCATCTTCGGCAGGCCCACCTACCACAAGTTCCACGCAAGAGCGTGCTACATCTACAACAAGCTCAAGATTCCGGGTCCTAAAGGTATGATTACCATATCCGGAGACTACAAAAAGGCTCATGAGTGCGAGTTGGGCGAAGCCGCCTTCGCAGAGTCTGTGATATCTGGAGAAGAGCTGAAAGGCTACAGAGCCGCGGTGGATCCGACTGAGATGCAGACCACCAAGAAGCAGATCTCCGAGCAGAAAACCTCCTTCAAGGCCGCGATAGAAACCAAGAAGCACGACCTCATCAAAGGCGACTCTTCCAAGCAGGTTTCTGTCGGAGCCAACATGGACCCCAAATAGGAAGATGCGCTCGTCGAGTTCCTCTGCGCTAACATGGATATCTTCGCATGGCAACCTTCTGACATGTCCGGAGTACCTAGGGAACTCGCCGAGCACTACCTCAACATAAATCCGGGGGCTAAACCGGTGAAGCAAGCTATGCGACGCTTTGGAGATAAGAAGCGCCGCGCCATAGGAATGGAACTAGCAAAGTTACTAGAAGCAGGTTTTGTAATAGAAGTTATCCACACCGATTGGGTCGCGAATCCCGTCCTTGTACCCAAAAAGAATACTGAAATACTAAGAATGTGCATCGATTACTCCGGCTTGAACAAGCATTGCCCGAAGGATCCGTTCCCCTTGCCGCGCATTGACCAAGTCATTGATTCGACGGCGGGGGCGGAACTTCTGTGTTTTCTTGATGCGTATTCCGGGTATCATCAGATCCGGATGAAGGAATCCGACCAAAAGGCGACTTCATTCATTACCCCGTTTGGTACTTACTGCTATGTTACTATGCCTTTTGGTTTGAAAAATGCAGGTGCCACCTATCAACGTACGATGCAGCGGTGCCTGAAGGACCAAATTGGTCGGAACGTGCACGCTTACGTCGACGACATCGCGGTCATGACCCGGAAAGGATCCGACCTGATCAGCGACCTCACAGAAACCTTCGACAACCTCCGCAGGTACAAGATGATGTTGAATCCGCTGAAGTGCGTCTTTGGCGTGCCAGCCGGAAAACTCCTTTGCTTCATAGTCTCTCACAGAGGCATTGAGGTTAACCCGGAAAAGATCAAGGCAATCCTGTGTATCAAACGGCCAACTTGTCTCAAAGATGTGCAACGACTAACTGGTTGCGTCGCAGCAATCAGTAGGTTTGTTAGCCGTCTTGGCGAAAAGGCGCTACCTCTGTACAAGCTGCTGAAGAAAACAGACAAATTTGTCTGGGACGACGCAGCTGACGCAGCTCTTCGGGGGTTGAAGGAAATACTTACCTCCCCCCCTATCTTGGCAGCCCCAGCAGAGTCAGAGCCAATGCTCCTCTATTTGGCAGCTACCAACAAAGTCATCAGCCTCGTCATCGTGGTGGAGCGAAAGGAAGAAGGTCATGAATATGACGTCCAGAGACCTGTCTACTACATTAGCGAGGTGCTGACGTAGTCAAAGCAAAGATACCCTCACTTTCAGAAGCTAGCCTATGGAGTGTTCCTAGGCAGCCGGAAGCTGAGACACTACTTCGAAGAGCACCCAGTAACAGTTGTGAGCAAGGCTCCGCTATCAACAATTCTTAACAACGCTGACGCAACAGGACGTACGGCTAAATGGGGCATCGAGTTATCCGCCTTCGACATCGCTTACAAGCCCAGGACCGCGGTTAAATCCCAAGTCTTGGCAGATTTCGTCGCATATTGGACAGAAGCCCCGGATGCAAGTCTGGAGCCGGAACCAGAAACATGGGTCATGCACTTCGATGGATCCAAGCAGCATCAAGGCTCAGGAGCCGGAGTCACCCTGAAGTCCCCTACCGGAGAAGAACTGCAGTATGTTCTGCAGATCCACTTCGAAGCTACAAACAACATGGCGGAATACGAGGCTCTACTACACGGTCTGCGCATCGCTAAGGAAATTGGGATCAAGCACATCATATGCTGTGGTGATTCCGACCTGGTGGCACAACAAGTAGCCGGAACCTGGAACGCCAGAAACTCCGTCATGGCGGCCTACAGAGACGAAGTTGATGAGATCGCCAAGTGCTTCCTCGGATACGAAGTCAAGTACGTCAGGAGAGACGATAACACAGCGGCAGACATGCTATCCAAGCTCGGATCCTGCAGGAAGCAAATTCCGCCTGGCATTTTCCTGGAGCACCTCCGGATACCCTCAGTTAAGGGCGCTAACCCGGAAAACCCAGAGGTGGCAGTATCTCCGGCTAGGGAAGTGATGACTATCATTCCGGCTTGGACACAGCCTTTCCTGGACTACCTCATCGATTAGAAGTTGCCAGAGGACGAGGTCCTCGCAAGACAGATCGTCAGACGAGCGAGATCCTACACAATTGTTGATGGACAGCTCTACAAACGAAGTGCAGCAGGGGTATTTCTCAAATGTGTCTCCAATCAAGACGGCATTGAAATCCTCAGAGAGATCCATGCAGGGGACTGCGGGCATCATGCCGCCCCCAGATCGCTCGTTGCAAAAGCTTTTCGGCTGGGTTTTTACTGGCTCACAGCTAAAGAAGATGCTGACAAAATAGTCAAGACCTGCCGAGGTTGTCAGTACTACGCTACTCAACCAAACGCTCCAGCCCAAGAGCTGAAGACCATACCTATCACCTGGCCATTTGCGGTCTGGGGGCTCGATATGGTTGGTAAGTTAAAAAGATCATCTCCTGGCGGTTTTGAATACCTTCTGGTCGCTGTTGACAAATTCAGCAAGTGGATCGAGGCAAAGCCAGTGAGAAAAGCCGATGGTGCTACGGCACTAAAATTTGTCTGCCGCCTCATGATGAGATTCGGCATCCCACATAGCATAATCACGGATAATGGCACAAACTTCGCTCAAGGAGAGTTGAGGGATTATTGTGACACAGTAGGGATTCGACTGGACCTTGCATCTGTGGCTCATCCACAATCCAACGGTCAGGTTGAAAGGGCTAACGGTCTAATATTATCAGGAATTAAGCCGCGCCTTGAAGAACCGCTGCGACGAGCAGCTGGAGCTTGGGCTGACGAGTTGGAAGCTATTTTGTGGAGTTTAAGAACCACCCCTAACAGATCAACAGGGTTTACCCCATTCTTCCTGGTATACGGATCCGAAGCCGTGCTTCCCTCCGACATCATCCACGATTCACCGCGAGTTTCCGCCTACAATGAAGAAACAGCTAATGAGGCCAGACAGCTATCTGTGGACCTGATCGAGGAAGCTCGGAACTTAGCTGACCAGCGCTCCGCCATATACCAGCAGAAGCTCCGACGTTATCACAGTCGTCGAGTTCGGAATCGCTCCTTCATGGCAGGAGACTTGGTCCTCCGCCTTCGACAGGTGAAAGACCATAAGCTGCAATCTCCATGGGAAGGACCCTTCGTCGTTAGTGATACGTCCAAAACGTATCTACTTTCCCGAACACTTTTGCTATTGTTTTGCCTCTAATTTGTGCACTTTGGATGCAACTAACACGGACTAACGCTGTTTTCAGCAGAATTGCTCTGGTGTCTCGTTTATGTGCAGAAATTCAACTTTCGGGAAAATCCTCGGAATTTATGCAGAAGGCCCTATTTTCCCAGAATAATGACGGAGCCAGAAGGTCAAGTAAGGTGGAGGCCCGAGGGCCCCACACCATTGGGCGGCGCGGCCCAGGGGGGCCCGCGCGGCCCTGTGGTGTGGCCCCCTCGGCCGGCCTCCGACGCCCTCCTTCGGACTATTTATCGGCCTCGACCTAAAAACGCACGGGGAGAAGTCGAAGTCGCCAGAAACCCTCCAGAACGCCGCCACATCGCGAAACTCCGTCGCGGGAGCCAGAAGTCTCCGTTCTGGCACTCCGCCGGGACGGGGAATTGGAGGAGATCATCGCCATCATCACCACCGACGCCTCTACATCAACCAGCCATGTTTCCCCCATCCATGTGTGAGTAATTCCCCCGCTGTAGGCCGAAGGGGATGGTAGGGATTGGATGAGATTGGTCATGTAATAGCATAAGATTGTTAGGGCATAGTGCCTAGTGTCCGTAATTGGTACTTTGATGATATTGTTGCAACTTGTTATGCTTAATGCTTGTCACTAGGGCCCGAGTGCCATGATCTCAGATCTGAACATGTTATTGTTTCATCAAGATAATCATTGTTCATGGTCTTACCTATAAGTTGTATACACATGTCGCTGTCCGGAACCAATGGCCCCGAAGTGACAGAAATCGGGACAACCGGAGGGAATGGTAGCGATGTGAGGATCACATGTGTTCACGGAGTGTTAATGCTTTGCTCCGGTACTCTATTAAAAGGAGTACCTTAATATCCAGTAGTTTCCCTTGAGGCCCGGCTGCCACCGGCTGGTAGGACAAAAGATGTTGTGCAAGTTTCTCATTGCGAGCACGCACGACTATATATGGAACACATGCCTATTGATTGCTTTGTACTTGGACACCGTTTTATTATTATCTGCAAATGCCCTGCTATGATTGTTACATGAGTTTCTCTCATCCATGCAACGCCCGTCATCCGTCCCCGTGCCTACATTATTTTAATCCTGCTGTTTACTAAAATCACTACTGCTGTCTTTGTTACTCTCTTCTTTGTTATTTCACTATCACATCGTTTATAAAACTGTTACTACTGATAAACTCTTGCGAGCAAGCCTGTTTCCAGGTGCAGCTGAATTGACAACTCCGCTGTTAAGGCTTCCAAGTGTTCTTTGTCTCCCCTTGTGTCGAATCAATAAATTGGGTTTTACTTCCCTCGAAGACTGTTGCGATCCCCTATACTTGTGGGTCATCAAGACTATTTTCTGGCGCCGTTGCCGGGGAGCATAGCTTTATTTGGAAGTTCACTTGGATTAATATTGTTCGCTGCAAATTCTCCATCATGGGTAAACCTCGCGATACTAAGATCGCCATATTACCATCCACTACAAGAAAAGGTACAATTCTGAATACCTCTGCTGCTCTTGATTCACCATCTGTGATTGATAAACTTGTTTCACCACCGCATGCTTCACATGCGGGTACTTCTGCTGAATCTGAAAACTCTCATAATATTGATAATATTTCTGCTGTGCTTGATGATAGTGGTTCGTTGGGATCTTTTCTAGATGCTACAATTGCTAGGTCTAGACAAATTGAAAATACTGAAACTCCTAATGCTACTACACCTGTTAATTCACCTGAACTTGATTATTTTAGTGATGATCCTGATGAAGATTATGTGGAGCTTAATGATGATTTTATTGAAAAATGCAATGCTACTACTGATGCAAGAAAAATTAAAAAGTTGCTTGCAGAACATGCTGTTAGATATAAACTGTCTCCTGATCCTAAATTTGCCACATCTCCTATAAACATTAAGGATAAAGATTATGATTTTTCTCTTGATCTATCTCATATAGCTATTGTTGAGAAAACACCCTTTTGTGGTACTGAAAAAGAAAGTGCTGTTGAACACATGACTGAGTTATCTACTCTAAGTAGCTTGTTTTCTGATGATGTCAAGATGCGTACTTACTTTGTTGCTAAAATCTTTCCATTCTCATTAAAGGATGACGCTAAATCTTTGCCACCTAATTCTATTAAAAGTCCAAAAGAATTGCTTGATGTTTTCTTCTGCAAATACTTTCCTGCTAGTGCTCAACATATTGCTTTGCAGAGAATTTATAATTTTGACCAGGGAGATGAAGAGAAATTGCCTGAGGCTTGGGCGAGATTTTGCTCTCTTATTAGAGCTCGGCCTGATCATGATTTGGAAAAGCATGATTTACTTGATATATTTTATAGCGGACTAACCATTGAGTCTAGGGCATACCTGGATAGTTGTGCTGGTTGTGTTTTCAGGAAAAGAACTCCAGACGACGCTGAAGAATTATTGGCTAAAATAAGCCGGAATCATGATGATTGGACTACGCCTGAACCAACTCCAACGCCAATATTGAAGAAGAGGGGTTTAATTAAATTGAATGATGAAGATATGAGGGAAGCCAAGAAGTCTCTCAAGGAGAAAGGTATTAAATCTGAAGATGTGAAGAATCTACCTCCTATAGAAGATATATGTGAGATAATTCCCCCTTCATCCATGATTGAGGTAAACTCCCTTCAACGCTTTACTAGGGAAGATATTCCGTATTCGAAAACTCCTGCACAATGCTTAGATGAGTTTGATAATTATATTGTTAAGCAAGAAAATTTTAATTTGAGAGTAGAGAATCATTTAATGGAAAATTCTCGAGCTATTAGTGAATTGCATGATGTTGTAGAGAGAACCTCCAATGATGTTAAGATGCTTGTTAAACATTTTTATATGATTCAAACTCAAATTGATCAACTCACTAAAGTGCAAAATGACTTGTTAGGGAATAATTCTAAAGAGAAACATGCTTATGAAGTAACAACTAGAGGTGGTGTCTCTACCCAGGATCCTCTATATCCTGAAGGGCATCCCAAAAGAATTGAACAAGATTCTCAACACATTGAACCTAGTGCTCATTCTAAGAAGAAAAAGAAGAAGAAGCATAAAAATGTTGTAGAATCCTCTGAACCTGCTAATGATCCTAATAGTATTTCTATTTCTGATGCTGAAACTGAAAGTGGTAATGAACATGATAAAGATGATGATAAGAATGATACTCCTGATAAAGAAGAGATTGAAGAAGAACCTGAAAAGCATGCTAAAAATAAAAAGTACACTAAAGAAGATTTTATTGCTGAGAAACATGGTAATGAAAGAGAACCTTGGGTGCAAAAGCAAATGCCTTTTCCTGCTAAGAAACTAAAATCAAAGGAAGAAGAACACTATAATAAATTTTGCGATTGGATGAAACCTTTATTCTTGCAAATCCCTTTGACTGATGCTATTAAATTGCCTCCTTATTCAAAGTATATGAAAGATATTGTTACTAACAAAAGGAAAATCCCCAATGAGGAAATTTCCACTATGCTTGCTAATTATTCTTTCAATGGCAAAGTTCCAAAGAAGTTGGGCGACCCAGGTATACCTAATATTCCTTGTTCTATCAAGAATAATTATGTTAAAACTGCTCTATGTGACTTGGGAGCCGGTGTTAGTGTTATGCCTTTTTCTCTTTATAAGAGACTTTACTTAGATAAGTTGATACCTACTGATATATCTTTGCAAATGGCTGATAAATCTACTGCTATTCCTGTTGGTATATGTGAGAATGTTCCTGTTCAAGTTACTACTAACTGCTTGATATTAACTGATTTTGTTGTGTTGGAAATGCCTGAAGATGATAATATGTCTATTATTCTTGGGAGACCTTTTCTTAACACCGCAGGGGCTGTTATTGATTGCAATAAAGGAAAGGTTACTTTCAATGTTGATGATAGGGAGCATACCGTTTATTTTCCCAAGAGGATTGAGAAAGCGTGTGGAGTTAATACTATTTCTAATGTGAGAACTATCAAAGTGGGAACTATTGATTGTCCTATATATGAGCCTAAGGAAGAATATCAAACTCTCGTGATTGGATCCATATCAATACAATTCAAGGTAACATGATTGATTTGAGGTTTATTTCTTCTTATGCTATGTAAAATTTATTTGGTGGCAAGACTTGATCAACCTTGTTAACAAATACCTTTTATATGCATAGAGGAAGTAAACAACATCTCTTTCTTCCTCCATTTGCTCTAGTTGCTGTAGCATATTTTTAATTTGCAAAGTTCCTTAGTTATTTGGAGATTTCAAAATTTTTCCTGGCCAGTAATAATAAACTAAATACCCAGAAATGTGCATTTTTCAAAGTTTTCAAAAATTCACAAAAATTATACCGTTGGTCCTATTTTTCGACGAGGCACCTGGGAGCACCAGAGGATGACCTGTGGGGCACCAGAGGGCGCCAAACCACAGGCCGGCGTGGCCAAGGTGGTGGCCGCGCCACCATGTGGTGTGGGCCCCTCCTTGCCCCACTTTGTCATCTCTTTCTCCCAGCACCTTCTCTCTCCCGAAAAAACTCGTACCAAGTTCCTCTCTTTCGCGTTTTTGCTCCAGAGCTCCAGATTTCTTGATCTCTTTGCTCAGCCCAGATTTCCTGCTGAAATTTGGCACATTTGCTTCTTGGTATGTGACTCCTCCACCCATCCAAGTAGAATTTTGTTTGGTTGAGTATATCTTGAATATTTTGCTGCTGTAGGTAACATGTTTAGTGAGCTTGCATGCTTGTTCTAAGTGGTAGAAATTAGTTTTGATGCATGATTAGTACTCTAGCAAGTCCCTATGGTAGTTTCCCCCAATTATATGTCACCAAATCAAATTTTTATATTGTTTGTTGAAATTTCAGAAAATGGAGTGGAATAGATATCACTTGAACCAGCAAGAATTGGAAGTCCAACAAGTTATGAGAGTCAATCGTGAAGAGGGAGTATACCCCTCTTATTACCCGTGCGCGGATTTTATGAGAAGCGCGGGAATACTTGAAGATGTGCAAAGTCTAATTTCTCGTGCAGGGCTGAGTGACTTTGTTGAAGGAGAACCAAGACAATACGTAAAATTAACTATGTCTTTTGTGCAGGACTTCAAGTTCAATTGGTCGCGATCTAACCCCACGGTCCAGTATAAAATTTACAATAAAGCTGTCAACTTGCCATTTAGTGCTTTTTGTGCAGCAATTAGAGTACCGCAATGGGGGTCATGCGAGAAGATAAGGGGATCGCCGCAAGAACTCTTGGACCTCTTCAAGATGATTTGCGATGGAAGGAGTTTCTCAGGGGATAATGGTAAAATCACTAGTATTCAGCTCCCGGCTATCCGCTACTTTGCCTATTTTATTACCAAATGCGTCCTTGCTAAAAAGATTGGTGGTAAACTTTCTATCCCGGATTTGGCTTTTCTAGCTGCAGCACTGCAAAATAGTAAGACTTATAATTTGGGGGCATTGATAGCTTATAGACTTGCTACTAACCGTGAGAAAGGTGGAATTTGTGGATGTCTCATTGCCTCTCGTTTACTAGCTTTTCATAATGTAGAACCTCATCATTTTGATATTCCATTCCCCATAGAAAAACTTGACATAGCCTCTATGATTAAACATGAATTTGTTTCAGATTCCTCCAACTTGGGTAACCTGTTTTACAAGATGACATTTTATAAGAAAGTCTGGAGAATAACTAAGAAAACTGAGAAACTAGTAAGATTGCTCATACTGTTTTGTCTAACCTTGATTCCGGGGAGATTGGTCGGTCACGAAGGTGCAATCGGATGCACACATAGAGAGAGGAGGTCAACATGCAAGAGACGACACGGAGGTCGAGGAGCACCTCGACTCATCATCCGATGCAGCAAGTTCCTCGCATCAACATGGTGGATATGCGGAGCCTCCACGCTTTTCTTCTGCACAGGAACTTTACTATGACTACTCCTTAGACTACCCACCGGCGAGGAACAACGACCCTCGTTGGGGTTGAACTCCACTTAGGCCAAAAGCCTAAGCTTGGGGGGAGGTATACCGGCATCACTCATTCTTTGCATATTATGGTTGCTGGATACTTGTACATACTTGTTTTGTTCGTTTGAGTGGTTTTCTAATGAGAGGAAGATGATATTTGGGGAAGTGCTGCCTGAAAACAGATTCTGGAATGTTACCGTAAAAATTCTCAAAAATAGCCAGGGCGTCATTTTGAGCTGCCAATTTTTGTGCAGGTTCCCCAGGTTGTTATCTAACTTTCATTAGTTGAACACTTTTCGAGCTGAGCAACGTAAGATTTTTGTAAAAATCGATTTCTGTACTGCTGTCAGGTTTTGGCAGATTTCTGTCATCCTGCTTTTCTGTGTTTCTTTTAGTTTGCTATTTCTTGTTTTTGTTTTGTTTCCTTCCCAAAACACAAAAAGACCAAAAATATTTCTGTTGTTTCTCTTCACCATTTGTTTGCTTTGGTTTCTTGCATTTGTTTCGCTTTATTTGCTGTTGCTAGTTTGCTACAAGAAAACCCAAAAAGATTTTGCTTTGTTTGTTTCCTCTTGTTCTTGTTCTCAAATTCGAAAACACCAAAAATATTTGCTGTTCTTATTTGGTTTGTAAAGTTCTTTATGAGTTCAATGGTCTTCGGTGGCTGGAGCGTGGTTTTCATTTCATATTATCCAAGCTGCACAAGTGAAAAGGCAATAATGACGATCTACGACAATTGGATTGTGGTGAGAGGCTGGTATGAACTCTATTTGTTTTCATTTTTGTACATATACTCATCCATGTGAGCATGCTTAGTTGGTTCATGTGAGGTATATGTTATTTGAGAAAGTCTAGTAGTTTATGATCTCTCATGTTTAGCTCCAATCTATTAATATGAGTAGCATGTCATGGATGTTTGCTTGCATTGTTTTATTCATAAGTAAGTATGGCATTGTGGTATCCTCCTCTGAATAATTCATTTATATCGACTTGGCACATGCTCACGCATGCATATGACTGAACAAAAGTCAATTAAGCCTCGATGATTTATATTGCTTCAGAGTTCTTGTATCACTTTTATGCCTCCGTTAATTTATTTTGCCGCAAGCATGATTATGACGATTCTTTCGCTCTCTTGATTTGTCGCTCCCTAGTCTATTGCTAGCCTTCACTTGTACTGAGCGGGAACGCTGCTCGTGCTTCCAAACACCTGAAAACCAAGTTGTTCCAAAAGTGTCCACCATAAATACCTATGCATGGCATTTCAAACCATTCCAAGTAAATTCTCGTGCGCTACCTTTAAAACCTTCAAAATGCTTCTCAATTTGTGTTTATGTTTCATAGCTCATGAGGAAGTATGTGGTGTTTAGCTTTCAACCTTGTCATTTACTTTTGACGGACTCTCATATGGACTAGTGGCACATCCGCTTATCCAATAATTTTGCAAAAAGAGTCGGCAATGGGATTCCCGATCCCGAATTAATTAACTTAATAGACACTCCTCCATGGTTTGTGATTGTTGGACGGCACCCGAAGGATTCGGTTAGCCATGGCTTGTGTAAGCAAAGGTTGGGGGGAGTGTCATCATCATAATAAAACTAAAATAAAAAAGGGGCACTCCTTCATGGTATGAGATTGTTGGCAGGCACCCGAGGATTCGGTTAGCCATGGTTTGTGTAAGAAAGGTTGGAAGGAGTGCCAAATAAATATGCAATAATTCATGGGAGCCGCTCTTGAAAGTCCGGTTGGCGAGGTAGTTGGTGTACCCATTACCATTCGTTGACAACAACAAACACCTCTCAAAATAATTTTACTCCTGTCTTTATAAAAATGAAAAGCTCTAGCGCATGTTAATCCCTGCTTCCCTCTGCGAAGGGTCAATCTTTTACTTTTATGTTGTGTCTCCATTATTTCTTTGAGCATTATCTTGAGAGCACAACTGTCATTCTTAGTATAATATGCTTGTCTCAAAATATGATTGATTGTGGTATAACTTTGATGCTTTTATCTTTTGACAATCACTACTTCTAGTCTTTCTATGAACTCCAGAGGTGCCCGGGCATTTATGTTTTGCCAATCAAATACAGGCAAGCGAGATACCACTTTATCATACTCTCTTATGAACATTGCAATCCTGCTTATATACATGATTCATGATGCTTATTATTAATTGTTGGTACCTCTCCATGATTGACATAGCTGTTAGATGATCTTATTTGCATGTATCTCATTATGAATTGCTTAAGTATTAGCCATAGCATGAGAATTTATACATCATATGAGCAAATGTGTTCGTGAAAGTTCTTTTATCGCTCAGTTGTTAACTGAATTGCTTGAGGACAAGCAATAAGCTAAGCTTGGGGGGAGTTGATACGTCCAAATAGTATCTACTTTCCCGAACACTTTTGCTATTGTTTTGCCTCTAATTTGTGCACTTTGGATGCAACTAACACGGACTAACGCTGTTTTCAGCAGAATTGCTCTGGTGTCTCGTTTATGTGCAGAAATTCAACTTTCGGGAAAATCCTCGGAATTTATGCAGAAGGCCCTATTTTCCCAGAATAATGACGGAGCCAGAAGGTCAAGTAAGGTGGAGGCCCGAGGGCCCCACACCATAGGGCGGCGCGGCCCAGGGGGGGCCGCGCGGCCCTGTGGTGTGGCCCCCTCGGCCGGCCTCCGACGCCCTCCTTCGGACTATTTATCGGCCTCGACCTAAAAACGCACGGGGAGAAGTCGAAGTCGCCGTAAACCCTCCGAACGCCGCCACATCGCGAAACTCCGTCGCGGGAGCCGAGAAGTCTCCGTTACGGCACTCCGCCGGACGGGAATTGGAGGAGATCATCGCCATCATCACCACCGACGCCTCTACATCAACCAGCCATGTTTCCCCATCCATGTGTGAGTAATTCCCGCTGTAGGCCGAAGGGGATGGTAGGGATTGGATGAGATTGGTCATGTAATAGCATAAGATTGTTAGGGCATAGTGCCTAGTGTCCGTAATTGGTACTTTGATGATATTGTTGCAACTTGTTATGCTTAATGCTTGTCACTAGGGCCCGAGTGCCATGATCTCAGATCTGAACATGTTATTGTTTCATCAAGATAATCATTGTTCATGGTCTTACCTATAAGTTGTATACACATGTCGCTGTCCGGAACCAATGGCCCCGAAGTGACAGAAATCGGGACAACCGGAGGGAATGGTAGCGATGTGAGGATCACATGTGTTCACGGAGTGTTAATGCTTTGCTCCGGTACTCTATTAAAAGGAGTACCTTAATATCCAGTAGTTTCCCTTGAGGCCCGGCTGCCACCGGCTGGTAGGACAAAAGATGTTGTGCAAGTTTCTCATTGCGAGCACGCACGACTATATATGGAACACATGCCTATTGATTGCTTTGTACTTGGACACCATTTTATTATTATCTGCAAATGCCCTGCTATGATTGTTACATGAGTTTCTCTCATCCATGCAACGCCCGTCATCCGTCCCCGTGCCTACAGTATTTTAATCCTGCTGTTTACTAAAATCACTACTGTTGTCTTTGTTACTCTGCTGCTGTTATTTCACTACTGCTACTGCTATAAAACTGTTACTACTGATAAACTCTTGCGAGCAAGTATGTTTCCAGGTGCAGCTGAATTGACAACTCCGCTGTTAAGGCTTCCAAGTGTTCTTTGTCTCCCCTTGTGTCGAATCAATAAATTGGGTTTTACTTCCTTCGAAGACTGTTGCGATCCCCTATACTTGTGGGTCATCAGTTAGCAAAGTGCTTCATAACGGGTCGTACTACCTTGTTGATTTCCGCGAGCTGAGGGATAGACCTGCTAATTGGCACCGGAAACGCAAGCGTGAGGATCCGGATGACATCTACGATGAGACAGATCGCCCTTGGAACATTGCACAGCTACGTCCTTTCTACACTTAGCATATTTTTTTCGAGTTACAAACTCTGTAATAGTTATACATGATCAATGAAATAAAGCTTATGGTTCACTCTTTGAGTCTTTTACCTCCTTTACTTATTCATTTTTAGATCGTGTATGTTTTTTCCGACTAAAACCGCAGAGCTGGATGTTTCCGCCTAGGCGTGTATGAAAGTTGTGATTTTCCAAAAATCGTCCTTTAGGACGTAAGCTTAAGTTTTCTGATTAAGTTGTTATCTGTTGCAAACTCGTGGATTCCTAGTAGCGATTTCCGGCACCTATGCCTGGGGGCTTGTTTCCGCGGTTATGGACGGATTGCCATTGGGCTTCGCTGGCGAGTGTTTCCGGCTAAGGTCCTCCGGCTCGCGGAAGGTCAAGCGGGCAAGCCGGAAAACAATAAAATCAGCACTTGCTTTCCAACATAAAACGAAACATGCGCATAATATTAACGGATAGCAGGATAAGTGTTTCCGCCCCATGCATAGTCGTTTCGTTTCCTAGCTACTTAAGAATTTAAAGTCTTATTACAAACCCACTCTGGGGCCAAAATGATGCATTGTTTTTCCCGCAGGAATAAAAGTTTTCACTCCCCCTTAGCCGGAGAAGTCTTGCCCTCTGGATCTTTTTCCTTGGCGCCTTCGGCCGGAGATGACACGTCTTCATCACTTTCTTTTTCCTCATCAGAAGCTGCAGTGCTGGTCTTGGGTTCTTCTTGGGGAGCGTCCTTGGAGCTGGTCCAGGTATATTGGGTTCCGGATTCCGCAGGTCGCGCCTTCGCGTCGAGCTCCTTTTGAAGTTCCGCTTCCAAGGGCTCGTCTGCAGGAAGAATGACATTGTCGTAGAATTCCTCATGCCGGATCCTGCGCGCGATACGGGTGTCGTAGCCGCTCACTGCATCCAGGAGCGCGTTAACATCCGCATCCGGAGGAACGCCCGTGGTCACCTGATCAAGATCAAGATCCGGATTATGTACTAAGCACATAGTCAAGGCCATTGCAGCTGCGCCTCGGGCTGATGATGCTTGCAGATCCGTCACCAGTTCCGGAAGAACGTCCATCTTTCCAACAAGCTTGCGAACGTTGCAAGTGCGACTCCTCTTGATGGATAAGTTATAGCATATCTTGCGGGAGGCGGAGATGAGATCTTTGCAATCATCGCCTGCAAGTTGAAGAAGGTCATCCCGTGGGAACAAATTCCGGCGCTGTTCCGGATACCCAAGCGGCTCTGCATAAGATAATCAGGATATAAGCATGCAATTTGAGCACAAAGAAAAAACAAAAGTCGGAGCAAACATCTAGACAAAGGTTTCAGCATAGTACCCAAGATGTTCTCGTTGAGCAAGTCCCAGTGATGCTCCGCGGTCTCCATATATTTCCGGAGTCCATTGAGCTCTTTTTGCTGCCTCTTGATGGTCTCGCTGTCGGCGTTTTTCTTCAACATCAATTCGCCCTTTTCCCTGATGTGCTCGGAGTTTTTCTCCGCCAGCTGCTTCTCAGCCTGTTCCCTCTTTAGTTCCGCCTCCTTTAGCTTCGTTTCCAAATCTTGGTACGAGGAGCGCAGGTTCTCAAGTTCAGATGAGGCTGTAGCAAGGGAAGAGGATGCGCCTATAATAACATAAGTTAAAAGCAAGTTCAAAGTCGGAATATGACTAACGACGAAAAAGACGGAAACCAACCTTGGGCGTCCGCCAGTTGTTTGGTCAGTTCCGCATTCTCGTCCTTCAGAGTCTGGATATTTTCCGCCTGATTCAGAGTAACGCGGCGCTGAAGGGCGATGTCCTTGTGCAGCTCATAATGCAGCGCCTGCTGTTCCTGTAAGACATAGACAAAGCAGGAGTAAAAATTCCGCCTGTAACAGTGGTTTCCTCCAAAGAATTATTGCCGGAACTTTTCCGCCATAATGCTTGGGGGCTACTGATCCACTTTAAAAACCTTCTCGGAAGTAATCTTTCTCTAAGCATCTAAGCGCTAACTATTTTTTGAGTTTCCGCCTACATGCTTGGGGGCTACTGGGGAGTACCTTTTGCTTGCAGACGAGCTTGTCGAGGAACTGGCCGACATTCTTCTTGAAGTCCTGGATCTCCGATGTCGCGGAGTCAGGCTTCCCCCAGGCGTTGTTCAGCATGGCGTTGAGTAGATCTTGTTCAAGCTCCCATTTCTCCGCCTCGGACAGCTTGTTGAAAAACTTGGTAGCATATGCCTTGGGGGTGGAAGTGGTGTCAGCCGGATCTCCAAAGTTCTTCGGAAAAATGACGATGTCGCCAGCGCCGTCTCCAGCCTTCTCAGAAGAAGTGACTTCAGCCTCTCCTTGGCCTTGTACTTCCGCGTCTTCTTGGGCAGGGCCTTTGGACTTAGGATCTTCTCCGCCCACATTCTCGCTGCTAACCGGAATTATTTCCGGTGGAGTGTTTGCGGCAGGAGGGGGAGATGGATCAGCTTGAGGGGGAGACGGTTGAGGAGTAGGGTGGGAGGTACTTGGCGGAACTGGAGTAGAAGGACCAACTGCCGGAGACTTTTTCATATATTTGGTGATAGGCTCTTGGCCGATGGTCCGCATGGCGGCGGTACTCAGATTCCTGCAAGCAAGTAAAAGGGATCGAATAAGAAATAATTTCGTCAAGATAAAATTGCACCATATTCGGAAACTTACGGGGCGCCGGGGATGATGGGGCGCGTGCGTTGGCCAGCTGTTGAAAGCATCCTCAGGCGTGCACGCTCCGCTTTCCTCGAGTCTAGTGGAGGTGGCTTTGTGGTCTTGGGCTTCTTGGCGGAGGCCTCGCCGCTAGCTCCGGCTTCAGAGCCGAAAGCCTTGGCGCGGGGACGCTTCGTAGGACGAGGGGCCGCCTTGCGGGGTGCCTGTTCCTCTTCCTCCTCATCGTCTTCCGGAGCCTCCTCCGCCGCGTCGCCGCTGACAGGGACACGAAGAATGGTGCGGAAGCTTTCCTCCGCCAAAGTGTTGAGCTGGAAGGAATATGAATAAAAGTTAGTTAACATCCAAATACTTGTGAAGTTTGAAGCAACGGAAAGAACAAAGTTTACCGGAGGACACTGGTCGTTTGTGTAAATATCCTTGATCAGTTCCGGGACCTGTTGGCCCCTAGGAATCTTCACCAACGTCTTGAACCTTCTCTTCAGGGAGTCGGCCGGAAGATCGTGGCGGGTAACCCGGAGGAGATCGTCCGCCCCGGTATAAGCACACATCAGGCGTGCATTGTAGCGTAGAGGCTGGATTCTCCGGGAAAACCAGCTAAGAGTGAGCTGGGCTCCGGTCAGTCCGTCGTGGACTAGCCAGGAGATTCTCCACGCTGCCTTCTCCAAGATAGGGGTTTGGGCGAGCGAAGGAACGAAGCTCCAGCTTGCGAGCTCTTCCGGAGGCTCGTTGATGAACTGGGGCAAGCCTTCATGGACGTCCGGAACTGAAGCGTTCTTCTCATAGAACCATCCGGCGTTCCAGTACCAGACGGATTCGTGCGAGTCGTGGGGAGGGTACATGCGGCTAGGACGGAGCATAAACGTCATACTCCCACAGTTCACCATTGCTTTGTCCTTGGTTTCCTTCTTCACCCGGAAAAAGAACTGCCATAACTTGACATCTGGCCGGATCCCAAGGTGCCCTTCGCAAAGAGTTACGAAGTTGGACAGGAGGAGATATGAGTTTGGGCAGATGTTGTGGGGCTGGAGCCCGTATGTGTTGAGGACGGAGAGAAAAAACTCCGAGCAGGGAAGTGAAAGTCCGCGTTCCACCCAAGCCTTGGTCATAACAATTTCTCCGGCTTCGGGCTTGGGGACGTCGGAATCACGTGTGAAACTCCAATGAGTGGAGATCATGCCCTCGTTCTGGAGCTCTCTAAGCTCCACATCAGTAGTTGCGCAGGGCCACCACTGACCCCGCTCTCCTTCACGGATCCGGGCCTTGGACGCCCTCTTATTTTCCGCCTCCTGAACCTTGGCCGCCATCCTAGCTTGTCCCTCGAGTTCTTCTTGAAGCTCTTGGAGGGAGGGGATCCGGCCTGGAGCGGTGCTGGAAGATGCGGAAAAAGGTTGAGCTAGTCTAATGTCGGAAACATATGGTGGCAGGAATGATATGGGATCCGGGCATATTGGTTCTATTGGATTGGGATCCGGGCTACTCGGAGAGCTACCGGTACAGTGCGATGAATCGAGTGGCATGCTTCCGGCTGCGCCCATACAAATTGTTTGAGTACCCGGATCACTTAGTCTATCTTCTACACTAAGTCTATCTTCTACGAGGCCGGCGCACTTACCGCTAATGGCGCGGTGGCTCGACGGAGCTCCGGTGAAGACGAGGTCGCCGGACTTGAAGGAAACCGTCCCGCGTGACCACGAATCGGCGGCGGGGAGAAATTCCCGTTCAACCGAAGGGATCTTGGCGCGAGGGGAGGCTTGGACTGGTGGCGCGCGGAGCTCACCGTGGCGAAGTTCGCCGGAGTCGAGATCTGTCGGGCGGCGCGGCGCGAGGAGGAAGACGAAGTGGTGAGGAGAGGTGAAAGAATGAGAATTTACCGAGCTGCGGGGTATTTATAGGCCGCACGCGGAGATTCGGGATTCGGATCCGACGGTGGAAATGGAACGGTCGCACCGTTGGATGGATGACACATGTTTTAGGTCAAGTGCGGTAAAATGACGTGGAGGTAACTTAAACATGCACTCCCGAAAATTCCGGCTAAAGATTTGCATCTGCGAAAATTTAGCGCGGGAAATGAGGAGGTTGTGCGCGGGAAAAGCGGAGCTTCCGTTGTTGTGCGTGATCTGAAGATGAAGGATATCCGAAGGAATGAACCCGGAATCAAGTAAGAAGTTTTGAAGCTCTTCAAGATTCTCTTCGTTTCCGAGCTGTATGAAGTCGGAGGAATGATGAATCTTGGAGAACTTCGGGGGCTACTGTTGTGGGTATACTTTATGGGTATATCAACGGCATGGCTTAGATCCGGCAAGCCCGGGTGGCCCATAGTTGGTGGTGAGGCATGTGGCCCATCGGGCGGCCCAGTTGCTGTAGATCGTGAAGGATGAAGTCCAGCCCAGGAGCGAGGAGCCGGATCCTAACCGACCTACGAAGGAGGCCAGATCCGTGGAGGCCCATGAAGTATCCGGATCCAGCACGGCCTAGAAGGAAGGCGGATCCTTGACGTACACGGCAAGACATTGTACCGTAGTTAGGCAACTTGTATTCCGGCTAGGACTCTCCGTGTAAACCCTAGATCCGTGCGCCTTTATAAGCCGGATCCCGGGAGCCCTAGAGGCACAACCACAACTCATTGTAACAACGCGAAAGCGCCTAGATAATTCCAGACAAGCAGCAGTAGGCCCTGTCATCGTGCAGGTGTTCCGAAGCTGGGTAACTCGCGTACCACCGTCCCGTGTGCACTCCGCCATATGGCCCCTACTTCTTCCCCCCCTCGTGAGGATCCCTCCTCCGAGGTACCGTCGAATAGGCAACGACAGAGAGTGAAAGCTCTAAGCTTGGGGATGCCCCGGTGGTTCACCCCTGCATATTTCAAGAAGACTCAAGCGTCTAAGCTTGGGGATGCCCAAGGCATCCCCTTCTTCATCGACAACATTATCAGGTTCCTCTAGTGAAACTATATTTTTATTCCATCACATCTTATGCACTCTGCTTGGAGCGTCGGTTTGTTTTTGTTTTTATTTTGTTTGAATAAAGTGGATCCTAGCATTCATTGTGTGGGAGAGAGACACGCTCCGCTGTTGCATATGTACAAGTATATCCTTAGGCTTTACTCATAGTATTCATGGCGAAGGTTGAATCTTCTTCGTTAAATTGTTATATGGTTGGAAACGGGAAATGCTACATGTAGTAATTGGTAAAATGTCTTGAATAATTTGATACTTGGCAATTGTTGTGCTCATGTTTAAGCTCTTGCATCATATACTTTGCACCTATTAATGAAGAAATACATAGAGCTTGCTAAAATTTGGTTTGCATAATTGGTCTCTCTAAAGTCTAGATAATTTCTAGTATTGGGTTGAACAACAAGGAAGACGGTGTAGAGTCTTATAATGTTTACAATATGTCTTTTATGTGAGTTTTGCTGCACCAGTTCATCCTTGTGTTTGTTTCAAATAACCTTGCTAGCCTAAAACCTTGTATCGAGAGGGAATACTTCTCATGCATCCAAAATCCTTGAGCCAACCACTATGCCATTTGTGTCCACCGTACCTACCTACTACATGGTATTTCTCCGCCATTCCAAAGTAAATTGCTTGAGTGCTACCTTTAAAATTTCTATCCTCTACCTTTACAATATATAGCTCATGGGACAAATAGCCTAAAAACTATTGTGGTATTGAATATGTACTTATGCACTTTATCTCTTATTAAGTTGCTTGTTGTGCGATAACCATGTTCCTGGGGACGCCATCAACTACTCTTTGTTGAATATCATGTGAGTTGCTATGCATGTCCGTCTTGTCTGAAGTAAGGGCGATTTACCACTCATTTAATGGTTAGAGCATGCATAATGTTAGAGAAGAACATTGGGCCGCTAACTAAAGCCATGATCCATGGTGGAAGTTTCAGTTTTGGAAAAATATCCTCAATCTCATATGAGAAAATTAATTGTTGTTGAATGCTTAAGCATTAAAGAGGAGTCCATTATCTGTTGTCTATGTTGTCCAGGTATGGATGTCTAAGTTGAGAATAATCAATAGCGAGAAATCCAATGCGAGCTTTCTCCTTAGACCTTTGTACATGCGGCATAGAGGTACCCCTTTGTGACACTTGGTTAAAACATATGTATTGCGATGATAATCCCGGTAATCCGAGCTAATTAGGACAAGGTGCGGGCACTATTAGTATACTATGCATGAGGCTTGCAACTTGTAAGATATAATTTACATAATACATATGCTTTATTAGTACCGTTGACAAAATTGTTTCTTGTTTTCAAAACCAAAGCTCTAGCACAAATATAGCAATCAATGCTTCCCTCTGCGAAGGGCCTTTCTTTTACTTTTATGTTGAGTCAGTGCACCTATTTCTCTCCACCTCAAGAAGCAAACACTTGTGTGAACTGTGCATTGATTCCTACATACTTGCATATTGCACTTATTATATTACTTTGCATTGACAACTATCCATGAGATATACATGTTATAAGTTGAAAGCAACCGCTGAAACTTCATCTTCCTTTGTGTTGCTTCAATGCCTTTACTTTGATTTATTGCTTTATGAGTTAACTCTTATGCAAGACTTATTGATGCTTGTCTTGAAAGTACTATTCATGAAAAGTCTTTGCTTTATGATTCATTTGTTTACTCATGTCATTACCATTATTTTGATCGCTGCATTCATTACATATGCTTACAATAGTATGATCAAGGTTATGATGGCATGTCACTCCAGAAATTATCTTTGTTATCGTTTACCTACTCGGGACGAGCAGAAACTAAGCTTGCGGATGCTGATACGTCTCCGACGTATCGATAATTTCTTATGTTCCATGCCACATTATTGATGACATCTACATGTTTTATGCATACTTTATGTCATATTTATGCATTTTCCGGCACTAACCTATTAACGAGATGCCGAAGAGCCAGTTGTTATTTTCTGCTGTTTTTGGTTTCAGAAATCCTAGTAAGGAAATATTCTCGGAATTGGACGAAATCAACGCCCAGGGGCCTATTTTGCCACGAAGCTTCCAGAAGACCGAAGAGGAGACGAAGTGGGGCCACGGGGCGCCGCCACACTAGGGCAGCGCGGCCCAAGGGGGGCCCGCGCCGGCCTGTTGTGTGGGGCCCCCGTGCGGCCCCCTGACCTGCCCTTCCGCCTACATATAGTCTTCGTCGCGAAACCGCCAGTACCGAGAGCCACGATACGAAAAACCTTCCAAAGACACCGCCGCCGCCAATCCCATCTCGGGGGATTCAGGAGATCGCCTCCGGCACCCTGCCGGAGAGGGGAATCATCTCCCGGAGGACTCTTCACCGCCATGGTCGCCTCCAGAGTGATGTGTGAGTAGTTCACCCCTGGACTATGGGTCCATAGCAGTAGCTAGATGGTCGTCTTCTCCTTATGTGCTTCATTGTCGGGTCTTGTGAGCTGCCAAACATGATCAAGATCATCTATCTGTAATGCTATATGTTGTGTTTGTTGGGATCCGATGGATAGAGAATACTATGTTATGTTGATTATCAATTTATATCTATGTGTTGTTTATGATCTTGCATGCTCTCCGTTATTAGTAGAGGCTCTGGCCAAGTTTTTACTCTTAACTCCAAGAGGGAGTATTTATGCTCGATAGTGGGTTCATGCCTCCATTAAATGGGACAAGGATGAAAAGTTCTAAGGTTGTGGATATGATGTTGCCACTAGGGATAAAACATCGATGCTATGTCCGAGGATGTAGTTATTGATTACATTACGCACCATACTTAATGCAATTGTCTGTTGTTTGCAACTTAATACTGGAAGGGGTTCGGATGATAACCTGAAGGTGGACTTTTTAGGCATCGTAATGCCCAATTAAATCTCAATATACTCATCATATCATGTATGTGCATGGTCATGCCCTCTCTATTTGTTAATTGCCCAACTGTAATTTGTTCACCCAACATGCTATTTATCTTATGGGAGAGACACCTCTAGTGAACTGTGGACCCCGGTCCATTCTTTTACATCGAATACAATCTACTGCAATACTTGTTCTACTGTTTTCTGCAAACAATCATCATCCACACTATACATCTAATCCTTTGTTACAGCAAGCCGGTGAGATTGACAACCTCACTGTTTCGTTGGGGCAAAGTATTTTGGTTGTGTTGTGCAGGTTCCACGTTGGCGCTGGAATCCCTGGTGTTGCGCCGCACTACATCCCGCCGCCATCAACCTTCGACGTGCTTCTTGGCTCCTACTGGTTCGATAAACCTTGGTTTCTTACTGAGGGAAACTTACTGCTGTACGCATCACACCTTCCTCTTGGGGTTCCCAACGGACGCGTGTTGAACGGAAAGACATACGTCAACTACGCGCAGCAGACTGCTGCCAAGGAGGAGGATTTTCGTGACAATGCTTGGGGCCTCCAAAAATAGGGTTTCCCATCAATATATAGTGTTGGAGATGCAATCTAGGCCATGGGATGGATGCCCCTTTGATCGAAGGGCTCTTGGGCACCTCTAGAACCTTCCTAGCACTCCCCTCTGTACTTCATGAGCCTCACAACTCGTGGCTGAGCCGAAATATCCAGGTATGGAAAGAGTTTGTGTCAAATACGTCACCAACTTTCGGAGTCCCGAGACTGCACGAACCTCTGCAGTAATTCTGCTCTGCCGGATGCATCCGTTGTCCGTTTTGGACGAATAAGATGTCCAAATTGTTCAGTTTGAAATTCTCTACGACTTTGTAGTTTATGACTTTTCCATTGGACGTTGTTTTGATGGAGGTTCGAAGCGATCTTTAAAAAGTGTTCAGCAGGGACAGATTCCAGGAAATTCCAGATTTTACCATAATGAGCTATTTCCTTCCATATTTGCCTATTTCCTGCACAACAAAGTTGAAACCAATAACTTGTGCACTTTTGCAACTATTAATAGGTTAGTCCCTTAAAACATATAGTAATTGGTGTAAAACAAACATGAAACATAAAAAATTATAGATATATTTGCGACGTATCAGTATCATACAAGACGATCCTAAACTCTAACTCTTCACCCGCCGCCACCTCTACCACCTGACGCGGCTGTCGCCGCCCTTCACCGCTTCCATCACCCGCCACCATGTCGATTGCCCCCACCGTGACGAGTGCGGCCACCTCCGGCCCCTCCCCGCTCTCTTGCAAGCTCCGATCGACCGGTGATGACGTACCAACTCGAAACCCTTAGTGTGGGTTCGATGTTATCCTACCCGCCATTGGCCTCTGGGTTGTTGGCCACGAACGTGATGTTGCCGTTCAGTGCGGCTCTGACGGTCGCGACCCCTTCTCCTCTTGTTGTCACGCCCCTAGTCACCGCGACGGCGGTCTACGCGTCTTCGAAAATGTCGGCGCCAACCATGCTCATCCCTTCAGTGGCACCATCTCCAGCCATGACCTGCTCGTTGTCGCCGATGTTTCACTTCGCGCATCTCATCAGAATCAAGCTATCGCCGGATAACTATATCTTCTGGCGTGCACAGGTTCTTACGCTGCTCTGGAGTCACTACAGTCTCGGCTATGTCAACATGCACCACGCTCGCTTGCCCTCCCGTGCTGGTGGACAGCGTGCATGACCCAGTTGTTAATCCGGCGTCCTGTGTCTGGACAGGACAAGATGAAGCAAATCTCCCGTCCATCCAGATGTCGCACACTCTAGATGTCGCCGTGATGATCGTCTTCACCAAAACCTCTTACGAGGACTGGACCTCTCTCAAGTCGATATCCTCGGCTCGGTCCTTGACGCGCTCCAGCATCCTCCGTCGCCAACTTGGCGAATTTGACAAGCTTAACATGCCTGCCACAACATACTACAACAAGGTCCGAGATTTCTCCGATACGCTGGCATTCATTTTCCATCCCATCTCTGACACCGAGTTCTCCTCCTACCTCCGGAATATCCTTGATGAAGAGTACAACTGCATGGTCGTGGCGGTCAATGAGTGCAACACACCGCGACCGGCGCACACCCTCTATTTGCGCCTCCTCATCACTGAGCAGCGCATTGACGCGCGCGACGCTCCTTCGGCGGTCACTCTGACCTCTCTGCGAATGTAGAGTCTAGAGGCGGGCCTTATGCCCCCTACGCCGTCCTGCACTGGCTCGAGCAAGTCGCCCCCGCTGGCTACGCCCAAGCCTGTCACCCCGCTTCACCAAGCTACTTGAGGGGTGACTGCCTACCCCGTGTCTGCCAGCTGTGTGGGTGTGAAGACCACCTAGCCTCTAGGTGCCACTGCCGGTTCTAGCCTAGCTTCCTCGGCATCGACAAAGACGGCAAGGAAACCAGGAACAACGAGCGTCGCGCAGCCATGGCTAACAAGGGCCCATTGCTGCATGGCCAACAAGGACACATGTTGTCCTACTCCGTTGACCCCACTTGTACATAGATATTGGGGCCAAAGATCATGTGACAAGTGATTTGGGAAGCTTTCACACGCGTGACACATATCACGGCTCCGACAATGTTCACACCGTCAATGGGGCAGGTATGCACATATTTCATATTGGTCAAACATCTCTTCTTACTAGAAATGCTGCTAGAAATCTTCATCTTGGGGTGTCCTTAGAGAGCTCCTACAGTGACATGAAATCTTCTTTCCATTCCTAAACTCGCATATGATAATAATGTGTTTTGCCAGTTTCACACTTTTGATCTTTTTATTAAGTATCGAGCCACGCGGTATGTTCTTCTTAGCGGGCGCATATGCCATGGTCTCTACTGCTTGGAGTTGACTGGTGTCTCTCTGGTTTTCAGTGGATTTCAAGTTTCATCGTCACAGTGGCATGCTCGTCTTGATCATACTGCCACTCCTATCACTCGTCATGAGCTTCGTAGCATATCTAGTAATAAAGATTTAGCGGTGTGTGATGCCAGCAAGGCAAGAGGCATCAGTTTGCGTTTTCTGTGTCTAGTCAAGAAGTTAAATATCCTCTAAAACTTGTGCATTTAGATGTATGGAGTCCTGCCTAGACTTAGTCACTAGCCATATATATTATGTTAGTTTTATTGATTCTTACAGTCGTTTTACTTGAAATTTTCTTATTATAAGCGAAATTTAATGTGTTTACTGTCTTTGTCCAATTTTAAAAGCATGTTGAACACCAGCTCAAAACGCAAAATTATTCATGTCCAGTTAGATTGGAGTGGCGAATACCGCAACCTCAACACTTGTTTTTGAACATTTTGGGATTTTCCATCGTTTAGAATATTCTCAGACACATCAGCAGAATGGGTCAGCTAAACGTAAGTATCGTCATATCGTTGAGACTGGTCTTCTCTAATGGCACATGCATTTCTTCCGTTTAGATTCTGGAGTGATGCCTTCTTCACTGCATGTTGTTTTATCAACCGTGTTCCTACCCAACGTCCATTAAACTTCTCTTACATGAATTACTAGATTACACGTTGTTCAAAGAGTTTAGGTGTCACTAGTGGAGACACGGCCTTCGGTCCCGGCCGTAACGGGCTCTAATTCGGTTGGCCAACTGGGAGTATACAAGCGGGAGCCTTTAGTCCCGGTCATGTTACTAGTCGGGATAAATGGTCCTCCACGTGGCCGCGATGTAGGGTTTGGGCTGGAGAACCTTTAGTCCCGGCTCGTAATCTCGACCGGGACTAACTATTATTTTCAATAATTATGTTTTTCATTTTTCTAATTTCCAGTTTCTATTTTTTCTTTTCCCTAATCGTTGACTTGTTACTCTCTCACTTCCCCGACCATTTTAATACTAATTACACTTAATCTGTAGTCAAATTGTAGACTTGGTCATCACTTCTCTGTCGGTCACCCATCCGCGCACTACTCCACCCTCAGCACGCTTAACTCTTGGGTTCTTTCCTACTGTGCTCCCGCGAATGTGATTATACCTTGTTGTAAATACTACCATATCAATCCTATTAACTCTTATACGATTGTATCACATTTGCTTAATTTATTATTAGAAAAATGTGAGGAATTTGAATATGAAATAATTATGTGTTTAATCATTTATTATTATTATTATTATTATTATTATTATTATTATCAAATAATATATGCATTATTCATATAATATGTCCAAATAATTAATATCTTTATATCTGTAAACTGTAATTGGACAAATAATATATGCTTTGTTATTAGAAAAATGTGAGGAAATTTAATATGAAATAATTATGTTTTTATTCATTTATTATTATTATCAAATAATATATGCATTATTCCTATAATATGGCCAAATAATTAATATCTTATATCTATAAACCGCAATTGGACAAATAATATATGATTTATTACTAGAAAAATGTGAGGAATTTGAATATGAAATAATTATTTTTTATTATTATTATCAAATAATATATGCATTATTCATATAATATGGCCAAATAATTAATATCTTTAAATCTGTATACCGCAATTGGACAAATAATATATGCTTTATTATTAGAAAAATGTGAGGAATTTGAATATGAAATAATTATGTTTTTATTCATTATTTATTACTATTATCAAATAATATATGCATTTTTCATATAATATGGCCAAATAATTAATACCTTTAAATCTGTAAACCGCAATCAGACAAATAATATATGCTTTATTATTACAAAATGTGAGAAATTTTAATATGAAATAATTATGCTTTTATTAATTTATTATTATTATTATCAAATAATATATGCATTATTCATATAATAATAATTAATATCTTTAAATATGTAAACCACAATTGGACAAATAATATCTTTAAATCTGTAAACCGCAATTGGAACGGCATCTTCTTCGGTTGCAGTATGATGGTGGAGCGTCGGGTGCAGCGTGATGGTGATGGAGGTGGACGTGGAGGTAGCGGCATGCAGAGATACAAGAAACGTGATGGTGATGGAGGTGGACGTGGATTGGCATGAACTAATATAACTTAGGTATACAAGAAACATGCCCCATGGCTGAGTGAGTGCAGAGATGTAAAATACACAAGAAAATATGTCGCTAGTTCATACACATAGTTCGATATATATTGAAAGACACATAGTTCATACACATAGTTCGATATATATATTGAAGACGATTTATAGAAAGACGCATAGTTCATACACATAGTTCTTTAAATGTTGAGGCGATTGATGTCTACGCATGCTTCTATTCCTGTAGACAGTGTTGGGCCTCCAAGAGCAGAGGTTTGTAGAACAGCAACAAGTTTCGCTTAAGTGAATCACCCAAGGTTTATCGAACTCAGGGAGGTAGAGGTCAAAGATATCCCTCTCAAGCAACCCTACAATTAAGATACAAGAAGTCTCTTGTGTCCCCAACACACCTAATACACTTGTCAGATGTATAGATGCACTAGTTCGGCGAAGAGATAGTGAAATACAAGTAATATGGATGATTAATAGTAGTAATTGCAATCTAAAATAAAAATGGCAGCAAGCGAACATGTAACAGAACTTGTTGAAAACGGTGTTTCAATGCTTAGAAACAAGGCCTAGTGATCATACTTTCACTAGTGGACACTCTCAACAATGATCACATAAATAAATAACTTCTCTTCACTTGTGCTACTCTGAATTACTCTCCTATTGGAATCACTAATCATGTAGTGGCTAAAAAAGCTCTACTCAAAGTTCATCAAGTACTTGACAAACACCATTCATACGGATATCCTCATCAAATCATAATCCAGGACAATACCGTTGTAATTTAGACCGAGTACTAACATAGCATACACAGTCAACAATAGCTATGAAAGGGGGAATAGATCACATCAATACTATCATAGTAATAGTTAACTTCATAATCCACAAGAGATTACAATCATAATCTACGCCAAGTACTACATGATGCAAACACTGTCAACTTTACATCATGGAGGAGGAATAGACTACTTTAATAACATCACTAGAGTAGCACATAGATTAATAGTGATACAAAGTTCATGATCACATAAAGATCACACTATGGGAGAGAGAGATGAACCACATAGCTACCGGTAGAGCCCTCAGCCTTGGGGGAGAACTACTCCCTCCTCATCATGGGAGACAGCAATAGCGATGAAGATGGCGGTGGTGTCGATGGACATGACTCCGGGGGCAATTCCCCGTCCCGGCGGCGTGCCGGAATAGAGACTTCTGTCCCCCGAAACTTGTCTTCGCGATGGCGGCAGCTACGGAACTCTTCGTGAAATATCGTCGATTGTGGTAGGGTTTTCGCGACGGACAGAATATATAGGCAAAAGGGCAGAGTCGGAGGAGCCAGGGGGTGGCCTCCCCACCTGGTGGCGCGGCCAGGGAGGGGCCCGCGCCCAGGTATGGTGTGGGGCCCCCTTGGCCCCCTCCGGCCCTTCTCTGGCTCGCCGGGCCCGTCTCGGCAAAATATTGACTTCCGTCTTCGTGGGGTCCAATTCCAAGAATATTTCCTGTGTAGAATTTCTGAAACCAAAAACAGCAGAAAACAGGAACTGGCACTTCGGCATCTTGTTAATAGGTTAGTTCCAGAAAATGCATAAAAACGATATAAAGTGTATATAAAACATGTGAGTATTTTCATAAAACTAGGATAAAATTGCCACAATACCACTAGTGAAAACCAAAACTTCCAAACTACAACTCTCAAAACCAACGTAGCTAAAATAGCATTACCGTTTAGGTTTTTCATGCGAAAATACCATCGCCGTGAGATGTCAAATGATTTCTGTTAGTCAAACTGTAGACCTGCTGTGAGGGTTTGTAGACTGCCAAAACTACCCTTCTCTAATCCTACTCCTCACCAACCAGCGATCCTCTTCCCATCCCCGTTTTCTCCCAGAGACGAGGCGGCGCGCCCGGCCGTGGCATCGCCGCGCCAGCGGTCCTTGCCGCCTCTGATTCTCTTGCTCCGCCGCGGCTTATCCTTGTTCGGCTGCCGCATCCCCGCCCAGATCTCTCCGCCGCGTCCCTGCCTATCTCCTTCACTGCTGCTCGCCCGTTGCGTCCCTGCCTATCTCCTACGCTTCTGCTCGACCGTCGTGTGCTTGCCCAGCTTCCTCCACCACGGTACGCCCCTGATCGGTTTGTGTCCCGCTGTCTTCTGAGTCATTCTGCCAATGAAAATCCATCGGTCTGTTTAAATCATGAGGAGCAGGGAGCAAAGGAAATTGCAGAAAAATAGCACTTGAGTTAATTGCTTTCTCTAGTGCACTTAGGAGCATCATTGTGCGTACTCAATTGTGTATACTTATACACGGCGATGAATTAATACATGATAGGGCTTCCCAATTTTAAAATTTTAATGGTGTCTGATGTATGCACGGAAGTTTATGATTTCGAGTATACCTGCTAGTTAGATTTTAGGCAGTATCCCTTAACTCTTCCTGTCAAGGTTGATGGATTCTCATTTCTGAACTATTTCTGAAATCTCATTTAAATGATGCTGACATGAGACGGATATGGTGTGTGAAGAGGTGAGGACATAATAGTCATTTTGTTTAAGTGTTACTATCAGTTAGTGCATAGTGGTATTTTGGCATAAAAAACTAGATTGTAGTGGTATTTTGGCTAGTTTGATTTTTTGAGTGGTATTTTGGAACTTTAGGTTTCAACTAGTGGTATATTGGCCATTCTCTCTAAAACTAGCATGGAACATAAGAAATTATAGATACGTCTGAGACATATCAAGCATCCCCAAGCTTAGTTCCTACTCACCCTCGAGTAGGTAAACGATAACAAGGATAATTTCTGAAGTGACATGCTACTATCATAATCTTTATTAATACTATTGTAGAGCATATGAGATAAATGAAGTGATTCAAAGCAATGGTAAAGGTAATGAATAAACAACTGAATCATATAGCAAAGACTTTTCATGAATAGTACTTTCAAAACAAGCATCAATAAGTCTTGCATAAGAGTTAACTCATAAAGCAATAGATTCTTAATAGAAGGTTTTGAAGAAACACAAAGGAAGATTTAAGTTTCAGCAATTGCTTTCAACATTTAACATGTATATATCATGGATAATTGTCAACACAAAGTAATATAATAATTTCAATAAGCAAGCATGTAAGAATCAATGCACACAGTTGACACAAGTGTTTGCTTCTAAGATAGAAAGAAGTAGGTAAACTGACTCAACATAAAGTAAAAGAAAGGCCCTTCGCAGAGGGAAGCAGGGATTACTCATGTGCTAGAGCTTTTTATTTTGAAAACATGGAAACAATTTTGTCAACGGTAGTAATAATTCATATGTGTTATGCATAAAACCTCCTACAAGTTGCAAGCCTCATGCATCGAATACTAATAGTGCTCGCACCTTGTCCTAATTAGCTCGGATTTCCATGGATTATCATTGCATTACATATGTTTCAACCAAGTGTCACAAAGGGGTACCTCTATGCCACCTGTACAAAGGTCCAAGGAGATAAATCGCATTTGATTCCTCGATTTTGATAGATCTCAACTTGAGGACACAAAAACGGGACAACATAGAAAACAGATAATGGACTCCTCTTTAATGCTTTAAGCATTCAACAACAGATAATATTCTCATAAGAGATTTGAGGATTAATGTCCAAGCTGAAACTTCCACCATGATACATAGCTTTGGTTGGCGGCCCAATGTTCTTCTCTAACAATATGCATACTCAAACCATTTAATCATGGCAAATCACCCTTACTTCAGACAAGACGAACATGCATAGCAACTCACATGATATTCAACAAAGTTGTAACAGTTGATGGCGTCCCCAGCAACATGGTTACCGCTCAACAAGCAACTTATAAGAACTAAGATACATAAGCGACATATTCTTTACTACAATAGTTTTTAGGCTACTTTCCCATGAGCTATGTATTGCAAAGACAAGGAATGAAATTTTTAAAGGTAGCACGCAAGCAATTTACTTGGAATGGCAGAAAAATACCACATAGTAGGTAGTTATGGTGGACACAAATGGCATAAGTTTTGGCTCAAGGTTTTGGATGCACGAGAAGCGTTCCCTCTCAGTACAAGACTTTGGCTAGCAAGGTTGTTTGAAGCAAACACAAGTCTGAACCGGTACAGCAAAATTTACATAAGAACATATTGCAAGCATTATAAGACTCTACACTATCTTCCTTGTTGTTCAAACACTTTTACCAGAAACTATCTAGACTTTAGAGAGACCAATCATGCAAACCAAATTTCAACAAGCTCTATGGTAGTTCTCCACTAATAGGTTTAAACTACATGATGCAAGAGCTTAAACATGATCTACTTGAGAGCTCAAAACAATTGCCAAGTATCAAATTATTCAAGACAATATACCAACTACCACATGAAGCATTTTCTGTTTCCAACCAAATAGCAAGAAACTCTCAAAACAAATATAAGTGAAGTAAGAGAGTACTTTGTATAAAATAACTAATAGCTCTGAACAAGATATACATGAAAACCAAGAGCTAGAAGCTACAAAGTGCGAAAACTGAATACTCAACAAATATAAGTGAAGAATAGGAGTATTCAAATGAAAAAGCGGAGCGTGTCTCTCTCCCAAACAAGATATATAGGATCCAATTTATTCAGATAACTAAGATAACAAAACGAAAATAAAAGCACACAGACGCTCCAAGCACATAAGATGTGACGGAATTAAATTATATTTTCACTAGAGGTGACCTGATAAGTTATTGATGAAGAAGGGGATGCCTTGGGCATCCCCAAGCTTAGACGCTTGAGTCTTCTCTAAATATGCAGGGATGAACTACGGGGGCATCCCCAAGCTTAGACTTTTCACTCTTCTTGATCATATTATATCATCCTCCTCTCTTGATCCTTGAAAACTTCCTTCACACCAAACTCAAAGCAATCTCATTAGAGGGTTAGTGCATAATAAAAAATTCACATGTTCAGCAAGGACACAATCATTTCCAAAACTTCTGGACATTACCCAAGGTTACTGAAATTTAATGGAACAAAGAAATCCGCTCAAACACAGTAAAAGAGGCAATGCGAAATAAAAGGCAGAATCTGTCAAAACAGAACAGTCTATAAGGACGAATTTTTTTGAGGCACTTAACATGCTCAGATGAAGAATCTCAAATTGAATGAAAGTTGCGTACATATCTGAGGATCACTCATGAATTTTTGCAGATTTTTTTGGCTCTCCTACAGAGAGAACAGCTCAAATTCGTGATAGCTAAAAATCTGTTTCTGCGCAGAAATCCAAATCTAGTATCAACTCTCTATCAAAGACTTTACTTGGCACAACAATGCAATAAAATAAAGATAAGGAGTGATTGCTACAGTAGTAACAACTTCCAAGACACAACCAAACCGTGACAATATAAAACATAGGTTATCTCCCAAGAAGTGCTTTCTTTATAGTCATTAAGATGGGCTCAGTAATTTTAATGATGCTCTTGCGAGAAATAAGAGTTGAAGCAAAAGAGAGCATCAAAAGCAAATAAGAAACACTTTTAAGTCTAACCCACTTCCTATGAAAAGTAATCTTGTAAATAAACAAGTCATGTAAGCATAATGCAATAAGCATAGAAAGACAACACAAGGGCAACTTCAAGATTCTCAACATAAAGAGGGGAAACTTAATATTAGTAAGATGCATATAACCATGTTTCCCTCTCTCATAATAACTTTCAGTATCATCATGAACAAACTCAACAATATAACTATCACATAAAAGCATTCTTATTCACATGCATAAAAGTATCATTACTCTCCACATAAGCATAATCAATTTTATTAGTAATAGTGGGAGTAAAACTATCACAACCATCATTGTAATCATCATAAATTGCAGGCATCATATAATCATAATAAACTTTATCCTCCATAGTAGGTGGCACCAAAATACCACTATCATTATAATCATCATAAATGGGAGGCAAAGTATCATCAAAGAAAATTTTCTCCTCAAAACTTGGGGGACTAAAAATATCACAACCAGCTTCCCCAAGCTTAGACTTTTCCATAGCATTAAAAATAATAGTGTTCAAAAAATTTATGCTAAAAACATTGCTACAACTATTTTGCAAATAAAGTTCCATGGGTTTTTTAATTTTC
This sequence comes from Lolium perenne, assembly GCF_019359855.2. NCBI lineage: Eukaryota > Viridiplantae > Streptophyta > Magnoliopsida > Poales > Poaceae > Lolium > Lolium perenne. The sequence continues at coordinate 295,731,339 of NC_067250.2, read as the reverse complement.
TCTTCAAAAGCATCATGTCCTAATTCAATATAAATTTCATAAAGATCTCTAATTTTTGTTGTTGTTTTCCATTAAGCCTAACTAGTGAAATAAAAACAAGAAACAAAAGATATAATTGCAGAATCTAAAGGAAATAGCTTCGAGCATTCACACACCGGCAACAGAACTAGGAAATAGCTCAGTAGTCGGAGGATGTGAATACCTTTTACCTTACCTCCCCGGCAACGGCGCCAGAAAATAGCTTGATGTCTACGCACGCTTCTATTCCTGTAGACAGTGCTGGGCCTCCAAGAGAAGAGGTTTGTAGAACAGCAACAAGTTTCCCTTAAGTGAATCACCCAAGGTTTATCGAACTCAGGGAGGTCGAGGTCAAAGATATCACTCTCAAGCAACCCTGCAATTAAGATACAACAAGTCTCTTGTGTCCCCAACACACCTAATACACTTGTCAGATGTATAGGTGCACTAGTTCGGCGAAGAGATAGTGAAATACAAGTAATATGGAGGATTAATAGTAGTAATTGCAATCTGAAATAAAAATGGCAGCAAGCGAACATGTAACAAAACTTGTTGGAAACGGTATTTCAATGCTTAGAAACAAGGCCTAGGGATCATACTTTCACTAGTGGACACTCTCAATAATGATCACATAAATAAATAACTTATCTTCACTTGTGCTACTCTGAATTACTCTCCTATTGGAATCACTAATCATGTATTGGCTACAAAAGCTCCGCTCAAAGTTCATCAAGTACTTGACAAACACCATTCATATGGATATCCTCATCAAATCATAATCCAAGACAATACCGTTGCAATTTAGACCGAGTACTAACATAGCATACACACTGTCAATAATAGCTATGAAAGGGGGAATAGATCACATCAATACTATCATAGTAATAGTTAACTTCATAATCCACAAGAGATTACAATCATAACCTACGCCAAGTACTACATGATGCACGCACTGTCAACTTTACATCATGGAGGAGGAATAGACTACTTTAATAACATCACTAGAGTAGCACATAGATTAATAGTGATACAAAGCTCATGATCACATAAAGATCACACTATGGGAGAGAGAGATGAACCACATAGCTACCGGTAGAGCCCTCAGCCTCGGGGGAGAACTACTCCCTCCTCATCATGGAAGACATATGTCGGTGGTGTCGATGGAGATGACTCCGGGGGAAATTCCCCATCCCGGTGGCGTGCCGGAACAGAGACTTATGTCCCCCGAAACTTGTCTTCGCGATGGCGGCGGCTACGAAACTCTTCGTGGAATATCGTCGATTGTGGTAGGGTTTTCGCGACGGACAGAATATATAGGCAAAAGGGCGGAGTCGGAGGAGCCAGGGGGTGGCCTCCCCACCTGGTGGCGCGGCTAGGGAGGGGCCCGCGCCCATGTATGGTGTGGGGCCCCCTTGGCCCCCCTCCGGCCCTTCTCTGGCTCTCCGGTTCCGTCTCGGCAAAATATTGACTTCCGTCTTCGTGGGGTCCAATTCCGAGAATATTTCCTCGTGTAGAATTTCTGAAACCAAAAACAGCAGAAAACAGGAACTGGCACTTCGGCATCTTGTTAATAGGTTAGTTCCGTAAAATGCATAAAAATGATATAAAGTGTATATAAAACATGTGAGTATTGTCATAAAACTAGCATGGAACATAAGAAATTATAGATACGTTTGAGACGTATCAGCGATCAACATGGCTATTGTAGCCAACTAGCTCCCGATAACTCCTAGCCATCTCGAAGCCCAGGCGATTGATACGTCCCCGACGTATCCATAATTTCTGTCGTTCCATGCTTGTTTTATGACAATACTTACATATTTTGCTTGCACTTTATGATGATTTCATGCATTTTCCGGAACTAACCTATTAACGAGATGCCACAGTGCCAGTTCCTGTTTTCTGCTATTTTTGGCTCCAGAAAGGCTGTTCGGGCAATATTCTCGGAATTGGACGAAATCAACGCCAAACCTCCTATTTTTCCCGGAAGACTCCAGAACACCGAAGAAGAGTCAGAGAGGGGCCAGGGGGCCACCACACCACATGGCGGCGCGGGCCAGACCCTGGCCGCGCCGGCCTAGGGTGAGGCGCCCTGTGTGCCCCTCGCGCCGCCTCTTCGCCTATAAAATCCCTTTCGACCTAAAAACACCGTACCAATTGACGAAACTCGAGAAAGACTCTGTGGGCGCCGCCACCGTCGCGAAACTCCAATTCGGGGACAGAACCTGCTCCGGCACCCTGCCGGAATGGGGAAGTGCCCCGGAAGCCATCTCCATCAACGCCATCGCCTCCATCATGCTCCGTGAGTAGTTCCCCCATGGACTACGGGTTCTAGCAGTAGCTATGTCGGTATACTCTCCTCCATGTACTTCAATACAATGGTCTCATGAGCTGCCTTACATGATTGAGATTCATCTGATGTAATCGGTGTTGTGTTTGTTGGGATCCGATGGATGATACATTATGATTAGTCTATCTATAAAGTTTGTGAAGTTATTGTTGCTGCAATCTTGTTATGCTTAATGCTTGTCACTAGGGCCCGAGTGGCATGATCTTAGATTTGAGCTCTATATTGTTACTTAGATTGTATCTACAAGTTGTATGCACATGTCACTGTCCGGAACCAAAGGCCCCGAAGTGACAAGAATCGGGACAACCGGAGGGGATGGCGGTGATGTGAGGGACACATGTTTTCACGGAGTGTTAATGCTTTGCTCCGGTACTCTATTAAAAGGAGTACCTTAATATCCAGTAGTTTCCCTTGAGGCCCGGCTGCCACCGGCTGGTAGGACAAAAGATGTTGTGCAAGTTTCTCATTGCGAGCACGTACGACTATAATTGGAAAACATGCCTACATAATTAATAATCTGGATGTTCTGTCTTAATGCTTTGATTCCTATCAATTGCCCAACTGTAATTTGTTCACCCAACACTTGTCACTTATTGGAGAGTTACCACTAGTGTAGATCGCTGGGAACCCCGGTCCATCTCTCATCATTACATACTCGTTCTATATGTCATTGGAAGTAGTATCAACTATCTTCTTGTGCCATTGCTCTCATATTGCTATTACTGCTGCTGTGTTACTGTTACTACTGCTCTCATATTACTGCTACTTTCACATCACCCCTGTTGCTAGTACTTTTCCAGGTGCAGCTGAATTGACAACTCTGTTGTTAAGGCTTATAAGTATTCTTTACCTCCCCTTGTGTCGAATCAATAAATTTGGGTTATACTACCCTCGAAGACTGCTGCGATCCCCTATACTTGTGGGTTATCAAGACTGTTTTCTGGCGCCGTTGCCGGGGAGGCATAGCTCTACTCATAAGTTCACCTGGGGAGTACACTCTACCTCTCTCTCTGTTTTATTTTATTTTGTTTTGCTTAGTTTACTTTTTCCTAGTTTACTTGTGCTTAGTTTATTTCTGTCTAGTTTTATTTTGCGTAGTTTACTTTTGCTTAGTTTATTTTTGTCTTGTTTTATTTGTCTCATATACCCAAAAATCCATAAAAATTTGAAAAACCGAAAAATTAAAAACTGTTGTTATGGGAGAACCTACAACCTACTTGGAGCTTATAGAATGTTATAATAATTATAGAGAATCAAGAACTGGTAAAATAATGAGTGCTATGATAGAGAAATTAAATACAATTGCTAGAATCTTGCTTAGACGCCATGATATAAACTGTTGCTCTCAACAGGATAAACATCTTAAATTTCAATGTGGCTTTAGTGAGGAATTTTTAATTAAGAACTATAATCGGAATTGCTATATTCATTATGGGTTCGAAGAGGTAGAACAATTTGTCTTATTTATGGGAGCCTCCGAGATAGAATCCTTCATGGTTGAGAATTATGGTGGACACCGAAGCGGCAGTCAACATCATGCCGTACTCTATGCTACGTCGGCTGGGACGCTCTAGCTCAGATCTAATCAAGACCAACGTGACATTGAGCGATTTCAACGGTCAAGCGTCTGACGCACAAGGTGTTCTGAACGTGGATCTGACCGTAGGAAGGAAAACTATCCCTACAACGTTCTTCATCGTCGATAGCACGAGCACTTATGCTGTTCTGCTAGGAAGAGATTGGATCCACGCCAAGCTTGCATTCCCTCCACGATGCACCAATGCATAATCTGATGGGATGGAGATGAGGTAGAAGTCGTCCAGGCCGATGATTCAGCCGAAATTTCAACGGCTGGCATGAACGCATGGGAAGCAGCAGGCCAAGAACCCCTCTCAGGTATCAATTTGGACGACTGCGAGCGCATCGACGTGACGAAGGGAAGGGTTAAGCTGGTTTTATCCACTGGCCTGACCATGTAGCTGAGGCAAAGCAATGAGCAAATGGGGCGAGGCTGATCCTTGTGATCGGCCCCAAAAATTATGAAGGAGCATTACAGAACCTTCAGTCAACACTTCAATAGATATGGAGGCCGATTCCAGCGATCGGCCAAAATTATCCTCACCACATGTTCTGCTTGTGTTCGTCCTTGATCCTATCAGGAGCCGACGTGCGAATTACAGAGCCGATATCTGCCATTCCCTGACAGATTCGGCTCGGGGGGCACCTAAACACGATGAACATGGGAACAGGTGCAGGAGGACATGTGTGCAGCGAAATATTGGGGCCGATAGGAAAAAATCGGCCAGTAAAATTTTTTTTTATCATAGCCGATGCAAAGCCATCGACTCTAGTACAGTTACACAAGACCAGTGGAACATCGGCGCCCAGTGGAAGGAAACTGATCGATGGGGGCAAGTCTGGCTGATTCTTCATGGTGACTATCTCGGATTACCAGATTACCTAAGGTCAGAGCCTATTCTCGCCGTGATTGAGGCTCGGGGGGCAGCTCGCCCTGAAAGTTCTCTGCTCTGGGGAGCCGATTTCGTTGAAATCGGCTGACTCTGCATCATGACTCGGAAAGCAGATGGTGGCATGTTTGGTTGACTCACTGCTGTTCTCACCTTAATGAAGGCTCGGGGGGCAACTGACTGCGCAGAAATTTTGAGGAACTGGTGTGTGGCAATCGGCTCATTAGCCATTGACCGAATTGACAATCGGCTAAATGAGCATAAAAGGACTCGGCAAAGTCAAAACTGGAGGAATTCTTCATTGATAAACAAGACTCCTTACAAAGAATAAGTCGATTGCTCAAAGGGAGAGGTACAAAAAGAAGGGTCTGCTGACCAAACTGCTACTACTAGACCTACACTAGTGGATCCTATCTACGGACCGTCGCTGCCCTCGTCGTCGTCCTCGGAGCTCTCATCGGCACTGCTGCCGATGGGCTCTTCATCGCTGCTTCCGTAGCCCTCTATGGGAGCTTCATCCTCCTCGTCATCATCGCTGTCGTCGTCGTCCCACCACATGCGGAGACGTTTCGCCGGTGGGTAGCCCTCGAGGGAGTCGTCTTCGTCTTCCTCCTTCTCTTCTTCGGAAGAGGGACAGCCGTCCCAGGGGAGCAAGTCATCCTCGCTTTCCGATTCCAGTTCCCCATCGGCTAGGAACTGGAGATCTTCATCCCCGCTGGTCAGGGACTTGTCATCCTCGGACCAGACGGAGGAGGCATGGTCCTCCTGGTCCCATTCTTCTGGTGCGCGTACGTCCGGAGGTGTCTCGCGGGAGGAGGAAGACCCATAGGAAAGATCGGAGGAGGAAGAGGAGGAAGAAGACATGGTAGCGTAAGAGGGTTCTTTGGGTGCCAATGGCTGGAACAGAGAAAGGATGAAGAGGGCTAATCAATCGGCACGGTTAAATAAAGAGGAGCCTAGTAGAGATTCGATGCCGTTGCAGTTTCCGAGGGGGTGAGGCCAGAATTGTCAAATCATACAGAGAAGGTGAGAAGGCAAGCCATCATGATGAAGAATACTGCGACAGGTCTGCTCTGCCACGACATGACCCTTCGAAGGAAAAACAGAGTGGTTTTGAAATTATCATTGCCAAAACTAGGGGGGCATGTGTTATCACCAGATTTTGGCCAAATCAGGAGGTGGGCCGTAAGGGAGATGGGCTTGGAAGATTACACGTGGAAGATCTCTGAAGCGGCCTTGCACGAAGAGTTTGGGCTAGATTGCCCGTGTATCTTTAATTATAGTAGATTACATCTTAGATTAGAAGATAGAGTTTTACCCGTGCACGGTTAGGTGCACGCCTGAATTAGAAAGTCCCCTGGACTATAAATATGTATCTAGGGTTTATGGAATAAACAACAACCAACGTTCAACCAACAAATCAATCTCGGCGCATCGCCAACTCCTTCGTCTCGAGGGTTTCTACCGGTAAGCGACATGCTGCCTAGATCGCATCTTGCGATCTAGGCAGCACAAGCTCCACGTTGTTCATGCGTTGCTCGTACTGAAGCCTTGTTGATGGCGAGCAGCGTAGTTATCATAGATGTGTTAGGGTTAGCATAGTTCTTCGCGTAACATGCTATCGTAGTGCAACCCTTGCATGTCTAGCCGCCCTCACACCTATCTTAGGTGTGGGGGCGGCACCCCGCTTGATCATTATTTAGTAGATCTGATCCGTTACGATTGCTCCTTGTTCTACAAGGATTAGTTTAATATCTGCAATAGTTAGGCCTTACAAAGGGGTGGAGGATCCAGCGGCACGTAGGGTGTCGTTCGCTGGCCCTAAACAGGATGTTCCGGGGATCAACCTCGTGTTGGTTTTTAGGCCTTGTTTAGGATCGGCTTACGATCACCGTGCGTGGCCGCGAGGCCCAACCGTGAGTAGGATGATCCGATTATGCGGTGAAAACCCTAAATCGTCGTAGATCTCATTAGCTTTATCTTGATCAAGCAGGACCACCATATATTCGTGCACCTCGTACGAATCATGGGTGGATCGGCTCCCTGAGCCGATTCACAGGATAACCTGAGAGCCGATCGAGGCTCGTATTTAATGTTTACGTGTATGCCATGCAGGAAACTAAGCGAGGCATCTCCATCACCTTCCTGACCAGGTATAGGTCAGGTGGCACGCCCTTGCATCAGCATCGGACGTGTGACCAGAAGGCTTTGCGGGCCGTCGCTCGGAGGGACCTCAGCCAGCCGCAGCTCTAGGTTGTTCCCGGCTCTACGGTGTTGCCCGTCGCTGCCCGCCGGTGGGTTTCGACGACAACACATTCTGCACGCACGCCGGTGGGACAAGCTTCTACATCAACCACATCGCCATCTACATCTGAGATGGCGGACGGCACGCCAGTCACGTACGAGGATCTGACGGACGAGCTCAAGAAGAAGTATGACGAGATCAAAGTCATCCTCGAAGCCGACCTCATCGGCTCTTTCCACAGAACCCGTTCACATGGCATCAGGTGGAAGGGGTTCTCGCCTAATGGTGCACTAGATGGGATAGACCTCTCTGCCCCGTCGGAAGAACGCACCAGGTCCCTGCGGCAGGAGATCAACTACTTGGTGGCTCACTCGCTACACCGCCATTCTGGGAACCTGGTCAACACGTTGGAGCGTGTCGCTCTCCGCGTGATCCAGGAGATCATGAGGCACCAGTACTCGCCGTCAGGACCAGCTCTCGGGACGCATCAAGGAGAGTTGCCACTCCAGTCCCGTCCACCGCTGCCATATGCGTTGGCAGCACCAGAAGTGCCGGCTACACCGGCATTCGTAAATCTACAAGATCGGTGGTGACCCTAGTGACTACCAGTTCTTGCCCGAGGCGCCTAAGGAGATCCCTCACGGGTACACGTGCACGTATGTGCCAGGCTGGCAGCCCAGGGCACTCACAAACCAGGCCACAACATCAGGGACTTCTGGGAAAACAGGAGGGACGTCAACGACAGAGCTTGAGAAGCAGACGTGGCTAACTAAGTACGCCACCCCGACGAACCTCCAGAGCTCAGCTCCTGCAGTTGGCTCAGAGCTGGAAAAGCAAACATGGCTGGCTAAGTATGCCACCCCGGCGAATCTTCAGAATTCAACTCCTGCAGCCAGCACAGCGGATCAGATCAGTACCATACTAAGAGACCAGTTCGGCATGGTGCCGAAAAGAAGGGCCATCGGCTATTCCAAGCCGTACCATGACGACTACGAGATGATCCCGCTACCACCTAAATATCGGCTCCCTGACTTCTCCAAATTCAGTGGATCAGATGGTTCCAGCTCCATCGAGCACGTGGGCCGATATTTGGCGCAACTAGGACCGGCTTCAGTGTCGGATCAACTACGCGTGAGGCTCTTCTCACAGTCCCTCATGGGATCGGCTTTCGGATGGTACACCTCTTTGCCACCAGACTCCATCCGGACTTGGAAGCAGTTGGAAGAGCAGTTCCATATGCAGTACCATTCAGAGGATTCCGAGTCTGGCATTGCCGATCTAGCACAACTACGTCAGAAGCGCGGAGAAACTGTGACAGAATACATCCAGCGCTTCAGGAATCTTAGGAACCGATGTTATTCGGTTCGTATAACTGAAAAAGAAGTAGTCGAGTTGGCAGTAGCAGGCCTTGCAACACAGCTCAAGGACATGGCCTCCCAAGCAGATTATCCCTCACTGGCGCACATGGTTCAGAAACTATCGGCATATGAACAGCGCCACCCGGACCTGTACCAAGACAAGTTCAAGCGTGCAGTCGTCCTGGTCGATGCAGAGGAAGACGAAGTTCCTGCGGGAGACCAAGAGGTAGCGATGGCTGAATGGACTCGGGGAGGAACCCCCGTATCCTGCAAATGGGTAAAGCCACCAGGCCCGCCCAGGGGATTTGATTTTGACGTGACCAAGACTGAGCAAATCTTCGACCTCCTGCTCAAGGAGAAACAGTTGACGATTCCTGAAGGTCTCAAATTCCCCACGGTGCAAGAGCTGAACGGAAAGCCATACTGCAAATGGCATAACTCGCTCTCCCATGCCACCAACGACTGCAGGGTATGGCGTCAGCACATCCAAGCGGCGATAGAAAAAGGGCGTCTAATTTTCAACCAATACGCCATGAAGGTCGACACCCAGCCCTTCCCCGCCGTTAACATGGTAGAGTGCACTTACCCTGAAGGTTGCCAGCCAGGATCCTCGTTCAGCATCAACATGGTAGGACCTGGGAACCACTCTGGCAAAGATAGAGACGAGGGCAGCTGCTCTCATAGCAAGGACACAGAAGAGGCCGCTCCACGCGATCAGCTCCGTCATGATGGCAAGCGCTACGTCACAGAGGGAGAAGTGAAGAACATGAGATATCAAAGACCCCTCTCTGATCACCTCCTCAACAAGTATGTGAGTCAGTATGACCAACGCTGACGATCCAGCGATGATGATGAGAAAGATCGTCTGGCTAGAGAAGCCAGAAGACATCGTCGGCACGATCGCGATGAGGAGGAGCACGAGCGCCGTGCCACGGAAAAATCAAGGGAGCAAGATGACAACGACAGATCGGGACTGCCCCTTCTTCAGACACTGCTGGGATTCAGGAATGAGCCGATTGCCCACAATCGGCAATTGCCCAGAATGCAACCAGAAAAAGAAGGAGGCAGCCAACGTGTCTGTGTTCAAGCGCCTAGGGCCTCTCCCGCCACAAAGCAAACGTGCTGAGTCCCCTCGGTGGGCAGATCTCGAGGAGTCCGAAGACGAGGGACAAGAAGAAGAAGAAGACAGGTACCACCGGCCAAGGTGGTGCCCTGATGGACTCAGCCGTTCACAAAAGCGCAGGGTTCAGCGATTGCGCGGCCTGGAGGAAGCCGAAAGGTTATACTTGCATACGTTAAGGAAGGCACGACCTGATCTGGCTGCGAAAGTTCAGCGAACCCTGGACGAAGAAGGTCGTCCACGGAAAATGGAGTGGCGCCCCAAACAAAGGAAAGCCGATGATGAAACATCGGCTGGCACAAACATGGTGTTCATCCTCCCTTCGGAGTTCAGTGCTCCAGGATTAGACGAGGCACCTGTTGCACAACTTGACTGCGGCCCGAGGCCGGTTATCTTTGAGAAGCCACGAGAAAGAAGCTACAGACATCTGAAGGCCTTGTATTTGCGAGGTTATATCGATGGGAGGCCTGTAAATAAGATGCTGGTGGACACCGGAGCGGCGATCAACATCATGCCGTACTCTATGCTACGTCTACCGGGACGCTCTAGCTCAGATCTAATCAAGACCAACGTGACATTGAGCGATTTCAACGGTCAAGCGTCTGACGCACAAGGTGTTCTGAACGTGGATCTGACCGTAGGAAGGAAAACTATCCCTACAACGTTCTTCATCATCGATAGCACGAGCACTTATGCTGTTCTGCTAGGAAGAGATTGGATCCACGCCAACTGCTGCATTCCCTCCACGATGCACCAATGCATAATACAGTGGGATGGAGATGAGGTAGAAGTCGTCCAGGCCGATGATTCAGCCGAAATTTCAACGGCTGGCATGAACGCATGGGAAGCAGCAGGCCAAGAACCCCTCTCAGGTATCAATTTGGACGACTGCGAGCGCATCGACGTGACGAAGGGAAGGGTTAAGCTGGTTTTATCCACTGGCCTGACCATGTAGCTGAGGCAAAGCAATGAGCAAACGGGGCGAGGCTGATCCTTGTGATCGGCCCCAAAAATTATGAAGGAGCATTACAGAACCTTCAGTCAACACTTCAATAGATATGGAGGCCGATTCCAGCGATCGGCCAAAATTATCCTCACCACATGTTCTGCTTGTGTTCGTCCTTGATCCTATCAGGAGCCGACGTGCGAATTACAGAGCCGATATCTGCCATTCCCTGACAGATTCGGCTCGGGGGGCACCTAAACACGATGAACATGGGAACAGGTGCAGGAGGACATGTGTGCAGCGAAATATTGGGGCCGATAGGAAAAAATCGGCCAGTAAAATTTTTTTTTATCACAGCCGATGCAAAGCCATCGACTCTAGTACAGTTACACAAGACCAGTGGAACATCGGCGCCCAGTGGAAGGAAACTGATCGATGGGGGCAAGTCTGGCTGATTCTTCATGGTGGCTATCTCGGATTACCAGATTACCTAAGGTCAGAGCCTATTCTCGCCGTGATTGAGGCTCGGGGGGCAGCTCGCCCTGAAAGTTCTCTGCTCTGGGGAGCCGATTTCGTTGAAATCGGCTGACTCTGCATCATGACTCGGAAAGCAGATGGTGGCATGTTTGGTTGACTCACTGCTGTTCTCACCTTAATGAAGGCTCGGGGGGCAACTGACTGCGCAGAAATTTTGAGGAACTGGTGTGTGGCAATCGGCTCATTAGCCATTGACCGAATTGACAATCGGCTAAATGAGCATAAAAGGACTCGGCAAAGTCAAAACTGGAGGAATTCTTCATTGATAAACAAGACTCCTTACAAAGAATAAGTCAATTGCTCAAAGGGAGAGGTACAAAAAGAAGGGTCTGCTGACCAAACTGCTACTACTAGACCTACACTAGTGGATCCTATCTACGGACCGTCGCTGCCCTCGTCGTCGTCCTCGGAGCTCTCATCGGCACTGCTGCCGATGGGCTCTTCGTCGCTGCTTCCGTAGCCCTCTATGGGAGCTTCATCCTCCTCGTCATCATCGCTGTCGTCGTCGTCCCACCACATGCGGAGACGTTTCCCCGGTGGGTAGCCCTCGAGGGAGTCGTCTTCGTCTTCCTCCTTCTCTTCTTCGGAAGAGGGACAGCCGTCCCAGGGGAGCAAGTCATCCTCGCTTTCCGATTCCAGTTCCCCATCGGCTAGGAACTGGAGATCTTCATCCCCGCTGGTCAGGGACTTGTCATCCTCGGACCAGACGGAGGAGGCATGGTCCTCCTGGTCCCATTCTTCTGTGCGCGCGTACGTCCGGAGGTGTCTCGCGGGAGGAGGAAGACCCATAGGAAAGATCGGAGGAGGAAGAGGAGGAAGAAGACATGGTAGCGTAAGAGGGTTTTTTGGGTGCCAATGGCTGGAACAGAGAAAGGATGAAGAGGGCTAATCAATCGGCACGGTTAAATAAAGAGGAGCCTAGTAGAGATTCGATGCCGTTGCAGTTTCCGAGGGGGTGAGGCCAGAATTGTCAAATCATACAGAGAAGGTGAGAAGGCAAGCCATCATGATGAAGAATACTGCGACAGGTCTGCTCTGCCACGACATGACCCTTCGAAGGAAAAACAGAGTGGTTTTGAAATTATCATTGCCAAAACTAGGGGGGCATGTGTTATCACCAGATTTTTGCCAAATCGGGGAGGTGGGCCGTAAGGGAGATGGGCTTGGAAGATTACACGTGGAAGATCTACTGAAGCGGCCTTGCACGAAGAGTTTGGGCTAGATTGCCCGTGTATCTTTAATTATAGTAGATTACATCTTAGATTAGAAGATAGAGTTTTACCCGTGCACGGTTAGGTGCACTTTGAATTAGAAAGTCCCTGGACTATAAAGATGTATCTAGGGTTTATGGAATAAACAACAACCAACGTTCAACCAACAAATCAATCTCGGCGCATCGCCAACTCCTTCGTCTCGAGGGTTTCTACCGGTAAGCGACATGCTGCCTAGATCGCATCTTGCGATCTAGGCAGCACAAGCTCCACGTTGTTCATGCGTTGCTCGTACTGAAGCCTTGTTGATGGCGAGCAGCGTAGTTATCATAGATGGGTTGGGGTTAGCATGGTTGTTCGCGTATCATGCTCTCGTCGTGCGCCCCTTGCATGGCGAGCCGCCCTCTCCCCTCTCTTAGGTGGGGGGGCGGCACCCGCTGATCATTATTTAGTAGATCTGATCCGTTACGATTGCTCCTTGTTCTACAAGGATTAGTTTAATATCTGCAATAGTTAGGCCTTACAAAGGGGTGGAGGATCCAGCGGCACGTAGGGTGTCGTTCGCTGGCCCTAAACAGGATGTTCCGGGGATCAACCTCGTGTTGGTTTTTAGGCCTTGTTTAGGATCGGCTTACGATCACCGTGCGTGGCCGCGAGGCCCAACCGTGAGTAGGATGATCCGATTATGCGGTGAAAACCCTAAATCGTCGTAGATCTCATTAGCTTTATCTTGATCAAGCAGGACCACCATATATTCGTGCACCTCGTACGAATCATGGGTGGATCGGCTCCCTGAGCCGATTCACAGGATAACCTGAGAGCCGATCGAGGCTCGTATTTAATGTTTACGTGTATGCCATGCAGGAAACTAAGCGAGGCATCTCCATCACCTTCCTGACCAGGTATAGGTCAGGTGGCACGCCCTTGCATCAGCATCGGACGTGTGACCAGAAGGCTTTGCGGGCCGTCGCTCGGAGGGACCTCAGCCAGCCGTAGCTCTAGGTTGTTCCCGGCTCTACGGTGTTGCCCGTCGCTGCCCGCCGGTGGGTTTCTGACGACAACAGAATGTTATGTCCCTGTGGATTCTCTTGAAATATTCCCTATGAGTAAAACTTGTGAGAATAATTATGCTACTGTTATTTATGATAATCCATGCTACTTTGATAAATCTTATGATAATGCTTTGTTTGTGCCTGATGTCGAAATGCATGGTACTAAAGAATTTTGCTTAGCAAATGTTTATGATAAAGCTCTAGATGATGGTCCTATGTTACTTGATACTATTAATTGTACTACTAATGAAAATGGGATTGGAGAGTCCTTGACTTATTCTATGAGTCCCATATCTCTTGAGATTGATCAACTACCTTGTTATCTTATTAATAAAAGTAAGTTTGAAAGTTTTTATTCCACTATTCTTGAACTTGATAAAAATTATGTGTTTGGAAATCATGAGAAGCATGCTATATGTGATAGTTATATTGTTGAGTTTGTTCATGAAGCTACTGAAAATTATTATGAGAGAGGAAAATATGGTAGTAGAAATTTTCATGGTACTAATACACCTCTCTATATGCTGAAATTGTTGAAGTTACACTTGTTCTATCTTCTTATGCTTGTCACTTTGTTCTTCATGAATTTATTTGTGTACAAGATTCCTTTGCATAGGAAGCATGTTAGACTTAAATGTGTTTTGGATTTGCCTCTTGATGCTCTCTTTTGCTTCAAATACTATTTCTTGCGAGTGCATCATTAAAACTGCTGAGCCCATCTTAATGGCTATAAAGAAAGCAACTTCTTGGGAGATAACCCATGTGTTATTTTGCTACAGTACTTTATTTTATATTTGTGTCTTGGAAGTTGTTTTCTACTGTAGCAACCTCTCCTTATCTTAGTTTTGTGTTTTGTTGTACCAAGTGAAGCCTCTAATCGAAGGTTGATACTAGATTTGGATTTCTGCGCAGAAACAGATTTCTATCTGTCACGAATCTGGGCTGTTTTCTCTGTAGGTAACTCAGAAAAATATGCCAATTTACGTGCGTGTTCCTCAGATATGTACGCAACTTTCATTAGTTTTGAGTTTTCTGATTTGAGCAACGGAAGTATTTTATTAAAATTCGTCTTTACTGGCTGTTCTGTTTTGGCAGATTCTATCTCTGTTTTTTGCATTGTCTCTTGTGGACTTTAAGCGAGCTTTTCTAGACATAGAGAGCTGTAGCTAATGTTTTATTGAGTTCTTGCAATGTGCCACTACAGGACCAAGGTGGATTCAAAATTTTTGAGTACTAACCCCTCTAATGAAGTTTATGAGAAGTTTGTTGTGAAGGAAGTTTTCAAGGATCAAGAGAGGAGGATGATATATGATCAAGAAGAGTGAAAAGTCTAAGCTTGGGGACGCCCCCGTGGTTCATCCCTGCATATTTTAAGAAGATTCAAGCGTCTAAGCTTGGGGATGCCCAAGGCATCCCCTTCTTCATCAACTTATCAGGTTCCTCCCCTGAAACTATATTTTTATTCGGTCACACCATATGTGCTTTACTTGGAGCGTCTGTGTGCTTTTATTTTTGTTTTTGTTTGAATAAATTCGGATCCTAGCAATCCTTGTTTGGGAGAGAGACACGCTCCGCTTTTTCATATGAACACTTGTTCTTCGTTTTACTTTTAATGTTCGATGATAAAAGTTGGAAGCTACAATACTTATTGGTTATTTGGTTGGGAAAAGAAAATGCCTCATATGTCTTGGATAATTTGACACTTGGCAATTGTTTTGAGCTCTCAAGTAGATCATAAGTTTTTGCATGTAGTTTAAACCTATTAATGGAGAACTACCGTAAAGCTTGTTAAAATTGGTTTGCATAATTGATCTCTTTTAAGGTCCAGATATTTTCGGGTAAAAGTGTTTGAGCAACAAGGAAGACAGTGTAGAGTATTATAATGCTTGCAATATGTTCTTATGTAAGTTTTGATGTACCGGTTCATACTTGTGTTTGTTTCAAACAACCTTGCTAGCCTAAGCCTTGTACTGAGAGGGAATACTTCTCATGCATCCAAAATCCTTGAGCCAACCACTATGCCAATTGTGTCCACCATACCTACCTACTATGTGGTATTTCCTGCCATTCCAAAGTAAATTGTTTGAGTGCTACCTTTAAACAATTCAAAATACTTCTCAATTTGTGTTTATGTTTCATAGCTCATGAGGAAGTATGTGGTGTTTAGCTTTCAACCTTGTCATTTACTTTTGACGGACTCTCACATGGACTAGTGGCACATCCGCTTATCCAATAATTTTGCAAAAAGAGCTGGCAATGGGATTCCCAGTCCCAAATTAATTAACTTAAATAGACACTCCTCCATGGTTTGTGATTGATGGACGGCACCCGAAGGATTCGGTTAGCCATGGCTTGTGTAAGCAAAGGTTGGGGGGAGTGTCATCATCATAATAAAACTAAAATAAAAAGGCACTCCTTCATGGTATGAGATTGTTGGCAGGCACCCGAGGATTCGGTTAGCCATGGTTTGTGTAAGAAAGGTTGGAAGGAGTGCCACATAAATATGCAAATAATTCATGGGAGCCGCTCTTGAAAGTCCGGTTGGCGAGGTAGTTGGTGTACCCATTACCATTCGTTGACAACAACAAACACCTCTCAAAACTTTACTTTTATGCTCTCTATATGTTTTCAAAACCAAAGCTCTAGCACAAATATAGCAATCGATGCTTCCCTCTACGAAGGGTCATTCTTTTACTTTATGTTGAGTCAGTTTACCTACTTCTTTCCATCTTAGAAGCAAACACTTGTGTCAACTGTGCATTGATTCTTACATACTTGCATATTTGCATTCATCATATTACTCTATGTTGACAATATCCATGAGATATACATGTTGAAAGTTGAAAGCAACCGCTGAAACTTAAATCTTCCTTTGTGTTGCTTCGATGCTTTTACTTTGAATTTATTGCTTTATGAGTTAACTCTTGTGCAAGACTTTTGATGCTTGTCTTGAAAGTACTATTCATGAAAAGTTTTGCTATATGTTATCTACTTGTTAGCAACTATAGATCATTGCCTTGAGTCACTTCATTCATTTCATATGCTTTGTAATAGTATGATCAAGGTTATGTAAGTAGCATGTCACTACAGAAATTATTCTTTTTATCGTTTACCTGCTCGGGACGAGCAAGAACTAAGCTTGGGGATGCTGATACGTCCCCGACGTATCCATAATTTATGTCGTTCCATGCTTGTTTTATGACAATACTTACATGTTTTGCTTGCACTTTATGATGATTTCATGCATTTTCCGGAACTAACCTATTAACGAGATGCCACAGTGCCAGTTCTGTTTCTGCATTTTTGGCTCCAGAAAGGCTGTTCGGGCAATATTCTCGGAATTGGACGAAATCAACGCCAAACCTCCTATTTTTCCCGGAAGGCTCCAGAACACCGAAGAAGAGTCAGAGAGGGGCCAAGGGGCCACCACACCACATGGCGGCGCGGGCCAGACCCTGGCCGCGCCGGCCTAGGGTGAGGCGCCCCTAGGTGCCCCCCCTGCGCCGCCTCTTCGCCTATAAAATCCCTTTCGACCTAAAAACACCGTACCAATTGACGAAACTCCAGAAAGACTCCAGGGGCGCCGCCACCGTCGCGAAACTCCAATTCGGGGGACAGAACTCTGTTCCGGCACCCTGCCGGAACGGGGAAGTGCCCCCGGAAGCCATCTCCATCAACGCCATCGCCTCCATCATGCTCCGTGAGTAGTTCCCCCATGGACTACGGGTTCTAGCAGTAGCTATGTCGGTATACTCTCCTCCATGTACTTCAATACAATGGTCTCATGAGCTGCCTTACATGATTGAGATTCATCTGATGTAATCGGTGTTGTGTTTGTTAGGATCCGATGGATGATACATTATGATTAGTCTATCTATAAAGTTTGTGAAGTTATTGTTGCTGCAATCTTGTTATGCTTAATGCTTGTCACTAGGGCCCGAGTGGCATGATCTTAGATTTGAGCTCTATATTGTTGCTTAGATTGTATCTACAAGTTGTATGCACATGTCACTGTCCGGAACCAAAGGCCCCGAAGTGATAAGAATCGGGACAACCGGAGAGGATGGCGGTGATGTGAGGGACACATGTTTTCACGGAGTGTTAATGCTTTGCTCCGGTACTCTATTAAAAGGAGTACCTTAATATCCAGTAGTTTCCCTTGAGGCCCGGCTGCCACCGGCTGGTAGGACAAAAGATGTTGTGCAAGTTTCTCATTGCGAGCACGTACGACTATAATTGGAATACATGCCTACATAATTAATAATCTGGATGTTCTGTCTTAATGCTTTGATTCCTATCAATTGCCCAACTGTAATTTGTTCACCCAACACTTGTCACTTATTGGAGAGTTACCACTAGTGTAGATCGCTGGGAACCCCGGTCCATCTCTCATCATTACATACTCGTTCTATATGTCATTGGAAGTAGTATCAACTATCTTCTGGTGCCATTGCTCTCATATTGCTATTACTGCTGCTGTTATCACATTACTACTGCTCTCATATTACTGCTACTTTCACATCACCCCTGTTGCTAGTGCTTTTCTAGGTGCAGCTGAATTGACAACTCAGTTGTTAAGGCTTATAAGTATTCTTTACCTCCCCTTGTGTCGAATCAATAAATTTGGGTTATACTACCCTCGAAGACTGCTGCGATCCCCTATACTTGTGGGTTATCAGTGATCGTACAAAGCGGCATAGCGCACTTGCTCGTAGCTCAATGGAACATTGGCCCACCTAAATATCAGTTCATCTTGTTTTTCTTGCGCGGCGTCCTTCTTCTTGTATTTCTTCCTCTTCTTTTTCTCAAGATTTGTCCCAATGATAGAATTCTCCAGATCATATAGAATTGGAATGGGAATATTTTTGGGATTCGGGAGTATCTTCTGGAGGTCGAAAGCAGAAGTAATATGGATACCGTAGGGACTCAGCATCTCCACATCCTTGCCGATAGCCGCGCCGCAGAATCTGATGGTCTCGTCCTGCACGAACTCCCTGAGAACTTGTGGCACTTCATCAGCCTGACAAATCTAGAATATCAAATTCTCGGACGCCACCGAGAGTTGAAGGACGGCGGCGCGCTAATCACCCTCGCGAGGTTCGGTTAACTTGCAGTCCAAGCCGACACACTTGGTTGGTGCTTTGTCGAGATAGTCCCTCTTCACGGCACGGATCCACTTCTCCAACCTTCTTGCACGGAGAGCGACCGTGACCTTGAAAGACATCCCTTCGGCCATGAGGTGGTATACCCGAGTTCGAGGAGCCGGGTCGCGCGCGAGGTGCTCCATTGAGTCCGAAACGTCGATGGAGAGGAGATCTTGTATGTCGCATGCCTTCGCTGATCTGTCGGCAGAGCCACGCACGTTTTAATTTGCTATGAGCATTCCTCGTTGGCTCTTCTTCGCAATGAGCCGTGGACTGTTATTCCTCCTTCAGCTCTTGTGCTCTCTGCCTACTCTGGCACTTATTGGGCTGGAAGTCCTCACGATCCACGGGGAATTGATACCACGGGGATATGATGTGTTCTTTGGATTTAGTTTGATTGTTTGGAGCACTCATAAGCAGGCTACGATTTTTCGTAGTAGCACTGAATTTGAGTACAAGGCTGTTGCTCATGCATTTGCTTCATCAGTTGGGAATCTCCCTAGATCAGCCTCCAGTTCTTTGGTATGATAACATCGGTGGTACATAACTTTCAGCGAATCTGGTATTCCACGCCCGAACAAAACACATCAAAATTGACTATCACTTTGTAAGGGAACGTGTTGCACATAAGTTACTAAAAATCAAGTTCATTTCTTCTAAAGATAAGCTTGCAGACATCTTCACCAAGCCGATGTCCTTGCCACAGTTTGAGGCTTGCCGGTGCAATCTTACCCTTCTTGATACTTCAAGTCACGTTTAAGATCGAGGGCGGGTGTTAGTCATGTATATACGGTATTGTAGCTTAGTATATATTGTACCTTTGATATCCCTATATAAATATATGACAAAACACCCTAGAGGGTTGAGCCCGTTCCCTCAAACAATACATCTTACATACTCCCTCCATTCTAAAATAGTCTACATTCTAGATCCAAATTCGTTCTAAAACATGCTATATTTTAGTTTTTAATCAACAACAACACTGCAAACGATGTGATTTTGCTCTTTTTGTTAGAGGTTGTTATTTTCAATGTAGCTTGGATTGATTGTTCGTATATCTAAGTAGTACTAATAAATGGAATACCATTTTTATTAGAATTTAGACTAAATCAGAACGAGGGAGTATATGTTAATTTAAACTTTTTCAACTCTGATTAACTCCCTAGAAAAAATAGCAGCAATTATGACGCTAAATTAATGTTTTCTTCATCCAAGGGCTTAAGGCTTATTTTTTTGAAAATTTAAACCAAGTGAAGTTTGACCAAATTTTTCAAAAAATCTGTCAACAAACATGATATTTTATAGATACCATATAAAAATATATTTTATTATCTATCTAATGATATTGATTTCATATTTTGCGTGTTAGTGATTATTAATAAAAGTTTGGTCAAACTTAAAACAGTTTGACTTTCTAAAAAAATAAGCTATGTTAAAATTTGATCAATTTTAAAAATGGTTGGCTTGTAAAAAAGAAAACCTACCGAATATTATGAACCACCTTTTTTGCCGGTGGATATGGATTGCCTTTTGGACACGCACGCATGCGCACTAGCTCGCACGCGAGAGTCAAAAGATGGTTGAAAAAGAAGACCGGCCGCAACCTTCAAACGGGCGACTGACCTTTCACGACTCGTTTTTTCTCCATGACTGACATTCGTATCGTCTCCCTATTTTGGAGGAGACCCCCATGTGGTACCAAGCCGCAAGTATCCTGAGCTGCTGCCACCATGCATGCACGATATTTTCTTCCTCCTGACTGAGCTTGGCTTAATTTCCGTGGCGCGTTCTCACGTCACGTGTCCACGGCCGCACGCACGCACGCAGAACACGCACGCGTGCGCACCTTTGCATGCACGCGCGCGACCGCCCGACCGACCGACCGACGACATGCAAGGCGTGTCCTGGTAGCTTACCAGCGGCATGCATGTTCAGACGACGCTCAGGGATCAGCAGTTCGTCCAGCGAGGCTGCCGACAAGCACACGATCGCCTAAATTGTCCGCCCGTTTGCGTCGTCTGATGGCCACGGAAATTGTTATTTTTTGTCCGTTGGTCCGTTTACATTTTTGGGATGTTCTTTTTCTACTTTTTTTTCTATTTTTCATTTAAACATAGAGTATTACACAAACTAATACATGATTTGGAACATGGTTTTACACAAACTAATGCGTCGTTTGAAACATAGTTTACACAAACTAATACATATATAGTTAAAATATTGTAAAATGAGGAAACCTAACTGGTGTTGACTTCGCTGCTTTCGTATGTTCGCTGCCAAGAAAGAACACTCCCACGCACTCTCAGTCACCCAAATTGAAAAATTCAGCTGATAATGATAGTCCTGTTATTCCTTTCGAGCATGAACATCCAAAAACCACCACTAGCCGCTTCAATTGGCACATGGCCATATTCGCTACAAAGAAATACAATCTGACAGTTCTAACTGTCGATGTCCGAGCCGGACTCGTCGGTGTGGTAGTGCCTGCGACAGGATGTGTCGTCAAACACATTGACGATCATATCGCCACCCCCTCGTAGAGGAAGGTGAGCTAGCAGCCGGGCTCGAACGCGAGGCCGCGGGAGAACTTATCCCACCCGGTGTGCAGGTACATCTTGATATACATATGTGTATGTATAGATATCCAACTTGTATATGAGTCGGTTTGTGTAGTTGTATTGTAAACCAAACCGACTCACCCTTGTACCCTTGTAACTCTAATATAAATACATACCCACGGTGACCCTAGAGGCACACGTGATACACTACCAATACTCGTTTTCTATCATGGTATCTGAGCTTAAACCCTAAATTCGCTTCCGCCTACATCGCCGCCGCCGCCTAGGTTTCTCAATCTCGGCCGCCGCCGCCGCCAGGAGTTCGCAGCGACGCCATGACTACCTCTGGCCTCTCCTCAGCGCTCTCCAACCCGGCTTCTACCGCTTCGTCCGGCAAGACTACTCCTGCCGGCATCTCCATGAGCAAGGGCAGCGCCGCCCGCGTAATGTTGACGTCGCGGATCCCGGATGTGCCCATCGACCTCACCAACAAGTTCACGATTCGGCTTACACCGGACAACTACCTCTACTGGCGCACGCAGGTTGATCCAATCCTGCGCAGCAACCTCCTCTTTGGGTTCGTTGATGGGTCCTTACCCTGTCCGCCCGAGGAACTTGAAGTTCCGGCGAAAGATGATACCCCTGCCTCCATCATCGCCAACCCTAAATATTCTGCTTGGCATCAGCAGGATCAATCGATCCTCTCCGCGATTGTCTCCTCTCTTTCGGAAGGGGTGATCGGCATGGTGATGATGATCCCTACATCGCAGGAGGCTTGGGAGACTCTGGAGGCTAGCTTCGCGTCGCAGTCGTCGGCACGGGTGATGCAGATACGCACTGCACATGGCAAGACCAAGAAGCATGACTTCCCCAACGCCACCGCCTTCTTCAACAGGGTCAAATCCCTCGCAGATGTCCTCAGCTCCATCGGACAGCCGCTCCGGCCGGAAGAGTTCAATCAATTTCTGCTCGGAGGTTTAGATGGGGACTATGACGCACTCGCGGATCGCATCTCCGCACGTCCTGCCTACGACCCTCTACCCATCCGCGACGTCTACGCGCAGCTTCTCAATACAGAGCAGCGCGTGGAGGCAAGACGCGCGGAACTCGGCGTCTACATTCACTCCGCCAACTACACCTCGCGCGCTACTGGACGCGCCTCTACCCACCAGCCATCATCGTCAGCTCCGCCCCAGCAGTGGTTCGGCCAGGGCAACTCTACTGGTGATCGCCCTCAGGCCCCAGCGCCGCCTTCTGCCCCTCGTCCACAGGGACAACAGGGCGGTCGTCCTACAGGTGGTGCCAGAGGCTCACGACCGGTGTGCCAAATATGCTCCAAGGAGGGGCATGTCGCGTCTTGCTGCTTCAAACGCTTCAAGAAAAATTATCTGGGTACTGGCAATGATGGTCGAAACATGGATCGCCAGCTCGCTGCCTGGAACGACAACTCCCCTGTCGCCGCCTTTCATGCCGGCGCCTCTACCTCCTCATATCCAGTTGACCCCTACTGGTATGTGGACACTGCAGCGACGGATCACTTCTCCAACGACATCAACAAACTAACCATCAAGGAGAAATATCAAGGCCAGGACACCGTCCAAACAGCCAATGGTGCAGGTATGCGCATTACACATATTGGTCAATCCTTACTCCCTACATTATCCAAACCTCTACACCTTACAAATATTCATCATGTTCCATCAGTTACTCGCAACCTACTCTCTGTCAAACGTCTTACACTTGATAATAACGTTTTCTTTGAATTCCATCCATGGTATTTTCTTATTAAGGACCGGGCAACCAGGGAGGTTCTTCTTAGAGGGGGCACACGCCGAGGCCTTTACAATGTCTCTCCATCCACTGTCAAGCAAGCCTTCAGCAGTATCAAGGTGTCACGTGATCAGTGGCACTCACGTCTAGGACATCCAGCCTCGCCAATTGTTCAACATATTCTGCGTCGTCATGAGCTTCCTTTAGTTTCGGACAATAAAGCTGTAAACTTAGTGTGTGATGCCTGTCAGCAAGGCAAGAGTCATCAGTTACCTTTTTCATTATCTACTCGTGTTACCACTTCACCTCTTGAACTTATTTACTCAGATGTTTGGGGTCCTGCCCAAACCTCTGTTAGTGGTCATTAGTTTTATATGAGTTTTGTTGATGCTTATAGTCGTTTTACATGGCTTTATCTCCTAAAACATAAATCTGATGTCTTCGCAGTTTTCCTTCAGTTTCAACAACATGTTGAACGGTTACTCAACAAAAAAATCATACATGTTCAGAGTGATTGGGGTGGTGAGTATCTCAAGTTAAACAAATTCTTTGATGACATTGGCATCTCACATCGTGTCTCATGTCCTCATACACATCAACAAAACGGCACCGCTGAGCGTAAACATCGTCATATCGTTGAGACTGGTCTCACTCTTTTAGCTCATGCGAGTGTCCCTTTTCGGTTTTGGAGCGATGCTTTTTCTACAGCATGTTTTCTCATTAATAGGTTACCTAGTCGTGTGATAGACATGCAAACACCTATAGAGCGTCTTCTCGGTGAAACACCAGACTACACATTTTTTAAAGTGTTTGGCTGTGCTTGCTGGCCACACCTTCGCCCATACAATAATCGCAAACTTCAGTTTCGATCTAAACAGTGTGTTTTTCTGGGATATAGCTCTCTTCACAAAGGTTACAAGTGTCTCCATGTTCCTACAAACCGTGTATATATATCCAGGGATGTTGTTTTCGATGAAAATGTGTTTCCCTTCTCCCACATAGCTGAGTCTCCTACCACACCATCCTCCTCTAATAATCTACTTCTCACTCCTGACCAATTTGTTGATGCCGCATATACTCCTAGCTTGTTGGCTAACCATGGTGCAGGTTCGGGGCGCGGAGCACGTCTTGAGTTACTCGACGAGGAGCCTACTACTCCTTCTGTTACTACACCGGAGGACGTCGATCGCGCGCCTCACGCGGACGTCGATCTGCATGCAACCCATGCAGACGATGGCTCCCCTGCTCGCCTCACTCAGCGACCTGGGCCGGCGTCGCCCAGCTCGCCCAGCTCGGCTTCGTCTACGACCGGTGCGGCGGATACAGTTCCGTCGCACACCACTTCGGCCCCTTCCCCAACAGCTACTGCTGGGCCTTCCCCGGTCGATCAGCCTCGCATGACTACACGCCTACAGCGTGGAATTCGTCAGAAGAAGGTTCGCACTGATGGCACTGTTGCCTGGAGCACTACCAAGTCTTCTGATCCGACGCTGCTCACTACTGAGCCATATGATTTTCGTGCTGCCCTTGCATCCCCACATTGGCGCCTGGCTATGGAAGCCGAGTACACTGCCCTTCAGAAAAATGAGACATGGCGATTGGTTCCACCTCGTTCTGGAGTGAATATCATTGATTGCAAATGGGTGTTCAAGATAAAAAGGCAAGCTGACGGGTCCATTGACAGATACAAAGCTCGCCTAGTTGCAAAAGGTTTCAAGCAGCGACAGGGACTCGACTATGAGGATACTTTCAGCCCTGTTGTCAAACCCACTACTATTCGCGTGTTACTATCAATGGCACTTACTCAGGGATGGCATCTTCGGCAGCTTGACATCCAGAATGCTTTTCTTCATGGAATTCTTGAGGAAGAGGTGTTTATGCGACAACCTCCTGGGTTTGAGGATCCTAGCTACCCTGGGTTCTTGTGCCGGCTTGACAAGGCTCTTTATGGACTTAAGCAAGCCCCGCGTGCTTGGCATGCCAGACTCAGCTCCGTACTTGCAGCCCTTGGTTTTACACCTTCCACAGCTGACACATCTCTCTTTATCCTGTGACGGCCTGAACTCACACTATACCTCCTTGTTTATGTTGATGACATCATTGTGGTGAGTTCCTCGTCTGCAGCTACTGATCGTCTGGTCCATCAGCTTGGTAAAACATTTGCTCTTAAGGATCTTGGTCCGCTCCATTACTTTCTTGGCGTTGAGGTACATAAGCCAAGAGGAGGTGGTCTTCTCATGAGTCAACGCAAATATGCCTCAGAATTGTTGCTAAAAGCTGGTCTTCAGAAGTGTGCTCCGGTTACTACTCCTATGGTTGCCTCTGAAACACTTTCGGCTAATGATGGTACTCCTCTTTCTCCTGAAGAATCTACTCGTTATCGCAGTATTGTAGGAGGCCTTCAGTATCTTACAATGACACGACCAGATTTGTCCTTTGCTGTCAATAAGGTGTGTCAATACTTGCATGCTCCCAGATGTGCTCATTGGTCGGCGGTCAAACGCATTCTTCGCTATGTGAAGGGTACTCTGTCACATGGACTACTTCTGCGTCCCTCCTCTACCCTGCCGCTCCTCTCTGCCTTTTCTGATGCAGATTGGGCTGGTGATCCTGATGACCGCCGATCAACGGGGGGATTTGCTATATTCTATGGAGGCAATTTGATTTCTTGGAGTGCCAGAAAACAGGCTACTGTGTCTCGTTCCAGTACGGAGTCAGAATACAAGTCGCTTGCAAATGCTACTGCTGAGTTGATTTGGGTACAAGCCCTCCTTGGTGAACTTGGAGTAATTCAAAGACGTCCACCTGTCTTATGGTGTGATAATATTGGAGCTACATATCTTTCTGCCAACCCTGTGTTTCATGCTCGCACAAAACATATTGAGATTGATTTTCACTTTGTACGAGAACGGGTTGCACGGAAGTTACTTGAGATCAGATTTATCTCCTCCAAGGATCAGCTAGCTGATATCTTCACCAAGCCATTACCATTGCCACAGTTTACCTCTTGTAGGCGCAATCTCAACCTCTCCGAAGTTGAGATTGAGGGAGGGTGATAAACATATGTGTATGTATAGATATCCAACTTGTATATGAGTCGGTTTGTGTAGTTGTATTGTAAACCAAACCGACTCACCCTTGTACCCTTGTAACTCTAATATAAATACATACCCACGGTGACCCTAGAGGCACACGTGATACACTACCAATACTCGTTTTCTATCACATCTTGCCCTACCCGTCGAACAAGAAGTTGCAGCTGGTATGCAATTGGGACGTCTCGACACCATCGACGAACTTGTCCGGGAGCCGCTTGATGCCGAGGGGGTCCTCGTTGATACAAAGGAGGAACTCGAAGCAGCGGTCCTCCTGCGAAGATGACGACAACGGCGACCGTGGGACCGTAGCTGGTCCATCTCGGCGGCCTCGACCCGGGGGCACCCACGCCCGCGGCCTCGACCGCCTCGCCGGCCACCTGGACCCACCATGGACTTTCTCGGGGGGTAGGTTGCGTCGCAGGAAGAGCTAGGCAGCGCTACGGTGGAGATTGTGGCGGCTAGGGTTTGTGTGGAGGAGTGAATGAGGAAGACGAGCGCACACCCTCTTTATATAAGCCGGAGGCAGGCGACGGGCGTGACACGCATGGTATCGCCACTACTCCATTGGCATAGGTGAGCGGCAGCGGCTCGGTAGGCGAGGCATCACCATTAAGGTGGCGCAGACTGCCGAAGCAACGAAGCGTCTCCAGTCACTGGCGCGCCTGAGAAGACGCATCGAGCCTGTGTCGCTACCAGGCGGACCCGACGAAACGACCGGCAGACGCGAGCGGACACTTTGCGTGTCCATGCAACGTCCCTATAGACGCATCCGAGGCGCATATTTGGAATAGGTTTGCGTCTCCGCGGATGGCCCGGTCACTATGCATTGCCCCGCTGGAGCAGGGCCCAGACGCATTTTTTGAACGGACAGACGCAAACGGTCGCTCAGCGTCCGTTTACATTACCCCGTTGGAGATGCCCTTAGACAACTCATACTGGGAATAACTATGATAGTAAAATGGAAGTACATGCATTGCTAACTAGGCATTTTAATGACATGACATGCATTAAATGAAGAAAATATTTGTGGTAACTAGCTATGTTATTTCAAGATACAATAAGTCTATAAACTAATTAATACACTCATGCATGATACTACACCTAAATTACTATGCACTATAAAATCAATTAGTAATATAGACTAGTGTTATATGTATATTACTCTTTACTATGGCTAGTCTTAAAACATGCTCAGGAAAAGGTCTGCAACTCAAAATGGCTTATTTGCATGATGCCGCACTACGCCACTACCTATCTTGGCGCCGAGGGGCGTCATGCAAAGACGCCATTTTGTGAAATTTTGGCATATCCAATCTATTTTAAGATGAATATTTTATATGGAAACATTTTTTATCCATTTTCACCTTGTGCTCACTAAAGAATCAACTCGGAGCGGAACCAACGCACATAGCTATTTTTTAATCGGACAATATTTTTGAAATATTGCCGGTAACCGGTTTTCTCGGTACACACGTAACACACCGGCCTATGAGAATACCGGCCATTAGTTACCAATTTCTTTTTATAATTTACTTGAATTTTGAGAATTTTTACAAAATCTAGATGAATGTCAAATTTTGTTTTAAAAATCTAGATGATTTTCAAAAAAATAATAATCGCGGACGCTAATGTCGTTGCGCACCGCGTTTTTGTCGACAAGGTGGAATTAAAAAGCTTAGCTAGGCACCATGCTACCTTGCATGGGGCCCTAGCCCGGAGCGTCATGCAAAGAGTCATTTTTATCCATTTTCATACCGTGCACACCGAAGAATCAACTTAAAGTGGAATTAGCCCAATAGCGAAATGGTCAGGGGCTCTGTGTTCCTTGCAGCCATAACATGACATCTCAGTCTCACCAATACCAAATCATTAACAAATTAAAATGGTAGCTTTACTACTATCTGATTCTGCCCTAGGAGAAACCATACATGCAGGAGCAAGAGCAGGAGGCAGCTAGCAGCAGCAGAGATATCTTTTCTTTTCCTCTCCGTGTATCTTCTGCGATTGTGCCCCCATGCATGCAAACTTTGATCTTTGAACTCGTCTCATCAGCTGAAACTGCTGACATGGACCACGCAAGTGCATAAACAGTACGTCTGTTTGTCCAATTAAGAAAAGAAGAAGATATAGCTGTTATACCATAAACAATATCTTTTCTTTTCTTTGCTTGCGAGACACAGTACATGTACACGTAGGTAGATAAGGGCATCTCCAGCGGGCCGACGCATTTCGGACGTCCGAAATATCCGTTTGCGTCATCCGCGGACGCGATGTGGCCCAGAGCAACCGTTTGTGTCTTGGGTACCTCCAGCGGTGCCGACGCATTTTCTGACTAGGGACAGCGTCAAGCTCGCTAATGACGTTTTATGTCCCGTCGAGGACTGCCGCCGGCGATTAACTGTTCCCGCGCGACGACGATCGTTCCCGCGCTTGCCCAATACGTTGGCAAGTTTCGCCGAGAAACGCCCTGCGCGCCAACGCTGTTTCCCGCCCCGCCGTGGCTATATATGGTGGACACCGGCGGGGGCGACGGGCACACCTCAAGCTACCATCCATCCATGGCCGACCACATGAATTGGGAGCACGTTGTTCACATTTGCCGCCAGCTCCACCCGGAGGAGGAGGAGGAGGTAGCCGCCACCGGCGTTGAGGCCCAGCAGCTGGACCTGGAGGTGGCGGCGACGGAGGCGGAAGTCGCGGAGGCGGAGACGGGGGCGGCAGAGCGCGCGGAAGGGCGCCTCGCGGCGACCAGGGCGGAGAACGCCAACGCCATGGCCGAGCTCGCCGACGCCAGGGCCGAGCTCGCGGAGGCGCGCGGCCCCTCCGGCCGACGCCGTCATCCACGACATCTCGGACGACGACGTCCCCGTGCCCATGCGCTTCGAGTGCGCCGGCGAGCAGCGGATTCTGCTCGCGTCCTTCGAGTCCATAGTTGGGACGCCCAGCGCCGTCAGGCTTGGGTGAAGGAGGAGGAAGCCCACATCTATGCAATGGCCATGGCTCGGGGGTTAATGTGCTCCGACCTGGACTCGCTCCAGCGTAGGGGCCCTTCTCCCGCGCGGGTCGAGCAGGAGAACCGCGAGCTGGAGGCCGCCATCGCCGCCAGGGACGAAGCGGTGGCGGCGGCGGCTAGGGACAGGGCCCGCTTCGTCGATGACATGGCGGCGGTCCAGGCGGCGGTCCAGGCGAACGAGGACGCAGCGGCGGCGGCGGTCCAAGCGGCGGCGGAGGAGGAGGCCCGGGCGGCGGAGCGGCGGTCCAGGCGGAGGAGGAGGAGGCCCGGCGGCGACGGAGGAGGCCCCGGCGACGGCCCCGTGGGACAGCGCCCTGGCCGAGGCCATCGAACGCCGCAGGCAGCAGGACGAGATGTCCAGTCGCCGGCGTGCGCGGCACGCGGAGTGCGCGAAGCGCTCCCGCTTCGACGATGCCGCCGGTCCTTCCGGCGGCCAGTAGTAGGTCGCGCAACTGCGAGTAACCGAGGCCGGTGTAGGCCGCGCGACGGCGAGTAGGTACAGCCGTTGTAGTTTTAGGTTAACTCGACTAACCATCTCTGTAAAGATGGTCCTTTTGGCCAATCAATAGTAATGAAAAATTCTTTTGCTTACCTAGTCACTGCTGATCGGCCCGGATGTACCCAACGTGGACACATTCCGCGACCGCCGAGCGTCCGCGGAGACGCAAACCTGAGCCAGGTTTGCGTCTCCGCGGATGGCCCGGTCACTTTGCGTCGCTCCGCTGGAGCAGGCCCCAAACGCATTTCCGATCACGGCGGACGAAAACGATCGCTCAGCGTCTGTTTGCGTCGCGCCGCTAGAGATGGCCTAAGGCTGGCTAGAGATGGCTGCATATATAATCCATGCATGGCATGGACATCTCTGGCTTCACTGTGTGCGTGTGTGTGTGGTGATGCCGATGACTAGTTGCGGTTGCATGTTACGTCGTGGGCGCCCATGCGTGCGCGAACTAGTGGGGGCTAGCTAGGCCAGTTGAGAAACGCTGCTGGTCAGGTTCGGCCAAAGGTCCTCCATGAGGTTCAGATTCAGGTGTGTGTGGGTGTTCGGCTTGGGTCAGTCAAAGTACAAAGAATTATGCTTTTTTTTTATGCTGCTATCACTAGGAGTTCAGATTTTTGGTTCCAAAGTGATTTTTTTCGGGATCACTAGCCAGCTACATCAAACGAAACTACAAATGGATCCGATCTACATATACCTCTTTGTATTTAAAAATTCGAAATTCATATTTTGGTGCTTCAAAATATTATATAGACAATGATGTACGCTACAAACCTGCAAAAATTCAGTGTGAAATTCTTCGTATTCTAGGTAACACAAGAAAGATAAATGTGTAAATCTGATTATAGTGAATAGTGCATATTTCAACACTATAAAATTGGTCAGGTTTTGTTAATTTTATGTAGCCTAGAATATAGCATACAGAACTTTTCATATTGAAAGTTTGCACCATCATATCGTACATCATTGACTAAATCTATAATTGTTATTAGCATTTTTTTAAAAGTTCAAGTGTGATTTTTGAATTTTAATAGAAGAATGGACTACATGCCACTCGGCTTCCCTTTGTTCACTCTCGCTATCCATTGCCAGCTTCCATCACCAAGTTCCGCTACACCAGACAGTGAAATTCCTGATGGCCAGGAATTGTCATCAGCAAACGGTTTTCCTAACGGTAGCCGTCCGAAATCACCCATCGGGAATAAGATAGGTGTCGGGAAAGAACCTCGTTGCTCATGGTAACCGGCCCGAAAAGTTGTTCCCGACGGATGTTCCCGCGTCAAATCAGGTTGCAAATGAGAATCAACCAATAAAGGTATTTTCTAGCTACAAGCTGGGTGTGTAGGCACGGCTCGTCCGTGCGTGTGTTGTAAGAAACCGACGGGATTAGGTCTACCCTACGTTCGTTCGTCTGCACTTTTCCGTGGTGCCGCTCACAATTGCAATTGGGGCTAGAGGGTAGGGACCTACTTATATTGTAATTTCCAGAGTCCAACTCCAATTACAAATAAGCTTCCAGGTTATTTTAAACTCGTTTTCCAAACAGTGTCCAGATAAAATTACCAACCATGATATAATTTATCTGTTAATTGGATACTATTGTATTTGTCCCAGTACGCACATATGTGAGGTACGTGCCATAATTAAATCAAATTCTGACTAATTATGTGGGCCTACATCAGGGCTGTAATCTGATCATTAGCCTAGTCCCTTCCAATTAATATTGTGCCTGGGCAATATTTTCAGCATATTATATTTGTTGTATTCCAATATTAATCAACCAGCTTCTTTAAGCACATCCTTAAGTACATGTTCCAGCAAGCATATTTTCCATGCTAATTAACCATAGCAATTCCATGTATAAACACATGTTTCAATTCCATAATGAGGTAACAGAATATATGAAGTTCCAAATAAATTGAATGTAGTTGTAGGACACATATTTCCTACATCTCCCACTTGTCCAAAACGATTATTCAAAAATCCGTAAACTCATAGCCTTAACATGCTTACCAAACACCACCTGACTAAGCGGCTTAGTCAGGGGGTCAACAACCATATCAACACTAGGTAAAAATTCTAAAGATACTAATTTAAGTCTATTAATAACATCATGTATATAATGATGTCTTCCCTCAATATGTTTACTCTTGCTGTGAAACCTGGGATCCCTGGAAACCTTAATTGCCGTCTGATTATCGCAATACACTATAGCTGGTTTGCGAGCACTGTCAATAATCTTCAAAGTTGAAAGAAACTCCTCTCAGCCACACCGCCTCCTTAGCAGCTTCTGACGCAGCAATATACTCCGCCTCCATGGAGGACATAGCCACTGAATCTTGCATCTTGCTTCTCCAAGATATTGCACCACCCGCAATTGTAAATAGATATCCAGAAGTCGATTTTCGGTCATCCGGATCACCCTGCCAGTCGGCATCAGTATAACCCTGCAGCTGTAAATTCTTCTGGTTAAAACAAAGAGAATAATCCAGTGTCGCTTTAACCTTAATTTCCTACTTGTGTGCATAGTTATATATGGATCATGTACTCCCTTCAAACCTAAGAAAGTTGCTCATTTTTATCTAGATATGAATGTATGTAGATAATTTTAGTTATAGATACACTCGTAGATTTAAGCATCCTTTTTTCTGACGAATGGAGTACCAAATATGGTGCTGCAAGGATATATGTATGTGCGGGTTTGTACGTACTACGTACCTAGGTATCCGTCGTGTTCGTTCCTTTTTCTGACGACAGGAATTGCTAGCGGATCCGTCGGTGTCAGGCGAAAAGCTCGACAGCTTCCTGATCCGAGTTAGCAACACGCACTACAGGAATGGCGCGCTGCGCCGACGGCCGTAGCGTACGCCGACGGCCAAATGTCGGGGCCGTCGGCGTACTGCCCGGTCAGCCCAGCTGCTCGAAGCGCCCCTCGGCGTATAGCCACCCTCGGCACATGACACGCTATGCCGAGGGTGGCCCTCGGCGTATCGGCGGCCCTCGGCATAGGTTGAGGGTGCGACCCCGTCCCATCGCCCCGCGGCCATGCCCTAACTGGACCTTGACGGCGTGAAGCCTATGCCGAGGGCCACCGTCGGCGTAGCTGAAGCCAATTTCTCCCGCCGAATCCTCCCGCCCCTCCCGCCAAAATGACGTCAGCTGTCTAGCCTATGCCGAGGGGCACCGTCAGCTTAGCATCCATCTTTTTTTTCCTTTTTCCCGCCCATTTCTCCCGCCCAATCTTTCCCGCCAATTTTTCCCGCCATTTTCTCCCGCCAGCTTTTCTCGCCGTTTCAGCCCCTCGCCTCCCTATATATACCCATGTGTTCTTCTCCAACAAAACACCACCACCAGCATGGTGTGGTGTTGTTTGTCTAATGTTGTACCCCCGGGGTCTTTCGGCTACACGCACATGCGCTGACGGCACTTAGGCATGTCTGGACGTATAGGGCGTAACTCACCGGTGGGGTGAACCGGAGGAAAACCTTAGATAGCATGGATCCATACTTGCCACCACATGACCTAAAACAAAGGAAAAAAGTCCATTGCTAACCCTAACTCTAACCCTAACCCTAACCCTAGGGGTAGATTTGCGGGGTCCCCGCCCCCTAGGGTTTCCCTAGATACAAACCACCTGAGCGTCCGACCGCCGGAAACTCCTGCTACGGCTCATCCGGGGCCTATTTCATTCCAAACCTATGGTTTCCATGTGCAAATGTCATAAACAAAGCAAAGAAATTAAAAAAATCCATTGGTGAACCCTCGCACGAAAAAAGCTATAGGGGTAGATCTGCAAGGTCCCCGGCCTAGGGTTTCCCAAGATACAGATCACCGGAGCGTCGAAATCGCTTGAAAACTTGCATTTGTCCCTAACATATGTGTACAAGTGTGATGTAAGGTTTGTCTAACCTTGCATGTACCCCGCGTTGACGATTTCCGCATACATGGGCCGACACTTGGTAAAATCCAGGATTTGTATGTGGAAACTCCTGCTACGGCTCATCCGGGCCTATTTCATTCCAAACCTATGGTTTCCATGTGCATATGTCCTAAACAAAGCAAAGCAAATAAAAAAATCCATTGGTAAACCCTCGCACGGAGAAAGCTATAGGGGTAGATCTGCGGGGTCCCCGCCCTAGGGTTTCCCAAGATACAGATCACCGGAGCGTCGAATCGCTTGAAAACTTGCATTTGTCCCTAACATATGTGTACAAGTGTGATGTAAGGTTTGTCTAACCTTGCATGTACCCCGCGTTGACGATTTCCGCATACATGGGCCGACACTTGGTAAAATCCAGGATTTGTATGTGGAAACTCCTGCTACGGCTCATCGTGGCCTATTTTATTCCAAACCTATGGTTTCCATGTGCATATGTCCTAAACAAAGCAAAGAAAATAAAAAAATCCATTGGTAAACCCTCGCACGGAAAAAGCTATAGGGGTAGATCTGCGGGGTCCTCGCCCTAGGGTTTCCCAAGATACAGACTAGCGGATCGTCGGAATCGCTTGAAAACTTGCATATGCCCATAACATATGTGTACAAGTGTGATGTAAGGTTTGGCTAACCTTGGATGTACCCGTTGTTGACGATTTCCGCATACATGGGCTAACACTTGGTAAAATCCAGGATCTGTATGTGGAAACTCTCGCCACGGCTAAAATGGAGCCTATTTTATGGTAAAGTATGCCCAACCTATGGTTTCCATGTACATATGTCCTAAATAAACCAAAACAAGTAAAAAATTACATTGGTAAACTCTCGCACGGAGAAAGCTATAGGGGTAGATCTACGGGGTCCCCGCCCTAGGGTTTCCCAAGATACAGATCACCGGAGCGTCAGAATTGTTGGAAAACTTGCATCTGCCCCTAACATATATGTACAAGTGTGACGCGTCATTTTATGTGCTAAATTTTTTCCGTTTCGCGCGTTGGCGGACGGGTGCACGCGCGCGCCCGGTACGGCCATACCGCATGTCCCGTTGGCCCCATTTTGCGCAGTTGGCAAAGCAAACGGAGCCAAAAAATCGAGCGGAGCCGCGTGGCATCATTTTATGTGTCCTAGTAACCACTGCAAAAGACGGAACTGGGATACGGCAATTATCTTGGAGAACCCTTCACGAACAGGGCTATCTCGTCCGGAGTTCTATGGCTTTTAGGGGAAATGAGTAGGAAACGGCCCGTTTCACCACATAGTTTGTCGGAACGAGGCCATATTTGGCACGTGCGTGGGCCTTAGGATGGGAAGAAAGGCCCCGATCGCGGATTTCCAATCCGAACCACGGGCGACGGTTTTTCCATTTTCGGGGTGCCGGAAGGGCTTTTTTTGTGAAGCAGCTACATGGTGCGCATTTCAGTATCGCGCGGGACCTCCGCGCGGCGGTAGGATACCTCCTACGCACCACCTATCACATGCCATATGCGCGCGGAAGCCATCTGGGAATCCCACCCGCTTCTGCGGTGCCCCGCCGAATACTGGAAATCGTCCGGATTTGAACTGGGCGACACTTTCCTTCGCTCAATAAATGGAGGGAAAAATGTTTTTAGGTCTAGGACGCGTCATTTTATGTGCTAAATGTTTTCCGTTTCGCGTTGGCGGACGGGTGCACGCGCCCGGTACGGCCATACCGCATGTCCCGTTGGCCCCGTTTTGCGCAGTTGGCAAAGCAAACGGAGCCAAAAAATCGAGCGGAGCCGCGTGGCGTCATTTTATGTGTCCTAGTAACCACTGCAAAAGATGGAACTGGGATACGGCAATTATCTTGGAGAACCCTTCACGAACAGGGCTATCTCGTCCGGAGTTCTATGGCTTTTAGGGGAAATGAGTAGGAAACGGCCCGTTTCACCACATAGTTTGTCGGAACGAGGCCATATTTGGCACGTGCGTGGGCCTTAGGATGGGAAGCAAGGCCCCGGTCGCGGATTTCCAATCCGAACCATGGGCGACGGTTTTTCCATTTTCGGGTGCGGAAGGGCTTTTTTGTGAAGCAGCTACATGGTGCGCATTTCAGTATCGCGCGGGACCTCCGCGCGGCGGTAGGATACCTCCTACGCACCACCTATCACATGCCATATGCGCGCGGAAGCCATCCGGGAATCCCACCCGCTTCTGCGGTGCTCCCACCGAATCCGCCGGAAACCGTCCGGATTTGAACCGCGACACTTTCCTTCGCTCAATAAATGGAGGGAAAAATGTTTTTAGGTCTAGGACGCGTCATTTTATGTGCTAAATGTTTTCCGTTTCGCGTTGGCGGACGCGTGCACGCGCGCGCCCGGTACGGCCATACCGCATGTCCCGTTGGACCCGTTTTGCGGAGTTGGGTAATCCATCGGAGACTACACAAAAGAGGGTATCCGCGTGGCGTCATTTTATGTGTCCTAGTAACCACTGCAAAAGACGGAACTGGATACGGCAATTATCTTGGAGAACCCTTCACGAACAGGGCTATCTCGTCCAGGAGTTCTATGGCTTTTAGGGGAAATGAGTAGGAAACGGCCCGTTTCACCACATAGTTTGTCGGAACGAGGCCATATTTGGTACGTGCGTGGGCCTTAGGATGGGAAGCAAGGCCCCGGTCGCGGATTTCCAATCCGAACCACGGGCGACGGTTTTTCCATTTTCGGGTGCCGGAAGGGCTTTTTTGTGAAGCAGCTACATGGTGCGCATTTCAAGATCGCGCGGGACCTCCGCGCGGCGGTAGGATACCTCCTACGCACCACCTATCACATGCCCTATGCGCGCGGAAGCCATCCGGGGAATCCCACCCGCTTCTGCGGTGCCCCGCCGAATCTGAAACCGTCCGGATTTGAACCGGGGCGACACTTTCCTTCGCTCAATAAATGGAGGGAAAAATGTTTTTAGGTCTAGGACGCGTCATTTTATGTGCTAAATGTTTTCCGTTTCGCGCGTTGGCGGACGGGTGCACGCGCGCGCCCGGTGCAGCCATACCGCATGTCCCGGCGGCCGTTTTGCGCAGTTGGCAAAGCAAACGGAGCCAAAAAATCGAGCGGAGCCGCGTGGCGTCATTTTATGTGTCCTAGTAACCACTGCAAAAGACGGAACTGGCATACGGCAATTATCTTGGAGAACCCTTCACGAACAGGGCTATCTCGTCCGGAGTTCTATGGCTTTTAGGGGAAATGAGTAGGAAACGGCCCGTTTCACCACATAGTTTGTCGGAACGAGGCCATATTTGGCACGTGCGTGGGCCTTAGGATGGGAAGCAAGGCCCCGGTCGCAGATTTCCAATCCGAACCACGGGCGACGGTTTTTCCATTTTTGGGGTGCCGGAAGGGCTTTTTTTTGTGAAGCAGCTACATGGTGCGCATTTCAGTATCGCGCGGGACCTCCGCGCGGCGGTAGGATACCTCCTACGCACCACCTATCACATGCCATATGCGCGCGGAAGCCATCTGGGAATCCCACCCGCTTCTGCGGTGCCCTCGCCGAATCCGCTGGAAACTGTCCGGATTTGAACTGGGGCGACACTTTCCTTCGCTCAATAAATGGAGGGAAAAATGTTTTTAGGTCTAGGACGCGTCATTTTATGTGCTAAATGTTTTCCGTTTCGCACGTTGGCGGACGGGTGCACGCGCGCGCCCGGTACGGCCATACCGCATGTCCCGTTGGCCCCGTTTTGCGCAGTTGGCAAAGCAAACGGAGCCAAAAAATCGAGCGGAGCCGCGTGGCGTCATTTTATGTGTCCTAGTAACCACTGCAAAAGACGGAACTGGGATACGGCAATTATCTTGGAGAACCCTTCACGAACAGGGCTATCTCGTCCGGAGTTCTATGGCTTTTAGGGGAAATGAGTAGGAAACGGCCCGTTTCACCACATAGTTTGTCGAAGCGAGGCCATATTTGGCACGTGCGTGGGCCTTAGGATGGGAAGCAAGGCCCGGTCGCGGATTTCCAATCCGAACCACGGGCGACGGTTTTTCCATTTTCGGGTGCGGAAGGGCTTTTTTGTGAAGCGGCTACATGGTGCGCATTTCAAGATCGCGCGGGACCTCCGCGCGGCGGTAGGATACCTCCTACGCACCACCTATCACATGCCATATGCGCGCGGAAGCCATCCGGGAATCCCACCCGCTTCTGCGGTGCCCCGCCGAATCCGCCGGAAACCGTCGGATTTGAACCGGGGCGACACTTTCCTTCGCTCAATAAATGGAGGGAAAAATGTTTTTAGGTCTAGGACGCATCATTTTATGTGCTAAATGTTTTCCGTTTCGCGCGTTGGCGGACGGGTGCACGCGCGCGCCCGGCACGGCCATACCGCATGTCCCGGCGGCCCCGTTTTGCGCAGCTTGGCAAAGCAAACGGAGCCAAAAATCGAGCGGAGCAGCGTGGCGTCATTTTATGTGTCCTAGTAACCACCGCAAAAGACGGAATCGGGATACGGCAATTATCTTGGAGAACCCTTCACGAACAGGGCTATCTCGTCCGGAGTTCTATGGCTCTTAGGGGAAATGAGTAGGAAACGGCCCGTTTCACCACATAGTTTGCTCGGAACGAGGCCATATTTGGCACGTGCGTGGGCCTTAGGATGGGAAGCAAGGCCCCGGTCGCGGATTTCCAATCCGAACCACGGCGACGGTTTTTCCATTTTTGGGGTGCCGGAAGGGCTTTTTTGTGAAGCAGCTACATGGTGCGCATTTCAAGATCGCGCGGGACCTCCGCGCGGCGGTAGGATACCTCCTACGCACCACCTATCACATGCCATATGCGCGCGGAAGCCATCCGGGAATCCCACCCGCTTCTGCGGTGCCCGCCGAATCCGCCGGAAACCGTCCGGATTTGAGCGGGGCGACACTTTCCTTCGCTCAATAAATGGAGGGAAAAAATGTTTTTAGGTCTAGGACGCGTCATTTTATGTGCTAAATGTTTTCCGTTTCGCGCGTTGGCGGACGGGTGCACGCGCGCTTGGCAAGTGCGGCCATACCGCATGTCCCGTTGGCCCCGTTTTGCGCAGTTGGCAAAGCAAACGGAGCCAAAAATCGAGCGGAGCCGCGTGGCGTCATTTTATGTGTCCTAGTAACCACCGCAAAAGACGGAACTGGGATACGGCAATTATCTTGGAGAACCCTTCACGAACAGGGCTATCTCGTCCAGGAGTTCTATGGCTTTTAGGGGAAATGAGTAGGAAACGGCACGTTTCACCACATAGTTTGTCGGAACGAGGCCATATTTGGCACGTGCGTGGGCCTTAGGATGGGAAGCAAGGCCCCGGTCGCGGATTTCCAATCCGAACCACGGGCGACGGTTTTTCCATTTTCGGGGTGCCGGAAGGGCTTTTTTTGTGAAGCAGCTACATGGTGCGCATTTCAAAGATCGCGGGACCTCCGCGCGGCGGTAGGATACCTCCTACGCACCACCTATCACATGCCATATGCGCGCGGAAGCCATCTCGGGAATCCCACCCGCTTCTGCGGTGCCCCGCCGAATCCGCCGGAAACCGTCCGGATTTGAACCGGGGCGACACTTTCCTTCGCTCAATAAATGGAGGGAAAAATGTTTTTAGGTCTAGGACGCGTCATTTTATGTGCTAAATGTTTTCCGTTTCGCGCGTTGGCGAGGAGTGTGTACGCAGCGCGCCCGATGCAGCCATACCGCATGTCACATTGGCCCCGTTTTGCGTGATTGGCAAAGCAAACGGAGCCAAAAAATCGAGCGGAGCCGCGTGGCGTCATTTTATGTGTCCTAGTAACCACTGCAAAAGACGGAACTGGGATACGGCAATTATCTTGGAGAACCCTTCACGAACAGGGCTATCTCGTCCGAAGTTCTATGGCTTTTAGGGGAAATGAGTAGGAAACGGCCCGTTTCACCACATAGTTTGTCGGAACGAGGCCATATTTGGCACGTGCGTGGGCCTTAGGATGGGAAGCAAGGCCCCGGTCGCGGATTTCCAATCCGAACCACGGGCGACGGTTTTTTCCATTTTCGGGGTGCCGGAGGGGCTTTTTTGTGAAGCAGCTACATGGTGCGCATTTCAAGATCGCGCGGGACCTCCGCGCGGCGGTAGGATACCTCCTACGCACCACCTATCACATGCCATATGCGCGCGGAAGCCATCTGGGAATCCCACCCGCTTCTGCGGTGCCCGCCGAATCCGCCGGAAACCGTCCGGATTTGAATCGGGCGACACTTTCCTTCGCTCAATAAATGGAGGGGAAAATGTTTTTAGGTCTAGGACGCGTCATTTTATGTGCTAAATGTTTTCCGTTTCGCGCGTTGGCAGACGGGTGCACGCCAGCGCCCGGTGCGGCCATACCGCATGTCCCGGCCCCCGTTTTGCGTTATTGGCAAAGCAAACGGAGCCAAAAAATCGAGCGGAGCCGCGTGGCGTCATTTTATGTGTCCTAGTAACCACCGCAAAAGACGGAACTGGGATACGGCAATTATCTTGGAGAACCCTTCACGAACAGTGGCTATCTCGTCCGGAGTTCTATGGCTTTTAGGGGAAATGAGTAGGAAACGGCCCGTTTCACCACATAGTTTGTCGGAACGAGGCCATATTTGGCACGTGCGTGGGCCTTAGGATGGGAAGCAAGGCCCCGGTCGCGGATTTCCAATCCGAACCACGGGCGACGGTTTTTTCCATTTTCGGGGTGCCGGAAGGGCTTTTTTTTGTGAAGCAGCTACATGGTGCGCATTTCAGTATCGCGCGGGACCTCCGCGCGGCGGTAGGATACCTCCTACGCACCACCTATCACATGCCATATGCGCGCGGAAGCCATCTGGGAATCCCACCCGCTTCCTGCGGTGCCCCGCCGAATCCGCTGGAAACTGTCCGGATTTGAACTGGGGCGACACTTTCCTTCGCTCAATAAATGGAGGGAAAATTTTTTTTAGGTCTAGGACGCGTCATTTTATGTGCTAAATGTTTTCCGTTTCGCGCGTTGGCGGACGGGTGCACGCGCGCGCCCGGTACGGCCATACCGCATGTCCCGGCGGCCCCGTTTTGCGCAGTTGGCAAAGCAAACGGAGCCAAAAAATCGAGCGGAGCCGCGTGGCGTCATTTTATGTGTCCTAGTAACCACTGCAAAAGACGGAACTGGGATACGGCAATTATCTTGGAGAACCCTTCACGAACATGGCTATCTCGTCCGGAGTTCTATGGCTTTTAGGGGAAATGAGTAGGAAACGGCCCGTTTCACCACATAGTTTGTCGGAACGAGGCCATATTTGTCGATGATAATTATATATATTATGATTATTATATGGACCTATTCTTAATATATATATATATTAGTATATTATATTCAGAAAAATAAATGAAATGAAAAACAAAAAAAAAAAATTTGGGCTATGCCGAGGGCCACCGTCGGCGTATCTCCGGCCCTCGGCATAGAACCCCTAACCCTAAAACAACTTACACGCACGCACGCAACCCGCCCGCCACCCGCAGTCCCCAACCCGAGCCCGCCACCCGCGCCCCTGCTCTCTCCTCCCGAGCCGCCACCCGCCGCCGCCTTCCCGAGCCGCCGCCAGCCTTCCCCCGCTCCTCCCGAGCCGCCGCCCGCCGCAACCCGCCCGCCGCCGCCTTCCCGAGCCGCCGCCAGCCTTCCCCGCTCCTCCCGAGCCGCCGCCCGCGCAACCCGCCGCGCAGCCGCGCTTCGCAGCCCCAGCCGTCGCCCGCCGATCCCCACGCCTCCACCGCACTCGACGCCGGCCTCCTCGGCGCGCCTTCCTCCTCCTCCTCAACACCCCCGGCCGCAGCCGTCGGCCTGCAGATGGTAAGTATTTTAGCCTTTTTTCAGTTTTGTGTTGCTTTAATTGTTGTAATAGAAATTGATGTTGGAACTAGTAATAGAAATAGTGGGAATAGAAATAGAATAGTGTAAATAGTCGAAACAAATAGAAATGTAATAGTGTAAATAGTAATAGAACTAGAATAGTGGACATTTGGAAAAAATAGAAATGTGTAGTGTGAATGGAAATAGAAATGCAAATGTGAATTTCTTCTAATAATATGTATTTGTAATAGGCCATGCCGTGACCGCCTCGTCTTGAGCACCCCGGCGTGACGATCCCGGATCTTGACGCGCTTCTCGACGGTCGCCGACATCGACAGTCGGTTGTTCGACTACTTCCTCTACAGCCGAGGGTGAGCAAAATTTCCAACTTCTTCTCCGCATTTTATTTATGTCACTAGATTCATTTTCCAAGTCAAGTTGCGTCACCTAGGTGTCACTTCCCGTCCTCA
Source organism: Lolium perenne (assembly GCF_019359855.2). NCBI lineage: Eukaryota > Viridiplantae > Streptophyta > Magnoliopsida > Poales > Poaceae > Lolium > Lolium perenne. The sequence continues at coordinate 295,689,746 of NC_067250.2, read as the reverse complement.
AGCGTTACGCGGATAAATATGCATTAGTGGTCGGCATATTTTCAACCGTAACGCTTGCGGCATTTACGGGACAGTCGGCGGATCCGTAGTTGGGTACGTTCGCCAGGCTCGGCCCCGGTCCGAGACAGGATTTCGGCAGCGCCTCACCGCTGTGCTCCGGATGCACAGCCTCTTTACTTTTTGGCGAGACGTGTATGGGGAGAGAAGCGGGGAGGTGCTGCCGAAATCCTGACTCGGACCGTAGAGCATGGAGAACGTACTCAATCTACGGATCCGGCGGCTGCTAGGAGCCCACCTAGTAGAGATGTAGGTTGATGCATTCGTTTTGCCTCGTTAAAAAAATTAAAATATGATGCATTTTCCTATTTGATATAAATGCTATGCTTGTCGTTTGGCTTCCAATAGAGCAGAGGATGGCTGATAATGGATGGATGTACACCGGCCGTGTTAGTGCGACTAATAAAACAGATGAGTGGATAAGGAAGACTTGGCATTTAGTGAAGGAGTTGGCGCGTGGTACAAAACGAAGGTTCAGCCACTTTGCCCGTGCAATCGTTGCTTGAAGCATCACCGTCGTGGAAAGGATGACATGTTTAAACACCTTACGCAATATGGGTATATGCCTCGTTACGTCACGCAGATCGACTTTGATGAGCACGAACGTGACAGAGGTGAGGTGATGCGGCAGCGGCTCAATGGCAATGAGTACGATGGGGTTAGAGACTTTCTAGATGATCTTGTCGATGCCCACATGCCAGAGTCGCCACCTTCACGGGAGGAACCGCCAGAACCGGAGGAACCTCCGTAACCGGAGGAACCAGAGCCAGCCGCGAAGGCCTTCTATGATATGATAGCCGCTGCTAAGACGCCTCGTACGATGGCGCCGAGATTTCTCAGCTCGATGCCATCTCCCAATGTCTAGCCGACAAGACCCGGTACAACACCACCCGTGACGGCTTCGAAGCAAGTCTGAAAACAACTGGTAACATGTTGCCCAAAGGGCATTGTCTGCCTAAAAGCCTGCACGAGATGAGGCAACTCATGTCGGCGCTCAACATGGATTATCAAAGGATAGACTGTTGTGAAAATGGATGTGTTCTCTTCTGGAAACAGTTTGCGGAGGACAAGTACTGTCCCATTTGTAAGGCCTCTAGGTATGAAGAGGTAACGGGAAAGGATGGTCGGTGAGGCGGTCAAAGATCGCAAAGTCGATTCTTCGGTATCTCCCATTCATAAAAAGAATCCAGCGGCTTTACTTGACTGAGGAGACCGCCAAACAGATGACGTGGCACAAGATGGGGACTCGAATAAAGGACAATCAGGGGCGGACGAAGATGGGACATCCATCTGATGGCAATGCATGGAAGAACTTTGATAGAAAATACCCCCATATGGCAGCAGATGCTCGGAATGTCGAATTGCGATAGCTACGATGGCTTCAATCCATATGGTATGTCGAATTCCAATTACAGCTTGTTGGCCCGTGTTTGTAATTCCGCTCAATCTCCCTCCCGGAGTCCTAATGACGAGGAAGACCATGTTTCGTCGCCGATCATTCCAGGGCCCCATTACCCGGGAAGAACTTGAGTGTCTACATGCAGCCGATTGTGGAAGATTTGAACCACTCTTGGCACCACGGGACGTTGACGTACGACCGAGCATCGAAGACAAACTTCGCATGAAAGTTTGGTTGCATTATACCATGCATGACATGCCCGGGTACGCCCTAACATGCGGATGGTGTACAAGCTGGTAAATGGCCATGCCGGTGTAGCATCGACTTGAGTTCCTTTGGCTAAATAAGGGTCGCAAGTATGTTGCGTTTGACACGAATCGGCGGTACCTCAAACGGAGGCATCCGTTCGTAGAAGACAAAAAGAACTTCAAGAAAGGCAAAGTTGTGCATGAAGTAACAGAGGTGCCAAAGTTCGATGGTATAGCTGTTGATGCCGAGCTACGTGCTCTCGTGCCAGCCGCATCGGAAGCTGGCCATCAATTTGAGGGATATGGTGTAACGCACAACCGGACTCACGAGGCAGCCTTAACGGCTCGAGTATTACAAGGACCTCGAACTTCCCCATAACATCGATGTGATGCACACCGTAAAGAATGTCGCGGGAGTCCTTATTTCACACGTGCCTAAACATTCCCGGGAAGTCAAAGGATAATGTCAAGGCTAGAGTCGATGTTGAGAAGCTCTGTGATAGGAAGAAATTACACATGCAACGTCCTACCGGCCGTCGAAAGAATTGGTTCAAGCCGCACGCCGACTTACCGCCTTGATTCCATCCAAAAGAAGGAGGCATTCAAGTGGCTAAAATACGTTGTGATGTTCCACGATGGTTATTGTTCGAATATGAGCAAGGGAGTCAATCTTTCGACGGGAAAAGTCACCGGGCTCAAGAGTCACGACTATCATATATGGATTGAGCGGCTGATGCCGGTGATGCTTCGAGGGTATCTCCCCGAGAAAATATGGCGAGTGCTCGCGGAGTTGAGCCATTTCTTCCGCACGCTCCGTGCTAGCGGATATGTCCTAAGGTTATTGAGAAGCTGCAAGTTCAAGTGCCGGAGTTGCTATGCAATTTGGAGATGATCTTTCCGCCAGCTTCTTTACTCCGATGGCACATCTCATTGTGCACCTCGCAAACGAGGCACTCTTGGGTGGCCCAGTGCGCTTTCGGTGGCGCTTTGTATTGAGAGAGAGTTCAAGTATATTCGGAAGATAACGGAAACAAAGCCAAGATTGAAGCATGCATAGCTGAGGCAACGTGCCTTCGGGAGATGGCAGATGCCGCAACAACGTACTATCTCGATGAAGTTCCCACTCGCATAACCCGGTCTCTCGTTACAATGTCAACGTGCCCATGAATGACCCCAAGCTTCAACTATTCCAATGTCCCGGTGGCAAGGCTGGTAAAGGACAAAAATATAGATTGGAGAGGGAAGAGAAGGATTGCATAATGCTCTATGTGCTTATGAACATGAAGGAAGTGGTGGGGGGACGACGACGATGGCGGTCACGATTTCATTAGGTAACATGGTGTAATGCTTATTGTATCTAGTTTCGATCACCTACACTCAACTCGGTCTAATGCTTATTGTATCCTTTCAGCGAATTCACGGATGAACAGTGGTGGCTTCCGCGCGATCCCACGGGCGCGGAGTTGGAGACTCTACTGAAAGAGGGTGCTCCTAAGTAAAAATAAACTTTGTGTCTTGGTTCATGAAAAAGTAATGTCTAAGCTGTCCCTCTTACCTACCAATATGTGACTTGTCCCTGTTATTCCACGTAACTAATGCACACAACAAATTTGAACCGTGCTTGTAGGGAGCTGATGCAAACGTTGAGATGACAGATGAGTTGAGATGTGTTTCCCAAGGTTGTAACCGTGACGTCATGAAGTATGAGAAGTATGACGTGAATGGGTTTCGATTCCATACAGAGACACACCAGAAGGGCCGGGCGAATCCAAAAACGATAAATACTGGTGTCTTCACTAAAGGATTCGATACCTTTGATTACTACGGGAGGTTAGAGAATGTATACGAGCTGACCTTCAACCGTACAAACAAACAACTCAATCTCGTTGTGTTCAAGTGTCATTGGTTCGACCCAAGAGGTGGACAGAGAATTACCAAGTCCATTGGGTTAGTTGAAGTTAAGCCTTCCACCACCTATACCGGAGCCGATGTCTATATTGTTGCTCACCAAGCCAAGCAAGTTTATTATTTGCCGTACCCATGCCGTAAAGCGGCCCTCAACGGCTGGGAAGTCGTGTTCAGTGTATCGCCACATGGTAACCTACCGATTCCCTCCGAGGACGATTACAACAACATTGACCCTGTAACATACGAGGGAATTTTCTATCAAGAGGAAGAGGACTTCGGGCACTTTGAGTTAGAATGTGTTCTTGAAGAGGACCTCAGGAACGATGCAGAAACTCGTGGTGAGTCAGTGGTGGATCTAAAGGACATAGATATGCTCGAGAAGTTACAAGTGGAAGATGATAGCGATGATGAGCCTCCACCCGTCTATCAAAATCCAACTTACTACTCAAAAGATAGTGATAGTGATAGTGGCAAGGAGAAACAAAATGAGATTGACGATGAGATTGATGACGGCTGGTGAGGGTCTTTTATGTGTTTATATTTCAACATGCTTCTTATTTGTTTAGTATCTTTATGCTTAGTATTTATATTTTTTTCAACATGCTTCTTTATTGTTTAGTATCTTTATGCTTAGTATTTATATATTCTTGAACATGCTTCTTAATTGTTTAGTGTCTTTATGCTTACTATTTATATATTTTTCAACATGCTTCTTAATTGTTTTCTCTTTCTCAATGCAGGTGATTGAACAATATGAGCGGCGGCAAGGAGGACTCGTCGAGCTTGCTTAAGAAGATGCAACAACGCAAGAACAATGTTAGAAGGAGTGAGAGGGAACCGCGTCGCAATCCGCGTTACGAGGACTTTGCGGTAGGAGGAGGAGGACGAGGACGAGGACGAGGACGGGGACGAGGTGGTGGAGCTGGAGGTGGCTTGGGAGGAGGTGGAGGTGGAGGTGGAGGTGGCTGGGGAGGACCGGACTTTGAGCCACCACCCTCGGCTCGTGCGACGTTGCTTCCGGGTTCTTTGGAGGGGACGTCTAGAGAGGAGGCGGAGACGGAGTCTAGAGCCGAGGAGGACTCTAGCCGCGGGTTTGAGACTCCGGAGGAGGATGGGCGGCCGAAGGCACTGAAGATTCATGGGGAAGCGAGAGTCCCCGACGAGAGGAAGGAGCCTAAGACCCATGAGGCGAAGACCCTTATTATTCCTGCTGGCCCTGAGTAAGTGTACTAATTTGGCAATTTCGATTTTCAAGTACTAATGTTTGATTTTCATGTGCTAATGTTTGATTTTCATGTGCAGCAATTGGATATTTCCTCCGGGGTCAAGGGCGCCTGCCTAGTAGCATGATTGGAGCTTTGCTTAGGAAGTTACGGCCGGGCAAGTACTATCCCCTCGGCACCGTCCCCAAAGCGGCGAGAAGAAGCTAGCCACTACTTGGACGGACTACGAGAGTGCCCCCGGCGTAGGCTTCCCGACGGCTGCTGAGGCCGTGATGAGAAAGTTTTGGGTAAGACATATTTTCTCGAGCTTCGTTCATATTTGATGACCCCAATGTTCTAACTCATGAATCTCACAATTGTTTTTTGCATGATTGAAGTGTTTTTATCGTGTGGTGCCCGAGGTTGAGGAGACGGCCGCGAACAGGACTTTGCGGGCGACTTGTGAGAGGTTGACACCGCAGGTGTGGTACAACCAAAGGATCACGTCCGCCAGTCACTTCTGGCAGAGAGGCGAGAGGGTCCATAAGCCGGACATTGTCGGTAAGAATGCTAAGGCCGAGTACGAGATGACGGTGGAGGACTACATGTCGGTGAGTAAAATGTCAATGAGATTCTACATTGCTACTAAGTTGCGATTGCATTAGATTGAGTTGAGTATTGCATTTTCAGGTTATCCCCGATTGGGCCGAGCCGCATGCCGAGGCATGGGAGGAGATGGTTAGGACGAGGTGGCTCAAGATGGACGAGGACTTTGCAGCCGTGGCGAGGCGGAACGCGGAGAACCGAGGCGACGGTGGCACACACTGTGGGGGAAACCTCAGCTACGAGCGCTACAAGGGGAAGACGGTATGTATACATTTTATTTTCCTTCAGGTTCAAAGTTGGTACTCACAACATTTCCTTTCGCGATGCGAGGGCCGCGTTAGGACCCGAGGAGGAGATGTCCGACCTCGAGATATACAACAAGATGCGGCTTAAGAAGCCCGATCTCTCGCAGCCTCAGCCCTCGCTCCCGAGTACTTCGGCACCTACGCCGAGGACGTCGAGAACTACTGCGAGATGGTGAGGCATCGTCACCCGGAGGTGGATGACCCCATGAGCGCGGAGGTCGACGAGGAGTCGTTGGTCCTGTCGTCCGGAGGGTTGCCGCATGGCCGTCTCGCCATGCTGAACAAGGCCGTCAAGCATACCCTCACCACGACCTTCACGCGTCTCAAGGCGGGACTCACCAAGGACAGCCCCCCTCTCCCGCCTCGTCGCCGGGCTCGGCAACAACCCGCATACGACGTAAGTTTCCCTCATTTCCATCCTCTTTCCGACTTTCGTTCATACATTGCTAAGTGCTAACGAGACATGAATTTGTGAAATTGTAGCCTGACTTCGAGGCGGCCTACGTGGCCGCTCATCAAGAATATCAGGTGGCCTTCAACCAGCACCAGCAGCAGTTCATGGAGTACATGGCATATATACATGTAAGTTCCAACCTTTGTTTTCGCAAATGATGACAAGTCCCACTTTCTCCTAGTTTGATGCTTCATTTCGCAAAGATCCGACATGTAAACTATCTTGCAGGCGTCGTTTGTGGCCAATCAAACTGGACAGACAGTGGATTTAGGGCCGATGCCTCCCTTTCCGGGGCCGGCGCCAAACATGCCATCGAAGGAAAATTTCGCTGCGGAGTACTATGGGAGAACAACGGTAAGTTCTTCGCCAAACCGAATACTACGGCTTTCCTTTGCCTCGCAAATTGCTAACATCTCGGGAACATGTGTGTAGGGAACGGGATGTTCCGGAAACCAGGGTGGTGGGAGGGACATGACACCGGTTCATGATGGTGGTCCTTCTCCCGGTGCTACACCCGGTACTTCTCCCGGTACTTCTCCCGGTCCTTCTCCCGGTGGTTCTTCCGCAGCTTCTACCGGAAGGAATCGGCCCGGGCCGGTGTCTAGCGGCGACGAGCTCCTCTAGTTGTCCCATGCATGTATCTTATCGACACGATACTATGTATCCGGAGCTATGTTATGAGACCATGATTTGTAGCTATTTGAACATCATGTGATGTCTATGTGCAAAGTCCTGTGAATTATGCAATATATGTGCTGTGAAAACTGTGAAATCTGTGAAATCTGTGCAAACTGTGAAATCTGTGAAAAACTGTGAAAACTGTCAATTTGGCAATTTTGTGAAATCTGGGTCGACGCTACGCCGACGGCCTAACCCTCGGCATAGCCTCGACATGGACCAAATGGTCAGGGCTATGCCGAGGGCCTCCCCCTCGGCGTATGAACGGGGAGCTCCCAGCGGTTGCCACGTCGCCTGATGTGCCGAGGGCCTCCCCCTCGGCATAGCTCTTGATACGCCGACGGGGCCACGCTCGGCGTAGTGTCTGCGTAGACGCGGCCAGGAGGCGCCACGTGCCTCCGTACGCCGACGGGGCGACGCTCGGCGTAGCGTCTGCGTAGAAGCGGCCAGGAGGCGCCACGTGCCTCCATACGCCGACGGGGCGACGCTCGGCGTAGCCCAAACGGACGTTAGCCGGACGGCGCCGGTCACCGTGCTACGCCGAGGGTTGCGACGCCGACGAGCGGTTCCAGCCGTCGGCCCTCTGCGGCTACGCCGACGGCGGCCTCTACGCCGAGGGCCGCGTGTGCTCTGCCGAGGCCTATCTTCCCCGAGGAGCTACGCCGAGGGGGCCCGTCGGCGTATCGTACGCCGAGGGCAAGCGCGTGCTACGCCGAGGGTCGAAGGCCGTCGGCATCTACCGCGATTCCTGTAGTGACGGAACATGAACCCACGGGCGCGTGGCGGAGAAGGTGTTTGGAGCCGGCACTTGCATATATGATTCATCTACTAGCAAAAATAGCCGTGCGTTGCTACGGCAGGTCAAATATAAACCTAGAAAAAGTCTCGTAAAGTTGCACAAGGCATACCTCGATCAAATTAGAACTCCACAAATAACACCAGTCTTCCATTCATTCCGGACTGTTTCCATTCATTCCACTTTCTTCTTGTTTCACTTATGTCGGTATGCGTGGTGCGAGACCTTCCGGAGCCCTCTCAGACACATCCTTTTGAAACAATTAGAAATCATTTTAAAAAAAAGTCAACCTAGAAACCGTATTGTGAATATAACCCAACCTAGAAGATGTATCGTGAATATCACCACATGCACCTTAAAATTCAATCCCTTCATTGTTTTAGCCTTCTCAATCCTCGGTAATATTTTTTTACAAATTACTGTCCTTGCCTTCACTTATATAAACTTTTTTTTTCTTATCTCATTGGCAAAAACCACGGAAAATTACTTCGGCCAGAGCAACTTATTTCAGAAATTGTTGTCCTTTCCTAAACTTAACTAAACTTGACTTTCTTATCTTCACCATGTCGCCAACAAACACCGTGGCAATTTATTTTAGTCAGGGCGCAAAAATGCATAGTAGGTTCAGCGTTGACCCTATCCCACATACTCACACGCAACTCTTGCACGAAGTGTTGACTGCTGAGCAAAGTACGAACATGGCGACAGAGCCGGAGCGGGCGATGTTTTGGTTATAAGATGGAGGCAACTAATTGTACTCTAGTGCTGCATTTTGCTTGAGATGGTATGCTAACTGAAGCTTGGTGTGGTACAAAAAACGCGAGTTTTGTGATCAAACTAAGTAACCAACCAAAAGAGCATCAAATTTAGAGAGTAACCACCCCACTGCTCCCATTCTTCCCAAACGATGGGACTCAAATGGAGGGATTTTTGTAAAGGCAGTACCCGTTTATTCACAGTTTGGCAGACCCGTAACACCAAGCCTTTGAAATCGAACTGCAGGGCTTGGAGCGGAGACTACCGTACGGCCTTGAAATCGAACTGCAGGACAGCTTGTAAACTCTGTTGACGTACCAAAATCACACTGAGACATGCTTGGCTTCATATCTTGTGGATGGCGCAGACCTTTTATCAGCAGTTTGCTTTCAGCAACCCAAAGCAGTGGTGAATCAAAATTATACCCGATATTTTTCAGCTAGTCCACATCTATGTTTAGTTAAATGTCCGTAAGTTGCATAGTATAAGTGCTGCTCAAGTACAATTACGAATAGTCATTCTGTCGAGCACCTAACATGTGTACCGTGACCAGAAGCAGTTTTGGTTTCTCCCCTGCGAGTTGCAGATCGAAGCAAAATGCACCGTCGTCGGTGAAGCCACCAACACCGCCGCACCGTTGAAGCTTTGGCCCCGCCCTCAGCCCCGTCTGTCTCCACTGCCACCACTTCCGCCCTCCAGCGAGCTCAGCGTGGTCGGCCGACATCGCAGCGGCGGCCAAACTTGGAAGAAGCTACAGCGCGAACAGTCAACAAGCCGACCTTAATTTGCTTCAGCGCTACCCATCACCGCCGCATAGAGCTATACCCGGCCACCGTCGAGGACCAGCAACCCCATCATCTGACTCGGCCACCGCCATGGAGAACGAACTGGAGTACATGGGGGAAGTTGGGGAAGGACGCCGGTGGAGGAAGATGAAGTTCTGGTCGGCGGCGCCGTGCCCGGGAGTACGTCGAGGAGCTGCTGCGGCGCGGCATCGCGGTGATGGGTGAAAGGTTGTCACCAACATAGGTAGCTAAGGTGGGATGGAATAGATCAGTATTAAGAGATATTGGGCCTAGTCCACGAGATGTCGGGCCTAGAGAAAAAGAAAACTTTGGCCCGTTTGTGACACCAAGCAGCCACCTATTGCAATTTAATAGTAAAGATTATTATTATTATATACTAAAAGAAAAATAAAGCAACCAGGTTTGTCCACATATGCTTAAAATATATGATATGTTGATCCTATTTTTAACGGCTGAGATTAAAAAATAATAGCGTTACATACAACAATAAATATGTACATATAAATACTTGACACGTTTAGTTGAAAATATAGATATATAGACGTGCAAAGCAATGACTGGATGAAATCTAGCCGGACTTACCAAAAAAAAAAAAGATGACCGAACCATGTAAAAAGAAGTCCAACCAGACTCAACCAACCAACAAAATTCTGAACAAATCCTTGCAAAATAAAATCTAACCAGACTCCCATAATCTATGGGATGTAAGACCGGTTCAGTTTGAAGAAGAAAAAAACTGGCTCGTATTCTTTATGTTAAGTCATAGTAGCTCACGTGCAAAGATACAACTCTTATTTTTTAATAAAAAAAGGATGACGGAAGATATATCTCTAAGGTAACGTAGCTGCGACTGTAAACAAAATAATCACCTGTCCTGGGTAGAACAAAAACTTGGTGATGTTAGTACTAGCTCGATTCATAATTATTTTTGCAATCTAGATTTTGTAAAAGTTAAACTCTATAATATTTAACTAGATATTTAGTAAAAAATATTAACGTCTATATTGTATTTGCAGTATTATAATCTTTACAAAGTGTATTTTAATATTATTATATGCATTTGACACTATGAATATTGATAGTTTTTCCTATATTTTCGGTAAAATTTTGTTTCGCGAAAATAACTAGGCATTAAAAGAATATGTGACAGTACAAAGGACCTCAACAAAACCGATACTTACAATGAAATTCTTGAGATGTTTTTCGTCTTCGACACCTAGACCATGTCAGCGGTGCACTACCGCTGTTGTTCCTACCTGAGCAGGCATGATGTTGTTGCTTACGGATGAAAAGTCATCGAATGGGTCAAGAAGACGACATCCTTCTCGGAGACGAAGAGGGATAAGTAATCATCGATGGAGCTCCTTGATGATCCAGAGATCCCCACAACCAGAAGAAAGCATTCGAGAACTGCACCATCCCCGCAACCTTCTCGACGTCGCTGTCGAGATGGAGATGAATCCTAGGAGACATTATTGAACCAGGCGCCACCGCCAGAGTGCCGCCCCAACAAACCTTAACCCTAACACCAGAAAATGGAGCCCTCCCACCGACGAGAACCGAAATTCACCACGCCTCCAAGCCCCTTAGGTGGAGAAACCCTAATCCCTTGTGTAGGGACCTCTCGAGACGAAGGGGGTATGTACACGCTTCATTTTATATATTTTTGGGCAAACCTTAAAAAGTTTGCCTTCGACTAAACGTAGAACAACCCGATACAAGACATTAGTGATAGTCAGGTAAGCATAATAGTCTCTTCGATTCCACCAAGATATGTGTTTGATTGAGTATGTAATAAAATTAAAATATATTATCGGTGCAACGGACTAGCTCGAAGAAACAAATCCTCTAAATCGTGCAATTTTCGTTGTTTCCGATGTTCTAAACATAATGATTGCCATAAAATGAACAATTCGTGGCAAGTATACATGAAAATGTTCACTTCTAAAATTTACAATATATAAAAGTCGGTCACTATAATAATTTGTAAGGAGAAAATACGTAACTAAATTTGACTTCACATTTATTATTGAAATGGTGGGCATGATATGGTAGTAATTATTCTCCCAAAAATTAAAGATGATTAAATTAAGTTTTCCATGTTCTTTGATTGACCATGATTTGTTTTTCACTAGAGCCACATTGATCCTAATGGCATTTGTAGTTGTCATATATTTTTTAGACATTTCTACATATTTTGTTCAGAAATAAATATTCATATAATTAAATAACCTCTCAATTTATAAACCATCTTTTATTTTCTACATTGAGGGAAGAGAAATTCCATGTGTACAAGATAACTAATAAATATTAGTTCCTCTAATCCTTAATAAGTTCTATTGTTTTACTTTATATTTGATTAAAAATACAAAAATCATAAAACATATTCTGAATCAGATGGAATATTACTTTTATAGAAACTAAAGTTGATGCCCTCGCATTTGCGAGCGTCACTGATGCTACTTAGTACTTAAAACATTTGATTACATTTCCAGGTCGCCGAACATTGGTCGAGATGAATTGGACAAATATTTGGTTTCGGTTTGGTCGTGGACCTGCTGTGGGTGAGTCTCGGGTGAGAGATGGCAGCGTACGTAGAGGGAGCACATGCGAGTTGATCGTCTGGTGGAGCTCTCCGGGATGCATTCCCTGGCCACGCTGATGCTGATGCTGCCGCTGGGCTGTGTGGCGTGCGGCAGGGAATCTCTGGGGTCGAGATTCCGTGGCGAGTCCACTCCACGGCGGGAGAGGGACGCTGGCGCTCCTGCCGACGGATGGGCTGTGTGGCGTGCACCTTTTGCATGTCACCGTGTGACATGCGGTTTAAATCCAAATTTAAATAATGCCAAAAAAATTGAAAAAAATCATGCATGTTCACAACACATATTAAGATGATTCCTAAAAATTTCAGATCAAAATTCGAAATATGCATCGAGAAACAAAAAAGAGAAACTCAGATGTGAATAGTGTACAGAGAAACTCAGATTTGAATTTGGGAACTATTCATGACAGATTTCTCTTTTTTGTTTCTCGATGTGTGTTTCGAATTTTGATCTGAAATTTTTAGGGATCATCTTAATATGTGTTGTGAACATGCATGATTTTTTTCAAATTTTTTCGCAATGTTTAAATTTGGATTTAGGCCGCATGTCACACGGTGACATGCAAAGGGTGCATGTCACCTGATCTCTATCCCCTGCCGACACACACGCACGACGGGCCGCGCGTACGGAGCCGGCTCACGTCGCGTCGCCAGTTGCCAGGTTGCGTCCGCCGTGCGGCCGGCCAGACGCGCACGCATCGCACATAGCCGACCGCTGGATCTGCTTCACCAACCGCGGCGACGTGCGGCAAAGGATAGAAAAAGCGCGCGGCGTTGGGTGGCAAATGTAAGGGCATCTCCAGCAGGGCGACGTATATTTATGTCCGTTTGCATTGGGCACGGATATAAAAAACGTCCGCATATCCGCATGCGTCTGCCCCTTCTCCAGCGGCAGAGACGCATTTATTTGCCCGCATGCGTGATTAGAGAGGAGAGAGAGGGAAATATTCTATTTGTGTGGCTAGAAATGAACGCATGAGTGATTAAAGGAAGAGAGAGGGCTGCATGCAGCCCAACCGGACACAAACGGACGCGCAGACGCGTCCGCAAAGACGCATTCCTGACGCATATTTGGTCCACGTTTGCGTCAAGACGGATGCTACGGACGTTTTGCGTCTACCCGCTGGAGCACATTTTTTGTCCGCGCAGACGCAAACGGACAAAAAATGTCCGTTTAGGTCGCCCCGGTGGAGATGTCCTAAAGCAAAATGATCGGCAGTCACGCGTTTCACACTTCGTCGTCCTCCTCCTCCTCTGCCGCGGTGACGCACATGCCATGGGCCGACGACGGCCGGCGGAGGGTTCCGCACATGTGATACGTGATCCGACCGATTGCTACCGCTATATACCCACCCACGATTCGACGCTAGATGCGGCATCCGTCTGTTCTAGAGCCAGAGCCAGTGTGTGTAGCCGTGTCATGGCTATTGCGTGTCCTTAGGGGCATCTTGTGTGTAGCCGTGTCATGGCTACTGCGTGTCCTTAACCCGCGACCCAAACGGATGCGCTGGGCCGTCCGTTTTAGGCCGTTTGGGTAGCCAAGCGGACACTCGGACAGCGGTCCGCGTCCGCGTGTCCGTTTGGGTCGCGCGCTGCGCCCAACACGCGGACGCATCGCAAAAAACGTAGAAACGGGAAAACAAAAAAAATATGAATTTAAACGAAATTATATTAAACATATGCCCTATTTTGGGCAAATTTGTACATAGCCCTATTTTGGGCAAATAAAACTAACAAAAGAAGCCCCTATATGGGCTTTTAAATTTAAACTAAAATTTAAAATAAAATTAAAAAACCCTCTAGGGTTTGGTCGGCGGCGCGGTGGCCGCCGGTGCGCCGCCTAGCCCCTGTGGGAGTCGTCGGCGACGTCGTCGACGTCCCCGGGCGGCGAGGCACTGTTGTGGCTCGACCGCGCCGGGGACTCCGGCCACGGAGACCACAGGGCCTCCTCCCACGGCGAGTGGGGGTCCGGAGCCACCCGTGGCTGCGGCGGCGCACGGAGCGGCGCCTCCTCCTCGAGGCGCCGCCGCCCTCTCTGCCGCCGCGGCGCACAACCTCCTCACAGCGCCGCCGCTGGTCGGCGCGGCGCTCGTCCTCCCCGGCGGCGCTGCTCGTCGGCGCGGCGCCCGGCCTCCTCCCCGCCGCGCCGCCTCCTCCTCCTCCCGTCGCGCGCTGGAGGGCCCGGGGCGTAGAGCTCCCAGCCCTCCGCCTCCTCCACCTCCCCGCCGCGCCGCCTCCTCCATTTCGGAGGTGCGAATGGCCGCATGGAGGTGCGGCCATTTCGCCTCCTCCTCCGCCGCCGAGATGATGAGGGCGGCGCGGAGGTCCGGGTCCTCCTCGGAGGACTCCGGCTTGGGCTCGATGAGGAGAGGCGGCGGTTGCGGCAATGCCGCACCGCCGCGGGTGGCCTCTCCGATGTGGAGGCCGCCGCGGTTCCCTCCGGCCCGCAGCGCCGGCGGCGGACGCCGACTGCTGCTGGCCTCATCGTCATTGGCTCCGGGAGCGAACCGTCGCTTCGGGGCCATGGCGGCGGTTTTGCTCGGGGAGTGGAGTGGGGACTGGAGTGGAGGGCCAGATCCCCTCCAGTCCCCATTTAATAGTCTCCCTGGTCACCGACAGGTGGGCCCAAGGGAGACGAGGCGACCAGCGCGCGGACGCGAGCAGACGGCGCGTGCCATCCGCGGCCACGCAAACCTAGCCCAGATTTGGGCCGGGTTTGCGTCGTTCCGGACGCCGCGGCCGTCCGCTTTTGCGGTGCGTCCCCGCGCTGGGCCGCGTCCGTTTGGGTCGCGCGGTTGGAGATGCCCTTAGGGCATCTCCAGCGGAGCGTTCGTTTGCGTCCGCGAGACCGAAAAATACGTCTCCTACCACCTCCAGCGGAGCGACGCAAAGTGACAGGGCTATCCACGACGACTCAAATCTGATCCAAATATGCGTCAGGTTTGCGTCTCCGCGGACGTTGCGCGGTCGAAAGTGTCCGCGTTCGGTGCATCCGGGTTCGGTCGACAGTGACTAGGTAAGCAAAATATTTTTTTCAATACTATTGATTGGCCAACAGGATCATCTTTACAGAGATGGTTAGTTGAGGTAATCTAAAACTACAACGACCATATCTACTTGTCGTCGCGCGGCCTACCACGGCCTCGGTTAATCGCAGTCGCGCGGCCTACAACTGGCCATCGGAGGGGCCGGCGCCGTCATCGAAACGCGAGCGCTTCGCGCACTCCGCACGCCGCAGATTTGTCACCTCGTCCCGCCAGCGGCGTTCGAGGGCCTCGGCCAGGGAGGAGTCCCAAAGGATTGTCCTAGCCATAGAGTTGGCCTCCGCCGCCTCCGCCTCCGCCGCCTCGTTCGCCTGGGCCGCCGCCTGCAACCCCGCCAGCTGGGCGTGGAAGCAGGCCCTGTCCCTAGCCGCCTCCACCACCGCTTCGTCCATGGCGGCAATGGCGCCCGCCAGCTCCCGGTTCCCCTGCTGGACCCGCGCGGGAGAAGGGCCCCTCCGCTGGAGCGAGTTCAGGTAGGAGCACATGTACCCCCGAGCCATGGCGACCACATAGCTGTGGGCTTCCTCCTCCACCATCCTAGCCTGACGGCACAGGGCGTCCCCAGCCAGGGTCTCGAAGGAGGCAGCCAGAACGAACTGGTCACCGGTGCACTCGAAGCGGCCGGGTATGGGGGCGTCGTCGTCCGCGATGTCGTGGATGACTGCGTCCGCAGGTGGGGCCACCGGAGGGGTCACCATCGCCGCCTGCGCTTCCACGAGCGCCGTCATGGTGTCGGCGATTTCCGCCCTGGTCACCGCGAGCCGCCCTTCCGCGCGCTCTGCCGCCTCCGCTTCCGCCTCAGCAACCTCCGCCTCCGCCTAACGTTGTGTTCGGCCATGGATGGATACTAGGGTTTAGCTTGAGGTGTGCCCGTCACCCCCGCCGTGTCCAGCATATATAGCCACGGCGGGGCGGGAAACGGTGTTGCCGCGCAGGGCGTTTACCCCGCACGCGAAACGCCGACGAAACTTGCCAATGTATTGGGAATGCGCGGAAGTGACCGAGGTCGCGCGAGAACAGTTAATCGCCGGTGGCAGTCCTCGACGGGAGGTAAAACGCCATTAACGATCTTGACGCTGTCTCCGCTAAGGGCATCTCCAGCGGCGCGACGCAAATGGTCGCTGAGCGACCGTTTTCGTCCGCTGTGACCGGAAATGCGTCTGGGGCCTGTTCCACCCGGGCGACGGAAAGTGACCGGGCCGTCCGTATGCGCCAGGTTTGCGTCGCGGCGGACGCTCGGCGGTCGCTCCGAGTGTCCGCCGAAAAAGACGTAGGACCCGCGCGTCAGTGGCTGGAGGGCGATATTATTCCCGCCACTGGCCATTCCCCCGCGCCAAATTGGAAACTAGACCGGCGCAAGCAGGCCAGAAGCGATGGACGTCCTCGCCGCCGCAGCTACCGCCATGGATGCGGAGCAAACCCTCGCACCCGCCGCCGCCCCACACTCCCCCGTAGCCACGGCCATAGCCACGATGGACACCGCAGCTCCGGCGGAAGCAAAGCGGGCCGCCGACGGCGGCGGCCGGGAGGCAAAGCCGAAGGCGGCAAAGAAGGTGCTCTCCGCAGAGGAGAAAGTCCTGGAGGCCACCAAGCGTCGCGGGCGGCGCAAGAACCAGAAGATCAAGACTGCCTATTGTGGGTATACTTCATAGGTGTACCATCGACAGTGCCTAGATCCGGCAAGCCCGGGTGGCCCATAGATGGTGATGTGGCATGTGGCCCATCGGGAGGCCCAGTTGCTGTTGATCCTGACGGATGAAGTCCGGCCCAGGAGAAGGGAGCCGGATCCGACCGACCTTAAGGAGGAACCCGGATCCACGAAGGCCCATTAGGAACCCGGATCCAGGACGACATACAGAGGGAGGCGGATCCTTGACGTGCACGGCAAGACATTGTACCGTAGTTAGGCAACCTGTATCCGGTTAGGACTCTCCATGTAAACCCTAGATCCGTGTGCCTTTATAAGCCGGATCCCGGGAGGCCTAGAGGCACAACCACAACTCATTCTAACATCGCGAAAGCGCCCAGATAATTTCAGACAAGCAGCAGTAGGCCCTGTCACCGTGCAGGTGTTCCGAAGCTGGGTAAATCGCGTACCACCATCCCGTGTGCACTCCGCCCTATGGCCCCTACTTCTTTTCCCCCTCGTGAGGATCCCTCCTCCGGGGTACCGTCGGTTAGGCAACGACAGTTGGTGCCCACCGTGGGGCCTGCGGCATCTGGAGGCCGGAACCGGGAGGGTTCCGCCATGGGAAGCTACGACGACACCATCGCTGTGGGGCACGTCCTTTACGCCGGAAATCTGCCGTTCGTCCCTCCGGATGAGTGCTGGATTCCGGCTAAGACAAACCCCGTCAAGCTCTCCATCGTCCCAGTTGGCGGCATACACATCTTCATCGGGGAAACCTTCGATTCCGATGGAAACCCACTGGTAAGTAACGCAGACGCGACTGCCGCTGAGCTGGACGCAGTCGCAAAGATCCGATCTGAGATGCAGGAGCTTCCCAAGCAATATTCCGCCTTGGATCTAGAAATTTCAAAGCCCACCCAATCCGCCCCTGAGCAGGAAATAACGGTGGAAGACCAATGCAGATCCGCCTGGGTCTCCCAGGTGTTAGAGAAGCAGAGGTGTCACTTCGTACACTTCTTGGCCCATACCGCCGGAACCGCCCCTCAAGAAGACGGAGCCGGTCCCGAGCAGGTCGAGGTACCGGAAAACAACGCTGCTCCGGATCAGGATGAGCCTGTCGGAGAAAGCGGAACTCCGGCTGAAGAGTCGATTTTGGGTAACCTAAGCCCAATTTCCGGGGATACCCCTTCCATGGACACTGAAGAGTTCAACCACAAGCTAGGGGAATACGGATACGGTGATCAGCCTGAAGTTGAATCCGCCCAGCCCAAGCAGGTTCTCGCAACCTTGGCGGCGCTGGATCAACGCGAATCAGAAGATGAAAACACCCACTCCGACCCCCAGCCATCCCGTCAAGGATCTCCAATGTCGCGGGAACGTCCGCGTAGGGAATTTCTGT
Source organism: Lolium perenne (assembly GCF_019359855.2). Classification (NCBI taxonomy): domain Eukaryota; kingdom Viridiplantae; phylum Streptophyta; class Magnoliopsida; order Poales; family Poaceae; genus Lolium; species Lolium perenne. The sequence continues at coordinate 295,671,856 of NC_067250.2, read as the reverse complement.
CCCCCGAGGAGATGGTTGAACAAGCAGGCATGGATGCAATCTACCACTCAGATATCCTCAACAAACCCATTACTCCCGAAGACGCGGAAGCTCTAGAAGCAAAAAGACTAGAGATGCTGGCCACAGCCAAGAAATTCACCGAAACAACAGCCGCAATGCTCGACGAGAGGAAGGAAGCCGCGATTTTCGTCGAAGGCTTCATCCAGCGCGAGCAGGAGGTAGACGAAGGACTAGTGAAGGTCAAGGAACTCCGGAAGCATTGGGAAGACAAGATCGTTGAGGCTCAACAGGAGGTCGAAAAAATCCGGCGAGAAAATATAGCTCCCTGTAAGATCATCTTCGCAACTCCGACCGAGCAGCAGCCGTACGCCACTCCGAAGGACAATATGAAGAAGGATGCGGAGATCTTGAAGAAAAAGGACGAGGAGATCGATATCAACTATGTCCGTACACTCGTTGCTTCAGCAATGAAGCAGCAGAGCAAGGCAGACACTTCGCGCAAGTTGGAATCCAACACAGAGCACTGCTGACAAGGTATCAACTTGTCAATGCCTATGGATTGTAGGCTAGGGTTTAGTTAGAAGTAGAGGGCAAGTAGATCTCGAAAGTTTCAGCCGAAAAGTACTCGACGATTATGAAAACTAGGGTTTGTAACAATGATTCCATTGCCTCTTCGTCCCTCGACTCCCCCTTTATATAGGAGGCGGAGCCGAGGGTTTCGTTTTGTACAAGTTACAGAGTTCGGGACGGTTTCCAACTCATCCCGCCAGATTTACAAATAACACTTCCTATTACAACTCTAACTTTCCTTAATATATCTTGGGCTCCCGAATCTTCTTATTCTTCGGGTATTTGGGCCTTCAGTAAACCCCGGGTACTATCTTCGGCAGGCCCATTTGGGATGCCTATGTCAGTAGTCCCCGAGATTTTGCTTGAATCGTAGAGTTAGAGAAAATCTCCACTGTTTATTTTTATTCGAGAGCTTTAACTTTTTTATATTTCTTCACATAAAATTCTATATTGTACAGGGATAATGATAGTTGGGGCTAGTTCATCTGACGGATCAGGTACTAGTTAACTGCTCTAGTGGCAATCCGCAAAAACCTACTTCAAGATCACGTCCCTGGACATGATCTCGGGATACTGGTGTAAACTTCGACAGGTGCCGCTTAAGGTCTTACCATTCTGTCGAGTCCCAGTCAAATTTATCGAGTACCTAACGCGTCCGTTAGGATTTTTCTTCGTATCTGTTGATACGGATAAAAGTAGCAGAGCGCAGTCTTCGGCGATGCCACGCCCAGCAGAACGGATCTGGGGTCTTACCTTCGCAAATTTGCGGCATTCAGAAATTGATCGCAACTTTGGCGTTCTGAGAATATATTGTCGAGTGCTTTTCCGGCTGTTGGAATGACACATTTTATCGAGTCAAATATGACTTACATTGCTCTCCCGATGGGAGTATATGTAGAGTTAATTATAACTCGAAATATACTCTCTTGCTTTTCTATCTTTTCTTTTTTAATTTCATCGGGCACGCGAACAGCGTTCCCGATGGGAGTAGCCCCCGAGGCTACAGCCAAGGACTTGTGCTTGATTGTAGGCTCAACATTTTAGTCCACCTTGTCGCCATATTGTCATTATTTCCCAATATGATCTTCTTTTCATCTCTCGGGTGCGCGAACAGCGCTCCCGATGGGAGTAGCCCCCGAGGCTACAGCCAAGGACTTGTGCTTGGTTGTAGGCTCCCGCAATTTCTATACTGCCATTCTCGAAATTTTACTTTTTGTCGAAGTAGCCCCGAGCATTTGGGCAAAAACTTGTATTTGATCAAAGGCTCCCGAAGTATTTAATAACTTCTCCTGTCGCCAATCTTCTTTTATTTTTCTTGTCGGCATGCTTCCCTTAATCAAATTTACTTCATCTCTCGTTAATAGTCGTGATTTTTCTGCCTTGTGGGTCCATCGTTACCACCACGTTGACACGTCGTGCAAGTGGGGGACACACCTCCTCCGCTTTTCCGGGCGCACGTATGGTAACGCCTATCGCAAAGAAAATACCTTTTTACCCTTTTATCTAGAAGATCTTTTTTCACCACACGATTTCTTCATCCAACGGTGCATTGCTTCGCCCGATTCTTATATAAACCTTTCTTCAACCTCCGTTCACTCCTTCGCTTGCGCCGCACATCTGTTCCTCTTTGCAAAAACTTCCCCTGCGCCCAACTCTCTCTGATCTTCCGCACTCACGAACATTGCTTTTTCCATTGCCGTTGATGCCACCGGCGCCGCACGCGACTCACTCTCCACAGCACTCCGCAGTCCAAGATGGCCGCCGAAGATCTTGAGTGGGAGAGATCTAAAATCTCCAACCAGGATGTCAACACGCCGAAGAGGCTTGGCCCGATGAAGAAAGAAGACGCCATCCGCTTTCCCGTGAAGAAAGCTACCCCAACCCTCCAATGGAGTACCGGGTTAGTTTCGTTGATCACCTCATCCGCGGCCTTTCGGCCCCAATTCACGATTTCCTCCGCGGCCTTCTTTTTGTTTACGGGATTCAATCGCACCAGTTGACCCCCAATTCCATCCTTCACATTTCCATTTTTATCACACTCGTGCGAATGCTTCCTTGGAATCCCTCCTAATTGGGCTACGTGGAAACGCATTTTCTGCCTCCGCCGGAATGGTTTCCCACAACGCCACCTATAACATAGGCGGCGTTGTTATCTCGTGTCCGAACTGACGTTGATTATTTCGACGTCAAGTTTCCTGATTCTGTCCAAGGATGGCGCAAAAGATGGCTCTACATTCACGAAGAAAGTGCCAACTCTGTGGAACACAACATAATCCCTTTCGACGGAAGTGCCAAAATTCAGCGCCGCCGTTCCTGGGACGCTGAAGCTTCCGAAGAAGAGAAAAAGGCGACAGAAGCACTTATGTCTCGTATTCATCAGCTTCAAAATACTCGAGGCAAAGAACTATCCGGTGTTCAAATCATCGCCTACTTCCTTAGGATTAGAGTGCAGCCTCTTCAGCTCGCAAAAATCCCCTTTGGACGTATTCCGGTGAAAACGACGCCAATAGAATCTCCAGTGATCTTTCTGCAAAGGACTTGGAGAAATTGATTCGAAGAGTTTCCCGCCTGGCCAAGAAGGATCCTATTCCCTCCTCTTGTCGCGTGGAACCATACAGCGCCGCCAATCCTCTTCCCGAGGTATTTTGTCTTCTCGAGTTTACGTATTGTTCCGAACTTTTCCTGCATCTCATTAATTTTCCTGTTGTCGCTATTTTCCCGCAGAACCATCCTACTATGGCTTCCCTTCCTCCTCTTCCTGAGGATGGAGAAGTCGAAGAACAAGCTATTGTTGCCGAAGACAACCAAGGTTCTTCTCTTCCTGAAAGTGAAGTCGCAGGTTCTCACAAATCTGCGGCTTCCCATGAAAAAGAAGTTGAATACGAAGCCGCCGAGTCGACGCAATCCCTTCCTCCTGCTGTTTCCCCAAGGAACAAAAGGAAAAGGAATGATGCCGAGGATTCTGGCACTTCTAAGGCTGAAAAAGTTGTTCCTTCTCATCCGAAGGCAGCTTATGATCCTTATATTGAATCCCTCGTCAGCTCGTAAGTCACCTTTATTTCTCCCTTTTTCTGTACTCGAGGTGTTTATCTTGTCTTGCTTTTTATGCTGCCGATTTTTGATCAACAGTGATGACGAGGAAGAAGTACCAACTGTTGACGTGGCTCCTCGGATAAGCACGTCACATACTGTACTTGCCTCAGACACGCTAGTTGAAGGAGAAGAATCCTCGCCTCCTCAACAAAACGTCGTCACCACAACTCCGCCAGCAAGCCCCCTTGCTCCTTCACCAAAAAGGACAAGGATTGAAACGATTGTTGAACCTGCCCCTCAATTGGGCAGCTCGTCGACTCTGCTCTTAGATGATGTAAGTTTGTCGATATCTATATTTCCCCTATTTTGCTTTTTTCACGCCTTCACTTTCTTTTTCATGCCGATGTTTCTTTTGCTGTATTCTTCTTTAACAGCCCATGATCAAAGAGCTTCTCCGCATCGGATCCCAATTTATTGGGTACCGTGAATATGCTAGCAGAGCCGAAGGTAACAACTTTTATACTTGCCATTTTTTCTTGACTTTTTGCTCCTGTTGCTTGTCGCGGTTTTTGATCTTTCTTCTTTTTTTTTTATATCTCGACAGAGAAACTTGCAGAGGCCAACAAACGTGCCGACGCACTTGCTCAAAAACTTGAGCAAAGTGAGTGAAAGCTCACAAGAAGGCCGAACTTGTTGCTAGCGAAGCCAAAGCCGAGGCTGATGAAGCCAAAGCAAAAGCTGCTAGTGTCGAGGAACCGCAGAAAAGACTTGAGGATGCGAATCTGCCTTAAACGAGCATAAAGCTGCACAAGCTTCTCGTGAGCAGGGGATCCTCAAGCGCCTGAAATCACAAAGTCGACGCACTCACAGTAATATTATTGATCCCTTCTATTTTTTATGAGAACCGCTGTTTCTTGTTGTTGACCAACGTTTTGTTTCCTTGGCAGACCAAACAAACCAAGATTTTGATCTGGAGAATCCTGTCAATGACCCTCTCCTTGACGCACTTACTTATCTGGAGCTTCATGGGTCCGAAATTCGTGAAGGCGTGGCCAATGCGAATGCAGGATTGTCGGCGCTGTTCCCCTACTTCTTCCCGAAGAAAGAGGAGCCCCCGACTTTCCTTACCCTTGCCAAGACTTTCAATTCACCAGAAGATCTTGGACTAAAGATGCGTCAGGAGAACATGAAGATTGCTGTCGAAAGCACTGTTGCTCTAGTTGCTGACAGCCAACAGACTGTTGATTGGACGAAAGTTGGCGACACCGAGCAAATAGAGCAATCCAGATGGAGGTCCCTGATTAAGGCAGCCAAGCCCAACACGAAGAAAATCTTGGCTTATCTCGGGATCAAACCAGCTTCGACTCCTAGCTCATCAAGGCCGGAGGTCTAGTTGCATGCCTCTTTGTTTTTCTTTCTCTGTTTCTTTTGCTCTTGTCGCCAAAGTAGTTATTTGGCGACACGTACTTCGTTAGCTCCACTGTAAGACCTTTGTAATTATTCCGAAAGATTAATGAAAACTCTATCTTTTGCTTGTTGATTGATGTTGTCTTTTAAATTTCAGTTGGTATTTGATAACTACACTCCATCTTCCACTCCTTCCAATGTTTCGCCTTCTTCTTCTCGCTCAAAGAGAACTCTTGCTGATGCTACACCTGTCGAAGATTCCTTGCCGCGAGAATTGGATGAACTTCGGCAGCAACTTCAGTATGCAAAGAAGCAAACACTTGTGATGATGGAAAAATCTCGCAAGTCATCTGAAGCCGAAAAAATTGCACTTCAGCAAGCTCGTGAAGCCGTGGCTACCAAGGAAATCGCTGCTTCCGAGGCTGAGAAGGCGACTACTCGAGAAAATTTCATGCTCGAGTTGATGAATGAAGCTAGTGCGGATATGTCGGGTATGCTTGTTTCAACCTCAATATCTTCCGTCTTCATGCTACGTCTCTTAAAATTTTCTGCTCCGTTGTTTTAATAGGTTCCTTTACCGATGTCTTGTTGCCGAAGAAGAGAGGGTAAATACTAGGACGAACCTCCTCGTTAATCTTTCCCTTGATCATGGTTCTTTGTTTTGGGCTACCCCGCAGAGGACCCGCCGCATTGTCGATTTCAGGATCGCGCTTCTCAAACTCGCGACTTCCTTGACTTCTGTACCAAGACCCTGTCCATGGTTTATAATTCCATGTTTCCTCGGAACGTTCAACCAAAGACTCTTCCCGAGTTAATGGAGAAATTCAAGGATGCCCACAGGATCCATGATTTTGTCAAAGCTCAACCGGTAGCCGGCGCGCATTTGCTCTTATCATGCTTCAGATCTGCCACTCAAATCTTGACCTGACCCAAGTTGTTGCGAAAGTTCATCAGAAAGTAAAGCACCGAAGAGTTGGTGTCGACCGAATTAACACGAAGGTTTCGCCTGTAGCCGAAGAAATGATTGAAGACCTTCTTCGGATGGATGCCGACTTTTTTGCCGATGGTCATTATGCTGACTTTCTTGGTACCGCTTCCCGAAGAAAACAGAATTACCCTTGACGATATACTGAATCATGATTAATTATTTTCCTTTTGTAGATAACTCTTCTTTGTAACCCATGACTGTGATTATATTGTGAAGCAATCATTATATTTCTATATTTGTCTAGCCCCCGAGTGTTTCAGTGGCTATTTACTGTATTTGTATATTGCGAGGTTTTGAACCAAGGCATTTATTTAATATGTATTGATGGCGAATATCAGCCCCCGAGCTTCTTTATTGAGTACTATTTTGTATTTGTATTGACTCACGAGGTATTTTAATACCACGGCAAGGTTTTTCTTTTTCGATGAACTATATTGAAATTCGTCGGGTCAGAGACTTTGAGCATGTCGATAAAGAAAAGGTTATATTGACACTATCTTTATTATATTGCAGCACCGCGAGCCCGCCTCATTAAAAACCTTTCCCGGCCCCACTCGGTGCCCCGAAAAAGGAAAAGAGTGCGTCTCAAAACTCGCGGGCGTTTCAGTATATTGAAGTTTTACAAGGACTATATTTCGACTCTAGGCGTAGAACCGCCTGAGTTGCGCCACGTTCCAGGGGTTTTGCTCCTCCACCCCTGTCTTCTTGTCCTTTATCCTGTATGCTCCTCCTCCGATTACTTCCGTGACAATGTAAGGGCCAAGCCATGGTGACTCGAGTTTTTCATGACTTTTTTGCGTGAGCCGAAGAACTAGGTCTCCCACCTGAAAAGATCTTGGCCGCAAACGTCGACTGTGGTAATTCTTCAAGTCCTGTTGGTATTTGGTTACCCTTGATAGTACCTCGTCTCGAGCTTCGTCGAGTGCGTCGACGTCGTCTTCCAATGCTATCTTGGAAGTTTCTTCATTATACTCTGTGACTCTGGGGGAGTCGTGCTCTATTTCTATTGGTAGTACTGCCTCTGCTCCATGGACCAGGAAAAACGGTGTCTCCTGTGTCGCTGTATTTGGTGTTGTTCGGATGCTCCACAACACACTTAATAGTTCTTCTGGCCAGGTATGTCGAGCTTTTTCCAGTGGTCCTAACAGGCGTTTCTTGATGCCATTGCAGATGATGCCATTGGCTTTCTCGACTTGCCCATTGGTTTGAGGATGTGCAACTGACGCGAAGTGCAACTTGATACCCACTTCTTCGCAATAATCTTTGAATTCGTGGGATGTGAAGTTACTGCCATTGTCTGTGACGATGCTGTGGGGCACTCCAAATCTGAAGACGGGTCCTTTTATGAATTTTACTGCGGATGCTCCATCTGGTGAATTTATCGGCTTCGCTTCTATCCACTTTGTAAATTTGTCGACAGCTACCAGCATGTACTCCTTTTCTCCTGGCCAGGATTTGTGTAACTTGCCCACCATATCAAGTCCCCATTGGGCAAAGGGCCATGACAATGGTATTGGTGTTAGTTCTGCTGCTGGAGAGTGGGGTTTTGCGGCAAACCTTTAACACGCGTCGCAAGTTCTTACTATTTCCTTAGCGTCCTCGATTGCTGTCAACCAGTAGAATCATGCCCGAAAAACCTTGGCTGCAATAGCTCGACTACTTGCGTGGTGGCCACATATTCCTTCGTGTACATCCTTCAAAATTATTCTTCCTTCTTCGGGTGTGACACATCTCTGCAGACGCCAGAAATACTCTTCGCTTGTACAATTCTCCTTTGACCACCGTGAAAGCTTTGGAGCGTCGAATTACTCGTCTTGCCTCAATCGGAACATCGGGTAATTCATTCCAGAGGATGTACGAAATGTACGTCAGCATCAATGGAATCTCTATCACCATCACCATTTCATGATCTTCTTCTTCTTCTTCCTCTTGCTTTTCCTTGGTAGCCCCAGGGTTTCTTCTCCTTCTTTTTGATTTTGTCGATTTTGTAGATCTCTCTGTTATCTCTTCCCAAAATACACAGGCGGAACTGCAAGGCATTGCGACCCGATGTTTGCAAGAACGTCGGCCAAGTCGTTGCTCAATCTGCTAATATGATTTACTTCGCATCCATCAAACAACTTTTCGAGCTCGTTGTACACCTCCTTGTATGCCATCATGCTATCATTGACTGCGTCACATTGGTTCATGACTTGCTGAGCCACCAATTGTGAGTCGCCAAATATTTTTAATCGAGTTGCACCGCAAGCTTTCGCCATCTTCATCCCGTGTATGAGGGATTCATATTCTGCTTCATTGTTAGATGCGTTAGGGAACGTCATCCGAAGGATGTACTTCAACTTGTCGCCTTCAGGTGATATGAGTACTACTCCTGCGCCAGCTCCTTCTAGTCTTTTGGACCCATCAAAGTTCATGGTCCAGGTTCTCGACAAACTGGAGGTCCCGTGTTTTGCAACTCCATCCATTCTCGCGATGAAGTCCGGCGAGAACTTGCGACTTGATTGCTTTTCTTTTTTCATACGTGATGTCCCGAGGGGAAAGTTCTATTCCCCAAAGGGAGACACGACCCGTAGCTTCTGGATTGTTTAGTATATTTGACAAGGGAGCTTCATTGACCACTATGATCGGGTGTGCCGAAAAATAGTGGCGCAATTTCGTGCTGTTGTGAGCACTCCATATGCTAGCTTTGGTACCGAGGGTACCTTTGTTTTGATGGCGATAAAACTTCGCTGATGAAGTATACTGGCCTCTGTACTCCGTGGAGTTTTCCTTCTTCTTCTCTTTCGACAACTAGCACCGTGCTCACCACTTGGGGCGTGGCTGCAATATACAGCAGGAGAGGTTCCTTTTCCTTCGGCGCCACCAGAATTGGTGGTGTCGAGATTGTGCGCTTCAAATCCTCGAAGGCTCTATCGGCCTCTTCGTTCCACTGGAATTTATCTCCTTGCTTTATTAGAGCGTAAAATGGTAACGCTTTTTCTCCCAACCTGGCGACGAATCTGCTCAAAGCTGCGACTCGCTTCGATTAATCTATTTGTATTTCTTTCAACTTTGTTGGCTTCCTCATTGTTATGATAGCTTGTATTTTGTCGGGATTTGCTTCAATCCCTCTTGCTGAGACTAGAAATCCCAGAAGTTCTCCTGCTGGGACGCCAAAGGAACACTTCGTCGGGTTCAGCTTGAGGCAGAATTTGTTGAGGTTGTCGAAGGTTTCCATGAGATCCTCGATCAGTGTTGCCCCCTCTTTTGACGTTATGACGACATCGTCGATGTACACTTGCACGTTTTTCCCGATCTGTGTCGCGGACACTTACGCATCATCCTCTCGGTATGTTGCTCCCGCGTTTTTTAAACCGAAAGGCATTGTTACGTAACAAAACACGCCGTAAGGTGTTATGAACGCTGTTTTGGCCTCGTCTTCTTCTTTCAATCTGATCTGGTTATAACCAGAGTATCGTCCAGGAAGGAAAGACGTTCACATCCAGCCGTGGAGTCGATAATTTGATCGATCCTCGGGAGGGAAAGTGATCCTTTGGACAATGTTTATTGAGACACGTAAAGTCGACGCACATGCGAAGGACTGTCGTGTGTTTCTTTGGCACCATCACCGGGTTAGCTACCCATGTGGCTTCTGTAGATATCTCTTTGATAAAACCAGCTTCCTCCGGTCGATTTACTGATAGCATAGCTTCGCGGTTTGGTTCAAAAACGCCGCAAAGGTTGTTTGATTGGTCTCGCTTAATGGATCCAAGTTTAGGTGGTGCTCGGCAAGTTCCCCGGGTACTCCTGGCATGTCAGCTGGACACCATGCGAAGATTTTCCGGTGCTAATGGAGGAACTCGACGAGCGCGCTTTCCTATGCGATATCCATGTCGTTTGCGATAGATGTCGTCTTTTTCGGTCCTGTCGGGTGAATCTGCACCTCCTTAGAATTTTTCTTGGTATTGAAAGTTGATTCTTTATTTGGCCTTCCAACGCCTGGGCAAAGACGTCGTAATCGGTCATGCTTTTGACGCCAAGTACTCAGCTTGCATCCCGAAAGTTTCGATAGCCGATGAAAATCCTTGTCGCATTTATCGGCTAAGGCAAAGCTTCCTTTAACTGTGATTGGTCCCTTTGGTCCAGGCAATCTCCACAACAGGTATGTATAGTGTGGCACCGCCATAAATCTAGCATATGCTGGTCGTCCCAACAAAGCGTGGTACTGCGACGGAAAATCCACGACTTCAAATTCCAGCCTCTCGATTCTGTAATTTTCTCGGGTCCCAAACTGAACGTCGAGATTGATCTTCCCCAATGGATAACTTGGTTTCTCCGGTGTGATGCCGTGGAACCATGTGTCTCGTTGGTTTCAAGTTTGCTAAGGATATGTTCATCTTCCTCAATGTATCTGCATACATAAGGTTTAGGCTGCTGCCGCCGTCTATGAACACTCGGGAGACATCAAATCCTGCGATAATCGCCGGCGAGAATAAGTGCTGACTGCCCTGGTCGAGGGACTTGCTGCGGGTGATCTGCTATTGTGAAGCCAATATCTTGTCCCGACCAATTAAGGTACTCAAGCTGTTGGTGGAGGCATTTTTTCTGCCATAAACACTGTCGTGAGATTACTTTACGAGCTCTATTGGACGGCCTTCCCTTCTCGAATCATTGACACCGCTCCGTTGGAGTTAGGATCAACATAAGGTGGTGGTGGAGGTGCTGCCGCTATTTTGAGCTGATGCCGATTGTCGTCTGCAATCGCGGGAGGAGGCGGCAAGTGAATCTCGCACGGGTTCTCGAGGATTTCTCTGTGTTGCCCGCGCGTTAGCGTTCTCTGCATATCTTAGCATTGCCTGAAAATTTCGACAGTCTTTCTGCAGGTGTCCTGACTGTCTTTTACCGTTGCTGTCGAGGAAAAAGTGCATTTGACACGGCCCATTCATCATCTCTTCAGGGGACACGAAAGGCCTTGGGAACCTAGGCCCGCTATTTTGTCTGTTGTTGCGAGAATCATCCCTGTTATCGCCTCGCTGTTCATCGCTTCTCCGATAATCATCTCTGTTGCTTCCTCCCGTGTTTGCCCGAAAACCCGCCGAAATTTGCCCTGGAGCGTCATAGTTCGGGTACTGCCGAGGAAATCGTCGCCTCGGTTGATAATTTCGACCACGGTCCTCCTCTGGCGACCTGTGCCGTTTGTTGTGGACAGCGTCTTCTCCATCTGCCCATCTGTTTGCTATCTCCATTAACGCAGATACTGTCTTTGGATTGGTCCTTCCTAAGTCCTCGACAAAATCTCCACGCCTGATTCCTGCGACAAACGCATCTATTGCTCTCTCGTCAGATATATTTTCTGCCGAGTTTTTGATGATATTCCATCTTTGAATGTACTTTCTCATTGGCTCATCTGGCTTTTGTCGACACGCTCTCAACTCCTCTAACGACGCAGGTTTTTTGCACGTGGATCTGAAGTTCTTGACGAACACATCCTCGAAACTTTCCCAGCTGTCGATAGATCCTGGAGTGAGTTTCTTTATCCAAGATCGTGCGGCTCCACTCAAATGCACCTGGATGCTTTGCATAGCTGTTGCCCTGGTTCCTCCTGTGAGCTTCACTGTCTCGAGATAATCAACTAGCCAATCCTCTGGATCTTGAAGGCCGTCGAACTTCTTGAAGTTGTCGGGTAACTTGAATCCTGAGGGGACTCGAGTTTTTCGGACTCTCCTCGTGAAGCATGGCAGGCCGCACATATCTTCGTCATTAAGCTCCGGAGATTGCCGATGATCCCTTCTGCTTTGCCGCGCTCTGTCGACCCTTGCTTGTGCTGCTGTGTCTCTTGCTCCACTTGGTCCTTCAGGTGCTGCCGCTGTTGCTGCTGCAGGTCGTGGACTATTTTGCCGTGCCGCTCCTTTGGGAGGCGTTGATACAAACGCTGTCCCCATAGCTCCAACTCCTGCTACCGCCAGATTGTATAGTGTTTCCCTTGGATCACCTGGAGGTGGTTTAGATGCAAGGATAAAAGCATGTGTCGCCATATACATGTCGAGGTTTTGGACCAAGTGCTCTCTTTCTGCCTCGGGTATATGTTGCAACCTTGATCTTGCTCTGTTCTGAGCCTCCCTGTGGCTATCACCCGAAGTTCTAGATTGTCGACTTAGATCTGCCCTTCTCCTGCTGGATGCAGAAGCTGCCTCCTTTCTCCTGTTTAACTCGGCTGTCTGTTTTTCCAATTCTCTGGCAGCTCGTGCGAGCCTATATTGATATGCTTGTAATTCCTCTGGTGTGGCCGTGGTAGCCATTGGTTCTGTACCGTTCATAGCTCTCGCGGCTCTGTCCCACGCTGCTTGTGAAAGTTGAACTCTATCTCGCGGCTCTGGCCCGACGTATTTGTTGCCCAGGCCTTGTCGCAGGTTGGAGGGATCGACGTATGGATTTCCCAGATCGTCGAAAGCCTCAGATGTTTCCTCTTGATCCTCAATGGCATAAATCTGATGATATTTTGTATTTAGATCTATGTTGGGTTTGGTGACATCATCGTTGAGATTGATGAAGACCTTGCCCACTGTGATAGATTTGTCGATGAAGTCGTAACTGTCGACATCGCTTGAGCCATCGCTTATATATGAGTCCGCAGATGACTCAAACGATATGTCGTTGAAGATCTTGGCGAGTTTCTCTCTTGCTCTGGTGCTGACGTAGCGTGTCGACGAAGTTTCTTCTTCTCCTGACTCGGTTGACGATGCATAGCTTGAAAAATCGGAATCGACCGCCGACGATCCCGACGAAATCGGAATCTCGACACGATACGATCCTTCCTTCTCGACGCGAAAGTGAAACCTTCCGAACGTCATCTCCATGGGCTCCGCCAGATACGCATATGCATCCAAACGGGAGGGTGGGTGAGGAACAAAATCGACAAGACCAGCAGCGATCTGTTTACCTCGATCCATTGTGTTGCTTGCGGTTGACGATGTCGAAGATCTTGAACGTGCCATCGAGATCAGATCCTTACGCCTCTAGTTCCCACAGACGGCGCCAATTGACAAGGTATCAACTTGTCAATGCCTATGGATTGTAGGCTAGGGTTTAGTTAGAAGTAGAGGGCAAGTAGATCTCGAAGGTTTCAGCCGAAAAGTACTCGACGATTATGAAAACTAGGGTTTGTAACAATGATTCCATTGCCTCTTCGTCCCTCGACTCCCCCTTTATATAGGAGGCGGAGCCGAGGGTTTCGTTTTGTACAAGTTACAGAGTTCGGGACGGTTTCCAACTCATCCCGCCAGATTTACAAATAACACTTCCTATTACAACTCTAACTTTCCTTAATATATCTTGGGCTCCCGAATCTTCTTATTCTTCGGGTATTTGGGCCTTCAGTAAACCCCGGGTACTATCTTCGGCAGGCCCATTTGGGATGCCTATGTCAACTGCATCTCCATCGCGCAGAAGGACGCCTACGACAATCACCACCGTGATGACGAATCGCGAACCGGATCCTCGGAACGCAGAAGGAAAACCAAAGAACACCCAAATCCAATCCCTATACCATCAAAGATGCCTCCGTCAGATCCAAGAAAGGGAAAGGATGCAATGTACTATGGTAAGGACAAGTACCGCAATCCCTCTCCTCCGCCTAACGGATACCCGCGCCCCCCTCGCCGTCGTAGTCCAGCCAGAGACACCAGGGCCCACGGGCCTGGCGGAATCAACATCCGCGACAACGTGCTGCCCTCAAGAAACAGGAACAGGGAGCGAACGCCGGAACCCCGCCGGAGCCAGATCAACGATCGCGAGCCCGAGCCCAGGAGGAGTCGGAACGAAGAACGTGACCCGGAGCCCCGCAGGAGCCGGAATGGCCATGGTAGCCAGCGCCACGGCGAAGGCAGCCATCGGAGCCGGAGCCAGCACCGCGAAGAGCGAGGAGAGTTGGACGGCGGAAGCAAAAGGTCGGATCGGCCCCCTCGCAGGTCTCCCTCACCACCACCTAGCGGTGGAGGCGGAGGTGGAGGCGGAGGCGGAGGCGGAGGCGGTGGCCGGAGATCTCGCTCGCGCTCAAAATCCCCCCGCCACGGCTCGCGTGACGCGCGGGAATGCCTTAACGAATACAGGACTGACTACATCGGCCCGAAGTGCTTTGGCAGGATGATTCGAGAGGAACCAAACCCAAGGATGAACCTCAAGCTACCCGAAAACCTGAAGCATTATGATGGCACGGAAAGGCCGAAAACCTGGATTGAGGATTACTACAATGCAGTAACCTTCGCAGGAGGAACCCCTAATATCGCCTGCCGCATGCTTCAGTTGTACCTTGTAGGTTTGACCTGAAGACGGCCTTTGAGAAACACTTCAGGGGCACCTACAAAAGACCTGCCACAGCAAGCGACCTACAAGCGTGTATTCAGAAGAAGGGAGAAACCTCAAGACACTTCCTCACGCGATGGTTGGCATGCAGGAACGAGTGCGAAAATGTTGACCACACCACTGCTATGTGCGCCTTTATTGGTGGATTACAGAGAGGAGGATTGCAGAGGCATAAGCCACTTGTTTGGCTAACGCAAATAAACTGACTTTGGATGACATGATCTCCATCGCCAGTGATCATACTGCCGCCGCCGACGACGCAGGCGGAGATCTCGCAGCTACAGCCATCCCCCTACACCAACAGAAGAAGAACCGTGATAACGGTAACAGCAGCGGCCACAAGCGGAAGAACCCCTCTGACGACCAGAAAAGTGGCGGATCCGAGATGGTCGCCGTAGCGTTCCAACGCGGAGGTCAAGGAGGCGGAAGAGGACGCGGCCGTGGAGGCGGAGCCGGCAGGGGCCAGCAGCATGGCACTGAAGTCACAGCTACCGGATCCCACGCCCCGCAAACCTATGAGGAGTACAGAGACATGCCCTGCCTGGCCCATCTGGATCCGGCTACGGGGAAGTCCACTCACACAAACCGCAACTCCAAGTGGGTCAATGATCTGAAAACGACCCGGAAGCAGGATACAAGCGAGCCCGGAAGCACCGCCCGCGCTGCAAAGGAGGCAAGGGAAAGAACAAGGATAAAGAGGAGGATAGTTCTGAGGCGATGGACGAGGATGATAAATCGCCAGATCCCAAGGCAGGGTCCGCAGGTAAATCCAACCCCTTCGAGAAAAAGAGTATGGGTGCGTACCACACCTTCCTCGGAACCCCAACAGTACGCGCTACCAAGTCAGCTATCCGGATCCTGAACGCCACAGTTCTGGCTGTGCCGCAGTATGTCAAGTGGTCGGAAGTCCCGTGCACATTTGATAGGGAGGATCACCCTACCATTGTGCCAAAAGAGTGCTACGCCTTGGTTGTAAGTCCCCGCATAGGCGGGTATGACTTCTCCAAGTTCCTCATGGATGGCGGAGCTATCTTGAACATCATGTACCTGGAGACTCTGAAACGGATGAACCTTACCAAGGAACAGCTCAAACACAGCAACACTGAGTTTCATGGCGTGGTTCCGGGTAAAAAGGCGAATTCCCTCGGCAGCATCACACTTCCCGTGGCCTTCGGCGATGTTCACAATTTCCGCGAAGAGAAGATCACGTTTGAAGTTGTGCCCTTCAAGAGCTCCTACCACGTCATCTTCGGCAGGCCCACCTACCACAAGTTTCACGCAAGAGCGTGCTACATCTACAACAAGCTCAAGATTCCGGGTCCCAATGGTATGACCACCATATCCGGAGACTACAAAAAGGCTCATGAGTGCGAGTTGGGCGAAGCCGCCTTCGCAGAGTCTGTGATATCTGGAGAGGAGCTGAAAGGCTACAGAGCCGCGGTGGATCCGACTGAAATGCAGACCACCAAGAAGCAGATCTCCGAGCATAAAAATTCCTTCAAGGCCGCGATAGAGACCAAGAAAGTCAGCTTCAAGGAAGGAGACGATTCCAAGCAGGTCTCAGTCGGAGCCAACATGGACCCCAAATAGGAAGACGCGCTCGTCGAGTTCCTCCGCGCTAACATGGATATCTTCGCGTGGCAGCCTTCTGACATGTCCGGAGTACCAAGGGAACTCGCCGAGCACTACCTCAACATAAACCCGGGGGCTAAACCGGTGAAGCAAGCTATGCGACGCTTTGGACATAAGAAGCGCCGCGCCATAGGAATGGAATTAGCAAAGTTACTAGAGACAGGTTTTGTAATAGAAGTTATCCACACTGATTGGGTCGCAAATCCCGTCCTTGTACCCAAAAAGAATTCTGAAATACTAAGAATGTGCATCGATTACTCTGGCTTGAACAAACATTGCCCGAAAGATCCGTTTCCCCTGCCGCGCATTGACCAAGTCATTGACTCGACGGCAGGGCGGAACTTCTGTGTTTTCTTGATGCGTATTCCGGGTATCATCAGATCCGGATGAAAGAGTCCGACCAAAAGGCGACCTCGTTCATCACCCCATTTAGCACTTACTGCTATGTTACTATGCCTTTTGGCCTAAAAAATGCAGGTGCCACCTATCAACGTACGATGCAGCGGTGCCTGAAGGACCAAATCGGCCGGAACGTGCACGCCTACGTCGATGACATCACGGTCATGACCCGAAAAGGATCCGACTTGATCAGCGACCTTACAGAAACCTTTGAGAACCTCCGACGGTACAAGATGATGTTGAATCCGCTGAAGTGCGTCTTTGGCGTACTAGCTGGAAAACTCCTTGGCTTCATTGTCTCTAATAGGGGCATTGAAGTTAACCTGGAGAAAATCTAGGCAATCCTGTGCATCAAAAGGCCAACTTGTCTCAAAGATGTGCAACGACTAACTGGTTGCGTCGCAGCAATCGGCATGTTCGTCAGCCGTCTTGGTGAGAAGTCGCTACCCCTGTACAAGCTATTGAAGAAAACAGACAAATTTGTCTGGGATGAGGCAGCAGATGCATCACTTCAAGGGTTGAAGGAAATACTCACCTCCCCACCTATCCTAGCAGCCCCAGGAGAGTCAGAGCCTATGCTCCTTTACTTGGCGGCTACCAACAGGGTCATCAGCCTCGTCATCGTGGTGGAGCGACAGGAAGAAGGTCATGAGTATGGAGTCCAAAGGCCAGTCTACTACATTAGCGAAGTGCTTACGGAATCCAAACAACGCTATCCTAACTTTCAAAAGCTAGCCTATGGAGTATTCCTAGGTAGCAGGAAGCTAAGACGCTACTTCCAGGAGCATCCAGTAACAGTCGTGAGCAAAGCTCCGCTGTCAACGATTCTCAACAACGCTGACGCAACAGGACGCACAGCAAAATGGGGCATCGAATTATCCGCCTTCGACATCAACTACAAAGCCAGGACCGCGGTCAAATCCCAGGTCTTGGCAGATTTCGTCGCAGATTGGACAGAAGCTCCGGATATGAATTTGGAGCCGGAACCAGAGACATGGGTTATGCACTTCGATGGATCCAAGCAGCATCAAGGCTCAGGAGCCGGAGTCACCCTGAAGTCTCCTACCGGAGAAGAACCGCAGTACGTTCTGCAGATACACTTCAAAGCTACAAACAATATGGCGGAATATGAGGCTCTGCTACACGGACTGCGCATTGCTAAGGAGATAGGGATCAAGCACATCATCTATTGCGGAGATTCCGACCTGGTGGCACAGCAAGTAGCCGGAACCTGGAACGCCCGAAACTCCGTCATGGCGGCTTACAGAGACGAAGTTGACGAGATCGCCAAATGCTTCCTCTGATACGAAGTCAAGTACTTCAGGAGAGACGGTAACACAGCGGCAGACATGCTATCCAAGCTCGGATCCGGCAGGAAGCCAATTCCGCCTGGCGTTTTCCTAGAGCATCTCCGGATACCCTCGGTGAAGGGCGCTAACCTGGAAAATCCAGAGGTGGCAGTATCTCCGGCTAGAGAAGTGATGGCTATCATTCCGGCTTGGACACAGCCTTTCCTGGACTACCTCATCGATCAGAAATTGCCAGAGGACGAGGTCCTCGCGCGACAGATCATCAGACGAGCAAGATCCTAAACAATTGTGGATGGACAGCTCTACAAACGAAGTGCAACAGGGGTGTTTCTCAAATGCGTCTCTAATCAAGACGGCATTGACATCCTCAGAGAGATCCATGCAGGGGACCGCGGGCATCATGCCGCCCCCAGGTCACTTGTTGCAAAAGCTTTTCGGCTTGGGTTCTATTGGCTTACAGCTAAAGAAGACGCTGACAAAATAGTCAAGACCTGCCGAGGTTGTCAGTACTATGCTACTCAACCAAATGCTCCAGCCCAAGAGCTGAAGACCATACCTATCACCTGGCCATTTGCGGTCTGGGGGCTCGATATGGTTGGTAAGTTAAAAAGATCATCTCCTGACGGTTTTGAATACCTCCTGGTCGCTGTTGACAAGTTCAGTAAGTGGATCGAGGCAAAGCCAGTGAGAAAAGCCGATGGTGCTACGGCACTAAAATTCATCTGCAGCCTCGTGATGAGATTCGGCATCCCACACAGCATAATCACAGATAATGGCATGAACTTCGCACAGGGAGAATTGAAGGATTATTGCGAGACAGTAGGGATTCGACTGGACCTTGCTTCTGTGGCTCGTCCACAATCCAATGGTCAGGTTGAAAGGGCTAACGGCCTCATATTATCAGGAATTAAGTCACGCCTTGAAGAGCCGCTGCGACGCGCAGCTGGAGCTTGGGCTGATGAGTTGGAATCTGTTTTGTGGAGTTTGCGAACTACCCCTAACAGATCAACAGGATTTACTCCCTTCTTCCTGGTATACGGATCTGAAGCCGTGCTCCCCTCCGACATCATCCACGATTCACCGCGAGTTTCCGCCTATGATGATGAAACAGCTGACGAGGCCAGACAGCTATCTGTGGACCTGATCGAAGAAGCTCGGAATCTAGCCGACCAACGTTCCACCATTTATCAGCAGAAACTCCGACGTTATCACAGTCGTCGAGTCCGGAACCGCTCTTTTATGGCCGGAGACTTGGTCCTCCGCCTCGGACAGGTGAAAGACCATACGTTGCAATCTCCATGGGAAGGACCCTTCGTCGTCAGCAAAGTGCTTGACAATGGATCGTACTACCTTGTCGATTTCCGGGAGCTAAAGGACAGACCTGCTAACTGGTACCGTAAACGCAAGCGTGAGGATCCGGATGACATCTACGACGAAACAGACCGCCCTTGGAACATTGCACAGCTACGTCCTTTCTACACTTAGCATGATTTTCCGAGTTGCATACTCTGTAATAGTTATACATGATCAATTAAATAAAGCATTTGGTTCACTCTCTGAGTCTTTTACCTCCTTTACTTGTTCATTTTTAGATCGTGTATGTTTTCCGACTAAAACCGCAGAGCTGGATACTTCCGCCTAGGCGTGTATAAAAGTTGTGATTTTCAAAAATCGTCCTTTAGGACGTAAGCTTAAGTTTTCTGATGGAAGTGTTTTCTGTTGCGAACTCGTGGATTCCTAGTAGCGATTTCCGGCACCTAAGCTGGGGGCTTGTTTCCGCGGTTATTGATGGATTGCCATTGGGCTTCGTCGCCGCTGGCGAGTGTTTCCGGCTAAGGTCTTGCGGCTCGCGAAAGGTCAAGCGTGCAAGCCGGAAAACAATGAAATCAGCACTTGCTTTCCGATAAGAACGAAACATGCAAATAATATTAAAAGGATAGCAGGATAAGTGTTTCCGCCCATGCACAACTGTTTCGTTCCTAGCTACTTAAAAATTTAAGTTATATTACAAACCCACTCCGGGGCCAAAATGATGCAACACTGTTTCATTGTTTCACAGGAACTCTACTCGGAGTCCTCCTCTTCAGATTCCACATAGGCGGAACTGTCGCCATCGCCGTCGCCGGAGCCGATGTCGGAGTCTTCATTGGTGCCTTCTTCGGAAAGCTCAACGCTTGACCCGGAACCTTCCGCATAGTACTTCGGCTCGCCTTCCTCCTCATCTTCCACATCGGAGAAACCCTTGGGCAGATCGTGCTTATGGTACCAGAACGAGTGATTAACTCGCCTGACAAACAGCTGATCGTACCCTTTGGTCTCCGCGAGGATGGAGCGCATGTTGGCGCCCTTGGGAGTGTCACGCGCAACATCCGCGAAGTTCAGGGAGGGGAAGTGCGCCTTGCAGGTGGCTAGGACAAGGGAGGCGACTCCGTGAGCGGAAGACTCTTGCCAGTCTTTGATGAACTCCAGCACCTGCTGCATCAGTTTTGTCATCGTGTCAATCACTGAAGTCTTGGCCCTCTTCAAGGACAAGGTCTTGGCGATTCCGCGACATGCTGCGAACAGCTCGTCGATGGAACTCCGCGCTTCATCGTATGCCTCCGTCCTCTTGAGGGCTGATTCTTTGTTCCACTCAAAGCCAAGGCTTGCTGTGAAAAATTAGGGGATCAGTTCCTTCGCGGACAAGGCAACGTGCGGAGAAGTCGGAATCACAACAAGAAAGAATGCTTACGGAAGATCAGTTTGTCAATGGCCTCCGCCTCCGCTTCTTGGACCTTGCTTTTAGCCACTAAGGTTTTCACATTCTGTTAGCTCTTCTTCAGCTTGTCAGCAAGTTCCGCCAAGTCACGGGCGTGCTTCTCGGAGAGCTCCCTCCTCACCAAATTTTCCTTGTCGGAGGACTCTTTGATAAAGGATTTGAGGGATTCGTTCTCCGCCTCGAGCACTTTGACTTTGGCGGACAGGTCATCGAAGGCGTAGTGCTTGGCAGTTTCTTCTACAGGCGGAAAGTCACATATGTTATGCATCATGAAAGGTTATAACAGAATACAGATCAAACTCGGAGTTCGTACCCTGAAGGCGGGTCTCCAACTGCTGGATAGCCTTCTGGCTATTTTCCGCGTTCTGGCGCAGTCCCTCTATCTCCGTTATTTGCTCAAGCATGTGAACGCGCAGATCTTCATGCAGCTTCCGTGTGTTCTGAGAAGCAGACAGGAGTTAGTCGGATATTTAAAATTCTGGGGGCTGGCGGGGAATTCAAAGTCTTGGAGGTATAAAATTTTAAATTTCCGCCTAAGGTACATATTCAAGAAAGCATTGGCTAACACATGTTACACGGAAAAATGTCTGACCCTATGCTTGGGGGCTAGTGTTACCTGGCGCACGTCCTTGTGCTTAGCAAAAAAGACCTTGAGATCGTTCTCAAGATCGGTGAGCTCCTGCATCTCCGTGTTCGCAGGCCCCCACACCTTGTCCATCATGGCGGAAACTTCCACGTGACGTTGTTCGAGAGGAAGCTTTTGCAGAGACGGAGTAGGTTGGGGGTCAGTTTGAAGCGTGCTGGTGGCATGAATAAGCTGCACCTTCTGATCATATTGCTCTGGCGTAGGATCGGCGAAGGTGGCACTGGGTTGCTTAGGCATAGGCGCAGACGAGGAGGCGCCCTTGCCGGAATCGCCATGGCCAACGGGGTCTTCGGGAAGGTCATCGATGTTGATGACGTCCTTGGGATCCGGCTTGGTGGCGGAGGAAGCCTTGGGCGGAACCTCGACTTCCGGCGTGACAGGGATGGAAGCCAGAGATGGCTTGACCTTCTTCTTGAGGGCTCTTGGGGCCTTGGGGGGCTGGCTTCCGGAACTTCTGCAAAAGCGTAATAATTGAATAAGTGGTTACTCGTGATAATAGAAGAATTAAAATTTGGAAACCGAGCATTTACCCGGAAGGCTTGAAGAACTGGTGGATGTCAGGTTGGGCTCTGTTGCTTGTATCAATAAGCTTGAGGCGCTTCTTCTCCGCCTCTGCCTTCCGAGTAGCCGCAGTGCTAAGCACTTCGCGGGCGCGTTTAGCTGCAGGGCTGGAGGGAGCAGCCCTCTTCCTCTTGGAGGGGCGTGGAGCCTCGGGAGCTTCCACCTCCGACGCGGCTTCTGGATCCGTGTTGCCTGTAGTTGGGACCCGGAGAAGGGTTCCGAGTTCACCTTCCTCGAGGGCTTCGAGCTAAATCACAGAGCCAACACTTAGACAAAATTTTGAGTACAAAGGAAACAATGGACAAGTCAAGATGATATACCGTGGTCCCGGAGCCGTTG
This sequence comes from Lolium perenne, assembly GCF_019359855.2. Classification (NCBI taxonomy): domain Eukaryota; kingdom Viridiplantae; phylum Streptophyta; class Magnoliopsida; order Poales; family Poaceae; genus Lolium; species Lolium perenne. The sequence continues at coordinate 295,649,873 of NC_067250.2, read as the reverse complement.
ATGTTGATGTCTTTGTTACACACGTGAACATGAAGTTCATGCGGAATCTTGATGAGGAGCCGGATCCTCTTGTCGATGGCGTTGGCGGAAAGATTGTCCTTCGTGGCACGCATTGGGTCGTCGCGCCCCGTGTAGTGGAACATCAAGCGGTCCCTGTGTTGGAGTGGCTGGATCCGCTTGGTGTAGGATAACGTTGCATAGAAAACAAAACATTTCCTACCGCGAACACGCAATCCAAGCCAAGATGCAATCTAGAAGACGGTAGCAACGAGGGGATTATCGAGTCTCACCCTTGAAGAGATTCCAAAGCCTACAAGATGAGGCTCTTGTTGCTGTGGTAGACGTTCACTTGCCGCTTGCAAAAGCGCGTAGAAGATCTTGATCACGGCGCCACGAACGGGCAGCACCTCCGTACTCGGTCACACGTTCGGTTGTTGATGAAGACGACGTCCACCTCCCGTTCCAGCGGGCAGCGGAAGTAGTAGCTCCTCTTGAATCCGACAGCACGACGGCGTGGTGTCGGTGGTGGTGGAGAAATCCGGCGGAGCTTCGCTAAGCGTGCGGGATGTGGTGGAGGAGAGAGGGCCGCTAGGGTTTGGGAGAGGGGGCCGCCGGCCACTAGGGGTGCGGCCACCTTGGTGGTTCTTGGGGTGGCCGGCCCCCTCCCCTTGGCCCCTCATTATATAGGTGGAAGCCCCAAGTGTTGGACTACAAGTCTCCGAATAAGACCCGAACCCAAAACCTTCCATGTGATAGGGAAACCTACCCAAGGTGGGAATCCCACTTGGGGTGGGATTCCCCCCTTCCATGTGGGGGGGTGGCCGGTCCCCATAGGGGGAGTCCACTTGGGACTCCTCCCCCTCTAGGGTTGGCCGGCCATGGAGGTGGAGTCCCTTTGGGACTCCGCCTTCCATAGTGGTTTCTTCCGGACTTTTCTAGAACCTTCTAGAACCTTCCATAGAACCTTCCGGATCATTTTAAATCTCATAAAATGACTTCCTATATATGAATCTTATTCTCCGGACCATTCCGGAACTCCTCGTGATGTCCGGGATCTCATCCGGGACTCCGAACAAATATTCGAACTCCATTCCATATTCAAGTTCTACCATTTCAACATCCAACTTTAAGTGTGTCACCCTACGGTTCGCGAACTATGCGGACATGGTTGAGTACTCACTCCGACCAATAACCAATAGCGGGATCTGGAGATCCATAATGGCTCCCACATATTCAACGATGACTTTAGTGATCGAATGAACCATTCACATACGATACCAATTCCCTTTGTCACGCGATATTTTACTTGTCCGAGGTTTGATCATCGGTATCACTCTATACCTTGTTCAACCTCGTCTCCTGACAAGTACTCTTTACTCGTACCGTGGTATGTGGTCTCTTATGAACTCATTCATATGCTTGCAAGAAATTAGACGACATTACACCGAGAGGGCCCAGAGTATATCTATCCGTCATCGGGATGGACAAATCCCACTGTTGATCCATATGCCTCAACTCATACTTTCCGGATACTTAATCCCACCTTTATAACCACCCATTTACGCAGTGGCGTTTGGTGTAATCAAAGTACCTTTCCGGTATAAGTGATTCACATGATCTCATGGTCATAAGGACTAGGTAACTATGTATTGAAAGCTTATAGCAAATAACTTAATGACGTGATCTTATGCTACGCTTAATTGGGTGTGTCCATTACATCATTCATATAATGACATAACCTTGTTATTAATAACATCCAATGTTCATGATTATGAAACTAATCATCCATTAATCAACAAGCTAGTTAAGAGGCATACTAGGGACTCTTTGTTGTTTACATATCACACATGTATCAATGTTTCGGTTAATACAATTATAGCATGGTATATAAACATTTATCATAAACATAAAGATATATAATAACCACTTTATTATTGCCTCTAGGGCATATCTCCTTCAGTCTCCCACTTGCACTAGAGTCAGTAATCTAGATTACATTGTAATATACCTAACACCCATGGCATTCTGGTGTTGGTCATGCTTTGCCCTAGGGAGAGCTTTAGTCAACGGATCTGCTACATTCAGATCAGTGTGTACTTTGCAAATCTTCACTTCTCCATCTTTGATGTACTCGCGAATCGAGTGGTAACGCAGCTTGATATGCTTCAGCCTCTTGTGTGACCTTGGTTCTTGTGCATTGGCGATGGCACCCATGTTATCACAGTAAATGATTAATGGGTCCAATGCACTAGGAACCACACCGAGCTCTACAATGAACCTCTTCATCCATACCGCTTCTGATGAAGCCTCTGAAGCTGCTATGTACTCTGATTCTGTTGAAGACTTCGCCACCGTGCACTGCTTCGAGCTTGCCCAGCTTACTGCAGCACCATTCAATATAAACACGTACCCAGACTGTGACTTAGAGTCATCAGGATCAGTGTTCCAACTTGCATCGGTGTAACCGCTTACAACGAGCTCTTGGTCACCTCCATAACAAAGAAACATATCCTTAGTTCTTTTTAAGTACTTCAGGATATTCTTAACCGTTGTCCAGTGTTCCATTCCTGGATCACTTTGATATCTGCTAGTCAAACTAACAGCATGCGCTATATCCGGTCTAGTACATAGCATGGCATACATGATAGATCCTACTGCCGAGGCATAGGGGATATTACTCATCCTTTCTCTTTCTTCTGCCGTAGCCGGTCCTTGAGTCTTACTCAAGACCTTCCCTGGTAACATAGGTAAGAACCCTTTCTTACTTTCGTCCATTCTAAACTTCTTTAGAATCTTGTCCAGATATGTACTCTGTGATAGCCCTATTAGGCGTCTTGATCTATCTCTATAAATCTTGATGCCTAATATATACGATGCTTCACCAAGGTCTTTCATTGAAAAACTATTATTCAAATAACCTTTTACACTGCTTAATAGTTCTATATCATTCCCAATCAATAATATGTCATCTACATATAATATCAGGAATGCTACAGAGCTCCCACTCACTTTCTTGTAAATACAGGCCTCTCCATGACACTGTATAAACCCGAAGTCTTTGATCACCTTATCAAAGTGTCGGTTTCAACTTCTTGATGCTTGCTTCAGTCCATAGATTGAACGCTGAAGTTTGCATACTTTGTCAACATTTTTAGGATCGACAAGACCTTTGGGTTGTACCATATACAACTCTTCCTCAATGTCTCCATTAAGGAACGCCGTTTTGACATCCATCTGCCGAATCTCATAATCGAAAAATGCAGCTATTGCTAACAAAATCCTCACAGATTTTAGCTTCGCTACAGGTGAGAAAGTCTCATCGTAGTCAACTCCTTGAATTTGTCGGAAACCCTTTGCGACAAGTCGAGCTTTATAGACAGTAATATTACCATCAGCATCTGTTTTTCTTTTGAAGATCCATTTATTCTCGACAGCCTTGCGGCTATCTGGTAAGTCTACCAAAGTCCACACTTTGTTATCATACATGGATCCCATTTCGGATTTCATGGCTTCTTACCATTTGTTGGAATCTGGGCTCATCATCGCTTCTTCATACGTCGCAGGGTCCTCATCATTGTTATCCACAATCATGACATTTAGACAAGGATCATACCAATCAGGAGTGGCACGTTCCCTTGTCGATCTGCGAGGTTCAGTAGTTTCCTCGTTCGAAGTTTCATGATCATTATCATTAGCTTCCTCTGTTGCCGGTGTAGGCGGTACAGGTACAACTTCCGGTACTGCACTACTCTGATCAACGAGTATAGATTCATCAATCTCATCGAGTTCTACTTTTCTTCCAGTCACTCCTTTAGTGAGAAATTCTTTCTCAAGAAAGGTTCCGTTCTTAGCAACAAAGATTTTGCCTTCGGATTTGTGATAGAAAGTGTACCCTATAGTTTCCTTAGGGTATCCTATGAAGACGCATTTCTCCGCTTTGGGTTCTAGCTTGTCCGGTTGTAACTTCTTTACATAGGCTTCGTAACCCCAAACTTTCAGGAACGACAGCTTAGGTTTCTTATTAAACCATAATTCATACGGTGTCGTTTATATGGATTTTGATGGTGCTCTATTTAAAGTGAATGCGGCTGTCTCTAATGCATAACTCCAAAATGATAACGGCAAATCAGTAAGAGACATCATAGAACAAACCATATCTAAGAGAGTTCGATTACGACGTTCGGACACACCGTTTCGTTGTGGTGTTCCCGGCGGTGTCAATTGTGAAAGTATTCCGCATTTTTTTAAATGCATGCCAAACTCATAACTCAGATATTCACCTCCACGATCAGATCGTAGAAATTTAATCTTCTTGTTACGTTGATTTTCTACTTCACTTTGGAATTTCTTAAACTTCTCGAAAGTTTCAGATTTATGTTTCATGAAATAGATATACCCATATCTACTCAGATCATCTGTGAAGGTTAGAACATAACGATAACCACCGCGCGATGCTACGCTCATTGGTCCGCACACATCGGTATGTATGATTTCCAATAAGTCAGTAGCTCGCTCCATCATACCAGAAAATGGAGTCTTAGTCATTTTTCCCATTAGACATGCTTCGCATCTATCAAGTGACTCAAAGTCAAGTGATTCAAGTAATCCATCAGTATGGAGTTTCTTCATGCGTTTCACTCCAATATGACCAAGGCGACAGTGCCACATATAAGTAGAATTATCATTCAATTTAATTCGCTTAGCATCAATGTTATGTATATGCGTATCACTACTATCGAGATCTAACAGAAATAAGCCATTCTTTTCAGGTGCTCGACCATAAAAGATATTATTCATAAAAATAGAACAACCATTATTCTCAGACTTGAATGAATAACCGTCTTGCATTAAACAAGATCCAGATATAATGTTCATGCTCAACGCGGGTACAAAATAACAATTATTTAGGCTTAAAACTAATCCCGAAGGTAGATGTAGAGGAAGTGTGCCGACAGCGATCACATCGACTTTGGATCCGTTTCCAACGCGCATCGTCACTTCATCTTTCAGTAGTCTTCGTTTATTCTTTAGTTCCTGTTTCGAGTTACAAATATGAGCAACCGAACCAGTATCAAATACCCAGGTACTAGAACGAGAACCAGTGAGATAAACATCTATAACATGTATATCAGATATACCTTCTTTCTTCTTCTTCTTGACAAGGCCGCTCTTCAGATCAGCCAGATACTTGGAGCAATTACGCTTCCAGTGTCCCTTCTCCTTGCAGTAATAGCACTCAGCATCAGGCTTAGGGCCGTTCTTAGGTTTCATAGGAGGCTTGGTAGCTTTCTTGCCACCCTTCTTGAATTTTCCCTTAGACTTGCCTTGTTTCTTGAAACTGGTGGTCTTGTTGACCACCAACACTTGGTGCTCTTTCTTGATCTCAATCTCAGCAGCTTTTAGCATGCCAAAGAGTTCAGGTAACTCCTTGTTCATGTTCTGCATATTGTAGTTCATCACAAAGTTCTTGTAACTTGGTGACAGTGATTGAAGGACACGATTAATCCCCAGTCTGTTAGGAATCACTATTCCCAAGTCACTGAGTTTCTTCGCATGCCCGGTCATGGCGAGCATGTGCTCACTAACGGAGCTGCCTTTTTCCATCATGCAGCTGAAGAAATGTTTCGATGCTTCATAGCATTCCACGGCCGCATGAGTCTCAAAAATAGCTTTCAGCTCTTTCATCAACTCATGAGGATCGTGGTGCTCAAAACGTTTTTGAAGATCGGATTCCAGACTGCACAGGATGGCACACTGAACTTGAGAGTACCGAGTTTTTCGAGTCTCGTAAACAGCTTTTACTTCATCGGTTTCAGTTTCTGCAGGAGGGTCACCTAGCGGTGCATCAAGCTCATATTGCAGATTTCCGCCAGAGAGGAAGATCCTCACATGACGGAACCAGTCGGTGAAGTTGCTACCGTTGCTCTTAAGTTTTTCTTTCTCTAGGAACTGGTTAAAATTGATTGGGGACGCCATCTCTACAACATATATTTGCAAAAGTTTAGACCAAGTTTATGACAAATTGAGTTCAAATTTTAATTCAACATAATTAAAAATCTAGGTGAACTCCCACTCAAAACAATATCCCTCGCATTGTCTTAGTGATCACACGAACAAAATCCACCGCACCTAAGTCCGATCATCACGAGACAAGGTGTGATTTCAATGGCGAACACTCAAAGTGTTGATCATATCAACCATATGATTCATGCTCTACCTTTCGGTATCACGTGTTCCGAGACCATGTCTGTACATGCTAGGCTCGTCAAGGCCACCTTAGTATCCGCATGTGCAAAACTGGCTTGCACCCGTTGTATGCACTTGTTGATTCTATCACACCCGATCATCACGAGATGCTTCGAAACGACAAGTCTTGGCAACGGTGCTACTAAAGATGAACACTTTATTATCTTGAGATTTTAGTGAGGGATCATCTTATAATTCTACCGTCGCGATCTAAGCAAAATAAGATGCATAAAAGGATTAACATCACATGCAGTTTATATGTGATATGATATGGCCCTTTTGTCTTTGCGCCTTTGATCTTCATCTCCAAAGCACGGACATGATCTCCATCATCTTCGGGCATGATCTCCATCATCGTCGGCGTAGCGTCAAGGTCAATGGCGCCGTCTTCATGATTGTCCTCCATGTAGCAACTATTACAACTACTTTGAAATACTACTCAACATGAAATTTAAAGACAACCATAAGGCTCCTGCCGGTTGCCACAATACAATAATGATCATCTCATACATATTCATCATCACATAATGGCCATATCACATCACCAAACCCTGCAAAAACAAGTTAGACGTCTCTAATTTGGTTTGCATATTTTATGTGGTTTAGGGTTTTCGATAGAGATCTAATCTACCTACGAACATGAACCACACCGTTGATACTAATGTTGTCAATAGAAGAGTAAATTGAATCTTCACTATAGTAGGAGAGACAGACACCCGCAAAGCCTCTTATGCAATACAAGTTGCATGTCGAACGAGGAACAAGTCTCATGAACGCGGTCATGTAAAGTTAGTCCGAGCCGCTTCATCCCACTATGCCACAAAGATGCAAAGTACTCAAACTAAAGATAACAAGAGCATCAACGCCCACAAAACCATTGTGTTCTACTCGTGCAACCATCTATGCATAGACACGGCTCTGATACCACTGTAGGATAACGTTGCATAGAAAACAAAAAATTTCCTACCGCGAACACGCAATCCAAGCCAAGATGCAATCTAGAAGACGGTAGCAACGAGGGGATTATCGAGTCCCACCCTTGAAGAGATTCCAAAGCCTACAAGATGAGGCTCTTGTTGCTGCGGTAGACGTTCACTTGCCGCTTGCAAAAGCGCGTAGAAGATCTTGATCACGGCGCCACGAACGGGCAGCACCTCCGTACTCGGTCACACGTTCGGTTGTTGATGAAGACGACGTCCACCTCCCGTTCCAGCGGGCAGCGGAAGTAGTAGCTCCTCTTGAATCTGACAGCACGACGGTGTGGTGTCGGTGGTGGTGGAGAAATCCGGCGGAGCTTCGCTAAGCGTGTGGGATGTGGTGGAGGAGAGAGGGCCGCTAGGGTTTGGGAGAGGGGGGCGCCGGCCACTAGGGGTGCGGCCACCTTGGTGGTTCTTGGGGTGGCCGGCCCCCTCCCCTTGGCCCCTCATTATATAGGTGGAAGCCCCAAGTGTTGGACTAAAAGTCTCCGAATAAGACCCGAACCCAAAACCTTCCATGTGATAGGGAAACCTACCCAAGGTGGGAATCCCACTTGGGGTGGGATTCCCCCCTTCCATGTGGGGGGGTGGCCGGCCCCCATAGGGGGAGTCCACTTGGGACTCCTCCCCCTCTAGGGTTGGCCGGCCATGGAGGTGGAGTCCCTTTGGGACTCCGCCTTCCATAGTGGTTTCTTCCGGACTTTTCTAGAACCTTCTAGAACCTTCCATAGAACCTTCCGGATCATTTTAAATCTCATAAAATGACTTCCTATATATGAATCTTATTCTCCGGACCATTCCGGAACTCCTCGTGATGTCCGGGATCTCATCCGGGACTCCGAACAAATATTCGAACTCCATTCCATATTCAAGTTCTACCATTTCAACATCCAACTTTAAGTGTGTCACCCTACGGTTCGCGAACTATGCGGACATGGTTGAGTACTCACTCTGACCAATAACCAATAGCGGGATCTGGAGATCCATAATGGCTCCCACATATTCAACGATGACTTTAGTGATCGAATGAACCATTCACATACGATACCAATTCCCTTTGTCATGCGATATTTTACTTGTCCGAGGTTTGATCATCGGTATCACTCTATACCTTGTTCAACCTCGTCTCCTGACAAGTACTCTTTACTCGTACCGTGGTATGTGGTCTCTTATGAACTCATTCATATGCTTGCAAGACATTAGACGACATTCCACCGAGAGGGCCCAGAGTATATCTATCCGTCATCGGGATGGACAAATCCCACTGTTGATCCATATGCATCAACTCATACTTTCCGGATACTTAATCCCACCTTTATAACCACCCGATTCTGCGCAGTGGCGTTTGGTGTAATCAAAGTACCTTTCCGGTATAAGTGATTTACATGATCTCATGGTCATAAGGACTAGGTAACTATGTATCGAAAGCTTATAGCAAATAACTTAATGACGTGATCTTATGCTACGCTTAATTGGGTGTGTCCATTACATCATTCATATAATGACATAACCTTGTTATTAATAACATCCAATGTTCATGATTATGAAACTAATCATCCATTAATCAACAAGCTAGTTAAGAGGCATACTAGGGACTCTTTGTTGTTTACATATCACACATGTATCAATGTTTCGGTTAATACAATTATAGCATGGTATATAAACATTTATCATAAACATAAAGATATATAATAACCACTTTATTATTGCCTCTAGGGCATATCTCCTTCACTTGGTGAACCAAGACAAGGTAAGGTCCTTCCCCGTCAGTCCCTCCTCCGTCAGCTTGTAGATCCGCCTTTACAACGCGGGTCAGCTGAGGCGACTCGGAGAGGTGGGGGCATTGCGTCCATGCCGGAGTTTCGCTGGCGGGGCAGTTCTTGAAGGGCGGCAGCCTCCTTTCCCCCGCCGGGTCGGAGACGTCCTTCAAGTCGAAGAAGCCCCCTGACCAATACCGCGCGGATTCTTGGTGGTCGGTATGGGGGTAGACGCGGCTAGGGCGGAGCATGAAGGTGATGGACCCGCATGTCGCCAACTCGGAGGTCTGGCGGATCTTCTCCTTCTTGACGGAGAAATAGTATTGGAAAAGAGAGAGTTCGGGAGGTACCCGGAGATGGCCCTCGCAGAGAGTGACGTGGTTGCTGATCGCTAACACGCTGTTCGGCGATATGCTGTGGGGCTGGAGTCCATATACCTTCATGATTTCCGAGAAGAAATCCGAAGGCGGAAACGAAAAGCCTCGCTCCACCAGTGCTTAGTCAGCACCATCTCGCCATCTTGAGGGGCTGGAGCCAAGGAGTTCGGAACTGTTCGCCAGCTTCCGGGTTGCAAGAAACCTTCCGCCTCCAAGTTCTTCAGCTCCATTTCAGTGGTGGTACAGGGCCACCATTTCCCTCTGGCTTCGGAATCTCGCTGACGAGCCTTGGATTTCTTGGCGGCGTTTTCTTCCGCCTTCTGCTCTGCCTGCTCCGTCCCGGAGGTTTTCTCCGGGTTAGCAGAAGTGCCATCGGCATCCTTACCGGAATCCTTAGTGGGATCCAGTTGGACTGGGACGAAGGGAGGAGGGGCGGAGGAGAGGGGCGTTGCCATGATTGGATCGGAGCTCGGAGGCGGAGTCGCAGAAGACATCTGAAGACAAAGTAGTGGCGGAAAACATGGCTTAGTCGGATCCACATCGTCATCCTAAGGATCGTCCCTACCAGCTACGGCGAAAGGTTGAAGTTCCAGCACTCACCGTGATGGATTCCGCGGTGGTCGGAGTCACCGGCGACGAGGATTTTGCACGGTGGCTCGCCGAAGTTAAGAACTCGATGAACTGCGCGGTGGTGAAATCGCTCCGGCGAGACTCCGGCGGGTTTTCCGGCAGACTCCGGCACGGCGGAGGAGGAGCTCGCGGGCGGCGCTTCGCAGAGAGGTGAAAGAGGGGGTGAATGGGAAGTTTAGGGTTGACGGTGGATATTTATAGGCCGCGGGGAGGAGATTCGTGCTCCGCATCCTGTGGTCGGAACGCAAGCGTCGCGCCATTGGATGCGTGACACGTGTCCAAACCCTAAACGGTAAAAATGGCTAAGGATACGTTACCGCTCAAATCACGCGAAAATGGCGCCAGAATTGGCGGAACCGTTTGAATCTTTTAAGATTCCGGGTAATCGCGTGAGGATAAACAGTTCTCGTTCGGCGAGCAGGGGAGTAACCCGGAGACACGTTTTTGATTTGTCGATGGATGAAGTCCCGCAGGATGAGAATATTTTCCGACTAAAGGTTGGGAAAGAAGAGAATGAGAAGTTGGAGTTCTTCAAGTTTCTCCGCGTTACCAATATTGTCGGAGACCTAAAGGTGCTAGCAAGGCGGAAACGGAAGGTGAAACTCGGAGAACTCTGGGGGCTACTGTTGTGGGTATACTTCATGGGTGTACCATCGACAGTGCCTAGATCCGGCAAGCCCGGGTGGCCCATAGATGGTGATGTGGCATGTGGCCCATCGGGCGGCCCAGTTGCTGTTGATCCTGACGGATGAAGTCCGGCCCAGGAGAAGGGAGCCGGATCCGACCGACCTTAAGGAGGAACCCGGATCCACGAAGGCCCATTAGGAACCCGGATCCGGGACGACGTACAGAGGGAGGCGGATCCTTGACGTGCACGGCAAGACATTGTACCGTAGTTAGGCAACCTGTATCCGGCTAGGACTCTCCATGTAAACCCTAGATCCGTGCGCCTTTATAAGCCGGGTCCCGGGAGCCCTAGAGGCACAACCACAACTCATTGTAACATCACGAAAGCGCCCAGATAATTTCAGACAAGCAGCAGTAGGCCCTGTCATCGTGCAGGTGTTCCAAAGCTGGGTAAATCGCGTACCACCGTCCCGTGTGCACTCCGCCCTATGGCCCCTACTTCTTCTCCCCCTCGTGAGGATCCCTCCTCCGGGGTACCGTCGATTAGGCAACGACACTGCCGCGGCCGCAAACCAGCAGGCCTGGCAGATGCAGATCAAAGCCGGCGTCGCGCAAGTAGCCCTCCATCCGACCTTAGCGGAGGGCTACATGATCGTCAAGAGAGAGAGGATCGCCGGCGTCGCTCCTCCGGCCTCTTCGGTCAGCTCGGTAAGTTCCCAGCTGCGCCCTGGAACTCCCGCTCCCTTGCAGGGCCACACGGCGTCGCGGTTCGCATCCGGCCTGCCGCCGGTGAAGTTGACCGGAGCAGCGGTTCCCGACCTCAACCGGACGCCTAGAAGCGGTGACTCCTGCCCGGGCGCGACACAGAAGACGCGCCAGGTGCCAGAGGAGAGCATGCCGCAGCCGCGCATCCTATTCGATGAAATGGCGCCGCCTGCCCCGACGATGGACGACCCGGTACGTGAGCTTTGTCAATGTGTGCGAGTGCCCTGTATCATGCGTCTGATGTCCGGTCGTTCGTAGGACTATTGGAAGGACCGCCATGATTCAGACATCCAGGAAATTATCTACGGCGGCGGCTTCATTCGCGATGATCGGGCCTGGACAGGCGCGCATGATGCGGAGGACATCGAGACCGCACGACTGTTCGGCACGCAGCAGACGCAAGATGCGGAGGACATCGAGACCGCACGGCTGTTCGGCACCCAGCAGACGCAGCCAACACCCGTGTGCGTGGACGACTTCGACGACGCGCTAACACAGCCCACCACCAAGAAGAAGGGGGAGAGCCGCAGGACACAAGGCTTCGTCGACGAGGAGGACAAGTGTTTGTGTGAAGCGTGGCTGGCAATGACCCAAGATTGTATCAATGGCGCCCAGCAAAAGGGCAAGGTCTATTGGGCCAAGGTCTTGCAGCAGTACAACGAGACCAGGATGCACCCGCCCTACCATATCACAGGCCCTCGGACGGAGGAGTCCCTCCGGAAAAGATGGAACTACATCAAACAAGAGACTACCAAGTTCTGCTCGGCGGTCGAACATGCTATTAACAACCTCGTAAGCGGCACTGGCGTCATGACAGTGGTAAACACGATACAACCATCATCATTCTACACAATTTGCATCATTGCGTCAATTTGCGTCATTGTACATCATTGGCGGCTATGATTGCAGGTATCCCGCGCCTTGCAGAAGTTCAGGGCGACGCACAAGAAGGGCTTCCATATGGTCCATTGTTGGGAGCTGCTCAAAGACAACAGCAAGTGGATGATAAGCTTTGCGGCCTACAACGAACCTGTGAGGAATGGGACAGCGATCAACCTTGACGGTGAAGACGACGATCAAGGTCGTCCAGTCCTTCCACCTCGTCCACGAGGCCACAAGGCTACCAAGGCCGATCTCGTCCGGGAGGCGCAGGCCATTGCTTTCACGCAGAGCATGGAGAAGATAATGGCCGACAACCGTGCCGCCATGGCTGCTAGGGACGAGAAGAGGCGTCTGAAAAAAGAGGCCGTAGCTACCATCTACCAGAACCTCGCCAAGGAGGTCCTCGATGTCCAAAGGCTGGACATCGAGGCCAAAAAGGCAGACGCCGAGGCCAAATTGCGTGCAGAAGACACAAGGATCATGCTTGTCGACTTGAGCGGCGTCGACGACGACACCAGGGCATGGTTCATGAAGAGGCGCGCCGAGATCCGCGCGCGAGACGCCTGATCGCCGCCGCCGGCACCATGCGCCCAGCACCTTGGCCTCCTTTTGGACTTTTTTTTTATTGCTGTTCAGGCCTGTGCCCCTTTTGCTCCACTTTGCGCCGTACGAGCTGCAAAGTGTGATGAACTTGTTTCAGCCCTCAATTTGCGGCTGTAATTTCGTGCAAAGTCGACGCTATTTCATGTTTTTTGAATTCTGGCCTGCGTCCAAAATGCGTCACGCCGCTGGAGCCAACCCCAGACGCAAACGGACACACGACCATTTCCCCGTCCGGCAGGCCACGCAAAAGAACGCCCGCGGACAATTTGAGCGTCCAAAATGCGTCGCGCCGCTGGAGATGCCCTAAAAATATACGTCCGCACCGCTGGAGGTATCCCGACGCAAACGGTCGCCCTTGGCCGCATGGCGTCCGCAGGCCAACAGAAACGAACACAAACAGACATTTCAGACATGCGTCGGCCTGTTGGAGATGCTCTGACGGCAAGGTGAAGATGCCTAAAATTTGCGGATGGAGGACGCGCGTTTGTACTGCACTGTACTGTAGTGCGGACCCGACGCCTACACGGAACTAGGGCGCATATATAGGGGCTGGCAGGACCATCCTCCGATGCTGCTTGGAGCCCTCGATCGCACACCCTCAGATGGTCCATCTATAGCGAGAGCCGAGAACCACGATGTGGGAAAGAAAGGACGGCCTCCATGCGGAGTGTTTCTGTGTGCTAGGGAGGGTCAAGCACGACGCCTGCTGCCCTACTCCGATGCATCGGGCAATGGCGAGAGTGCCAAACTTTTGGAGAGAGGCGGGTAGAGTGGGGCGCGCCCGAGAGGGCCTTGGGATTGGGGCCAAAATGAGAGCGCTGCATGCATCATGGTCATGAACCAAACCACTGGTGTGGGCGACATCTCCAAATGGTAGGTGTCTTTTTACCACGAATGAAGCAGGTTTTGTTGCTGCTTGCGGTATCTTGAGCGGTTCGACGAATTTCGGTCATGAACGTGAAATGGTTATCGGGTCACGAGTGTCCGTTTGTGTCTGGGTGTGCTCCCAGCGGCATGCCACATTTTTTCTTTTGTTATTTTTCACTGATGAGATAGAGATACATACTTGGTGAAAAAAACATATAAAATCTAATAAACGTAGCGGAAACCACCGGCCATCTAGTCATCGCCGGTGAGGTTGATGACCTCCGCTATTTCCCATGTCCTTTGTGGCGCCGGTAGCGACAGATAGTATATCGGCGGAGAAGGAGGAGTAGGAGGAGGAAGGGTAGCCGTCATCTCCGGAGCTAGCCAAGGATCCCACGCCACAGGAGGAGCAGCAGGCGGGCCACACGCCTCACACTCTAGAGTCACTAGAGCATTCACCGGCGTCCGCTGCACCAGCGTCGACTCACGAAGCTGGAAGAAGAGGCTGTCCCACTAGACGAGCTGCTCGTGGCAAGCTAGATGGCCTCGTTCTCGGTGAGATCCAACGGCTGGTGCCCCGAATGCCATGCCACGCCGTCATCGTCCTCGTGGCCGGAGGCCTCGGTGCCCTCCTTGTCATCGTTGGACCTCTAGCGTGCCGCAGGCTCGCCGATCACGAACATGGTTTCGAGTCTCCCATAGGGAAGCAACCTCCCCCATATACAAAATCTTGTGCGGTGGCCCTAATAGGGTGCCCCGATAGGCTAGTGCCGGACACGCTTTGGTGTGTCCAATTGGAGATGCTCTGATGTTGGTCTAGAATGTATCTAGACCAACATTAAAGCATGACTTGACCATGTGGCACTAGATAGAAGGGTTTAGTTCGAAAAAAGGCAAAAGATGATCTAAGATCGATCATGATTGAGTTGATCACTCGATATTTATCTCGTTTTTTCTGAATTATGTCCTATATGGGATCCATTTGATGGTACTTTCGTAAATGTTGAGGACACAAATTTATTTGATTATTTGATATTTTCATTCTATTTTTCAGTCATTTGTATGTCCAAATGGCCAAGGTTAAAAAAAGTAACCGTACGAATCAAACGAGTCCAGCGTGGATATAGGTTGGACAATTATCCACGGATCATATTAGACAGAAAAAAAATTCTGATTTAGGTGGCCGGGTCGGAGCTGCCCTAGACCGGAAGAAGCTGCTCCAAAAAGCTGCTCTCGGCTTGGGTATATTCCAATCCCAAAGCTCGCATCGACGAGGATGCCAAGGAGAAAGGGATGTGGGGCTAGCTAAAACCGCAAATGATCGATCGAAAGTGGTGCGAAACCAAGCCTAGGAACACCAAAAGAACACGTACCAAGTACCAAAGCAAAGTGCTATTCTATTTTATTTTCTCCGCTCCCTTGTTCCCAAGCTATCGCTTTGAAGTTTGAATATCTCCTCCTTTTCTTTTTTATACTCAACAGTATGGTACTGTTCCAGTGTGTATACATGGACACCTTTTTCTTTTGTGCCTGGTGTTTTTGGAGCTCGCGACGGATGAAAAGAATTGGAAGGTGTGGGCCTCCCTCTTGGGAGAAATCATGATGACAATTTTGCCTAGGGCTCTGATCACTAGAGCGGCCATAGTGCTTGCTAGTGATGGCTCCCCGTCAAGTCCATCAAAGGAAAAGCTATTGCCCCTCCTGATTCTTGCTTATCTATAATTCACATATCGTCGTATTTCATTCTTATAGACGAAGCTAGTAAAGCTGGATGCAGCTTTCATTGCGTTAACTGATTTACTTTACTGGAAGCTTGTTAAAATTTTAATTCGCAAAAAAAAAAAAAAATTGTATGTACACCTGTCCTCTCCTAGCTATCAAGCTTAGCTAGCTGGAGGACTGCAGGTAGTTTCATGCCTTTGATTACGTCTGCTAACAAGGAAATGATTCCATCTAATTATGTTGCCTTTAATTCCATTGAACGCAACTAGATCCATTGCCCAATGGAGCTTCATGCTAGTAGTTCAGCAGTAGGACAGTGCATGACATGACCTTTTGCAACGCCAGATCCTAGAGCTTTCTCATTGGACTGCTTTGTTTGTCCAAATTGTACCATTCCCCAGCTTTTAACTCTTTCTCATCTCCCCCATCGATCTACTGTGTGAGACGTCCCATTCGTCCCCCTCTCTCCTCCTATCCTTCTGTCGTGTCAAGAAGAAGAGCATGATTGTGCTTGATGTGACTTGGTGACCCTAGAGGAGCTAGTGCTACTAGTACAATTGTCATCATTTAAATCCATGGAAAATAAATTGACATGAACCAATCACCCAAAACGGGCACTATTGACATATGCCTACATCCATAGCTATCAATAGTTCTATGCACGCTATGCAATGGTACCCTGCAATAGCCAACAATCAATGGCGGCAGAGAAACTTTTCCATATAAATCCAAAGAAAAAGTGCATGTTTTAAAACAATTCAAGCAGTGTAAAGAACTAATCACTACTAAAACACACACACCAACAGAGAAAAAACAAGACTACTGGAAAAAGAAAAGAGCAGAGCCCAGCTTCCTCCTCCTCTCATGCCCATGTCCATGATTGGCCACTGTTGCTGCCTCACTCAGGGTCTCCCTTTGATCATCCTAGGAATCTTCAGAAATGATGTACAAGCAATGCAGCAACAGCACCTGCTGCTTTCATACGACTAGTACCCAACTGCGTGGCTGCTTCCTCTCATCAGCATCGGACACAGGGATCCTTGCACTAAATAGACTGCGATGACTTTGAAAGTCCCTTGTCCGGAAATCAGAGCATCTCTGCTGAAGTTTTATCGCATGTGTCCTGGAAAGGAGATTGAAGCTTGCTCATTACAGTTGCTCCATGCATACATGGTCGATCGTCTTCCTGCTCGATCGATGAGAGTCAGGAGACCGCCCATCAAGTGGGATTGAGGGGTTCATGAGGCGCCACGTGGACATGCTTCTTATCCTCATTCTCCTCTCTACCGACGGGAGTAACTGTATTTGGGTGCAACCATGCTCAATAGCTTTGCAACTCTAAATACCAACACCGCAGACAGAATCTGGTCGGGAAGATGGAAAACGGTTCGCCTGTACGGACGGGCTCTGGCGTCCACAATGGCGATTTTCAAATTTCAGATCTGGCCGGCGAGGTGAGGCGGCCGCCGCCGGCTGGCGCGGCGTGCGGGACGGCGTTGGCCCCTGGGCGGCTCACGGCGAAAGGCTGGGGCAGGTTCTGGGCGAAGGGCGGCCCTCTCGCGGCGGCGGAGCTACTCGCGGGGGTGCCTTCTGACTCTGAGTCGGAGGAGGATCCTACATCCGGCGGCTCGTCTCCTCGTCGGCCCTCCGGCCGGGCAACCTTGGGTGGTTTCCTGGCGCGGGCGTTCGACGGTGAGGGCGGTGCTGGCCGACGCGGTCAACGGCGGCGGGCGACCTTCGCGCCTGGGGGCCAGCTCTCACGATTTGGGGATCGTGAGTTACTCCCTCGGCTTCGGGGAGCCGCGCGCGGGGATGGAGTGCGGTGGCGCGGCGCCGCCACCCGGACCAGGAGGTCCTCTCCGTGCGCTGAGGTCGTGCGGCCTTCGACGCCGGACGGCGGGGAGTCGGGCGCGGCGAGGCGGGGGTCGCCGGAGCCGGAGGCGTTGATACGCGTACAGCACGCGTCCGTTGGGAACCCCAAGAGGAAGGTGTGATGCGTACAGCGGCAAGTTTTCCCTCAATATGAAACCAAGGTTTATCGAACCAGTAGGAGCCAAGAAGCACGTTGAAGATTGATGGCGGCGAGATGTAGTGCGGCGCAACACCAGGGATTCCGGCGCCAACGTGGAACCTGCACAACACAAACAAAGTACTTTGCCCCAACGAAACAGCGAGGTTGTCAATCTCACCGGCTTGCTGTAACAAAGGATTAGATGTATAGTGTGGATGATGATTGTTTGCAGAAAACAAGAGAACAAGATGTGCAAGAGATTGTATTTCAGTATAGAGAATTGGACCGGGGTCCACAGTTCACTAGAGGTGTCTCTCCCATAAGATAAACAGCATGTTGGGTGAACAAATTACAGTTGGGCAATTGACAAATAAAGAGGGCATGACCATGCACATACATATTATGATGAGTATTGTGAGATTTAATTGGGCATTACGACAAAGTACATAGACCGCTATCCAGCATGCATCTATGCCTAAAAAGTCCACCTTCAGGTTATCATCCGAACCCCCTCCAGTATTAAGTGGCTAACAACAGACAATTGCATTAAGTATTGCGCGTAATGTAATCAGTAACTACATCCTCGAACATAGCACCAATGTTTTATCCCTTGTGGCAATAGCACATCCATAATCTTAGAGGTTTCTCTCACTCCCCCAGATTCACGGAGACATGAACCCACTATCGAGCATAAATACTCCCTCTTGGAGTTACTAGCATCAACTTGGCCAGAGCATCTACTAATAACGGAGAGCATGCAAGATCATAAACAACACATAGATATAAATTGATAATCAACATAACATGGTATTCTCTATTCATCGGATCCCAACAAACACAACATATAGAATTACAGATAGATGATCTTGATCATGTTCGGCAGCTCACAAGACCCGACAATTAAGCACAATGGGGAGAAGACAACCATCTAGCTACTGCTATGGACCCATAGTCCAGGGGTAGACTACTCACACATCACTCCAGAGGCGACCATGGTGGCGTAGAGTCCTCCGGGAGATGATTCCCCTCTCCGGCAGGGTGCCGGAGGCGATCTCCTGAATCCCCCGAGATGGGATTGGCGGCGGCGGCGTCTCTGGAAGGTTTTCCGTATCGTGGCTCTCGGTACTGGGGGTTTCGCGACGAAGGCTATTTGTAGGCGGAAGGGCAGGTCAAGGGGCGTCACGAGGGGCCCACACCATAGGTCGGCGCGGCCAGGGCTTGGGCCGCGCCGCCCTGTGGTTTGGCCACCTCGTGGCCCCACTTCGTCTCCTCTTCGGTCTTCTGGAAGCTTCGTGGCAAAATAGGACCCTGGGCGTTGATTTCGTCCAATTCCGAGAATATTTCCTTACTAGGATTTCTGAAACCAAAAACAGCAGAAAACAGCAACTGTCACTTCGGCATCTTGTTAATAGGTTAGTTCCAGAAAATGCACGAATATGACATAAAGTGTGCACAAAATATGTAGATATCATCAATAATGTGGCATGGAACATAAGAAATTATCGATACGTCGGAGACGTATCAGCATCCCCAAGCTTAGTTCCTGCTCGTCCCGAGCAGGTAAGCGATAAACAAAGATAATTTCTGGAGTGACATGCCATCATAACCTTGATCATACTATTTGTAAAGCATATGTAGTGAATGCAGCAATCAAAACAATGTAAATGACATGAGTAAACAAATGAATCATATAGCAAAGACTTTTCATGAATAGTACTTCAAGACAAGCATCAATAAGTCTTGCATAAGAGTTAACTCATAAAGCAATAATTCATAGTAGAAGCATTGAAGCAAGACAAAGGAAGATGAAGTTTCAGCGGTTGCTTTCAACTTGTAACATGTGTATCTCATGGATATTGTCAACATAGAGTAATATAACAAGTGCAATATGCAAATATGTAGGAATCAATGCACAGTTCACACAAGTGTTTGCTTCTTGAGGTGGAGAGAAATAGGTGAACTGACTCAATAATAAAAGTAAAAGAATGGTCCTTCAAAGAGGAAAGCATCGATTGCTATATTTGTGCTAGAGCTTTGATTTTGAAAACAAGAAACAATTTTGTCAACGGTAGTAATAAAGCATATGTATCATGCAAATTATATCTTACAAGTTGCAAGCCTCATGCATAGTATACTAATAGTGCCCGCACCTTGTCCTAATTAGCTTGGACTACCGGGATCATCGCAATGCACATGTTTTAACCAAGTGTCACAAAGGGGTACCTCTATGCCGCCTGTACAAAGGTCTAAGGAGAAAGCTCGCATCGGATTTCTCGCTATTTATTATTCTCAACTTAGACATCCATACCGGGACAACATAGACAACAGATAATGGACTCCTCTTTTATGCATAAGCATGTAGCAACAATTAATTTTATCATATGAGATTGAGGATATATGTCCAAAACTGAAACTTCCACCATGGATCATGGCTTTAGTTAGCGGCTCAATGTTCTTCTCTAACAATATGCACGCTCTAACCATAAGGTGGTAGATCGCTCTTACTTCAGACAAGACGAACATGCATAGCAACTCACATGAAATTCAACAAATAGTAGTTGATGGCGTCCCCAGTGAACATGGTTATCACACAACAAGCAACTTAATAAGAGATAAAGTGCATAAGTACATATTCAATACCACAATAGTTTTTAAGCTATTTGTCCCATGAGCTATATATTGTAAAGGTAGAGGATAGAAATTTAAAGGTAGCACTCAAGCAATTTACTTTGGAATAGTGGAGAAATACCATGTAGTAGGTAGGTATGGTGGACACAAATGGCATAGTGGTTGGCTCAAGTATTTTGGGATGCATGAGAAGTATTCCTTCTCGATACAAGGTTTAGGCTAGCAAGGCTATTTGAAACAAACACAAGGATGAACCGGTGCAGCAAAACTCACATAAAAGACATATTGAAAACATTATAAGACTCTACACCGTCTTCCTTGTTGTTCAAACTCAATACTAGAAATTATCTAGACCTTAGAGAGACCAAATATGCAAACCAAATTTTAGCATGCTCTATGTATTTCTTCATTAATAGGTGCAAAGCATATGATGCAAGAGCTTAAACATGAGCACAACAATTGCCAAGTATCACATTATCCAAGACATTTTAGCAATTACTACATGTATCATTTTCCAATTCCAACCATATAACAATTTAACGAAGAAGAAACTTCGCCATGAATACTATGAGTAAAGCCTAAGGACATATTTGTCCATATGCTACAGCGGAGCGTGTCTCTCTCCCACACAAAGAATGCTAGGATCCATTTTATTCAAACAAAACAAAAACAAAAACAAACTGACGCTCCAAGTAAAGCACATAAGATGTGATGGAATAAAAATATAGTTTCAGGGGAGGAACCTGATAATGTTGTCGATGAAGAAGGGGATGCCTTGGGCATCCCCAAGCTTAGACGCTTGAGTCTTCTTGATATATGCAGGGGTGAACCACCGGGGCATCCCCAAGCTTAGAGCTTTCACTCTCCTTGATCATGTTGTATCATCTCCCTCTCTTGATCCTTGAAAACTTCCTCCACACCAAACTTAGAACAACTCATTAGAGGGTTAGTGCACAATCAAAATATGCATGTTCAGAGGTGACATAATCATTCTTAACACTTCTGGACATTGCACAAAGCTACTGAAAGTGAATGGAATCGAAATATCCATCGAACATAACAAAACAGGCAATGCGAAATAAAAGGCAGAATCTGTCAAAACAGAATAGTTCGTATTGACGAATTTTATTGAGGCACCAGACTTGCTCAAATGAAAATGCTCAAATTGAATGAAAGTTGCGTACATATCTGAGGATCACTCACATAAATTGGCATAATTTTATGAGTTACCTACAGAGAATTTTGCCCAGATTCGTGACAGCAAAGAAATCTGTTTCTGCGCAGTAATCCAAATCTAGTATGAACTTTACTATCAACGACTTTACTTGGCACAACAAAACATAAGGAGAGGTTGCTACAGTAGTAAACAACTTCCAAGACACAAAATAAAAACCAAGTACTGTAGTAAAAACATGGGTTGTCTCCCATAAGCGCTTTTCTTTAACGCCTTTCAGCTAGGCGCAGAAAGTGTATATCAAGTATTATCAAGAGACGAAGTGTCAACATCATAATTTGTTCTAATAATAGAATCAAAAGGTAACTTCATTCTCTTTCTAGGGAAGTGTTCCATACCTTTCTTGAGAGGAAATTGATATTTAATATTACCTTCCTTCATATCAATGATAGCACCAACGGTTCGAAGAAAAGGTCTTCCCAATATAATGGGACAAGATGCATTGCATTCAATATTCAAGACAACAAAATCAACGGGGACAAGGTTATTGTTAACGGTAATGCGAACATTATCAACTTTCCCCAAAGGTTTCTTTGTAGAATGATCAGCAAGATTAACATTCAAATAACAATTTTTCAGCGGTGGCAAGTCAAGCATATTATAAATTTTCTTAGGCATAACAGAAATACTTGCACCAAGATCACATAAAGCATTACAATCAAAGTCATTGACCTTCATCTTAATGATGGGCTCCCAACCATCCTCTAGCTTTCTAGGAATAGAAGCTTCGCGCTCTAATTTCTCTTCTCTAGCTTTTATGAGAGCATTTGTAATATGTTTCGTGAAAGCCAAATTTATAGCACTAGCATTAGGACTTTTAGCAAGTTTTTGCAAGAACTTTATAACTTCAGAGATGTTTCAATCATCAAAATTCAAACCATTATAATCTAAAGCAATGGGATCATCATCCCCAATGTTGGAAAAGATTTCAGCAGTTTTATCACGAAATAGCTTTTAGCAATTTCGGGCAGTTTCTCGCGCTTTGCATTAGAAGTAGAAACATTGCTAACACCAATTCTTTTATTAGTAATAGTAGGAGGTGCAACAACATGTGTAGCATTAGTATTACTAGTGGTGGTAATAGTCCAAACCTTAGCTATATTATCTTCTTTTTCATTTTCTTCTCTTTCCCACCTAGCACGCAATTCGGCCATCAATCTTATATTCTCATTAATTCTAACTTGGATGGCATTTGCTGTAGTAACAATTTTATTATGATGATTTTCATTAGGCATAACTTTCGATTTCAAGAGATCAACATCAGCAGCAAGACTATCGACTTTAGAAGCAAGTATATCAATTTTCCCAAGCTTTTCTTCAACAGATTTGTTAAAAGCAGTTTGTGTACTAATAAATTCTTTAAGCATGGCTTCAAGTCCAGGGGGTGTGTTCCTATTATTGTTGTAAGAATTCCCATAAGAATTACCATAGTCGTTGCCATTATTATAAGGATATGGCCTATAGTTGTTACTAGAATTGTTCCGGTAAGCATTGTTGTTGAAATTATTATTTTTAATGAAGTTTACATCAACATGTTCTTCTTGAGCAACCAATGAAGCTAACGGAACATTATTAGGATCAACATTAGTCCTATCATTCACAAGCATAGACATAATAGCATCAATCTTATCACTCAAGGAAGAGGTTTTTTCGGCAGAATTTACCTTCTTACCTTGTGGAGCTCTTTCCGTGTGCCATTCAGAGTAATTGATCATCATATTATCGAGAAGCTTTGTTGCTTCACCAAGAGTGATGGACATAAAGGTACCTCCAGCAGCTGAATCCAATAGGTTCCGCGAAGAAAAATTCAGTCCCGCATAAAAGGTTTGGATGATCATCCAAGTAGTCAGTCCATGGGTTGGGCAATTTTTAACCAAAGATTTCATTCTTTCCCATGCTTGTGCAACATGCTCAGTATCCAATTGTTTAAAATTCATTATGCTACTCCTCAAAGATATAATTTTAGCAAGGGGATAATATCTACCAATAAAAGTATCCTTGCATTTAGTCCATGAATCAATACTATTCTTAGGCAGAGATAGCAACCAATCTTTAGCTCTTCCTCTTAATGAGAAAGGGAACAATTTTAATTTTATAATGTCACCATCTACATCTTTATACTTTTGCATTTCACACAATTCAACAAAATTATTGAGATGGGCAGCAGCATCATCGAACTAACACCGAGAAAATTGCTCTCGCATAACAAGATTCAAAAGCGAGGTTTAATTTCAAAGAATTCTCTTTGTAGTAGCAGGTGGAGCAATAGGTGTGCATAAGAAATCATTATTATTTGTGGTTGTGAAGTCACACAACTTAGTATTTTCAGGAGTACCCATTTTAGCAACAGTAAATAAAGCAAACTAGATGAAGTAAATGCAAGTAACTAATTTTTTTGTGTTTTTGATATAGCAAACAAGACAGCAAATAAAGTAAAACTAGCAACTAATTTTTTTGTATTTTGATTTAGTGCAGCAAACAAAGTAGTAAATAAAACTAAGCAAGACAAAAACAAAGTAAAGAGATTGGGATGTGGAGACTCCCCTTGCAGCGTGTCTTGATCTCCCCGGCAACGGCGCCAGAAAAAGTGCTTGATACGCGTACATCACGCGTCCGTTGGGAACCCCAAGAGGAAGGTGTGATGCGTACAACGGCAAGTTTTCCCTCAGTATGAAACCAAGGTTTATCGAACCAGTAGGAGCCAAGAAGCACGTTGAAGGTTGATGGCGGCGAGATGTAGTGCGGCGCAACACCAGGGATTCCGACGCCAACGTGGAACCTGCACAACACAAACCAAGTACTTTGCCCCAACGAAACAGCGAGGTTGTCAATCTCACCGGCTTGCTGTAACAAAGGATTAGATGTATAGTGTGGATGATGATTGTTTGCAGAAAACAGTAGAACAGTATTGCAGTAGATTGTATTTCAGTATAGAGAATTGGACCGGGGTCCACAGTTCACTAGAGGTTTCTCTCCCATAAGATAAACAGCATGTTGGGTGAACAAATTACAGTTGGGCAATTGACAAATAAAGAGGGAATGACCATGCACATACATATTATGATGAGTATTGTGAGATTTAATTGGGCATTACGACAAAGTACATAGACCGCTATCCAGCATGCATCTATGCCTAAAAAGTCCACCTTCAGGTTATCATCCGAACCCCCTCCAGTATTAAGTTGCTAACAACAGACAATTGCATTAAGTATTGCGCGTAATGTAATCAGTAACTACATCCTCGAACATAGCACCAATATTTTATCCTTAGTGGCAACAGCACATCCATAATCTTAGAGGTTTCTCTCACTCCCCCAGAGTCACGGAGACATGAACCCACTATCGAGCATAAATACTCCCTCTTGGAGTTACTAGCATCAACTTGGCCAGAGCATCTACTAATAACGGAGAGCATGCAAGATCATAAACAACACATAGATATAAATTGATAATCAACATAACATGGTATTCTCTATTCATCGGATCCCAACAAACACAACATATAGAATTACAGATAGATGATCTTGATCATGTTCGGCAGCTCACAAGACCCGACAATTAAGCACAATGGGGAGAAGACAACCATCTAGCTACTGCTATGGACCCATAGTCCAGGGGTAGACTACTCACACATCACTCCGAAGGCGACCATGGCGGCGTAGAGTCCTCCGGGAGATGATTCCCCTCTCCGGCAGGGTGCCGGAGGCGATCTCCTGAATCCCCCGAGATGGGATTGGCGGCGGCGGCGTCTCTGGAAGGTTTTCCGTATCGTGGCTCTCGGTACTGGGGGTTTTGCGACGAAGGCTATTTGTAGGCGGAAGGGCAGGTCAAGGGGCGTCACGAGGGGCCCACACCATAGGTCGGCACGGCCAGGGCTTGGGCCGCGCCGCCCTGTGGTTTGGCCACCTCGTGGCCCCACTTTGTCTCCTCTTCGGTCTTCTGGAAGCTTCGTGGCAAAATAGGACCCTGGGCGTTGATTTCGTCCAATTTCGAGAATATTTCCTTACTAGGATTTCTGAAACCAAAAACAGCAGAAAACAAAGAATCGGCACTTCGGCATCTTGTTAATAGGTTAGTTCCAGAAAATGCACGAATATGACATAAAGTGTGCACAAAACATGTAGATATCATCAATAATGTGGCATGGAACATAAGAAATTATCGATACATCGGAGACGTATCAGGCGTCGAGGCTGCCTGGCTCGGTGTCAGGCTTGCGGGCCCTGGTCACGGCTGCTGTTGGATGTGGGCCGTGGTGCGAGCTTGGGCCGGAGGAGCTACACCAGCCGTTTCTCTTGCTGGGTCCTCCACTGGGATGTGGGGATCGTGGAGAAGTAGCTCCCCCGTCTGTTGGGCCGCGGGTGGCCTCGATAGACCGGGCCCAAGCCCAGCTACGGCGTTGGCTGTGGATGCCTAAAGGGTGCAAGGACCCTGATCTAGGGTTTCCTGCAAGACCGAACGAGCGAGTGCGGCGCGGCATCCCTCTCCCCTTCCGCACACTAGTCCGAATCCCAGATCCGTCCCCTCTTACTCGATCCTTTGCGGAGGTGGTGGCGATGGCGGGCGGGGGCAGTGGAGGTGGTGGCGGAAGCGGAGGCTACGGCGGTGCGGGCGGTGATGGCCGGAAGCAGCGGTATGACGAGCAAGGCGGCGGGGACTTCCGCTCCGACAACCAAGGACGTGGTTCCGGTTCGAACGGAGGGAGGTACGGCAACAACAACTCGGGCGGCTCCTATGATGGCTACGGTGGCGGCCGTTCTGACGGCGGCGGGCGCTCCGATGGTGGAGGGTGCGGGGACGGTGGCGGCCGCTCCGACTTCTACGGTGGGCGCGACGACGGTGGCGGGCGCCTCGACAACGACGGCTACGGCAGGGGCCAGCAGGGTCAAGGGGGCGGCCGCTACCAAGAGGGCAACGGGCATGAGGGCCCCTACAACAACAACTTCGGTCGCCGGGAGGGTGGCCGGCAAGGTGAGGACAGGCGGGGCCAGCAACAAGAGGGTCAGTGTGGTCGCGGGCAGCAAGGGCCTGCACGCGGCGGTGCCCAGCCTGGCAAGCTTAAGGGTGTGGCGCAGGGAGCGCCTCCCCAGCCGAAGGCCAAGGGAAAGGCCAAGGCTCCCGGCGGGTCAGTGGCTGGCTCGGTGGGCGGCGAGTGCTTCCGCTGTGGGCAGGAGGGTCACTTCCAGGCGGACTGTGTCAACGACCCGGTCTGCATTCTCTGCAGCAAGACCGGCCATGTCTCGGCGGGATGCCCCACGCGTGGTCGGCCGCTGCTGCTGCAGACCTACGGCCACGCCATCACGGGTGGTGGCTTCTTCAACATCGAGGTGGAACCGATCCAAGCTCCGGAGGAGGACAAGCAGTTCGAGGCGGTGATCCACTTCACCTCGGCCCCCCTCACGACGCTGCAGCTATCAGACGAGCTCAAGAGCCTCCTCGACGACCTGTGGGACTGGCAAGTGACGAGGGTGTCGGACACGGAGTACTGCGTCAGATTTCCGTCGAGGGAGACGCTCAGGATGAGCACCAGGCGCGGCAAGATCTATCTGCCATTGAGCAAGTGCGATGTTGACATCCGGGAGGCGTTCGTGAGCCCTCGGCCGGGTCCGTCCTTCCCATCTGTGTGGGTACAGATCACCAGCCTGCCTGGGAGCCTGATGGTCAAGGACAGGCTCATGGCGGCGATGATGATGGTTGGGCGTCCGATGGAGGTGGATGAGCTGTCCATCAAGAAGTGGAAGACGGAGCCGGTGAGGATGCGTTTCCAGTGCAGGTATCCTGAGAGGGTGAAGGGGACGGTGCAGCTCTGTGTCAACGGAGAACCGTTCACCGTGGGGATCCATGCGAAGCTGGGGGCATCGGGTGCGGGAGGCTCGGGTGGCCCTCCTCGTCCGCCGGCGCCGAGAGACGATGAAGACAGTGACGATCTGGAGTCGGAGGAGAGGAGCACCGATGGCGAGGCCTGGAACCGGCACCGTAGGCGCGGTAGCGACAAGGAGAAAGCCAAGGGCTCCGACAAGCTAGGGGGCGGCCCTGGTTCGACTCAGCTGGCTAGGATTGGGGGCTCGAGGAGCGCTCCGCAGCTGGGTAAGGTGGCGGATCAGTACGGTTCCAACATCAAGATCTTCCCGAGGTTGGCCGGCTTGGGCCGCTTTGCCATCCTTGCGGAGGTGGACGACGTGGTCGCCCTGGGGAAGGAGGGCAGATGGCCGCCCCCGACCCTTCCTGCCACGGTGGTGGAGGAGGTCTCTCTTGTCTCCGGAGAGACGGTGTCTCAGATCACGGAGGTGGTCGGCTCTAGGCTGAGGAGCAGCCCCACGGTCGAGCCGGCGAGCCCGACCTGGACCTCGTCGGATTTGGTGGTCGACGCGCCGGCCGCCTCGGTGGTGGCGTCTGGAGCGACGGCGGGGTAGGGGCCTGGACCTACGCTTGACCTCCGCGGCGAGGTGACGGTGGCGGTCTCACTGGTGCAGGGCAAGTGGACAAAGGTGGTGCCGGTTGCGGTGAAGGGGCCGGCCAAGGTGACCAAGAAGACGGCAGTGCCAGCGACGCCGGTGCGGAAGAGCGCGAGGACGACGGGTACAGCGGCGACTTCCATGCTGAAGAAGGCGCAGAACTTGGCGGCGACGAAGAACTTGGAGCTTCCGCCGGTGACAGGTACGGACGCTGACTTCTCCCTTCTCCCTTCCCTTCCCGATTCGCTTCTTTCGTCCGTTGTGCTGGACAGCGCCATTGTCTTTGCCCCTGGCAAGGGCTCACCTCAGGAGGCCCTTCAGTTGATTAGGGCGAAGGAGTTGGCCCAGGCTTCTCTTGCTGCGCTTGCGGCACGCAAGGCATAGGAGACGGCGGATCGGTTGGCTAGGGAAGCCACCGACCAGGGCGCGTCATCCAGGGAGGATGCGGCTCCTGGTGGTGGTACGGGTACCACACCGGAGGCCTCGGACGCGAACGGGCAGGCGTCGTCGGATGAGGATGTGACTATTAGCGACCTTCGGACACGCGCACGGGTGCGCCGTCCCCGGATAACGGTGCGCAAGGGGCGTGGGGTGACGACTGCGGCTCACAAATGAGAGCCCTCATCTACAACATTAGGGGGTTTGGGGAGCCGGGGAGGCGTGGACAGCTCAAATCCTACCTTAGGCAGCATCGGGTTGACATTGTGGCTCTCCAAGAGACGATTAAGGCGGATTTCTCTGCGGCCGAGCTTCGCAGCTTGGAGGTGGGGGGCCAGTTCGGGTGGAGCTGGGTCCCCGCACAGGGGCATTCCGGGGGCATGCTCTTGGGCTTTTGGGATGATTGCTTCGAGGTCGGGCAATGGCAGAAGGGGAACTTCTTCATCAATGCCTCGATCTACCAGCGTAGTAACAAACTCAAGTGGTGCTTCTTCTTGGTGTATGGGCCGGCTGACCACCGTCGCTCTGATGAGTTCTTGGGGGAACTCACCCAGGCCGTTGCGGCGGCCCCCTACCCGGTGGTGGTTGGGGGTGACTTCAACTTGATCCGCGCTGCTTCTGACAAGAGCAACGCCAATGTCTCTTGGTCCAGGATTAGACGATTCAATGAGGCTATTGCTACGATGGTGCTCCGCGAGGTGGAACGGGCAGGGGCTCGTTACACTTGGACGAATAAACGCCTCCGCCCAACTCAATGTGTGATACGTCTCCAACGTATCCATAATTTCTGATGTTCCATGCTTGTTTTATGACAATACTTACATGTTTTGCTCGCACTTTATAATGTTTTTATGCGTTTTCCGGAACTAACCTATTAACAAGATGCCACAGTGCCAGTTCCTGTTTTCTGCTGTTTTTGGTTCCAGAAAGGCTGTTCGGGTAATATTCTCGGAATTGGACGAAATCAACGCCAAAGATCTTATTTTTCCCGGAAGGCTCCAGAACACCGAAGGAGAGTCGGAGGAGAGCCAGGGGGCCACCACACATATGGGCCGCATGGGCTACACCCTGGCCGCGCCGGCCTGGTGTGGGGCCACCCTGTCGCCCCTCCTGCGCCGCCTCTTCGCCTATATAAGCCCTTTCGACCTAAAAACGCGATACCAATTGACGAAACACCAGAAACCCTCCAGAACGCCGCCACATCACGAAACTCCGTCTCGGGAGCCAGAAGTCTCCGTTCTGGCACTCCGCCGGGACGGGGAATTGGAGGAGATCATCGCCATCATCACCACCGACGCCTCTCCATCAACCAGCCATGTTTCCCCCATCCATGTGTGAGTAATTCCCCCGCTGTAGGCCGAAGGGGATGGTAGGGATTGGATGAGATTGGTCATGTAATAGCATAAGATTGTTAGGGCATAGTGCCTAGTGTCTGTAATTGGTACTTTGATGATATTGTTGCAACTTGTTATGCTTAATGCTTGTCACTAGGGCCTGAGTGCCATGATCTCAGATCTGAACATGTTATTGTTTCATCATGATATTCATTGTTTTATGATCTTACCTGCAAGTTGTATACACATGTCGCTGTCCGGAACCAATGGCCCCGAAGTGACAGAAATCGGGACAACCGGAGGGGATGGTAGTGATGTGAGGATCACATGTGTTCACAGAGTGTTAATGCTTTGCTCCGGTACTCCATTAAAAGGATTACCTTAATATCCAGTAGATCCCCTTGAGGCCCGGCTGCCACCAGCTGGTAGGACAAAAGATGTTGTGCAAGTTTCTCATTGCGAGCACGTACGACTATATATGGAACACATGCCTATTGATTGCTTTGTACTTGGACACCGTTTTATTATTATCTGCAAATGCCCTGCTATGATTGTTACATGAGTTTCTCTCATCCATGCAACGCCCGTTATCCGTCCCCGTGCCTACAGTATTTTAATTCTGCTGTTTACTATAATCACTACTGCTGTCTCTGTTAATCTGCTGCTGTTATTTCACTACTGCTACTGCTATAAAACTGTTACTACTGATAAACTCTTGCGAGCAAGTCTGTTTCCAGGTGCAGCTGAATTGACAACTCCGCTGTTAAGGCTTTCAAGTATTCTTTGTCTCCCCTTGTGTCGAATCAATAAATTGGGATTTACTTCCCGCGAAGACTGCTGTGATCCCCTATACTTGTGGGTTATCAAGACTGTTTTCTGGCGCCGTTGCCGGGGAGGCATAGCTCTACTCATAAGTTCACCTGGGGAGTACACTCTACCTCTCTCTCTGTTTTACTTTATTTTGTTTTGCTTAGTTTACTTTTGTTTAGTTTATTTGTGCTTAGTTTATTTCTGTCTAGTATTATTTTGCTTAGTTTCTTTTTGTCTTGTTTTATTTTTCTCATATACCCAAAAATCCATAAAAATTTGAAAAACCTAAAAATTAAAAACTGCTGTTATGGGAGAACCTACAACCTACTTGGAGCTTATAGAATATTATAATAATTATAGAGAATCAAGAGCTGGTAAAGTAATGAGTGCTGTGATAGAAAAATTGAACGCAATTGCTAAAATCTTGCTTAAACGCCATGATATAAACTGTTGCTCTCAACAGGACACTAAACATCTTAAATTTCAATGTGGCTTTAGTGAGGAATTTTTAATTAAGAACTATAATCGGAATAGCTATATTCATTTTGGGTTCGAAGAAGTAGAACAATTTGTCATATTTATGGGAGCCTCTGAGATAGAATCCTTCATGGTTAAGAATTATGAAACTTGTGTTGTTCGTAAGGACCTTAAAGATTATGTCTCTTCTATCCTTAATTTTTGCAATGAAAGTTACACTGATAATCCTTATATCATTGATTATAAAGAGAGACTCATTAATGCACAAGAATGCACTCACAATTTGCAGGAACCTGTGGAAGAAGAAATTGATGAACCTGAAAGCTCATTGGATGAAAAAGAGGAGGAAATTGATGAACCTAAAAGCTCATTGGATGAAAAAGAAGAGGAGAGTGATGAACAAAAGGAGGAAGAATGGATTAGCTACCCATGCCAACCTTCTAATGAGAGTAACTCTTTATCTCTTACACTATTTGATTGTCCTCCATGCTTACCGAAAGAGGTTGAATGTTATGTTCCTGTGGATTCTCTTGAAATATTCCCTATGAGTAAAACTTGTGAGAATAATTATGCTACTGTTATTTATGATAATCCGTGCTATTTTGATAAATCTTATGATAATGCTTTGTTTGTGCCTGATGTCGAAATGCATGGTACTAAAGAATTTTGCGTAGCAAATGTTTATGATAAAGCTCTAGATGATGGTCCTATGTTACTTGATAATATTAATTGTACTACTAATGAAAATGGGATTGGAGAGTTCTTGACTTTATCTATGAGTCCCATATCTCTTGTGATTGATCAATCATCTTGTTATATTATTGATAAAAGTGTGTTCGAAAGTTTTAATCCCACTATTTTTGAGCTTGATAAAAGTTATGTGTTTATGGATCATGAGAAACATGCTTTATCTGATGGTTATATTGTTGAGTTTGTTCATGAAGCTACTGAAAATTATTATGAGAGAGGAAAATATGGTTGTAGAAATTTGCATAGTACTAAAACACCTCTCTATGTGCTTAAAATTTTGAAGCTACTCTTGTTTTATCTTCTTATGCTTGTCACTTTGTTCTTCATGAATTTATTTGTGTACAAGATTCCTATGCATAGGAAGTGGGTTAGACTTAAATGTGTTTTGAATTTGCTTTTTGATGCTCTCCTTTGCTTCAACTCTTATTTCTTGCGAGTGCATCATCAAAATTACTGAGCCCATCTTAATGGCTATAAAGAAAGAACTTCTTGGGAGATAACCCATGTGTTTATTTTGCTACTGTTTTGTTGTGTTTTGGAAGTTGTTACCACTGTAGCAACCTCTTCTTATCTTTATTTTATTGCAATGTTGTGCCAAGTGAAGCCTCTAATCGAAGGTTGATACTAGATTTGGATTTCTGCGCAGAAACAGATTTCTATCTGTCACGAATCTGGGCTGTTTTCTCTGTAGGTAACTCAGAAAAATCTGCAAATTTACATGCATGTTCCTCAGATATGTACGCAACTTTCATTAGTTTTGAGTTTTCTGATTTGAGCAACGGAAGTACCTCTTTAAAATTCATCTTTACTGGCTATTCTGTTTTGGCAGATTCTGTCTCTGTTTTTTGCATTGTCTCTTGTGGACTTTAAGCAAGGCTTTCTAGACGTGGAGAGCTGTAGCTAATATTTTATTGAGTTCTTGCAATGTGTCACTACAGGACCAAGGTGGATTCAAGTTTTTTGAGTACTAACCCCTCTAATGAAGTTTATGAGAAGTTTGGTGTGAATGAAGTTTTCAAGGGTCAAGAGAGGAGGATGATATATGATCGAGAAGAGTGAAAAGTCTAAGCTTGGGGATGCCCCCGTGGTTCATCCCTGCATATTTCAAGAAGACTCAAGCGTCTAAGCTTGGGGATGCCCAAGGCATCCCCTTCTTCATCAACTTATCCGGTTTCTTCTATTAAAACTATATTTTTATTCGGTCACATCATATGTGCTTTACTTGGAGCGTCCGTGTGCTTTTATTTTGTTTGTGTTTGAATAAGATCGGATCCTAGCAATCCTTTTTTGGGAGAGAGACACGCTCCGCTTTTTCATATGAACACTTGTTCTTCGTTTTACTTTTAATGTTCAATGATAAAAGTTGGAAGCTATAGCACTTATGGTTATTTGGTTGGAAACAGAAAATGCCTCATATTGTATTGAATAATTTGACACTTGGCAATTGTTTTGAGCGCTCAAGTAGATTATGATTTAAGTTTTTTCATGTAGTTTAAACCTATTAGTGGAGAACTACCGTAGAGCTTGTTAAAATTGGTTTGCATGATTGGTCTCTCTTAAGGTCTAGATATTTTCTGGTAAAAGTGTTTGAGCAACAAGGAAGACAGTGTAGAGTATTGTAATGCTTGCAATATGTTCTTATGTAAGTTTTGCTGTACCGGTTCATACTTGTGTTTTCTTCAAACAACCTTGCTAGCCTAAGCCTTGTATCGAGAGGGAATACTTCTCATGCATCCAAAATCCTTGAGCCAACCACTATGCCATTTGTGTCCACCATACCTACCTACTACATGGTATTTCTCCGCCAGTCCAAAGTAAATTGCTTGAGTGCTACCTTTAAACAATTCAAAATGCTTCTCAATTTGTGTCAATGTTTTATAGCTCATGAGGAAGTATGTGGTGTTTCTCTTTCAATCTTGTTGGGCAACTTTCACCAATGGACTAGTGGCTTCATCCGCTTATCCAATAATTTTGCAAAAAGAGCTGGCAATGGGATTCCCAGTCCCAAATTAATTAACAAAAATAGACACTCCTCCATGGTATGTGATTGTTGGACGGCACCCGAAGGATTCGGTTAGCCATGGCTTGAGAAAGCAAAGGTGGGGAGGAGTGTCATCATAATAAAACTAAAATAAAAGGGCACTCCTTCATGGTATGAGATTGTTGGCAGGCACCCGAGGATTCGGTTAGCCATGGTTTGTGAAAGAAAGGTTGGAAGGAGTGCCACCCAAAAATAAAATAAAATGGGAGCCGCTCTTTGAAGGTTTGTTTGGCAAGGGGGTTAGAGTGCCCACTACCATTCGTTGACAACAACAAACACCTCTCAAAACTTTACTTTTATGCTCTCTTTATGTTTTCAAAACCAAAGCTCTAGCACAAATATAGCAATCAATGCTTCCCTCTGCGAAGGGCCATTCTTTTACTTTATGTTGAGTCAGTTTACCTACTTCCTTCCACCTTAGAAGCAAACACTTGTGTCAACTGTGCATTGATTCTTACATACTTGCTTATTTGCATTCATCATATTACTTTATGTTGACAATTATCCATGAGATATGCGTGTTACAAGTTGAAAGCAACTGCTGAAACTTATATCTTCCTTTGTGTTGCTTCGATGCCTTTACTTTGAATCTATTGCTTTATGAGTTAACTCTTGTGCAAGACTTTTGATGCTTGTCTTGAAAGTACTCTTCATGAAAAGTTTTGCTATATGTTATCTATTTGTTAGCAACTATAAATCATTGCCTTGAGTCACTTCATTCATCTCATATGCTTTATAATAGTATGATCAAGGTTATGTAAGTAGCATGTCACTACAGAAATTATTCTTTTTATCGTTTACCTACTCGAGGACGAGTAGGAAGTAAGCTTGGGGATGCTGATACGTCTCCAACGTATCCATAATTTCTGATGTTCCATGCTTGTTTTATGACAATACTTACATGTTTTGCTCGCACTTTATAATGTTTTTATGCGTTTTCCGGAACTAACCTATTAGCAAGATGCCACGGTGCCAGTTCCTGTTTTCTGCTGTTTTTGGTTCCAGAAAGGCTGTTCGGGCAATATTCTCGGAATTGGACGAAATCAACGCCAAAGATCTTATTTTTTCCGGAAGGCTCCAGAACACCGAAGGAGAGTCGGAGGAGAGCCAGGGGGCCACCACACATGTGGGCCGCGCGGGCTACACCCTGGCCGCGCCGGCCTGGTGTGGGGCCACCCTGTCGCCCCTCCTGCGCCGCCTCTTCGCCTATATAAGCCCTTTCGACCTAAAAACGCGATACCAATTGACGAAACGCCAGAAACCCTCCAGAACGCCGCCACATCGTGAAACTCCGTCTCGGGAGCCAGAAGTCTCCGTTCTGGCACTCCGCCGGGACGGGGAATTGGAGGAGATCATCGCCATCATCACCACCGACGCCTCTCCATCAACCAGCCATGTTTCCCCCGTCCATGTGTGAGTAATTCCCCCGCTGTAGGACGAAGGGGATGGTAGGGATTGGATGAGATTGGTCATGTAATAGCATAAGATTGTTAGGGCATAGTGCCTAGTGTCTGTAATTGGTACTTTGATGATATTGTTGCAACTTGTTATGCTTAATGCTTGTCACTAGGGCCCGAGTGCCATGATCTCAGATCTGAACATGTTATTGTTTCATCATGATATTCATTGTTTTATGATCTTACCTGCAAGTTGTATACACATGTCGCTGTCCGGAACCAATGGCCCCGAAGTGACAGAAATCGGGACAACCGGAGGGGATGGTAGTGATGTGAGGATCACATGTGTTCACGGAGTGTTAATGCTTTGCTCCGGTACTATATTAAAAGGAGTACCTTAATATCGAGTAGATCCCCTTGAGGCCCGGCTGCCACCGGCTGGTAGGACAAAAGATGTTGTGCAAGTTTCTCATTGCGAGCACGTACGACTATATATGGAACACATGCCTATTGATTGCTTTGTACTTGGACACCGTTTTATTATTATCTGCAAATGCCCTGCTATGATTGTTACATGAGTTTCTCTCATCCATGCAACGCCCGTTATCCGTCCCCATGCCTACAGTATTTTAATCCTGCTGTTTACTATAATCACTACTGCTGTCTCTGTTACTCTGCTGCTGTTATTTCACTACTGCTACTGCTATACAACTGTTACTACTGATAAACTCTTGCGAGCAAGTCTGTTTCCAGGTGCAGCTGAATTGACAACTCCGCTGTTAAGGCTTTCAACTATTCTTTGTCTCCCCTTGTGTCGAATCAATAAATTGGGATTTACTTCCCGCGAAGACTGCTGCGATCCCCTATACTTGTGGGTTATCAATGTGTACTAGATCGGGTTCTAGTCTCGGCGATTTGGGAGGCGGCGTTTCCGCTTTGCTCTCTCACAACGATCACAAGGGTGGGGTCTGACCACTCCCGTCTTCCGTTGAGCAGCGGCGAAGATGCACCGATCTGCCAGTCGAGGTTCTTTTTCCAGACTTGGTGGCTAGGGGTGCCGGGGTTTGGGGACCTACTGAGGGAGAAAATCCGTTGTTTCATCTTTGACCACGGTCCGCACCGTTGCTCGGTAGAGACGTGGCAATATGTCTCGCGGAACATGAGGCAATTCCTCAAAGGGTGGGGGGCCAATTTGGGTAAGGAGAAGAGGGACTTCCGTACAAACCTTCTGCGCCAGGTGGAAGAGCTGGATCGGGTGGCTGATGCCAACGGTCTGGATGAGGAGGGGTGGGGCCTCCGTTACTTCCTTGAAGACCAACTCGTGGCACTGGACCGGGTGGACGAGGAATACTGGCGCCAACGGAGTAGAACTCAGTGGACCCTGAAGTGTGACTCGTGCACCGCTTACTTCCACGCGATTGCGAATGGCCGCAAGCGCAAATGTTCTATTCCCCGGTTCATCACCGAGGTGGGTGAGGTGGAGGAGCCGCGAGCCCTCGTGGAACACATTTACCAGTTTTACCAGGGCTTGATGGGGGCCAAAAGGGAAGAGAGGGTCTTTGCTCTAGGCACCGATCTCTGGGGAGAAGCTTAGAAGATTTCGGATGAGGAAAATTGGGGCGTTGAAATCGCTTTCACCGCTGAGGAGCTCGACGAGGTCCTGGCTAGTATGAAACCGGACTCTGCGCCGGGTCCGGACGGGCTTCCGGTACTGTTCTTCAAGCGATTCTAGGGAATCCTGTGAGAACCAATCCTACAGATGCTGAATGATTTCGCCCTAGGGAGGGTCGACATTGCCCGGCTGAACTTTGGGATCATATCTCTCATTCCCAAGGTTAAAGGGGCGGAACGGATCACACAATTTAGGCCTATCGCTCTGATCAATGTCATTTTCAAATTTGTGGCTAAGGCGTACGCGATTAGATTGGCACCGCTAGCTCATAGGACGGTGGACCGGAGCCAATCTGCCTTCATCAAAGGGAGATGTTTGCACGAGGGCGCTTTGGCCCTCCACGAGATTGCACATGAACTCAGAGTGGGAAAGCAAGAGGGCTTGCTTCTCAAGCTGGATTTCGAGAAGGCCTATGACAGGGTCAGCTGGGACTTCTTACAGGAGATTCTCTTACGCAAGGGATTCTCGGCACGGGTTGTGCATCGCCTTATGCAGTTGGTCAAAGGGGGCCAAACGGCGATAAACGCGAACGGGGAAATTGGACTGTATTTTCGGAATGCGAGGGGCGTTTGTCAAGGGGACCCACTTTCCCCGATCCTGTTTGACTTCATTGTAGATGGGCTGGCAGCCATCCTAGCTAAGGCAAACCTGGCGGGGCATATCGAGGGTGTGATCCCGCATCTCATCCCTGGGGGGTGACACATCTACAATACGCCGATGATACTATGGTTCTGATCAGGCCAACAGGCGCAGGGATTGCGAACCTAAAGGTTATCCTGTTGTGTTTTGAGAATATGTCAGGGCTGAAGATCAACTTTGATAAGAGTGAAGTGGTGGTGACCGGGGTCCCACTGGAACTTCAACATCAGGTGGCCCACATGCTTAACTGCAAGCGGGGGGAATTCCCCATCAAATACTTGGGCCTACCTATCAGTGATAAGACGCTAAGGGTAGCGGACTGGAACTTCCTGCCAGAGAAAATTGGGCACAGGGTTGACCCATGGCAGGGGTTATTCTTGGCGTCGGCAGGTAGGTTGGAGTTGACCAACTCGTGCCTGTCCAGCCTCCCGCAGTTTGCCATGAGCCTTTACATGCTTTTTGACAGCACCCATAAGGCCATGGACAAACCGAGGGCTCGCTTCTTTTGGGAAGGAGTGGGCAACAAACGCAAGTATCACATGGTAGACTGGGCTACGGTGTGTAAACCTAAAGCGTTTGGTGGATTGGGAATCCTCAATACCAAACTCATGAACATCGCTCTGATGCTCAAGTGGATTTGGAAACTCTACCAGGACGCGGATGGTCTATGGGCGGACATTATCCGTGCAAAATATTTAGGGGGGAGGGACCTCTTTGACAACACGGTACCTACCACAGGTTCCCAATTCTGGAATTCCATTCAGAAGATTAAATGGTACTTTAAACTAGGAGCCAAAGACGTGGCGCGCAATGGGACGCGCACCAGGTTCTGGTTGGACTAGTGGACTGGGAGGGGCCCTTTTATGGCCAGGTTCCCGCACCTGTTCAGCTGCTGCTCAGATCCGTTCATCTCGGTGTTTGACGCCAAACCACCGGATGGGCACCTTGGGGAGTGGGGCATTGAGTTTCGGCGGCAATTTGGGATGGTTGAAACGATCGAATGGGACGACCTTCGACGGGAGGCCATGGGTTGGCAACCGGGCCTTGAGGAGGACAAGGTGTCTTGGTCCCTAGACGCTTCCGGGGCTTACACCACCAGTTCGGTCTATCTCGCACTGACGCAGGGAGCGACAGTCACTTGTTTTAGAGAGGCCTGGCGCACCAGGGTTCCCCCTAAGATCCGCGTGTTTCTTTGGCAACTAATCCGGGGTAGGCTACCCTCAGCTGACCAGGTTGCCAAGCGCCACGGACCCTCGGGCGGGAGGTGCGCTCTTTGCCAGGAGATTGAAGACTGCAATCACATCTTCTTCTCCTGTCCCATCGCCAAGCTTATGTGGGCTGGGGTTAGGGAACTCCTCCACTGCGACTGGAACCCCACGGAGCCGGGGGAGTTCATTGCAATCGCTCAGGGCCTGTACGCCCCCCTTCGTAGGCTAGTTTGGTTCATGTTTTCAGCCATGTGTTGGACTCTGTGGAACACATGCAACAAACTACTCTTTGAAGGAAAGTTGATCGGGAACCCATCTGATGTCTTTTATCACATGCTCATTCATATGCAGTTCTGGAGGGTTCTGGTCAGACAGAAGGACCGGGCGATGCTGGACGCGGCAGTGGACGACGTCAGGAGACTCTACGCGCGACTACGGGCTGAGTAGCGGAGGACCCGTGCGGCGACTCGGCCAAGGACTTGCTTCAGCTTCTACCTAGTTTGGTTGAGTCATCCGTGTAGCTTCGATCAGCTTTGTATTCGGTGTCGAGTATGTCTTATGGACCTGGGGGGTCGAACTTCTGACGCCTTGGGCGTGTTATGTGTGTGTGGCTTGTATAACTTTATCTTGCATATACCGTTGCCCGGGCCATGTGGCCTTCTGTTTAAAAATACCAACACCGGAATAGATTACTGAACTATATCTATATATGATACTCTCTCCGGTTGAATTTAATCGACGCGGGAGGTGGTACATGCGACGTGAGATTAAACCTGATCCGAGGTAGTAGTAGGTTAACATTTGCTTTAGTTTATCAATTTCTGAACACTGAGTAGGTGATTGATATAGTTGACTAGCGACAATGTTTACTTCCAAGAAACCGGCAATAACACTGCCACTATATTGCCATTAGCAGAAACGAACCTAGGAATACTCATGACACAGTTGTTTTTCTGATCTTGGAAAGCAACTGAACTGAGGCTCAAGTACATGCGTGATGCACATCAGAGCTGGTTGTTGATAGAGTAGAATTCAGGTCAATTCTGAACGACATTATCGTACGATGTAAACACAAGAGGATACAAAAAAACCGCAGCTGTCATCCATCAGAGCGAGAGATTAAACGGTTTGGCAGATCAAGAAACGTTGTACATGCTGTTCTTCCCTGTGTTATCCTGGGTGGTACACGTACGTACGAAGACGCCCAGCCTCCCAGCCTCCCAGCCCTAACCGCCGCTGCCGCCGCCGCCGGTAGCGCCTCCGGGGCAAAGACCCACGGGGCGTGGCGGCGGCGGGGGCCCTTCCTCGTCGACGCATGGTGGACGGCGGCCGGATCTCCCCTCCTCGAGCATGGCGGACGCGCAGATGGGATGGGTGGCGGCGGCCTGCGCTGCGCCGCCTTCTCCCGTCGGCTCTCCCATGGTGGATCGGCCGGCGCGGTTGGGATGGGCGGCGGCGGCCTGCGCTGCGCTCCCTCCTCCTGTCGGCTCTCCGCAGCACTCCGGTAGGGGCTGGTGGTGGGCGACGGCCAGGCCCATGGCCTGCGCCAATTTCCCCCCGCCTCTCGCCGGTGAGTGGAGGCGATCTTGGGTTTCACCCGCGACACGAGGTCGCTCGGGGCAGCAGCCTTGGGTACGACGGTGGGGGTGGCCCTCTTCTTCGCCGGAGAGGGTCGGCCTGCGGTTGGTGGTGGTGGATCTATCGATCTATCACCGCGTTCCGGCGGCGAGATGGAGATGCTTGGAAGCCGGCGACGGAGTCGCCGGTGGAGGGTTGGAGTGGCCATCCCGGGATGGTCGCCGACGTGGGGGTCCGACCTGAATAAAGGATGTGGTCCTAGGGTCTCTCTTGCGTGAAGAGGAAGACCTACCGGAGGCCTGGACTCGTGATCTAGCCGGTGTGTTGAGTTCCGGAAGGCTCCGCCGGCGAATGTAACAGTGCTTTGTGCCTGGAGTTTGCTGGATCGGTGGTATTCGGTCGTGCGCACCCATGCTTTTATTCCGACCGATTGGTTCTGGAGGGAGCGACGCGAAGCTCTTTTTCTGTGTTGACATCAAGTGACTATGGATCCATGATGAAAGTCGGAAGAAGAGAAGTTAATGAAGGCCAGAGGGGAGGACTAGCTAAGGGAGGTTCAAGTCTTCCGCGCAGTTGAGGGACTTGCTTGGTGTTCCGGGCTTCACAACAGCGGTATGATAGTGGGGGCGACAACACAGGTGAAGTTCAGAGTCCTACCTTTCAGGGTGAAAACCCAAGGTCTGGCCTTAACTGGTTGTGCCTGGCAATGACCTTGTTGGAGGCATTGTTTTGAGAGTGGGGACTATCTTCAGGGTGAAAATCTAAGATCGTTGATCGGGCGACGACAGTGTTAGAGCATTGTTCCCTTCTTGGAGGCGTCGTTTTTGGAGAGTCTGTTTTTCAGGTGTTGTCTTGGCGGTGGATGTATTGTTGTTGTTAGGCCCGAGATACTGTAGCGGGACTTTTGTTTCTTAGTTTTCTTTTCTTTTTTTGGCTGTGTGCATCCGTAGTCTTAATTAAATTGGTGTACGTTGTTACAGAGGCTAAATGTAATTAATTATCTTTTTGATATTAATATATTCCCTTTATCGAAAAAGAAACGTTGTACATGGAAGCTAGTGTTGATGCATACTTCACGAAACCACACATGCAGTAGCAACAAAAACAGTGCTGATGAAGGAAACTCTTCACCTACAACAGTCCTGTTAATTCGTGGGTAGGCGCCACCGATTGGGGTCAGATCAAATCTTAAATTGGATGTGGAGGATGCATGTGGACATGTGGTGGCAAAAAAGCATGACATGACAATTTTCATACAAGGAAGAAGAAAAACTGAAAAGAGGAGGGAACACTAGTGTTAAAAGTAGTCAAGAAAGGGATCCAACGATCCCAAGATGGCCGCCCTATTCTTTCCTAGAATTAGGGCCACCCTTTCCACCGTGGATCATCCCAAAATACTAGTGTAAAAAGGATTGCGAGATTAGGTATAGATATCATCAGTGGACTAGAGTATGGAACAAATGAGCAATGGCCTGAAATAGCTAGACGC
The DNA here is from genome assembly GCF_019359855.2 of Lolium perenne. Taxonomy (NCBI): domain Eukaryota; kingdom Viridiplantae; phylum Streptophyta; class Magnoliopsida; order Poales; family Poaceae; genus Lolium; species Lolium perenne. Next base: position 295,608,259 of record NC_067250.2, on the reverse strand, counting down.
CTAGACCAGGGTACTAATAGCAGATTTTTTAATTAGGCTAGGGTGAACTTAATTAGTGGCACTTGCGGTCATCTAGCATGTAAACTTTGATCCTTTACGTCAGTGTATGTTTTTTTAGCACAAAAGCATGCGTTCATCTAGGTAATTATATACTGAAGTAAGACTACTTTTGGCACTACTAATAACTTTAACTTACTCTGACAATGCATGCAGTTTCAGGATGAAGCAATCGACTATACATGCAAATGAAACACTATAGGATCAACTCTTCACTCTGCGTGGTGGCATGGCTCTTTATAGAAATCAAATGAATACGAACTGCAATGATGCATCTCAGTAAGATGCTAACGATTCATCTCACTTGGTTTGTTTTTTTTTTTTTTTTTTTTTTTTTTTTTTTTTTTTTTGCTTTCAGAAGAATACAGCTGCGCACTTGCGGCATGGGAAACTTGACCTGCCTAAAGTCTGAAATAAGTTCAGATCTGGGCAGCAGATGCAGATAGGTAGTCCAACGTACAACACCTCGAATTCTCTCTCCGAAAGAGCTGGCTCCATCATTGCAAGTTAAATGCATGCATGGGCCAATTAATTAAGAATAAACACTTTTGGCAACTTAATGTATGATCATAGCATGTGCACGCAGGCTTCTGTCTCTATACAGATTTTGCAGCTTACTATTAGAGTACGTGGCCCATTCACTCCAGAGCAGGTCGCTGTCGGTGCCTAATCAACTGCTAATACTTCCACAGAATGTATGCCAAGTACACCTAATCTCCTACTAGGAAGCCAAAAAAGAAGGTCAAAGATTGGTTAGAGCAAAGCCAATTCCAATCAAATTTTGTGTGACCGTGCAAAACTGCAAACAGCTGCTCATCACCAATCATACCAGTGAAACACAAGTCGAACAGAGCATATATAAACATGAGATGGTGTTTTGGGTCATACATGCATATAAACTTATTATAAAAATTAATTTTAAAATAAATTAAAGAAATGTCAAAAACATTTGAAATATTTTATTTACCATGAAAGCGTTGGGGAAATCCCTACGCTGTGATTTTAAATTTATTAATAGAAGGCTGACCCTAAGATAGGGTCACCTTAAAGAAATTACTTTTGAAATAAAATTTCGCGTGTAAGTCCATATATTCGATACTCGTACACAAGATTTTAGTGGGAAAAAACGTGTTATGTGGCCTGTATAGAAAGACAAAAAAAAACCTTGTAACTAGTTATATGTTGGAGCATCAAAATTTGTCTTTTTGCACGGGACACAAAAAGTATTCTTTTTCCCGAAAACTTTTGTCCAAACATAGAATATCTAGATAAAGATGCAAATTTATTTCAGAATTTATTGATATTTTGAAATGTTTTCACACAATGGGTTCATATAGACCCATGAGCCCACTAGGATTTTCTATATAAATATAACGTACAATCCTATTTAAATTCCATACATGAACCCTAGCTAGTTTTGTTAGAATTATATGCAACCTCAAATTGGACCACTTTATGGATTCCAGGAGGTATTTAAGAGGTTAACAACAAGAACGGACCAAGAATACCAGCATCAAATAATGTAAAGCGCATCAATGATATAGACAGTGGCTTAATAGTATTTATATACACTACACACACATGTATCAAGGTGGTCCAATCCTTGATGATGATTAAACACCAGGACGTAGGTGCATCATATTTCCTCCGTCCCAAAATATGTTGTGTATAAGTATTAATGAAAAGTAAACTTTGCAAATTTTTATCGAGTATATAGGAAAAAATATTATTACCTATGATATAAAATCTATGTAATATGTAAATATATTTTATAGTGATTCTAATAATGTTTATTTTATGTTATGAATGTTGGCCTGTTTTGACGTACAATTAGCTAAACTTCATAAAGTTTAGCTTTCAAGTAAAATTATGCGTAACATAAATGGAGACGGAGAAAGTATGTGTAAACTACTCCCTCGATTCCAAATTATAAAACATTTAAGTTGAGCAAAAGTTAAACCTTACTAATTAGAAAATACTATACTATTAGAGTGGTCTAGCTAGAGCAGAGCACACAGCAAAGATAGTGTGGCACTGATGATGATTAGGAGGGAATAAGTGTTCCTCATGGGCCTTTTAATTATGGGAACCTCATGCCGTTAAAGGGGAAAAGCCATGCGTAAAAAAGATCGAAGACGAGAAAATAATATTGTTTTCAAGACAAGATATGCAAGCAATGACATTGCCTGTCCTGTCCCCGTGTCTCGCCGATGCCAGTCTCCGGGAGGCAAACCTGCGGCCTGTCCTAAGCTAACCTCGCTTACTATATTGCATCATGGGCAATACGTTGTACATGTGGAAAGCTCACGCAATTGATGACTCGGTACGATGGATCATCCGTGGAGCAATTGGCCAGTTGCATGCGTCACATGCTCGCTGGAGTTATTTATTTATGTGTGCAATTAGTCATGTCGTAGTCACTGTTCTTATCGTGGTTGGCATCATGAGCAAGCTCGCACTAGAAGCTAGTGTAGTAGTGAGCGTAGTTTGTACATTGTTTTTAATAAGAGTACAAATGTTTATGTTTTACATGTCATTCATGTAGTTATGTATTGGATCTAAGACTATCCTTGCTTCTATCCAAGGCGCAGCGGGCTCCTATGGTTTCTGAATGTACCTGTCTGAACTCAGTTGCTAGAGATATCTATAACCATAACTGGCTGGCTGACGGCTTTCTAAGAGATTACACGACACATAAGTTTCTTTTATGTTGTTTCGGTGGTTGATTCAAGAGATGTAAAACTGCAATCTCAACTGCGTAAAAAAGAGATCGTGCGCATCAATTGATGCAAAGATCGGGCTTGCTCCCCTTTACTTCCTAGTAATATTAGAAATTATAATGTAAGGACTTTTAAAAAAATGTATACATGCCACGTCAGTCTGGTAGTGAGTAGTGAGCCGTGATTAAACCAGTAAAGAGAAAGTGTTTTTTTTGTTACGTGTTAATGCTACTTTCTAGGGTTTTTTAAACTGTAATATAAAGTGGTGGCTTTCTTTTAAAACTCTAGCCGCAATTACAGTGGTTTTTTTTTTTTTTTTTTTTTTTTTTTTTGTAGTTTTCTGGTCGAGAGAAGCAAGACTGAGTGACGATATATATCTTGGAAACGGCCAACGTGAAGTAGTCAGAATCAGTATTATCTTCCTTTCCTTTACCGATGGAAGGTCGCGCATGCATATCGGTTGCCTGTTGGACACGCACGCATGCGCATTACTGGATCGATCGGGCGAGCGAGAGTCAAAAGAGAGCTGAAAAGATTGAGACCCGCCGCAATCGGCGAAGGAAAATGCTTCCGATCCGGCGACCGATCGCTGGCCAGCGATCGGTCGTCGGTCGCTCGTTCCCCGCGTGGTCCATATAGGCCTGGTTTTTCGGCCCAAAACTGGAGTGTTATATTTAAAAAAAAAACATGTGCAGTGTTGTTTCCAGATTTGTAACAATTAGATAAAATTTGTTGTAAACTTACACGAACATAATTTTGTAAGATTTTTCTAAGTGATATGTTACGAAAATGTGTGTTTCTTGATATGTTGTAAACGGATGACTTTTTTGTTATAATTATTTGTGATTTTTGGTGGAATCGTTTTAGTCATGGACACTTTTTTTCGTAGAGATGTTGTATACGTTTGTTAGTTTTGTAACTATTGCGTATAAAATTTATAAAGAAAGCATGTAAAAGATGTTGTAATGTTTATCTGGGCGTTTGCCATAATGTTTTTTATTGTAATCGCCTGTAATTTTTGGTAAAATACTTGGTGATTTTTATTGTAATTAAATATATAGAAAATGTGTTATTGTTTAACCAATTTTTCATAGTCACGAACACATGTTTTTTGTTGTTATAGCTTTTGATTTTTTATTGTAATTGTTGTCAATTTTTGTTGTAAACCAACATGTAGAAAAATAGTTGTTAATTATCCATTTTTTATAACATTTATATTTTGAATTTTTGTTGTGAATATTTTGTTGTAATAGTATATTTTTTTTGTACATAGAGAGACTGATTTTGTTGTAATACTCTGTAGCCTCAGGTATGTCCTTCGCTGTAAATATCTCGAAGGTTCGGGACAAAAACGATACATACTTTCGGTCATGTGGAGAAGACTAGGACCGCGGGTTGATTCATCAAAATAGGAAGGGGCGAAATGTAAAAGTTCTGTTGTGTCTGATTCTAAACGTCGGATCGCGATCAAACGGTCCGGAGAACGACCGATTTTTGCCAGGAAATCCGGCGCCCGACGCGTAGCGCTTGCCATCGGCGAAGGTCATCTCCAACGGGCGACTGAACTTTCACCGCATCGTCTCCGGATCTCCGACGCGATGGTCCTGCCGCCGCGCATGCTTCCACCAACGCAATGCGTGCACGCACACGATCGATAATTTGGGTATTTCGGTCACGCACGCACGAGCAACACGCAGAAGCGCGCACGTAGACACACACGCAGGGATCAGCAGACAAGCAGACACGCAGGAGATTAAAAACCCGATCAGGAAAAGGGCTCCAGCTCCAACCCCATCACGTACAGACGCACTGAACTAAACTGAAAGAGGAATCAGTCCACATACCCCAAAAAACATCCATGCCCCTGTTCCTTGCAGCCATGAGCCCATGACACAGCACCTCACCGAGAAAAGGTTTTTTTTTCAGAAGTAATGCGTGTCTTTATTTATTTTTCAAAAATAAGACGAAGACGACATGCATTCGTCGCGGACGACAGGTTGCTCGCCGATGTGTGCAGTGCAGACAAAGGACTTATCGTCCTAGCTGTCGATGATAAATATTAGTCATCCTAGCTTTGGATGACAAACTAGTCGGCTTAGCCATGGATGGTTAGTGATTAGGGTTGGTGATTAGGCATGTCATCCACGGATATGTTCTAAGCATGATTAATAGACATAGTGTTTGTGTTTTTTCTGTTCTTTTATTTACGTTCTTATTTGTGTTGCAGGCTCCTCTACCACTCTACATATGGTATAATTGAATTGACACGGAGCAGTCAAATTGAACGTTGTGTGAGATTGCTAAAAGGGGAAGCCATGCATGTAAAAGCATGCACGCGAAGGAGTGCGCTGAAAGGGCTGCTACACAGGAGAAAATGGAGCGCGCGAGAGAGATGCCATGACATAGGGAGGAGTAATGGTGTTGGCTTCATGAGTGGCACAAGGCTATCGAGGAACACGAGATCCACATGAAGGAGGAGGAAATGTTGCACAAGAAGACCCATGAGGTAGATAGGCATAGAAAGAGAGAAGTGGATGCCGATGCGGAGGGAGCATAAGAGCTTGGTGACAAGACATGAAAATAGCCATGCTAGACTCATAACCGCTAGATTTCTGCACTAGTAGCGATGTATCGTAATTTCAGCTCTAATTTGGTGAGTAGACATGTATCTAAATTTTAGTTGTAGTTAATAATTTCAACATCTAGAGGCATGCTAAGTTAATTTCAACATCTACATTTTGTTTTAGTAGATTTTTATGAGTTTCACTACATATTACATGAAATTCACGGCATTTTGTTTTGATAGATTTTAATGAGTTTCCATAAAATTTACTACATTAGTTTTACTATATTTCCACGATACATACTATCCATGACATTTACTACATTCTCCACTAGTTTTACTGCGTTTTCTATTATTATTGCTACATTCTTCATTACATTTACTATATTTACAGGTCTTTTACTATATTTTCCATGATTTTTATTGCTCCCTCGGTTCCATGGAACATTTTCGAGGTTTGCTAAAATTTGGATGTATCTAGATGCTATTTAGTGTCTAGGTACATTCGAATCTAGACAAATTTTAATTAACTATCGTGGAACTAATGGAGTACATTTCCGTTAGTTTTACTCCCTCCGTTTCTAAAAAGCTTCTTAACTTTGTCTAGGTACATAGGTGTATAGACATGTTTTAGCTATAAGTACATCTGTATCTATAAATAATTGAGAAGCTTTTTTTCAGATCGGAGGAAGTACTATATTTTCTATGACATCACTTGAACTTTTATGAACTTTACTAGATCTCTCCTTAGTTTTTTACCTGATATATTTATTTTTTAAACTGTAGGCCTTAGCCCTGCTTTAAGTTAATAGAGCCACAACCGGCCATCGTACAAGATGCTGAGGAAATCAGCTTACAAAGCGAAGGAACAACAAGCAAATATAAGATAAAACACGACACTCTGCTTGAGGATGCTCCAAGGAAAGTTAGCCGCAACGGACGTTGATCATCGGTGAAGCGAATGCAGAATCCAGATGTTGGAGGAGTCACCGCTAAGGAGATCGTGATGCTGTCTACCATAGGAAATGTGCCTTGTTTTCAGGCACCGTCCGTCTCCACTTCCGAAGAGGGATCCATGCCCCCTCGCTCTGGCTCGAGGAGCACCGTATCGTCGGAAGTTGGCAAAGCTCACCCTTGAGCACGGAAGATTGTGAGACAACAAAGCAGCCCAACAAGGAGAACATAAGCACCAATCACTCGACCGGAGTCAAGACCACAACGCGGAAGCACCGCTGACACCGCCAACCAGCCACACCTGAGCCACTAGAAGACACTGGGCTCCTGAGATGGCGCCTCCAAGAAGGGAACGAAGCAAAAGCATCGGCACCGCCTGATCTAGAAAGATCTAGGTTTACACATGGAGCCCGCGGACAAAGTGATACAACCCTCGACGATGCCTCCAAGAAGGATACGATGCAAATGTGTTGTCGTCGCCGGCACCGGCCAACGACGGGCAAGAATTTCATCTGGGTACACAAACCACCGTCCGAAAGTCGAAGAAGCAACATGGTGACTAGAGAACGAAGCACCTAGATCTTGCTGAGAGCTAGAGGGCTCCCAACCACAACCATCTCACCGCCCAAACGGTCAAGGTGGCCAAACCACCATCACGCATGGTGGTACCCGCCGCTAGGTCGCCACCGTGTCCACCATAAAGGGCCGTCGCAAAGGGTACTGATACGTCTCCGACGTATCGATAATTTCTTATGTTCCATGCCACATTATTGATGATATCTACATGTTTTATGCATACTTTATGTCATATTTATGCATTTTCTGGAACTAACCTATTATCAAGATGCCGAAGAGCCAGTTGCTGTTTTCTGCTGTTTTTGGTTTCAGAAATCCTAGTAAGGAAATATTCTCGGAATTGGACGAAATCAACGCCCAGGGGCCTATTTTCACACGAAGCTTCCAGAAGACCGAAGAGTCAACGAAGTGGGGCCACGAGGTGGCCAGGAGGTAGGGCGGCGCGGCCCAGCCCTTGGCCGCGCCGGCCTGTCTCCTGGGCCCCTCGCGACGCCCCTTGACCTGCCCTTCCGCCTACAAATAGCCTTCGTCGCGAAACCCCCAGTACCGAGAGCCACGATACGGAAAACCTTCCAGAGACGCCGCCGTCGCCAATCCCATCTCGGGGGATTCAGGAGATCGCCTCCGGCACCCTGCCGGAGAGGGGATTCATCTCCCGGAGGACTCTACACCGCCATGGTCGCCTCCGGAGTGATGAGTGAGTAGTTCACCCCTGGACTATGGGTCCATAGCAGTAGCTAGATGGTTGTCTTCTCCTCATTATGCTTCATTGTCGGATCTTGTGAGCCGCCGAACATGATCAAGATCATCTATCTGTAATGCTATATGTTGTGTTTGTTGGAATCCGATGAATAGAGAATACTATGTTATGTTGATTATCAATTTATATCTATGTGTTGTTTATGATCTTGCATGCTCTCCGTTATTAGTAGAGGCTCTGGCCAAGTTTTTGCTAGTAACTCCAAGAGGGGGTATTTATGCTCGATAGTGGGTTCATGTCTCCGTGAATCTGGGGGAGTGACAGAAACCTCTAAGGTTATGGATGTGCTGTTGCCACTAGGGATAAAATATTGATGCTATGTCCGAGGATGTAGTTATTGATTACATTACGCGCAATACTTAATGCAATTGTCTGTTGTTAGCAACTTAATACTGGAGGGGGTTCGGATGATAACCTGAAGGTGGACTTTTTAGGCATAGATGCATGCTGGATAGCGGTCTATGTATTTTGTCGTAATGCCCAATTAAATCTCACAATACTCATCATAATATATATGTGCATGGTCATGCCCTCTTTATTTGTCAATTGCCCAACTATAATTTGTTCACCCAACATGCTATTTATCTTATGGGAGAGACACCTCTAGTGAACTGTGGACCCCGGTCCAATTCTCTATACTGAAATACAATCTACTGCAACTGTTCTACTGTTTTCTGCAAACAATCATCATCCACACTATACATCTAATCATTTGTTACAGCAAGCCGGTGAGATTGACAACCTCAATGTTTCGTTGGGGCAAAGTACTTGGTTTGTGTTGTGCAGGTTCCACGTTGGCGCCGGAATCCCTGGTGTTGCGCCGCACTACATCTCGCCGCCATCAACCTTCAACGTGCTTCTTGACTCCTACTGGTTCGATAAACCTTGGTTTCTAACTGAGGGAAACTTACTGCTGTACGCATCACACCTTCTACTTGGGATTCCCAACGGCCGCGTGTTGTATGCGTGTCAAGCTAAATTTCTGGCGCCGTTGCCGGGGAGATCAAGACACGCTGCAAGGGGAGTCTCCACATCCCAATCTCTTTACTTTGTTTTTGTCTTGCTTTATTTTATTTAGTACTTTGTTTGCTGCACTAAATCAAAACACAAAAAAATTAGTTGCTAGTTTTACTTTATTTACTGTCTTGTTTGCTATATCAAAAACACAAAAAAAATTAGTTACTTGCATTTACTTTACTTATTTCATTATGTTTCCTTTTAATTTTACCGTAAAAGACATGCCGGTAGGACGTGGGTCTATAATTGGGAGAAATAATATAGAATAATTTTTTAATCATGTTAGTACCGTCGAAGATTTTGAAGATAGACACTTGGTAGAACTCGCTCCTACTTATGAAATTGCTGTTGCTGCTTTAGTTCACATGTTGGAAACTAAATTTGTTAATCTCAATCCTATAATCCAACACATGTTTCTTACACTCGGTGATATGGAAGAAGGGGAAAAGAAAGATTTTGTTTTAGAAACCCTTCTTAGAGAATTTGGTGGTATAGCAAGAGAAGCTAGAAAGGTTTTTATTAAATATAAGATGCTTGGTTCTTATACCAATTTTGTTAGTCTCCTTGAAAATATGGACATGGAGAGAGTAAGGTACACTAATAATATTAATGATGGTGGGGAGATCAGAGCACCAATACCATGTAAGCTCCTAGAGATGAATGACGCACTAGAAAATAACTATGCTTGGCTTGTTCCTGAAAATTTGTTTGATGAGAGTAGCAAGCCCAAGACTAATGAAAAGGGAGCCGCTAAAACTTATGTATCCAATATACTATGCATGGTTGAGAAAACTCCAAACCCCGCTGTAGATGCACCATCTTTTGATAACACTTGATACACACTTTCTGCGCCTAGCTGAAAGGCGTTAAAGAAAAGCGCTTATGGGAGACAACCCATGTTTTTACTACAGTACCTTTGTTTTTATTTTGAGTCTTGGAAGTTGTTTACTACTGTAGCAACCTCTCCTTATCTTAGTTTTGTGCATTGTTGTGCCAAGTAAAGTCGTTGATAGTAAGGTTCATACTAGATTTGGATTACTGCGCAGAAACAGATTTCTTTGCTGTCACGAATCTGGGCAAAATTCTCTGTAGGTAACTCAGACAATTATGCCAATTTACGTGAGTGATCCTCAGATATGTACGCAACTTTCATTAAATTTGAGCATTTTCATTTGAGCAAGTCTGGTGCCTCAATAAAATTCGTCATTACGAACTGTTCTGTTTTGACAGATTCTGCCTTTTATTTCGCATTGCCTGTTTTGATACGCTCGATGGATATTTCGATTCCATTGACTTTCAGTAGCTTTGTGCAATGTCCAGAAGTGTTAAGAATGATTATGTCACCTCTGAACATGTATATTTTGATTGTGCACTAACCCTCTAATGAGTTGTTTTGAGTTTGGTGTGGAGGAAGTTTTCAAGGATCAAGAGAGGGAGATGATACAACATGATCAAGGAGAGTAAAAGCTCTAAGCTTGGGGATGCCCCGGTGGTTCATCCCTGCATATATCAAGAAGACTCAAGCGTCTAAGCTTGGGGATGCCCAAGGCATCCCCTTCTTCATCGACAACATTATCAGGTTCCTCCCCTGAAACTATATTTTTATTCCATCACATCTTATGTGCTTTGCTTGGAGCGTCGGTTTGTTTTTATTTTTGTTTTGTTTGAATAAAATGGATCCTAGCATTCATTGTGTGGGAGAGAGACACGCTCCGCTGTTGCATATGGACAAATATGTCCTTAGGCTTTACTCATAATATTCATGGCGAAGTTTCTTCTTCGTTAAATTGTTATATGGTTGGAATTGGAAAATGATACATGTAGTAATTGCTAAAAAGTCTTGGATAATGTGATACTTGGCAATTGTTGTGCTCATGTTTAAGCTCTTGCATCATATACTTTGCACCTATTAATGAAGAAATACATAGAGCATGCTAAAATTTGGTTTGCATATTTGGTCTCTCTAAAGTCTAGATAATTTCTAGTATTGAGTTTGAACAACAAGGAAGACGGTGTAGAGTCTTATAATGCTTACAATATGTCTTTTATATGAGTTTTGCTGCACCGGTTCATCCTTGTGTTTGTTTCAAATAGCCTTGCTAGTCTAAACCTTGTATCGAGAGGGAATACTTCTCATGCATCCAAATACTTGAGCCAACCACTATGCCATTTGTGTCCACCATACCTACCTACTACATGGTATTTCTCCGCCATTCCAAAGTAAATTGCTTGAGTGCTACCTTTAAACAATTCAAAATTTATTACCTCTGATTTGTGTCAATGTTTTATAGCTCATGAGGGAGTATGTGGTGTTTATCTTTCAATCTTGTTGGGCAACTTTCACCAATGGACTAGTGGCTTCATCCGCTTATCCAATAATTTTGCAAAAAGAGCTGGCAATGGGATTCCCAGTCCCAAATTAATTAATAAAAATAGACACTCCTCCATGGTATGTGATTGTTGGACGGCACCCGAAGGATTCGGTTAGCCATGGCTTGAGAAAGCAAAGGTGGGGAGGAGTGTCATCATAATAAAACTAAAATAAAAAGGCACTCCTTCATGGTATGAGATTGTTGGCAGGCACCCGAAGGATTCGGTTAGCCATGGTTTGTGAAAGAAATGTTGGAAGGAGTGCCACACAAAAATAAAATAAAATGGGAGCCGCTCTTTGAAGGTTTGTCTGGCAAGGGGGTTAGAGTGCCCACTACCATTCGTTGACAACAACAAACACCTCTCAAAATTTTACTTTTATGCTCTCTTGATGTTTTCAAAATCAAAGCTCTAGCACAAATTTAGCAATCGATGCTTTCCTCTTTGAAGGACCATTCTTTTACTTTTATGTTGAGTCAGTTCACCTATCTCTCTCCACCTCAAGAAGCAAACACTTGTGTGAACTGTGCATTGATTCCTACATACTTGCATATCGCACTTGTTATATTACTCTATGTTGACAATATCCATGAGATGTACATGTTATAAGTTGAAAGCAACCGCTGAAACTTAATCTTCCTTTGTGTTGCTTCAATACCTCTACTATGGATTTATTGCTTTATGAGTTAACACTTATGCAAGACTTATTGATGCTTGTCTTGAAGTACTATTCTTGAAAAGTCTTTGCTATATGATTCAGTTGTTTACTCATGTCATTTACATTGTTTGGATTGCTGCATTCATTACATATGCTTTACAATAGTATGATCAAGGTTATGATGGCATGTAACTCCAGAATTTTTTTTTTTCGTTTACCTGCTCGGGACGAGCAGAAACTAACCTTGGGGATGCTGATACGTCTCCGACGTATCGATAATTTCTTATGCTCCATGCCACATTATTGATGATATCTACATGTTTTATGCATACTTTATGTCATATTTATGCATTTTCTGGAACTAACCTATTAACAAGATGCCGAAGAGCGATTCTTGTTTTACTGCATTTTTGGTTTCAGAAATCCTAGTAAGGAAATATTCTCGGAATTGGACGAAATCAACGCCTAGGGGCCTATTTTCACACGAAGATTCCAGAAGACCGAAGAGTCAACGAAGTGGGGCCACGAGGTGGCCAGGAGGTAGGGCGGCGCGGCCCAGCCCTTGACCGCGCCGGCCTGTCTCCTGGGCCCCTCGCGACGCCCCTTGACCTGCCCTTCCGCCTACAAATAGCCTTCGACGCGAAACCCCCAGTACCGAGAGCCACGATACGGAAAACCTTCCAGAGACGCCGCCGCCGCCAATCCCATCTCGGGGGATTCAGGAGATCGCCTCCGGCACCCTGCCGGAGAGGGGATTCATCTCCCGGAGGACTCTACACCGCCATGGTCGCCTCCGGAGTGATGAGTGAGTAGTTCACCCCTGGACTATGGGTCCATAGCAGTAGCTAGATGGTTGTCTTCTCCTCATTATGCTTCATTGTCGGATCTTGTGAGTTGCCGAACATGATCAAGATCATCTATCTGTAATGCTATATGTTGTGTTTGTTGGGATCCGATGAATAGAGAATACTATGTTATGTTGATTATCAATTTATATCTATGTGTTGTTTATGATCTTGCATGCTCTCCGTTATTAGTAGAGGCTCTGGCCAAGTTTTTGCTAGTAACTCTAAGAGGGGGTATTTATGCTCGATAGTGGGTTCATGTCTCCGTGAATCTGGGGGAGTGACAGAAACCTCTAAGGCTATGGATGTGCTGTTGCCACTAGGGATAAAACATTGATGCTATGTCCGAGGATGTAATTATTGATTACATTACGTGCAATACTTAATGCAATTGTCTGTTGTTAGCAACTTAATACTGGAGGGGGTTCGGATGATAACCTGAAGGTGGACTTTTTAGGCATAGATGCATGCTGGATAGCGGTCTATGTACTTTGTCGTAATGCCCAATTAAATCTCACAATACTCATCATAATATGTATGTGCATGGTCATGCCCTCTTTATTTGTCAATTGTCCAACTGTAATTTGTTCACCCAACATGCTATTTATCTTATGGGAGAGACACCTCTAGTGAACTGTGGACCCCGGTCCAATTCTCTATACTGAAATACAATCATCGCATTGTTCTACTGTTTTCTGCAAACAATCATCATCCACACTATACATCTAATCATTTGTTACAGCAAGCCGGTGAGATTGACAACCTCACTGTTTCGTTGGGGCAAAGTACTTGGTTTGTGTTGTGCAGGTTCCACGTTGGCGCCGGAATCCCTGGTGTTGCGCCGCACTACATCTCGCCGCCATCAACCTTCAACGTGCTTCTTGACTCCTACTGGTTCGATAAACCTTGGTTTCTAACTGAGGGAAACTTACTGCTGTACGCATCACACCTTCCACTTGGGGTTCCCAACGGTCTCGTGCTGTACGCGTGTCAGGTACCAATGATGCCAACCTCGCCTGCCCCCGGGGTGGCAGCCCACCAACGCGAAACCGGCCGACCTAGCTATCGCGCATGCAGCTCCTTCAATCTCCAATCCCTTCCTATACCACCAACGAGCACCCAAGATGCCATGGCAATCCAAGTCAAGATCCACACTCCAGCATGACAGATCCAAAGTAGAACGAGGGGAGAAGCCATTGCGCACCAAGCGAGCACCGACTCCAGCACCTAGGACCCCCACACCCAAGCAGAAAGTCACCGCAATGTATACCTGGCCATATGTTGGGCTGGGCCGGGCCGGGCCAAGGAAATCCCGATGCTAAAATATCAGGCCCAAGCCCAGCCCGGCCCGGCCAAATACCCCTGATACCTATCGGTCCGTCGGACCGCGGGCTAGGACGTAGTGTTAAATGGACTATTTGGGCTACCAAGGCCCGGCACGGGTGTCGGGCCAACATTTTTAGGCCTAGGCCCAAGTTTTTCGGGCCGGGCCTCGGGACGGGCTTCCCATGGCTAGGCATGCCGCAATGGAGCCAAGCTCACCGGATTTGAAGCCTCCAGGTCCGCGCAGGACAGCTAGCAAACTCCATCCAGCAGCGGAGCTTGCACTGGCGCCTTGCTCTGCGTCGCTGCGGTGGCCCAAAACGCCGAGGGGTCCTCGGGAGCAGGCTGCATCTCGCCATGGCCGCCGTGAGATCTGCATGTGTCAAGGGGGGAGACGGGGAAGGAGTAGAGGAGGGGCGGCTAAGCCGCCCCGTCGCCGCTGGCCAGCCGGCGCCGCCGGTGTCGATGACGACGGAGGAGGAGCACCGGAGAAGAGAAGGAGGAGCTATGGTTTGTGTCACCCCCGGGTCGTCCTGTACGGGAGCGACACGGGAGTCTGGGGGTTGATATATTTATTTCAAAAGGAGATGATAAATTTAGAGGTTATGACCAGTGAGTCCAATTTGTTATAGACTAGCCAAAATAAGTCCTGCTTGATCTGCCCCACCCAAACAGATAAAGGAGAATAGAGCTAATCTTTTTTGTGTGTGTGTTTAAAATAGATAGGTGAAGATGCCTTTAAAAGAAACGCTCAAGAAAATGGCTCCAGCTCCAACCCATCACCGTACGCACTGAACTGAACCGCAAAAGGAATCAGCCACGTACCCGAACAAGCCCTGCGTCTGTTCCTTGCAGCCATGACACAACACCTCAGCAACACCAACAACGCATTAAGAAGCAAACGGTTGGCTTTACCGAAAAGTGTTTTTGGCTCTCCAGTTTCGTGCTCTCGCCATTTAAAAAAGAATCAACAGATATTTTACAAGTTATCAATAAATCTGAAATAATTTTGGGGACTGCCAATGATATATCTCACAATCATGCAAAATCTTAACCTGAAATTCGTTTTATCTTATGCTAGAAAAAAATGATAAAATCTGATATGTTTTGGGAGATTTGAAAATAACTACTCAAATCTACACTTTTATCATTTTTATGTAGATCAGAATATAAAGTATTTGAATTTAATTTTTTACAAGTTTGTGGAATACAACATTGCCTATTTACAGATTTATTTTCAGATTTTTTTAAAGCTTAAAAAAGATGATTTTTTATTTTTCTGATGGTGCACATGTGCACCAAATCTCTGTCCCTTGCCCTGACTTTACACATCTCATTCTGCCCATGGAGAAACCATTCATGCATTCAGGAGGCCGGAGGCAGCATTGCAGGGATATCTTTTCTTTTTTTTCCTCTCCTTGCATGCACCTCTGTGTATCCTCTGCGATTGTGCCCCCATGCCGGCGGGCCATGCATACCCGTCCATGCACGCTTCGATGGGTGAGTACAACTGCGTCCGCTCGCTGCTGTCGCAGGCTGGAGCTGGAGAGATCTTTCGACTCGTCTCGTCAGCTGAAACTGCAGTGTGCCATACTGCTAATGCCTATGGAACAGGCATGCCCCCATGTGCACGAACAGTTTGACTGTTGATACATACAGAAACGAAGATACATTTGTTATACCCCATGTACATATGCACTCCATTCGTTCTTTTTCTTTTATCTTCTTTTATGAGATACGATACATGTACACGTAGACTGATAAGGCCATGGATGGCTGCTGAATGCACGCAGGGTATGGCCATCTCTGGCATCGCTGTGTATTTGTGGTGATGCCGTGATGTCGATGGTCAGTGTTGTCGGTGTGCTGTGCATGTTGCGTTGTGAGCGCCCATGCGTGCGCAAGCTAGTGGGAGCTAGCTTGCCCAGTTGAGCTACCGTGCTGGTTAGGCTGGACAAAAGATGAGTTCTTTAACTTAAGTGACCCTTTTTCAAAAGATCAGTTTTGACCCCTCCTAAAACTTATAATTTTTTATGGTTTTTTTGTCATACCATGTTGAATTGTTTAACTAAAGTATATGACAGGTCAGTTCGATTGGCTAGAACAAAAGAATTTACAGTAGCTATTTTTGGCCCCAAAACAGCTAGATCACACCATTTAGATTAACTAGTTTGCAAAGATATTGAATCCTATAAGAATGTTTTTAGAGCCTCTAGGTAAGAAAATAGGTAGATAAAGCCATTTGGTATTGCTAGATTTAAGCGATTTAGTTACTTTTTCATAGATTTTAAGCAAACTTGGCAATCAAAGTGGCACGACCTCCATCTCAATTCACGTTGAATGTAAATATACCCCATAGCCTCCTTCCATTAGTTCGGATTTTTATTTAATTGGCTAGTGCATCAATGTTATAGGGTACGAAAGCTAAGAGGTCCCAAGTTCGAGGCACTGCTCACGCAGTATTAAAAATAAAAATAAAAATCATGTGGTTTAAACCGGAACCACGCTAAAAACTAAAATAGTCTAAACATGAGGGGTAGCCTCATGTTTAGCCTCCTTCCATCACTTTGAACATTTGGTTTAACCGGACATACGGTGACAGACAGACAAGATGGGTCGGCAAAACTAATCCCCGGCTGACTTTTTGTTGGTGAAAACAGCTTCCTCGACCAACTTATCTGCTGAGTTTCTAATGTTGTGGTGTAGTGTCAATCTTATAAAGCCATCTTGCATGGCATGACCAAATTTTTATTATAAAAGTTAAAATTTCGAGAGGAACTAAGAGGGATCCAAAGTTTTAAAGCAAACCATTAAGAACACGCAAAACCTCAGACTCATGTGTGTTTGTGTGCGTGCGTGTTTGATGGGTCAGTCAAAGTATGTAGGTTCACTAGCCAACTCCATCCACGAGTAATGTGGATGGCCAGCTTTCATCGCGAGCTTGAGAGTACTTTTTTCGATAAAGGATGCTTTATTACTTTGAGAAGCAATTACATCCATGTGAGGGTGGGGCTTTAATCTGTAGACTATACTGCGACCCATGTGAGGGTGAGAGTACTTGACCGGGTGTGGGAGTATTTTGCCGTGCGCAGTTAGAGGCGTGATTGGTAGCTTCCCTGACCAACTTCTAATTCATGGGGTGGGCCTACGTGACAAAGCGTGTGGGCCGGCTTGGCAAATGCAGGTATACCCCACTGATAGGGCAGATCAAATCTTAAATTGGCTGTGGGGGATTCATGTGGTGGCAAAAAGTATGACATGACAATTTTCATGCAGGGAAGAATAAAAAGTGAAAAATGAGGAGAACGTAAGTGTTGAAAGTAGTCAAGAAAGGGATTCAATGATCCCAAGATGGCCACCCAATTCTTTCCTAGAATTAGGGCGACCCTTACCACTGTGTATGAACCCAAAATACTAAAAGGACCATGAGATTAGGTGTAGATATCATCTGTGGAATAGAGTACAGAGAAAATGAGCAATGGCTTGAAATAGCTAGACTAGGTACTAGCAAATTTGTTTAGTCAGGCTAGGGTGAACTTAATTAGTGATAATTGCAGTCATCATTAGCAGCATGTAAACGTCTACCTTTATCTGCTGAAGCAAGAATAGTCAAGTAGTAGTACACTGCTATCTTAAACTTCTCACAATGGGTGAAACCGTGAAACAACCGACTCTATGCCACTGAGAATACACCGTTCCGTTTCAACTGAAAACATCGCCCCTACACCAACTAGACGGAATAAAGACGGCGTAACAAGTCATCCCTTGATGCTTGTTTCGGTCCAATGAGGCTTCGTCGGAGAGACACATTGGGTGGGGATGTTTCCAACATCTTAGCGAGTGTATCGTTCTTGTGGCAGACAATATTGTACAATGTCAGATACTCTTCTGGAAGCGTGGCATTCCATAGCCATTTATCCTCTCAGAACCTAATTTTTGATCCATCCTTAATGAAGAAAGATCCATGTGGAAAGAAGAACTTATTCATCGCCATAAGACCCGTCCAAAAATGAGAATCTCCAGGTTTCCAAGTAACATGAGATAGCGCATTTTGAGCCGATGTACTTTCTCCTAAGGAGGATTTACCAAATTCCTTCCTCAGTAAGTAGTTTGAATAACCACCTACCTAGCAGGGTCCTGTTTTTGATCTCAAGGTCTTGAATACCAAGACCTCCTTGATCTTTAGCGCGACAAACCACACTCCAGTTTGACAATGGGCTCTTCCGCTTCTCACTATCCCCTTACCAGAAAAATCTTGATCGAAAATAATGCAATCGCTTTAAGACTACTTTAGGAAGTTTAAAGAAAGATATCATGTACAACACCATATTACTTAGTCTTGAATTGATAAGTACTAGTCTTCCTCCGAGGGACAGTAGTTTGTCTTTCCAGCTACTTCATCGAATTTGTAATCGTTCCTCCACCATTTTTCATTCGGCCATGGTGAGTCTCCGATAATGAACCGATAATGAACCGGTATTCTCAAATACCTAATTATAAATTGGCCTTGCCTGCAACTAATATTCAAGAAATCGCTATTCTTAACTTATCGGCCGACCTTCAAATGAAGGTTAATCGATTTTATCAGTCAGCCATTTATCGGCTTAATTTTTGTAAATCCTAATTTTCACCACTAAATTGTCTATAATATGCGATGTAAAAAATAATATTGAAGCATTGCACATAAGTATTACCCCGATTCCTTGCATTTGAACCAATAATAATGGAAAATTTTAGCTAATGCACAATTCTACGAAATCATAGAACGAAAATATCAACACCCATACCAAATTTTATTTAAATTTCACTGACAAACAGCCTAAATATTGGCAATTAGAGTGAAAATTAGGTGAAATATCGGCTCTCATGCAGAAAATCGGTTGAAATATTGGTGGCGCGATAAACTGACTGACCGATATGCTAAAATCTTATCAGTTACTCCCGATTCACGATAAATAGGCCGATAAATCGGTATTTCGGGCTCTCGGACGATTTTTTGAACAGTGCCTTCAACAAAATAAATCAGCATACAGGTCTACTGGTTCCGTCCGGTATATAGATTCTACGTATAAGACCAACATATTATAATATATATTTATATATTGCAAAATATATATAATTAGAAACGGCAGATATTATTCTTTCTTGTGTTGTTAAATTTATACACTGTATTATATTAGTCACATTAACGATGTAGAGTTATGCGCAAGACCTAGACACCGAAAAGAGGGAACAGTAGGAACTAACACTTCAGGCAATGCTTCTGTCCCTACACATATTGCAGAGCAGGTCCCTGCTGGTGCCTAATCAACTACCTAGTACATGTACTTGCATAAAATGCATTCCAAGTGCCTAAGAGCATCTCCACTTGTCTCCCCGACGAGGCCTTCGAACGACGTTTTTTTTCATCCGGACGGCGTAATTTGGCCCAGTCGCGCCCCCGGTTCCTCGTTTTCGTCCGGATTTGGGCCTAAATTCATCCGGCGATCCCACGCCATCCCCGGCCCCCCGGGGAGCGCTCGGGGAGTCCGGACGAAACGAAAACGCGGGAAACACCGAGGAAACTTCCCGCGCGTCTGGTGGCCCCAACTTGTCGGCGAGAGAAACCGATCGTCGTCCTCATCGCATCGTCTTCCGCGCGCTGTAAAAGCCTGCCGCCGGTCTGCATTCGCCGGCCCACGCGGCAAGTTAATGTCGTCGTCTTCCGCGCACGCATCGTCTTCCGCGCGCACTAAAGGCTGCCGCCGGTCAGCTCGCCGCGGACGCGTCGCATTCCACGCGTCATTAATCACCCGCGCCAGCCGCGCCTATATACGCCGGTCCGCTCGCCGCGAGGCGTACCCCGTGCTCCACTCTCCCTCCACTCTCCCTCTACTCTCTCGATGGCGTTCTACGACGACGACGGCGCAGCCAACAACGGCTTCCCCCGCCGGTCGCTCCACACGTGGGAGGGTCACCTCCTCCACCAGGCGGGGTACCCCTGCCCGCCGGACACGAGGCCTCCCGGCGGCGGGTGGCGGCTTAGTGCTGGCGGCGTACCAATCCCGCCGCCGCCTCGGGGCCACGCCCTCGACGTCGCCATCGAGGAGGCGCGGATGACCTTGACGGACAAGGAGCGCGCCGAGCCACGCCACCACCCCGACAACTACACGGCGTGGAACTCGTACTTCCTACGGCGGTGGGAGTGGGAGCTCGCCTCCTACGACGGCCCGCCGCCTCCGCCTCCCCGCAACAACGCCGCGGGCCGCCGACGTTGGTGGAGCGCGCCGGGCCGGACACTCGAG
Organism: Lolium perenne; assembly: GCF_019359855.2. NCBI lineage: Eukaryota > Viridiplantae > Streptophyta > Magnoliopsida > Poales > Poaceae > Lolium > Lolium perenne. The sequence continues at coordinate 295,588,132 of NC_067250.2, read as the reverse complement.
GCCGTCCTCGATCACATCGAGGGCGGAAACTTCCCGGTGCTCACGATGCCCCCTCCATCGAGGGCATCGGCGAGCCGCCGCCGGGGAAACGTCTGGCAGCCACGGCGCATGGCTGCCAGCTCGTCGTCTTCCGGATCGGCGGCGAGGTCATCCTTGGCGCCGGTGAAGAGGGAGGAGGCGACGTCGCCTTCGACGCCGGTGCGCGTCAAGAAGGAGCCGGCGTCTCCGCCGCCGACCAGAGGGCGCAGCAGCGGCGCCCTCGTCATCCGCGACCAACCCTCCCAGCCTGGGCGGAAGAGGAAGGCGGCGAAGAAGGAGGACGCCGCGGCCGCCACCAACGCCGCCGCAAACAGGCTCGCCGAGGAGGAGGCGAAGCGCGCGGAGGAAGCTGCCGCAGCGGAGGCGATCGCCAGGTCGCTCACCGACCTGGTGCCCGCCGACGACGCCGCCCTGGCGTGGTCCAGGCGCGATCGGGAGCGCGAGGAGGCGGAGCAGCAGCGGCGGCCGATGGACCTGGCCGCCGCACGCCGACTCGCCGCCCGCGCCGCTCCAACCGCCGCCGACGACGCCGCGCGCTTCCGCCGTCCTACGACACCTCCATTCGGCGTCGTTGTCCCCGTCGTCGACCTCGAGTCCTCGGACGACGAATGGTACAAGCCATCCCCGGGGTGGGGAAACGCCGGCCAGGGCAGCAGCCGCCAGGCCGCGCCGCCGAAGGTCGAGGACGACGGCTCCGACGACGGCGGCGACGACTACACGGTGTTCTACCGCCATTTGGGCATGTATAGCGCCGTGTTTTAAAATTAGCATTTGAATTCCCCTAGCCGAATTCGAAATATAGTCGAATTCGGCCTCTATGTATTAACTCCGCCCGTTTTAGTCTAAATATCATTAAATTTAGTCTATATTCGCCCGAATTTAGCCGAATTTATCAAGTTTCCGTTTTTCAAACTCGCATCGTCGTCTTCGCCTGGGCACGCGGCTGGGAAACTACTCCTCCCCACGCCAAATCTTCCTCCAATCCGGACGAAAATTTCGCCGGATTTGGGCGTGGGAAGCGCCAACGAGTGGGGATGCTCTAATCTCTAGTACAATGATGCCACAAAAGAAGGAGAGCAGATTTGGTGCACCCAGGTGTGAGTGCTCCTGACTTTTGTAATATTTAAAAATTATATTTATGTGTTTCAAAAAATCATAAATTTTATTCCATAAATACATACACATGTTCTGAATACTCGTGTAAATTTTTGGTAGAAATTGTCTTGTATTTTGAGCTCAGGAAAAATAACAAATTTATAGGGATGGAAACTTTATGTTTTTGTCAGTAATTTGTCTTTTTCGTATGGATCAAAATACAACATATTTTGATCCGAAATTTACAGCATACCTTCGGAATGTTTATAATATGTACGCATTTAATTTCATATATTTTGGAATTACAGAAATATGTTTTTGAAATACTGAGATCACTGGAGTCCATGTGGCAAAGAAACTTTTCGCAAAAGAAGGTTAAAGATTGGCTCATTATAAGAGCAATTCACAGAAAATTTCAAGGGACTGTGCAAACAAATCCTCATCACCAACCACACTAGTAAAAACTCTCGTCCAGTTGAGCACATATAAATATAAGATGTAATCTGACCGAAATGACACCATGCAAAAGCATGCGACATATATCATTAGAAAAGCATGTGACCTCATAGTGGATCAGTCTATGGATCCCAGTATGATCGTATGAGGTTTTGGGTTGAACGATGGGGACTTCCATCGGTTACGTGTTAACTTATATAGGCCAACAACGGCAGAGCTAGATACAAGGAAGGTTACAACAAATAGAGCAAAACAAGGAATTGATCTTGATCTTATAAACCGATCAGATCAATGACATATCTGTTTGAACTGCCGTCTATCTCTATCTGTACTTCTGTCTAGGTTCATCTGAACTTCTCTGTCGTGAACACTAGATACTCTAACACCCCTCCTCAATCACAGCCTTCTTCAGGTTGAGATTGTACTTGAACTCTTCAAACTGCCGAGCTGGTAAGGCCTTTGTGAAGCCATCTGCCACTTGATCTCTGGACGGAATAAATCTGATGTCCAGTTGTCTGTTTGCTACTCTTTCTCTTACAAAATGAAAATCAATTTCAATATGTTTAGTTCTAGCATGAAATATAGGATTAGCAGAAAGATATGTTGCACCCATATTATCACACCACAAGCATGAAGTTTCATATCTTCGGATCCCAAGTTCTTTCAGTAAAGACTCAATCCATATAATTTCTGCTGTAGCATTTGCTAGAGATTTATACTCAGCTTCTGTACTTGACCTTGACACTGTTGCCTGTTTTCTAGCACTCCAGGAAATCAGATTAGGTCCAAAATATACAGCAAAACCTCCTGTAGATCTTCTGTCATCTACACAACCTGCCCAATCTGCATCTGAGAAGGCACTTACTAATGTAGAGGAAGATCTTCTAAAGGTTAGCCCAAGACTCATTGTACCACTGACATATCTCAATATTCTTTTTACAGCTGTCCAATGTACAGTGGTGGGAGCATGGAGAAACTGGCATACCTTGTTGACAGAAAATGCTATATCTGGTCTAGTAAGGGTCAAGTACTGCAGTGCTCCAACAATACTCCTGTACCTTGTACTGTCTTCTGGTCCCAGAAGTTCTCCTTCAATAACAGAAAGCTTCTCTGATGCTGACAATGGAGTGGAGAGTGTCTTGCATCCCTTTAATCCAACTCTGTTGAGCAAATCTGAAGCATATTTTTCTTGGGTTAACATAATTCCTTGATTAAATTTCTTTACCTCAATTCCCAAGAAGAAGTGAAGATCACCAAGATCCTTTAGTGCAAATGCTGACCCAAGATCTTGAAGGAGTGCAGTAATTGCTTTGTTGGAGGAGCTGGTAACAATAATATCATCAACATACACTAGTACAAAAATGATGATACCTGACTTATTGTATATAAAGAGTGATGTGTCTGCCTTTGATGCCAGAAAGCCAAGTTCTTGTAGCTTAGAGCTTAACTTGGAGAACCATGCTCTTGGTGCTTGTTTTAGTCCATAAAGTGACTTGTCAAGCTTGCATACATGATAGGGCGCATTAGGATTCTCATAACCAGGTGGCTGCTTCATGTATACCTCTTCTTCCAGAACACCATGAAGAAACGCGTTCTTCACATCTAGTTGCCTCAAACTCCAGCCCTTAGAGACTGAAACAGCTAAAACAAGTCTGATAGTAGCAGCTTTAACAACAGGACTAAATGTATCTTCATAATCTATACCATATCGTTGTTTAAAACCTTTAGCTACTAATCTAGCCTTATACCTATCAATTGTCCCATCAGCTCTCCTTTTGATCCTATAGACCCATTTACAATCTATAAGATTTCTTCCTTGCTTATGAGGTACTAAGTGCCAGGTTTTATTTTCCATTAATGCCTTATACTCCTCATCCATAGCATTTTTCCAATTTTTTTTTTGAGAGCTACTTGCAGATTTTCAGGTTCACTAGTTAGACAAGACAGACCGTAACGAATAGTGCCATTGCTGTACACTTTTGGTTTAGAGTTACCAGTTCTGGATCTCGTTCTGTAAACTGGAGGCGGTGCAGGCGGTGCAGGCTGGTCTGCAGTTGACGCGGATGTAGAAGATCCGGATCCACCTGATCCTGCTGCTGCTGACGAACGAGCAGAAGATTGCGCGGGAGAATCCGCGTCGGAATCCTGGCCGCGTGAGGCCTCTGGCGCTGGCGTTGCCGAGCCTGTCGGCCCGCGCCACGTATCCCCGCCCGCGTCGCTTGAATCGTTCGAAGCGGCGGGTTCCTGGGACGCGGCACCGCGCTGTCGCGTAGCTATCGTCCCGCGCGTGGTCCCTCGCGACGTGGCAGTTCCAGACGGCTGCGCGTCGTGTCGATGCTGAGCGCCTGGCGCGCGCGTGGATCCCGGCGCAGATCGCCTGCTGTCCGAGGTTGCAGGCGTATCTGCCTCGCTCCGCGTGCCGTGACCGCGTGGCTGCTGTTCAGGGCCGTTCGGCCTCGTTTCAGCATCAAATCGCACCGAATTTTCTTCTGCTGGTTGCTGCATGTGAGAGGAAACCAAAATACCAGGAATTACAGAGTCATTAGGTGTTAGCTCAGTGCAACGTTTTCCCCCTCATGAGATGACACGGATGGGTTTTGGAGATTCTCTGGTAGAAGGAGGATTTCTTGACGAAGACGGGAGCCAGCGTTGGGATGAAGAGTGGAAAAAGGAAACACGGATTCATCAAAGACGACATCACGTGAAATATAAACACGGCCAGATGAGATATCAAGACACTTAACCCCTTTATGCATGTTACTATAACCAATGAAGACACATTGTTTGGAGCGGAAGGCAAATTTCCGTGAATTGTATGGTCTAAGATTGGGCCAACAGGCACAACCAAAAGTACGAAGGGAGGCATAATCAGGGGTTTTGTGAAGGAGCCGTTCCATGGGTGTCGCATGATTAGTGACTTTGGAAGGCAACATATTTATCAAGTGTGTGGCAGTGAGGAAAGCTTCATCCCAAAATTTTAATGGCATAGATGCATTTGCAAGAAGAGCAAGGCCTACTTCTACAATATGACGATGTTTGCGCTCAGCTGAGCCATTTTGTTGATGGGCGTGAGGGCAAGAGACATGATGTTCAATGCCAATTTTTTGAAAAAAGGAATTTAGTTTCTCATATTCACCACCCCAATCAGATTGTATGGCAAGAATTTTCTTATCAAATTGGCGTTCAACAAGATTCTGGAAATTATGGAAGACCTGAAATACATCAGATTTCTTCTTAAGGAGATAAATCCAAACATATTTGCTAAAATCATCAATGAAGCTTACATAGTATTTGTATTTGCCAACAGAATCGGGGGCAGGACCCCAAACATCTGAGAACACAAGTTGCAAAGGGAAAGTGGATACACTAGTGGATCGCTCATAAGGGAGTTGATGACTTTTAGCTCTTTGACAAGAATCACAAATAGACTCAGGACTAGACTTAGTAGAAAAAGGAAGCTCATAATTGCTAAGAATTTGTTGAACAATGCGAAAAGACGGATGTCCTAGACGATCATGCCACCGTGATGCTGAAGGCTTGGTGACACTGAAGGCTTGTTTATTCTTGATTGATGATGATGATATGAAGGGGTAGAGGCCTCGTATGCATCTACCCTTAAGCAGAGTTCTCCTCGTTGCCCGATCCTTAACATAAAAATACCAAGTATGAAATTCAATGTAGACATCGTTATCAAGAGTAAAACGATGAACAGAAAGAAGGCTTTTTGTAGCATGTGGAGAATGAAGAACATTTTTAAGGTGTAATTTTTTCGAGGGGGTATTAACGATTGCATGACCAACATGACTAATGCTCATACCTTGTCCGTTGGCCGTGTGGATTTGATCACGGCCTTGGTACTTCTCCTTCATTGTGAGCTTGTTGAGCTCACCGGTGATGTGATCGGTGGCACCGGTATCGCCATACCAGTTGGTGTCCATGCCATAGGACGCCGAGTTGGAGCCCTTCTCCTCCTCTTCTTCTTCGTCGTCGGAGTAGCGATGCCAGCACTTCCAGGCACCATGCCCGGCCTTGCCACAGATCTGACAGGTGACGATGTCGCGTTCTTTTCCGCCACCCTTGGCACCGCCACCACGACGAGGGTTGCCGTTGCCACCACCGCGGCGTCCATGCCCGCGGTTGCCATAGCCACGGCCTCCGCGGCGACCACCGTACTGGCCGCGTCCGCGTGGTCCTCCTCTACCACGTGAAGCCGAGTTGACGGAGGAGCCTCCCACAGCACCATCAGTGAGGAGCTCTATGCGGCTGTCATAGGCGGAGACCTGAGAGTACAGATCGGCCACAGTGAGATCTGCGGCGCCGTTGGCACCGATGGCTGCGAACAGTGGGTTGTACTGATCATCGAGCCCGGCGAGGAGGTACTCCACGAGCTCTTCTTCATCAATGGGGCGGCCTGCTGCTGCAAGTTCGTCAGCGAAGCCCTTCATCTTTGTGAAGTACTGGGCCGCCGTCATGTTCTCCCGCTTGGTCCTGGCGAGGGCGACACGAAGGTTGGACACCCGCGTGCGCGACTGGGAGGCAAACATTGCCTTGATCGCCCCCCAGACCTCAGCTGCCGTGTCCATCCCGATGGTGGAGACGAAGATGTCCGGCGACAGGGTGTTGACGAGGAACGAGAGGACCTGTTGGTCCGTGGCCAACCACGCGTCGTAGGCGGGATTGGGCTCCTGGCTTGGCTTCCCGTCTTTCTCGACGGTGATGGTCTCCGGCGGTGCTTCTGCCTTTCCGTCGAGGAATCCGAGCAAGCGGGCGCCACGAATCGGAGGGAGCACCTGGGACTGCCATAGCAGGAAATTGGTGCGGGTCAGCTTCTCACTCACGCTCAAGCCAGCGAGGGGATTTGTCATGGCGGCGGAGGAGGAAGGGGCTGCGCACATAGAGAGGCTAGATGTGTTTTTGGAAGACAGGCTCTGATACCATATGATCGTATGAGGTTTTGGGTTGAACGATGGGGACTTCCATCGGTTACGTGTTAACTTATATAGGCCAACAACGGCAGAGCTAGATACAAGGAAGGTTACAACAAATAGAGCAAAACAAGGAATTGATCTTGATCTTATAAACCGATCAGATCAATGACATATCTGTTTGAACTGCCGTCTATCTCTATCTGTACTTCTGTCTAGGTTCATCTGAACTTCTCTGTCGTGAACACTAGATACTCTAACACCCAGGAGGAATTTAAGAGGTTAACAACCAAAAGCCAGCATCAAATAATGCAAAACCAATCAATGACAGAGACAGTGACTTAGCATTTTCATATACACACACAAGCGTTAGATGGGTCCAATCCTTGCAATGACAGAGACTGTGGCGCATCATATATGTAAGCTAGTACATTAGTATCTGCTTTGGAAAATACTAGCTAGCATAGTATTTGAGTGGTCTAGCCAGAGCATAGCACACAACAAAGAGAGGAGCGCTGATGATGATTAGGAGGGATCAATGTCCCCACGGGACTTTTAAATATGGAAACCACATGCCGTTATTAAAGAGAAAAGGCCACACCCTGGTAGGCATAAAGAAGAAAACGAAGAAATAAGCCATACGCATAAAGAAGAAGAAGAAGCAGAATGCAGGCATGACATTGCCTGCCCTGTCCGGCTGTCCCCGTTTCTCGCCGATGCCACTCACCGGGAGGCAAACCTGCGGGCCTGTCCAAAGCTAAGCATTCTTAATTCACCTCTGGCAGATACGGCATCCCATCTCGTATCTAATTTTTTCCGATTTTGATCCAAAATTTAGCCCAAACAGATTTTCCAACACGGTCTGCATCGTGGCCCGTCTGCGCCGTATAAAACTAGGCGCCACTTTTTTTTTGGATTTCTAGGCCAGCTTCGAGGTGGTGCACGCTGACGCTCAAAAAAGTCTACAGTTTCTATCTAGCCTATTTCTACCGAGAAGCTCGAGTTATGTGTATATGGAGAAACTGCTAGCGACCAGTTTCTGGGGAGCTTCCCGAGCTTCTCTGCTTGGAGTCAAAACGGTACGCAGAGCTGTCCTTTTTATTGGTTCTATTTACAGGAAAATGTCCTTCCGCAAGATAACATTTGGAGAAGCGAATGCAAAAGAAAGAAAAAGGCAGACTCGCAGCCGTACGCATCGCTTCGTCCCTGGAGGTAGATTCACATGAACCCGAGCTAGGGTTCCTTGTTACCGCCGCCGCCTCTTCACCACCCCTGAACCCGCCGCCGATTGTTTCGCCCTAGCAGCGCACGCCCCGTCGCCTTCTCCGCCGCATCTCGCGCCCCCATCTCCACCAGCAGCTGTGACCTCGCCAGCCCCTCCTCTAGCAGACCGCCGCCAACGGCGAGCTGGCTGATCTGCCCTCGTATGCCTTCCGCCGCTGCTTCACGCCGCTAGTAGATGCCGCTGGAATCCCTCGTTCGTTCCCGGCGACGAACTTCTGCCTACCAACCCACCTCGTCCCCGACCCAAATCGGGACTAGGCTCTGCTGACGATCCAAATCATGCAGCTACGCATTAACCTTGGCATGTCATCCTGATATAGTGACAGAGCAGGTTTATGAAATGATGCAATATATTTGATCAGCTGCTCCTAACCCCGCATTAACCTACGCATTAACGTATTTTGGATGGAGTTCTCCTGTATTCTGCAATGATCATTTTGATCTGAATTTGACATGAGCATTGCATAAATGGTCATAACGGAAGTTGCAATTTTGTATCTGATCAAACAAGGTGGATCATTCCTGGCTGACGTCTATGGTTCAACAATTATATATACTAATGTTACCCATAGGTTAGTGCATTCTTACAGTTCAGGGGCATTGCAAACTTTATCCAACTCGGCATGAGGCATAAGCCCAAATTTCATAAGCTCAAAAAAATAGGAAGAACAGTTTTTTGGAGCTTCTCGTCACCGGAGTTTCTCGCCACAGAAAACCATAAGCCAGCTTCTCTATAAACATAAGCCTAAAAGAAGTGGCCGGGGATGGACGTGGAAAACCCCATCCATTTTCTCCTCCTCCGCCGTCCGCCGTCGCTGCCACTGACCACTGCTGCTTGCGATGCCAGAGACAGTGGCACATCATATATGTAAGCTAGTGCAGTAGTATCTGCTTTGGAAAATACTAGCTAGCATAGTATTTGAGTGGTCTAGCCAGAGCATAGCTCACAACGAAGAGAGGGGGGCTGATGATGATTAGGAGGGAGTCAGTGTTTCCCACGGGCCTTTTTATTGTGGGAACCATAAGCCGTTTAAGAGAAAAGGCAATACACTAACACGCGTAAAGAAGGAGGCAATAAACCATACGTATAAAGAAGGAGAAGAAATAGAAATGCAGTATAGGCCGGCATGGCATTGCCTGGCCTATCCCCGTGTCTCGCCGGTGCCACTCTCCGGTAGGCAAACCCGCGGCCTGTACCAAGCTAACCTCACTTAGAGCGAAAACTCTAGAAAAAGACCACCTTCACTCTACAGTTTGAGAGTAAGTCATGGTCTGTAAAAGCTAAGTTTAACGAGTCTACAGTTTGGTTCATTTGTGACACTTTTGGTTACATTCTTAATGGAACCAGGGGGCTTTGCCCCTTTATGTCTAAAAAAAAGTCCGACCTTCACGAAGGGAAGTGATACGCGTACAGCACGCGTCCGTTGGGAACCCCAAGAGGAAGGTGTGATGCGTACAGCGGCAAGTTTTCCCTCAGTATGAAACCAAGGTTTATCGAACCAGTAGAAGCCAAGAAGCACGTTGAAGGTTGATGGCGGCGAGATGTAGTGCGGCGCAACACCAGGGATTCCGGCGCCAACGTGGAACCTGCACAACACAACCAAAGTACTTTGCCCCAACGAAACAGTGAGGTTGTCAATCTCACCAGCTTGCTGTAACAAAGGATTAACCGTATTGTGTGGAAGATGATTGTTTGCAGAAAACAGTAGAACAGTATTGCAGTAGATTGTATTTCAGTATAGAGAATTGGACCGGGGTTCACAGTTCACTAGAGGTGTCTCTCCCATAAGATAAACAGCATGTTGGGTGAACAAATTACAGTTGGGCAATTTACAAATAAAGAGGGCATGACCATGCACATACATATTATGATGAGTACTGTGAGATTTAATTGGGCATTACGACAAAGTACATAGACCGCTATCCAGCATGCATCTATGCCTAAAAAGTCCACCTTCAGGTTATCATCCGAACCCCCTCCAGTATTAAGTTGCTAACAATAGACAATTGCATTAAGTATTGCGCGTAATGTAATCAATAACTACATCCTCGGACATAGCATCAATGTTTTATCCCTAGTGGCAACAGCACATCCATAATCTTAGAGATTTCTGTCACATCCCCAGATTCACGGAGACATGAACCCACTATCGAGCATAAATACTCCCTCTTGGAGTTACAAGCATCTACTTGGCCAGAGCATCTACTAGTAACGGAGAGCATGCAAGATCATAAACAACACATAGACATAACTTTGATAATCAACATAACAAGTATTCTCTATTCATCGGATCCCAACAAACGCAACATATAGAATTACAGATAGATGAACTTGATCATGTTAGGCAGCTCACAAGACCCGACAATTAAGCACAATGGGGAGAAGACAACCATCTAGCTACTGCTATGGACCCATAGTCCAGGGGTAGACTACTCACACATCACTCCGGAGGCGACCATGGCGGCGTAGAGTCCTCCGGGAGATGATTCCCCTCTCCGGCAGGGTGCCGGAGGTGATCTCCTGAATCCCCCGAGATGGGATTGGCGGCGGCGGCGTCTCTGGAAGGTTTTCCGTATCGTGGCTCTCGGTACTGGGGGTTTCGCGATGGAGGCTTTAAGTAGGCGGAAGGGCAGGTCAGGAGGCGGCACGAGGGGCCCACACCATAGGGCCACGCGGCCAGGGCAGGGGCCGCGCCGCCCTATGCTCTGGCTGCCTCGTGGCCCCACTTCGTCTCCTCTTCGGTCTTCTGGAAGCTTCGTGGCAAAATAGGACCCTGGGCGTTGATTTCGTCCAATTCCGAGAATATTTCGTTACTAGGATTTCTGAAACCAAAAACAGAAAAACAAAGAATCGGCACTTCGGCATCTTGTTAATAGGTTAGTTCCAGAAAATGCACGAATATGACATAAAGTGTGCATAAAACATGTAGATATCATCAATAATGTGGCATGGAACACAAGAAATTATCGATACGTCAGAGACGTATCAGCATCCCCAAGCTTAGTTCTGCTCGTCCCGAGCAGGTAAAACGATAACAAAGATAATTTCTGAAGTGACATGCCATCATAACCTTGATCATACTATTTGTAAAGCATATGTAGTGAATGCAGCGATCAAAACAATGTATATGACATGAGTAAACAAGTGAATCATAAAGCAAAGACTTTTCATGAATAGTACTTCAAGACAAGCATCAATAAGTCTTGCATAAGAGTTGACTCATAAAGCAATAAATCAAAGTAAAGGTATTGAAGCAACACAAAGGAAGATTAAGTTTCAGCGGTTGCTTTCAACTTGTAACATGTATATCTCATGGCTATTGTCAACATAGAGTAATATAATAAGTGCAATATGCAAGTATGTAGGAATCAATGCACAGTTCACACAAGTGTTTGCTTCTTGAGGTGGAGAGAAATAGGTGAACTGACTCAACAATGAAAGTAAAAGAATGGTCCTCCATAGAGGAAAAGCATCGATTGCTATATTTGTGCTAGAGCTTTGATTTTGAAAACATGAAACAATTTTATCAACGGTAGTAATAAAGCATATGTATCATGTAAATTATATCTTACAAGTTGCAAGCCTCATGCATAGAATACTAATAGTGCCCGCACCTTGTCCTAATTAGCTTGGACTACCGGATCATCGCAATGCACATGTTTTAACCAAGTGTCACAAAGGGGTACCTCTATGCCGCCTGTACAAAGGTCTAAGGAGAAAGCTCGCATTGGATTTCTCGCTATTGATTATTCTCAACTTAGACATCCATACCGGGACAACATAGACAACATATAATGGACTCCTCTTTTATGCATAAGCATGTAACAACAATTAATAATTTTCTCATATGAGATTGAGGATATTGTCCAAAACTGAAACTTCCACCATGGATCATGGCTTTAGTTAGCGGCCCAATGTTCTTCTCTAACAATATGCATGCTTAACCATAAGGTGGTAGATCTCCCTTACTTCAGACAAGACGGACATGCATAGCAACTCACATGATATTCAACAAAGAATAGTTGATGGCGTCCCCAGTGAACATGGTTATCGCATAACAAGCAACTTAATAAGAGATAAAGTGCATAAGTACATATTCAATACCACAATAGTTTTTAAGCTATTTGTCCCATGAGCTATATATTGCAAAGGTGAATGATGGAATTTTAAAGGTAGCACTCAAGCAATTTACTTTGGAATGGCGGAGAAATACCATGTAGTAGGTAGGTATGGTGGACACAAATGGCATAATGGTTGGCTCAAGGATTTTGGATGCATGAGAAGTATTCCCTCTCGATACAAGGTTTAGGCTAGCAAGGTTATTTGAAACAAATACAAGGATGAACCGGTGCAGCAAAACTCACATAAAATACATATTGTAAACATTATAAGACTCTACACCGTCTTCCTTGTTGTTCGAACTCAATACTAGAAATTATCTAGACCTTAGAGAGACCAAATATGCAAACCAAATTTTAGCATGCTCTATGTATTTCTTCATTAATGGGTGCGAAGTATATGATGCAAGAGCTTAAACATGAGCACAACAATTGCCAAGTATCACATTATCCAAGACATTTATAGCAATTACTACATGTATCATTTTCCAATCCCATCCATATAACAATTTAACGAAGAAGAAACTTCGCCATGAATACTATGAGTAGAGCCTAAGGACATACTTGTCCATATGCTACAGCGGAGCGTGTCTCTCCCACACAAAGAATGCTAGGATCCATTTTATTCAAACAAAACAAAAAACAAAAACACACCGATGCTCCAAGAAAAGCACATAAGATGTGATGGAATAAAAATATAGTTTCAGGGGAGGAACCTGATAATGTTGTCGATGAAGAAGGAGATGCCTTGGGCATCCCCAAGCTTAGACGCTTGAGTCTTCTTATAATATGCAGGGGTGAACCACCGGGGCATCCCCAAGCTTAGAGCTTTCACTCTCCTTGATCATATTGCATCATACTCCTCTCTTGATCCTTGAAAACTTCCTCCACACCAAACTTAGAACAACTCATTAGAGGATTAGTGGACAATAAAAATTAACATGTTCAGAGGTGACACAATCATTCTTAACACTTCTGGACATTGCATAAAGCTACTGGACATTAATGGATCAAAGAAATTCATCCAACATAGCAAAAGAGGCAATGCGAAATAAAAGGCAGAATCTGTCAAAACAGAACAGTTCGTATTGACGAATTTTATCGAGACACCAGACTTGCTCAAATGAAAATGCTCAAATTGAATGAAAGTTGCGTACATATCTGAGGATCACTCACGTAAATTGGCATAATTTTCTGAGTTACCTACAGAGAAAACAGCACAGATTCGTGACAGCAAAGAAATCTGTTTCTGCGCAGTAATCCAAATCTAGTATGAACTTTACTATCAACGACTTTACTTGGCACAATAAAACACTAAACTAAGATAAGGAGAGGTTGCTACAGTAGTAAACAACTTCCAAGACACAAAATAAAAACAAAGTACTGTAGTAAATGTAGGATAACGTTGCATAGAAAACAAAAAATTTCCTATCGCGAACACGCAATCCAAGCCAAGATGCAATCTAGAAGACGGTAGCAACGAGGGGATGATCAAGACTAACCCTTGAAGAGATTCCAAAGCCTATAAGAGTAGGCTCTTAATGCTGCGGTAGACGATCACTTGCCGCTTGCAAAAGCGCGTAGAAGATCTTGATCACGATCGCTTCCGGCGCCACGAACGGGCAGCACCTCCGTACTCGGTCACACGTTCGGTTGTTGATGAAGACGACGTCCACCTCCCTGTTCCAGCGGGCAGCGGAAGTAGTAGCTCCTCTTGAATCCGACAGCACGACGGCGTGGTATCGGTGGTGGTGGAGAAATCCGGCGGAGCTTCGCTTAAGCGTGCGGGATGTGGTGGAGGAGAGAGACCGCTAGGGTTTGGGGAGAGAGGGGGGTTGGGCGCCGGCCCTCTAAGGGGTGCGGCCAAGGCTGAGCCAAAGAGTGGCTGCCCCCCTCCCTCTCCTCCTCATTATATAGGTGGAAGCCCCAAGAGTTCTAGTCCAAGTCTTCGAATAAGACCCCAACACTAAAACCTCCCATATGTGGGAAACCTACTCAAGGAGGGAGTCCTACCCAAGGTGGGACTCCCACCTTTCCTTGAGGTGGGGTGGCCGGCCACCTTTAGGTGGAGTCCACCTGGGACTCTTCCCTTTAGGGCTGGCCGGCCATGCTAGTGGAGTCTCTTCGGGACTCTACTTTCCAAAATGCCATTCTTCCGGACTTTTCTAGAACCTTCTAGAACCTGCCATAAATGCACCGGATCATTTCCAAACTTGGAATATGACTTCCTATATATGAATCTTATTCTCCGGACCATTCCGGAACTCCTCGTGATGTCCGGGATCTCATCCGGGACTCCGAACAAATATTCGAACTCCATTCCATATTCAAGTTCTACCATTTCAACATCCAACTTTAAGTGTGTCACCCTACGGTTCGTGAACTATGCGGACATGGTTGAGTACTCACTCCGACCAATAACCAATAGCGGGATCTGGAGATCCATAATGGCTCCCACATATTCAACGATGACTTCAGTGATCGAATGAACCATTCACATACGATACCAATTCCCTTTGTCACGCGATATTTTACTTGTCCGAGGTTTGATCATCGGTATCACTCTATACCTTGTTCAACCTCGTCTCCTGACAAGTACTCTTTACTCGTACCGTGGTATGTGGTCTCTTATGAACTTATTCATATGCTTGCAAGACATAGACGACATTCCACTGAGAGGGCCCAGAGTATATCTATCCGTCATCGGGATGGACAAATCCCACTGTTGATCCATATGCCTCAACTCATACTTTCCGGATACTTAATCCCACCTTTATAACCACCCATTTACGCAGTGGCGTTTGGTGTAATCAAAGTACCTTTCCGGTATAAGTGATTTACATGATCTCATGGTCATAAGGACTAGGTAACTATGTATCGAAAGCTTATAGCAAATAACTCAATGACGTGATCTTATGCTACGCTTAATTGGGTGTGTCCATTACATCATTCATACAATGATATAACCTTGTTATTAATAACATCCAATGTTCATGATTATGAAACTAATCATCCATTAATCAACAAGCTAGTTAAGAGGCATACTAGGGACTCTTTGTTGTTCACATAACACACATGTATCAATGTTTCGGTTAATACAATTATAGCATGGTATGTAAACATTATCATAAACACAAAGATATATTATAATAACTATTTTATTATTGCCTCTTGGGCATATCTCCAACAGTCTCCCACTTGCACTAGAGTCAATAATCTAGTTTACATTTGTAAAGATATAACACCTTGGCCTTCCGGTGTTTTATCATGTATTGCTCACGGGAGAGGTTTTTAGTCAACAGATCTGACACGCTCAGAAACGTATGTATTTTGTAATTCATTTGCGTCTCAACGCATTACTCATTTCCAAATGAGTCGGCATTTAAATATGTTTGATCTTCTGGTGGAACCTTAATTCCGCTGTCTGAAATATGTCACTAATATTGTCACACACAATATAGCTTCAAAATTCTGACTCTGTCGGAACTACACCAAGTTCTCAAAGAACCTCTTGACTTTAACATCCTTTGTCATTTGTCAAAACAATGACATATTCTGCCTTCTTTTGTAGAATCCGTCACAATATTTAGAACTCTTCTAAATCTAGCATAGACAACTTCTAGCTCATTGTGCTACCTTTTAAACAACACTTAGTCTAATTTGAGATTGAAATTATATTTTATATGTGACAAAACCAATATCGGTGTAACACCTTACAGCGATTTGTTTGTCATTTCTTCATACAAAAATATATATATATATCCTTAGTTCTTCTAAAGTACTCAAGGAAATTCTTACTGTCGTCCAATGATTATCATATGAATCATTCTGGTATATGCTCATAACACTTTATAGCACATGATATCTGATTGTGTACATATTATTCGTGATCTATAATCACTCATGTGTTTTTACTCATTGAGTGTCAGATACACTCAAGTCTTGTTAAACCTTCACATGACAAGAACATTTTCTTAATATTTCTATATTGAACTACTTCAATATCCATCATATGTACTTTGACTTAAACTTATTTATGTGTTTCAATCTATCTTCATAGATCTTGACACTAAATTTGTTTCAGTCCATATCCTTTCATTGAAGTTAATTCTCAATGAAACCTTTTAATCAAGTATATAATTACATCATTTATAACCAACTATATGTCACCTACATAAAGTATTATAAATGTGTCTTAGCGCTCCCACTTAATTTCTTGCAAATGCAAGCCTCTTCATCGTCTCTGATGAAATCAAAAACTCTTTGACTATTTCATCTGGTGAAGATTCAAACTCCGCGATACTCACTTCATCAAATTGAAGTTTGTATACCTATCTAATATTCCACGGACCAGCAAAACTCTTGGTTGTATCTTGTATACACCTTTAATACATACTTCTGATAAGTAATGTATTTTGCCATCCTACTAGAATAATCCATATAGACTATAAGCATTTCTACGGAAGATCTAATCTTATCGTAGTCAACTCTTTGAACTTTGTCGTAAACAATTTTTCGACAAGTCGAGCTTCTTCAAGGATATTTCATCCAAGTCTATAGATCCATTTACTTTCAAAAAGTATTCATCTATTATGGATTTCATGGCGCATGGCCATTTTAACGGAGTCAGGGCCCATCATAACTTCTTTGTTTGTAGTTGGTTTATCATTGTTCAAAATCAATCCTTTGTCCACAAATCATTTATTTGATCACAAAGTAAACCATACCTACAAGGTTCAATATGTACTTCGATCTCCATGACTAAAACACTTTGTAGTCATGGGAGCCATGATCGTTGTGGCCGCTTCCGAAACCAATTCCGATGCTGCGCTACTCTGATCATTATGCTCAGGTTCATAAACCTTATCAAATTATATTGTCCTCCCACTCAAATACTTCATTAGAAACAATTTCTCGGAAATAAGAAACATTGACAAACACTTTTGTCTTTGTCTCGTGGGAAGAATTCCCAATCAAATCTCTGGGATAACCAACAAAGACATTCATCCGATTTTGGTTGTAAACTTATTTACTTATGCTATGCATACCAAGAAAAGACTATCAGGTTTCTTACCTATGCCATAACTCGTATGGTGTCATTTCAACGGATCATGATGATGCTCTATTTAGTGTAAAAGCGGTAGTCACTAAAGCATAATCCACAAAAATATAATGGCGTCATAATATTTTTATCTCATCATTAATCCAACAAGGTTTGGATACATATCTTGAATACTATATCATCATTATGATACTCCAAGAAATGTGAGTTGTAGAACAATTTCATAACTCTCTTAGATGTTCGCTAAAACTCGTAATTCAAATATTTCCACCATGATCCAATCATAGATATTTGACTTTTCTATTACGATGATTTCCACTTCATGCTGAAATTTATTTGAATCCATTCAAATGTTTCAAACTTCTTCCTTATCGAATATATCCACATATATATACTCAATTCATTGTTGAAAGTTTTCATGAAGTAGAAGAATCTCCCGCACACAACTATACCCAGTGAACCACATACATCATCATGTATTTTTCACTAAGTTAGTTGCCCGTTCAACTTTTGGCCTATGAACGGTATTTAAATCATTCTCTTTAGAAAAGATTTGCAAGCGTCAAATGATTCAAAAAACAAATGACTCCAAAAATCCATTTGCATAGAGTTCCTTCATGCATTCCTTTCTAACATGACCTAAATGGCGGTTCCACAAATAAGTGGAATTCAAATCATTTGCCTTATGGCATTTTTAGCATCAGTGTTATGTATGTGTGTTTCACCATTAAAATTTATAATAACTTATCCATCGTTCATGGAGTAATGTCATAATTTGAACAACTCATTGTTTTTATTTGACAAGAGCAAAATAACAATTATTAAGTTCTTTATTATAAATTCTAAGGGCTAGATAGAATGCCCACGACGAACATAATAACACTTTATTTTGTTCCAGACGTGTATTCCTATCATATTCCTTGTCAGTCACTTAGGCCATTGTATTCTTGTATTGCGTTGTTTTGTATGACACTTCATACCAACCAATGTAGTACTAATACCCAAGAATTTCATAGTGTGACTTAACTAGGAATACAACCATAACATGTATATCATTTATATACACCTGAGCTAGACTTTCTAGTCTTTTCTTTTCTTTTTGCCAAAATATCTTTTGCAGTTTCTCTTTTAGCTTTCCTCATTATTCAGAAAAACACTTCAACATCATTAACTTCTAGGTTTGTTGGTCTAATACCAATAACCTTGAGGTTCTTATTTTGAAGTTGATCATCATATGACAAGTGTTCCAAATTTCACTATTAGTAACTTTGTAATACGATGAACAATTTCACTCATAATTTTATCCATCATATCATGACGACTTTCCGAGACCATGTCTGTACATGCTAGGCTCGTAAAGTTTTAACCTTGGTATTTGCATGTGCAAATCTATCTTGCACCCGTTGTATGCACACGTAGAATCTATCACACCCGATCATCACGAGATGCTTCGAAACGACGAGTTTTAGTAACGGTGCATATTAAGGATGGTCACTTCATGGATATGCGAATATCGTTAGTGCCCCAATAGTTGGAGGATTGTGACGCCTTGCGTCTTCAACCTTCGTACATTCCCATAAAACTTATGAGTTCATGTAGTCTCACCAAATTATATTCTATCATCTTGTAATAAGGTCTTAGATATCACATATATCTCATACCTTGATTATTTCTGAAAACTAAATTTCCAGCTCCTTACTTTTCAAACAGATTTGAACTTCAAGTTTCACGGAGACAAGATAACTTTAGGTACTAATTGAAACCATAGCTCTTTGAATCAACAATGTGAGGTTTACTAAAAGTTTGCAATAGGACTTAATCAATACTTGATTCTTTAACAATACGGTACCAATCCGTAAAGTTTCTTGTCAGATTTTAACAGTATTTCTATCTCAATAACAAGACTAGCGCATAGTAGAAAACGGATGCCAATTCTACAAATCAATTCAAAATACTACTCAGACTATGTTTATGATAATTAGTTCATGTTTTAATCTAATTACTAATGAACTCCCACTTAATACAACATCCCTCATAGTTGTTAAGTGGTACACGATCCAAATTCACTACACCAAACACCGATCATCACGTGAGATGATGTAGCTTCAATGGTGAACATCAACATGTTGATCATATCATCCATATGACTCGTGTTCAACCTTTCGGTTTCCGTTGTCCCGAGGCCATGTCTGTACATGCTAGGCTCGTCAAGCAAACCCAAGTATTCTGCGTGTGCAACATGGCTTACACCCGTTGTATGTGAATCGTTGAATCTATCACATCCGATCATCACGAGATGCTTCGAAACGACGAACTGTTACAACGGTGCATACGAGGGAAGAACACTTTATTATCTTGATATTAATGTGAGGGATCATCTTATAATGCTACCGTCGCGATCTAAGCAAAATAAGATGCATAAAAGGATTAACATCACATGCAGTTCATATGTGATATGATATGGCCCTTTTGTCTTTGCGCCTTCGATCTTTATCTCCAAAGCACGGACATGATCTCCATCATCAACGAGCATGATCTCCATCATCGTCGGCGTAGCGTCAAGGTTCATGGCGCCGTCTTCATGGTTGTTCACCTCATGTAGCAACTATTACAACTACTTTGAAATACTACTCAACATGAAAATTAAAGACAACCATAAGGCTCCTGCCGGTTGCCACAATACAATAATGATCATCTCATACATATTCATCATCATATCATGGCCATATCACATCACCAAA
This sequence comes from Lolium perenne, assembly GCF_019359855.2. Taxonomy (NCBI): domain Eukaryota; kingdom Viridiplantae; phylum Streptophyta; class Magnoliopsida; order Poales; family Poaceae; genus Lolium; species Lolium perenne. The sequence continues at coordinate 295,568,411 of NC_067250.2, read as the reverse complement.
CCCTGCAAAAACAAGTTAGACGTCTCTAATTTGGTTTGCATATTTTACGTGGTTTAGGGTTTTCGAGAGAGATCTAATCTACCTACGAACATGAACCACAACGGTGATACTAATGTTGTCAATAGAAGAGTAAATTGAATCTTCACTATAGTAGGAGAGACAGACACCCGCAAAGCCTCTTATGCAATACAAGTTGCATGTCGTACGAGGAACAAGTCTCATGAACGCGGTCATGTAAAGTTAGTCCGAGCCGCTTCATCCCACTATGCCACAAAGATGCAAAGTACTCAAACTAAAGATAACAGGAGCATCAACGCCCACAAAACCATTGTGTTCTACTCGTGCAACCATCTATGCATAGACACGGCTCTGATACCACTGTAGGATAACGTTGCATAGAAAACAAAAAATTTCCTATCGCGAACACGCAATCCAAGCCAAGATGCAATCTAGAAGACGGTAGCAACGAGGGGATGATCAAGACTAACCCTTGAAGAGATTCCAAAGCCTATAAGAGTAGGCTCTTAATGCTGCGGTAGACGATCACTTGCCGCTTGCAAAAGCGCGTAGAAGATCTTGATCACGATCGCTTCCGGCGCCACGAACGGGCAGCACCTCCGTACTCGGTCACACGTTCGGTTGTTGATGAAGACGACGTCCACCTCCCCGTTCCAGCGGGCAGCGGAAGTAGTAGCTCCTCTTGAATCCGACAGCACGACGGCGTGGTATCGGTGGTGGTGGAGAAATCCGGCGGAGCTTCGCTTAAGCGTGCGGGATGTGGTGGAGGAGAGAGACCGCTAGGGTTTGGGGAGAGAGGGGGGTTGGGCGCCGGCCCTCTAAGGGGTGCGGCCAAGGCTGAGCCAAAGAGTGGCTGCCCCCTCCCTCTCCTCCTCATTATATAGGTGGAAGCCCCAAGAGTTCTAGTCCAAGTCTTCGAATAAGACCCCAACACTAAAACCTCCCATATGTGGGAAACCTACTCAAGGAGGGAGTCCTACCCAAGGTGGGACTCCCACCTTTCCTTGAGGTGGGGTGGCCGGCCACCTTTAGGTGGAGTCCACCTGGGACTCTTCCCTTTAGGGCTGGCCGGCCATGCTAGTGGAGTCTCTTCGGGACTCTACTTTCCAAAATGCCATTCTTCCGGACTTTTCTAGAACCTTCTAGAACCTGCCATAAATGCACCGGATCATTTCCAAACTTGGAATATGACTTCCTATATATGAATCTTATTCTCCGGACCATTCCGGAACTCCTCGTGATGTCCGGGATCTCATCCGGGACTCCGAACAAATATTCGAACTCCATTCCATATTCAAGTTCTACCATTTCAACATCCAACTTTAAGTGTGTCACCCTACGGTTCGTGAACTATGCGGACATGGTTGAGTACTCACTCCGACCAATAACCAATAGCGGGATCTGGAGATCCATAATGGCTCCCACATATTCAACGATGACTTCAGTGATCGAATGAACCATTCACATACGATACCAATTCCCTTTGTCACGCGATATTTTACTTGTCCGAGGTTTGATCATCGGTATCACTCTATACCTTGTTCAACCTCGTCTCCTGACAAGTACTCTTTACTCGTACCGTGGTATGTGGTCTCTTATGAACTTATTCATATGCTTGCAAGACATAGACGACATTCCACTGAGAGGGCCCAGAGTATATCTATCCGTCATCGGGATGGACAAATCCCACTGTTGATCCATATGCCTCAACTCATACTTTCCGGATACTTAATCCCACCTTTATAACCACCCATTTACGCAGTGGCGTTTGGTGTAATCAAAGTACCTTTCCGGTATAAGTGATTTACATGATCTCATGGTCATAAGGACTAGGTAACTATGTATCGAAAGCTTATAGCAAATAACTCAATGACGTGATCTTATGCTACGCTTAATTGGGTGTGTCCATTACATCATTCATACAATGATATAACCTTGTTATTAATAACATCCAATGTTCATGATTATGAAACTAATCATCCATTAATCAACAAGCTAGTTAAGAGGCATACTAGGGACTCTTTGTTGTTCACATAACACACATGTATCAATGTTTCGGTTAATACAATTATAGCATGGTATGTAAACATTATCATAAACACAAAGATATATTATAATAACTATTTTATTATTGCCTCTTGGGCATATCTCCAACAGTAAAAACATGGGTTGTCTCCCATAAGCGCTTTTCTTTAACGCCTTTCAGCTAGGCGCAGAAAGTGTGTATCAAGTATTATCGGAGGGTGGTGCATCTTCAGCGGGGTGTGGAGTTTTCTTAACCAGGCATAGTATGTTAGATACATAAGTGTGTACTGTAGTAAAAACATGGGTTATCTCCCATAAGCGCTTTTCTTTAACGCCTTTCAGCTAGGCGCAGAAAGTGTGTATCAAGTGTTATCGAAGGATGGTGCATCTACAGCGGGGTGTGGAGTTTTCTCAGCCAAGCATAGTATATTGGATACATAAGTTTTAGCGTCTCCCTTTTCATTAGTCTTGGGCTTGCTACTCTCATCAAACAAATTTTCAGGGACAAGCCAAGCATAATTATTTTCTAGTGCATTATTCATCACTAGGAGCTTACATGGTATTGGTGCTTTGATCTCCCCACCATCATTAATATTATTAGTGTACTTTATTCTATCCATATCCATCTTTTCAAGGAGACTAACAAAATTGGTATAAGAACCAAGCATATTATATTTAGCAAAGACCTTTCTAGCCTCTCTTGCTATACCACCAAATTCTCTAAGAAGGGTTTCTAAAACAAAGTCTTTCTTTTCCCCTTCTTCCATATCACCGAGTGTAAGAAACATGTGTTGGATTATAGGATTGAGATTAACAAATTTAGTTTCCATCATACGAACTAAAACAGCAGCGGCAATTTCATAAGTAGGAGCAAGTTCTACCAAGTGTCTATCTTCAAAATCTTCAACGGTACTGACATGATTGAAAAATTCTTCTATATTATTTCTCCCAATTATAGACCCACGTCCTACCGGTATGTCTTTCGTGGTAAAATTAAAAGGAAACATGATGAATCAAGTAAAGTAAATGCAAGTAACTAATTTTTTTTGTGTTTTTGATATAGCAAACAAGATAGCAAACAAAGTAAAACTAGCAACTAATTTTTTTGTATTTTGATTTAGTGCAGCAAACAAAGTAGTAAATAAAACTAAGCAAGACAAAAACAAAGTAAAGAGATTGGGAAGTGGAGACTCCCCTTGCAGCGTGTCTTGATTTCCCCGGCATCGGCGCCAGAAAAAGAGCTTGATACGCGTACAGCACGCGTCCGTTGGGAACCCCAAGAGGAAGGTGTGATGCGTACAGCGGCAAGTTTTCCCTCAGTATGAAACCAAGGTTTATCGAACCAGTAGGAGCCAAGAAGCACGTTGAAGGTTGATGGCGGCGAGATGTAGTGCGGCGCAACACCAGGGATTCCGGCGCCAACGTGGAACCTGCACAACACAACCAAAGTACTTTGCCCCAACGAAACAGTGAGGTTGTCAATCTCACCGGCTTGCTGTAACAAAGAATTAACCGTATTGTGTGGAAGATGATTGTTTGCAGAAAACAAAGAGAACAAAGATTGCAGTAGATTGTATTTCAGTATAGAGAATTGGACCGGGGTCCACAGTTCACTAGAGGTGTCTCTCCCATAAGATAAACAGCATGTTGGGTGAATAAATTACAGTTGGGCAATTTACAAATAAAGAGGGCATGACCATGCACATATATATTATGATGAGTATTGTGAGATTTAATTGGGCATTACGACAAAGTACATAGGCCGCTATCCAGCATGCATCTATGCCTAAAAAGTCCACCTTCAGGTTATCATCCGAACCCCCTCCAGTATTAAGTTGCTAACAACAGACAATTGCATTAAGTATTGCGCGTAATGTAATCAATAACTACATCCTCGGACATAGCATCAATGTTTTATCCCTAGTGGCAACAGCACATCCATAATCTTAGAGATTTCTGTCACTTCCCGCATTCACGGAGACATGAACCCACTATCGAGCATAAATACTCCCTCTTGGAGTTACAAGCATCTACTTGGCCAGAGCATCTACTAGTAACGGAGAGCATGCAAGATCATAAACAACACATAGACATAACTTTGATAATCAACATAACAAGTATTCTCTATTCATCGGATCCCAACAAATGCAACATATAGAATTACAGATAGATGATCTTGATCATGTTAGGCAGCTCACAAGACCCGACAATTAAGCACATGGGGAGAAGACAACCATCTAGCTACTGCTATGGACCCATAGTCCAGGGGTAGACTACTCACACATCACTCCGGAGGCGACCATGGCGGCGTAGAGTCCTCCGGGAGATGATTCCCCTCTCCGGCAGGGTGCCGGAGGCGATCTCCTGAATCCCCCGAGATGGGATTGGCGGCGGCGGCGTCTCTGGAAGGTTTTCCGTATCGTGGCTCTCGGTACCGGGGGTTTCGCGACGGAGGCTTTAAGTAGGCGGAAGGGCAGGTCAGGAGGCGGCACGAGGGGCCCACACCATAGGGCCGCGTGGCCAGGGCAGGGGCCACGCCGCCCTATGCTCTGGCTGCCTCGTGGCCCCACTTCGTCTCCTCTTCGGTCTTCTGGAAGCTTCGTGGCAAAATAGGACCCTGGGCGTTGATTTCGTCCAATTCCGAGAATATTTCGTTACTAGGATTTCTGAAACCAAAAACAGCAGAAAACAAAGAATCGGCACTTCGGCATCTTGTTAATAGGTTAGTTCTAGAAAATGCACGAATATGACATAAAGTGTGCATAAAACATGTAGATATCATCAATAATGTGGCATGGAACACAAGAAATTATCGATACGTCGGAGACGTATCAGGAAGACAACTCACTCTGCACGTGACAAGTGGCGCGCTATAGTGCCAGAAATTCCCCAGGAAGTGGTTTCCCAACGCAATGGTAGGTGTTGATTGCTGGAGTGAGTTTGGTGGATTTGTGTACGTCGTTCATAAAATTATTTTGTAGGTATGGCCGTACGGGAAACAGGCACATTGTGGTCATTTTCCTAAGAAAGAAGGGATTTTTCAGGGCCAGGCACGTTCTGGTCGATTCCTAAAAAAAAGAGAGCACTCGTTGTTGAACCTGTTAAAAGTAAGAGTTGAGAGACAATGGAAATAGACAACAAATGATTCAACTATCCAGTTCCATTGATGATTCACAACTTATATACAAGGGGAAGGGACGCGAATATGGGTCACGTCTGTTCGAAGAGGTGTAAGGAAGGGCTGTGTCTGTTGACAAACCAACCAACATAGAGAATTACATGAGGGAGGATTACCCCTTTAATTAACCTATTAATTAAATCCTAACACCCCCCTAATCCTTCCTTGTCCTTGTGTTGGTCATCTCTAGAATCATCTTTAGAATCATCTCCTCTAATAACCCTGTGGGAAAAATACGAGGAGAGTAGTGTGTATAATATGTTGCTAAAACTCCTTAAAAACCCAGTGGGAAAATAAGGAGAAAATAGTGCAACATATAATGGTTGGATATGCTGTTAAAACTCCTTCGAAACCCAGTGGGAAAATAAGGAGAAAATGACACAGCATATAATTGATGTTGTCTCTTTGTTAACTCGATATGAGAAAAACCTTGTAAAAGGGAAAACCCATAGAGTATAGAGAACAATATATGTCGTATATATTTTCCTAAAAACCCCGGTGGGGAAAACAGAAATATGACATATTAACTTGTGTTGATATTACCTCATTAAAAACCCTTATGAGAACCTGTATAGTAAACTCATAAAGGGAAAAAGAGTGAAATATGATGCTTTGAACATGATTGATTCAGGAAGATACTCCCCCTGATTCTTGCAAATTTGGAAGCTGTCGCATACCAATTCCAAAAAAATACTTCTTGAATGTCGAAGTTGGTAGAGACTTCATGAACAAATCAACAACATTATTGTGTGATTTGACTTGCAGGATGTTTATTCCCCAACTCTTCCAAAGTTCATGGAGATAAAACAATCTAGAGGCAATATGCTTAGTGATATTGCTCTTGATGTATCATGTTTGCATCCATGCAACACAAGCAACATTATATGTGTAGATAATAATTGTTGGTTCAAGAGAACCAATACCACATCAATGATGTATGTGGTTTATCATTCCATAGAGCTACAAGTGTGTACGAGGCCTTGTATTTTAGAATGATTTGTAGGTGTAGTCACCAGAGTCTGTTTCGAAGAAATCTATGAAGTGACAATTCTACCATGTTGATACACATTGTGGGGATCATTCAATTAGCAAACATCAGTGTATCCCGATGATATTGGAGTTCAGATTTCTCTGAAATTACAAGAATATGCCAAGTAATGTGTGGTGCCTTGGAGATATCGAAAGATATTCTTGATTCCCAACCAATTGCGTTGGTGGGTCCAATGGAACTGAGATATGGAACTTCAAGTTCCAACATCCCTTCTACATCATCCCGTGGTTTGAGTGGATCTTTCTCTACATCTAGAGATCGAATAACCTACATGCATGGAAGATTGACATGACTTTTTCATTGTAATTTTTTCCAATATTTATAATATAGGCAGCTTGGTGTACCATAATACTTGAGTGTAGTAGCTCAACTTGTAATATCAAGCATTGATTTGGACCAAATCCTTCATCTCAAATTCCGTCTTTTAGATGATCACGTGCTTCGTTATTGCAAGAGTAATCCTTGTGTATGACAAACACACATGGGTAATAATCATTGTGGGAGTAATCCTTGTGTATAATGAACTCACTACATCGGTTGTACCAAAATATTACCGACAACAATAAGCCATGTTGTGACTTATTGAGTTTACACAATACATGTTGCATTTGCATTTCGATTCGGATTGAGATTCCAACAGGAACCATACATGTCCAAATCTAGTGATCCACATGGATATGTAGTCACTATATCTATCAACTACACAGATAGATGATTTTGTACTGCCATTCATATAATGTATCGGAAATAGGATTTCACTCACTTCTGGAGATTAGGTCTCGGATCTCTGCGTAAATCCGACCTTGTGCTACAAGCCTTGCTTTCTCACCAACTTATTATCTCATTCTATTGCTGGAAGAGAACATATTGAACCGCATAGAGAATTCATTTGGAGGAGCGAGGCTAATTCTGCTTGGATTGCATCCTTTGATTGTTTCAGTCCAAGCAAGTGGTTTACACTCTGCCATGGCCATGGTCTTTGGATCTGAATCATTATGAAGGATGTTTGCAATCATACAAGAGAAATATTGTCGACATTTGTAGGCTTTAATCATATGATTCTCCAGAATCAATATAGTTGGAGGAAATCTCCCAAGCACCCATGATGACTCTTCGTGATTTCCCAATACGAGTGAGTCTGGATATTCCGATGTCCCAGCCAGTGTGTGCAAGCTGAAGCTGGGTTGTGGAGGTTTTCCTTCCACTGGGTGTATACTACCCATAAGGTGTTAATCAACGCTAGGTTGATATGCATTTACTGATTCAGAGGATTTCTCCTCATTTTACCTTGTTGCTTGTAGGAAGCTTGATCCTTGTTAGAGGTCGTACTACTCCACCTCTATTCAGAGATAGGGAGTTGAGTGGTTTTTATTGGTACCTCCACTCTTTCGGGCGCATTTGTAGCCGGATTAAAGGATTATATAACACCTTTGAGATCAGTAAATAAATATGGCGGGTTATTTTGCGAATTGTTGCAAATTTGTGAATCCTAGACGTATAGTCCATATTCTTGAGTACGTGGACATGAGGAGGAAGTGGAGTTCCAAATGATTTCCTGGCATTCTATTTGGTACTTGAAATCTCCCCCTAATGCCTGGAAATATCCATCCTTCAATATTTGCAATTAACATACGAGGCTATGAACATATCCTTTATGAGGAGTTCAAGGTACTTAGTGATCGACGGAGATCTGTACCCCAAATAGATCCCTAATTTGTGGGCATATGATGTACGTTGCGGTGGTGAGATCGGTACGCGTGAAGCGATTCCGAACTTACGCAGATGGGAAATGGTCGGAGGATTTCCACGTATCAATTGCAGAGGGGAAGTTCTGCAATATGCAGTTAGTTAGTCAAGGGTGTTTAAAGCCGCATGACTCCAACGTGAAGTTGGTAAAATTTCAACTCATTAACAAAGGTCGTGCAACGAGCCCGATCCTCTTGCTCAGATATTTAACCAAATCTTTTGTGTACGGACATATGTGACAAAGTGCTGAACCCCAAATATTCGAACCCTGCAATAATTATTGGAGGCACATGAAGAGAATTTTGCATAATTTTCCATTCAAATTGATTATAATTAGGTTTTAGTCCACACTATGGTTGGAAGAGGCCACAAATATCACCTCAAATGCACTCGATCGAGGGACTATATGAGAACCTCAAAATAAGCTACATAATATCCAATTATTAAGGAAACTTAGCTTCATGCAAATCATGACCAATGAAATTGATTTATAGGCAACATGTGCTACGGGGTTGGATGTACGTGTAGTACAATCCAAACAATAGAGAGGGTACCTTTTTAAATACTTGTTCCTCGTCCATTGAATTGAATCCCGTAGAAATATATATATATATATATATCGAATTAGAGAGTTTCCATTGTGGAAATCTTTATAAAATATATAGAAGACATTCAATCTTTTTCATACCAGAGTGCTGATAAAATATATTGTGAAATACAATATATATGTTCTATTACAAAAAAAAATGGACATGAATTAATTGTTCGCTAAGGAGATAATGGGACTAGTTAAAGTCTCCAAACATGTCGGTTGAGGCATACTCAATGATCATGTTCTCCGTGCCCATAGGATCCCGGGACCGCTAGAGAGTTATGGTGTTGCAATGTCGAAGAGGAACATCTCGCGAACAACCATCTCTATTAGTGCAGTCTGGATGAAGGTTGAAGTGAGCTTCAAACCTTTTACCTTAAGGTTATTTGCATTCCAGCGATTGTTGATACAGAAAAACCAGATGTTATGGGGTGTGGCATTTCTTCGTGATATGCGTATAACATCCACACTCGTCGCAAAGCTTAGTTTTTCAAACTTGTGCTCTGACATGCCTTTCACAACCCTTATGATCTGGATGTATGATGTCTTATAATCTACAAGACAACATACATTTTCTCTTCTGTTGGCGGCGTGACACCAGCCGAAGGTGGATCCTTCAGGGCCTAGATTGCACACACTATTCCACGAGATGCATGGCTGATCCTTATGTCCATGGCCCCATGTAGGGTAGTTGTGGTCATTGAGGGCGAAGGATTCAAATTCTTTTCGGCCACCGTTTACTTACATGGGTGAACCAGAGATTATTAATTTACAATTGTTAAATCAAAAACCATCATGGTTATGTTGTAATGAACTATGCAAAATTAATGATAATTTCATGTAGTGGACTTTAAATTATTAGTGTGAACTTCAAATTGTTAAGTATGACATGTTGTAGATAATCTCCAAGGAAACTTGGGGTCCATCTCTCGGCACTAGAGAGTATAATCTAATGGAATCAGTAGATACTCGTAATTCTAGAGCCTTATATCATGACTTAATAAAAATGTTTGGGAGATCACTTGATAAACTAATCATGGTAGTGAAGATAATCTGCAATGCAGTAGATCCGCACACTACCTATGATCCCAAAACATCAATTTGAAGAAGTCACTTAGAATTTGGCATTTTTCAATTCGTGCTCGTATTAAGCCGAAGACTTAATTAAGACTATGAATTGATTGTAATTCACAAGAAATTAAAAAAATCTCAGTTGCAAACTAATGGATGTAATAAATCTCAACATATCGGGGCATGGAAATATATTACATCACGCACATTCTGGAATATTTTGTATCCAACGGAAATAGTATTGTAAAAATACCATGTCTCAAACAGATGGAATACTAGTAAATAGTATTGTTAATAGGTCCAATATGCAAAAATCCATAAATATACGGGTTGAAACTGGCCTAGACCACTGTTCTAGGTTGTTTTGTACTAATTCCTACGATTGTAGGAACCTTTATACAAAACAGACGATGAGATAAGGTTTTCTTATCTCCAATTCTGCGCGGTAACCAGTCGCACCCGTTCTTAAAGCCGAAGCGCGTTCCCGCACGATGAGCTGGCCGAAGCGCCGTCGAGGCCAAGGGCCGATGCGCGTACTGGAAGCCGTCTCCGTCGGGATCAGCGACAACGGGGAAAGTCCGCCGCGCGCGCCGTTCGCCGGCCTGGTTGGATGGAGCCGACCACCACGGTCAGTAGTGCCGCAAGATGCCACTGGCGAGGGAGATGAGGTCGCGTCGTGTTTGAAATTTCTAACAAACACATTATGTACAAAAACTGAACAGCTGAAAGCTTATTCAGAAAAGAGAAAATGAAAAATTTAGCATACTGGGCCGAAGTTACAGCCCAATACAGTGACTGAGGCCACTCTTTTTTGATTCTGCTTCTTTTGTTTTTCTGGCGGCCAGCACTTGGGCCTTGGCCCATCCTACCGGTTTGGCCAGCCCAGCCCCACCGCCCCTGGGAACCTGGGAATGGATAAGGGAAACCGCTCCGCCACAATCCCCTTTGGTCGTGGCTGCCGGCCACTCCACCGCCGGTCGCCGTCCGCAGATCGTCGTCTGCGGATCGCCGCCGCCAACACGTAGGAGGCCGAGGCGTCGCTGCGGTGAGTCCGCACGAAGCGGCCGCCGTTGGATGTACGACATGGTAGGCGACGAGCAGCCGCATCAAAAAGATGCGAATTAGGAGCTCGTCGTCCGCCGTCGCCTTTGGGCTGATGGTCGCTGACGTCCACCGCTGTCCCGAGTGCTAAGCAGCGCCGTGCAGGCCCTTGGCCGCCGTCGTTGCCGGCCAGGCGCCCTTGAGCCGCCGCTGCCTTAGGAACTTGAGGCACCGCCGCGCCAGGAGAGCGCGAGCCGGGGCTGCTATCCGTCATCGCTTCGCTGCGTGCCTCTTGGAGATGAGGCCGCGTCGGACTGGAGTGAACGGCCGGTTTAAGTTCCGATCACGGCTGCCGTCGCTGATGGATGGTACCGTTTCACCGTCGGTAGTCACCATCCGTCGTGCAGGTAGTTGCGGTCGCCGGCGCCGTGCTGGGTTGCGGTCGCCAAGAACCAACAGTCGCGGAGGGTGCCGTTTGCCGTTCCGCGTTGTGCCGTCGCTGAGTTCTGCTTCGGCAGTCTGAGACGTCGTTCTTCAATTCTAATTAGAAGATAGGATGAGCATGCAGCGATTAGTTCACCGATCTCAGTAAAAAAATAAAATTTATGTAATCAATCGATGCACTAAAGATTGAATAGGTTGCATGCAACTGCATGCTAACTGATCTGAGTCGATCGAGTGCTTTGCCGAGAACGGCAATGGTTTGGATTTCTTCATCTTCCTTTTGGCTGTTCAATCCATCCTCTTCTACCTGTGCATGCTCTCAAAAAGAATCTGCGTGGGTGCGTAAAGGAAATAAACAACCAATTTTTAGTTCATTGATTGATCAGGATGTGTGCAGCCTATCGCTCGTCCGGGTATCGACGAGTTGGTCATGCGATCGTCTTCCTCCGCCGGACATTAGATTAGGCCAAATGCTTTTGGTAGAATCTATGTGCTGATAACGTGTTAAAAGTAAGAGTTGAGAGACAATGGAAATAGACAACACATAATTCAACTATCCAGTTCCATTGATGATTCACAACTTATATACAAGGGGAAGAGACGCGAATATGAGTCACGTCCGTTTGAAGAGGTGTGAGGAAGGGTTGTGTCTGTTGACAAACCAACCAACATAGAGAATTACATGAGGGAGGATTACCCCTTTAATTAGGCGCCTGATTTTTAGTATGTATCAGTCGACGCTTTTAGCCTTTGGATTTTGCCTCGCAATTTATGCAGTGTGAGAACATAGTGAGTTTCCACTAGGTTGAAACTAAGAATTTAATAGTTGAAACTGATAATTAGTACTATTTTTATAAGTTACAACTATATTAAAACTGAGATTTGTCAGATGATATAGGCGACTGAGACACTCAGTCGCCACTCGCCCATTAATTAAATCCTAACAGAACCCAAGTACCCAACCGGTCGGCCGACTCTTCCACAGTCCCCACCGAAACCATGGCGCCGCCACCCCCGCTAATCGACGACGTCGTCGCCGAGATCCTCCTCCACCTGCCGCCGGACGAGCCCGAGCACCTCTTTCGCGCCGCCCTCGTCTGCAAGTCGTGGCTCCGCATCATCTGCGGCCCCGGCTTCGGCCGTCGCTACCGCGCCTTCCACGGCGCCCCTCCCCTCCTCGGCCTCCTCATGGTGCTCGAACGGGACACACATATCCGCTTCACCTCCACCACGTCAATGCCATTATTCCCCTACCGGTGCTGCGACGGCTGGCACACGCGCGTCCTCGACTGCCGCCACGGCCGCATCCTCATCCAGGTGTTCCACGGCCGGATTCTGGGTCTCGTCTGGGACCCCGTCACGGGCGAACGACACGAGCTGCCCAAGCTGGACATGGATTGGTACATCTACTCCGCAGCGGTGCTCTGCGCCGCCGACGGCTGTGACCACCTCGACTGCCACGGCGGGCCCTTCCGCGTGTCGTCGTCTTTGCCGGCCGTGACTCCAATGCCCAGAACGTGGTAGACGGCATGCTTGCGAGCATGTACTCATCAGAGACGGGTGCGTGGAGCGTGCTAGTATGCCATGGCAAGACTTGTGATTTCCTTGCCCAGCGCAGACATGCACTTGTCGGAGACGCAGACGCAGTCACTTCACAGCTCGGCCGGACAGTGCAATCGTCAAGTATGACTTGAGCAAGGATCGCTTATCCATGTTTGACCCGCCCATAGCTAGCGTCTGTGTTCTTCATTGCCCTCATTGCGATGGAGAACAACACTTCGCTGGGCTTTGCCTGCATCCAGGGTTTCAGCCTTTGTACGTGGTCAAGGAAGGTGGATACAGAAGAAGCTGCAGAATGGGTACAATATAGGGTCATCCAGCTGGGGAAAACAATACCTGTTGCCAATCACGTCAAAAAACTATTCCTGATCGGCTTGGCTGAGGGTATGGATGTCATCTTCGTTTGCTCAGGTGTTGGCTTATTCATGGTCAAGCTCAATTCTGGGCATGTTAAGAAGCTTGATCAGTCTGGACTCTACTTTAGCGTCCTGCCCTACATGAGTTTCTACACTCCAGGTACGATACTGGCACTTGCGTCTTGTCTGCTGTCTTTGCATTTTCGTTACAACTTTTGTATGTCTGCCTAATTTGTTGCTTGTGGTTTGTGAATGATTAGTCATAATGTTAGTAATATGTGGCTCTGGAATACATAGCATAGTTTATATGTTATCATATTTGACATGTTAAGGAACATGACCATGCATTGGTCGAATTGCTAAATATGCACACAAAAGTGTTGATCTGGTACTATCCTGTTACCACGCTTCAGCTTTTGTGATGAAAAAACCCTGTTATTTTGTGGTATATCTGAAGACCACATCTTAACCCGTTGGAATTAGAATTAGCACATGTCGCATCAACATTGCTCATCAATGCTGACTTGGAGTTGGTTATGAGGTTTGTGCATGAGATATTTTAGATCATAGTACATTATTATCACTAGTAAGGACTGATTATCAAAGTCTGGCTCTGGTTTCTTTCAGCGCTGCTATTATCAAGTTGTTGTTTTTTTGACGGTGAACGGCAGTGCCTTTGCATTATAGAAGGAGAAAATTGATCTGGTTAATAAGGAAAACCGGACCTAGAAACCGTACATCGCACGGTTAATTCAGGGAAACCGGCAAAAGACCACACACGATAAGTCATGGCACGTGTCAGATACAAGAGCCCCTAAACCTAAGAAGAATAGAGGCCACACCTTGTATCCAACAAAGACAAACCACACACAAACTCTCGCCGCTGGCAGCACACCTACGTGCACCCTCACAACAGAAGTGGTCAAGCGGGTTGACATCTACTAAGGCATGCACCGCCTCAATTGTCTGAGGCGTGTGTTGCTTCTTACACATCTGCAGATAATGGTGCATCTTCTCATTTGGAACTTCTTCGTTGGTTTTCCCTTTGCTCTTGAATTTTGGAACCTCCCCAAAAGCCTCCGCCCGCCTATACTCGGTGCGCTTGGCTACAGGAATATCGCAATCTTTGTTTTTCTTATCCAAACAATAACTGCGTCGCTCTAAAAGAGATGGAGCAGTCTCCCCCATGTGCATAGAGCTCGACATAGTGAGAGCAAGCTCTTTAAGGAACTCCCCCCATGGAGAAGGTGAGGCCTTATCGAGTGGTTCATCTGCATCCATCTGGATTAACCCCTTTGAAGGCTTCTCGGTGCAAGGAGCTCCAGAAACCCTCAGATCCTCCGCAGCTGAAAGCCCATCAGGCCCCACCTCATTCAGCTCCATGTCAATGCAAGATGCCATTATTTGAACATCCACCTTGGCCTGCTCCGTTGCGCCTTGAATCATCATCTCGGGAAGGAGTAAAGCCAAATCAGGAGGATCATCTATAGCCTGCACCATCACACCAGACCTCTCAGATGAGCAGCCAGCCACATCGGCAGCACATGTATCCATACCGCATCGAAGCATTGGTGAGGGCAAGGCTTCCACCCAAAGCGTCCATTAGCTCCCAGAGTATTGAGACCTGATCAGCCCAACCATGCACAGCGGCGACCAAGTCGCGAAGTGGCCGAACAACCCCCCCCCCCCCCCCCCCCAACAGCCGCAAATTCACCTGGAATAGCCGCAGAGTTGCCCGGATGAGCAACAACCGATGCCCAGGAGCGAACCGGTGCCGGAGGCGAGCCACTGCAGGACCTGTTGCTCGCATGAGCGACTCGCTTTGCAGTTCCGCTCACGGAGCCCGGAGAGGCGGCATCCCAGACACCGGACAATGCCACGACAGCCGGTGACGAAGTGGTCCGGCGTTAGGCAGCGGAAGGAGAGGCCGAAAGCCCTCTGCTTGAAGGCGGGAGAGATCCCAGTCTTCCTCCTAGGCGGCGGAGTGGGCGCCTTCTCCAGCCTATGCAACGCCGTCCCCCAACCTCTTCCCAACCCCGATCCGGAACCGTCGGTGTGAAGTTTGGAGGGAGCTGAGCTGGGGGAGGCGGCAAGAAGCACTCAGGGCCCTCGAGGGAGTCAGAGACGGGAGCTCCATCTCCGCCATCGGCGGCGGCAAACGATTTGAGTCGTTTATTCTCTGTTCAGCAGTTCACTTCAAAATTGTGCAAGCCCTCACGATCAATTGTTCTTGTCTTGTTAAATTCATCCTGATCATCACGTCAAAGGATTATATTTCAGATTAGTACGTGAGTCATATTTCAGTTACTATTTGCCTAATGCGCAACTCAGCTACTTGGAAAGAAAAATTCTTAATCTGTGTCGTTTCTCTTCCGTGAAATTTTAATATGGCTTCAGCCTGACCCAGTCTTTGAAAGATCTATCAACTAACAGTACCAAACTTGTTGGGCGGACAATTGGTGATGCAAGGATCCAGGTCATAACTTACTTTTACTGCAAAACATTTAACATTTGTAATAGATTCTAATTTACTTTTTCACTTTCGCTAAAAACCTGGAAGCTGATGTCAGTGGTTGCTTTTTTTTTTGAGATCAAACGGCTGCATATATTAAGCATACTCGGATGCTAGCAAAGTCTCAATACATTCCGGTGGCATACCCAACCAGATGTTACACACTTTATTTTGACAGCCTAATTGAGCTAACTGATGCGCAACCCTATTCATACGAAGCCGTGGAGGAACATCTTAATTTCTTCAACTATCGGGCCAGAGAACGACCTATCCCTGTCCCTGCTCTTCAACTTCGACACCACACTCAAGCAGTCCGTCTCCAAGCATACCTTTGTGACACTCCTTGCCCTTGCCAGGTCCAAGGCAGCTTTACAGGCCAAGAGCTCGGCACCTTCTAGATCAGCAACCGAGGGCAAAAAATGGCTGGTTCCCGCCACAAACCTGCCATGGTGATCCCGTTTGACCGCGCCACTCCCGCCGACTCCTGAAACCGATGAGAAAGCTCCATCAGCATTCACCTTGTGCCACCCTTCCGCAGGGCCTGCCAGTGCTCGACCGGCTGCGGGGTTTTTGGGGTCGCCGAAGGCTGTAACTCTGCCCACTCTTCAACAAGAAACAGCGAGCGCTTCGCGATCTCCCTCGGATCCGAAACCTGCACCTCCTCTCGGGCATCATTTCTAGCCAGCCAGAGTTGATAGAGTGCCATCACCCCTACTGCTAGCTCCTTGTCTTTCAGCTTGCCGAGCCACTCGAGGCACCATCTACGCAGATCCTGGTGTCTATGGATGTGGCCTGGTGGTGAAGTCAAAGCCATTCCAGAGTATTCTCGGAGTAGTTTCCAAGTTTCCATAGAATGAGGACACCTCTATTCTTTGGCCATCTCTAAATTCAGTACTCACGGCCAGTTATTTTTCTGCCTGAAAACATTGTGGTATTATATGGAGCAATCCCATGGGAAGCAGGGTCATCATTACCCCTGGAATAATTTTCTCCTTTTCGCTACTAGATTGATTGCTCAAATAGTTGATGAAGCATGAAGTGGCTGCTACGGCAAAATAGAGATTGCTAAATATCTAGTCAACCTTGTTGATATTATTTTATCATTTTACCTTTGTTCAGAAAGTTCGTTAAGCTGCGTTTAATTATTTCTGGCATAGCTAAAGCTCTTATGTGAAATGTAGTTTTTAAATCTTTGGAAGTAGTTGTAAGTACAAAAGCACAATACATTATAAATTATAAGATGGACAGTTGATTATGTGATTTGTGTTTTTTTAGATCGTGGCAGATTGTTGTCGCTATCGAGGACTGACTAAATCTCTGACGTGCTGTTCAATTAATAGTGATGCACTTCAACATGGAAAAATCTATCATTTTTTCAGTCTGCCATGCAGTTTAAGTGTGAATCATACACGTCGACATGTTCAATGGTGGCTGTCATGTTTCAATGGTGGCTGTCATGTGGAGTTCGTCCTGATGACATCAAGTGCAAACTGTAGTTATGGCTATCTGTGTTTGTTGTCGAATTCATGCTGAGCACATTGTCGGAAAATTATTGCTGGCTTTCCATTCTGTTAATCAGTTGTAAGTATAAATGCAAGTCACATTGTTCAACATGTTGTTTAATGGAGATAAAATATAGAAATGATGCAAGAGAGATCAATGTAAATGGATCGAGATGGCTCGGTCCAGCTGAAACTTCCTCTGCTCATTTCTTGCTCATACCTTGCACTCCTTAATACCACTAGACCCAACCATTTCTAAATCCGTTACTACCAGCCAGTTAACTTCTCCTCGTTACATGAATTGTGCCGAACAGTCTAAATCATGTAGGCCAAGTACTTGTTGTCAATCGTAATTAGCTTGATCACAATTCATGATAGATACAAATCATGATGACACGAGATCGTTTTTCTCCTAGGATAGGTGCCCGCGTGGTTCTTCAGTTCCATTGTCGTAGGCGAGGAGAGACATAACCTTAACGAGGTCACCGATGGGCAGTCTCATGGCCGGCTCTTGCTGGACGCATATGAAAGCAACTGCCAGTGCCATCTCCAAATCCTTCGACGGGTACCGGCCCTGCAGCGCCGGGTCTGCCATGCGGCGCATCCCTGCCCTGTGTTTCAACAATGGCTGGGCCTGCGCCGACAGAAAACATCAAATCGATCACAACATTCATGACAAAATTAACAAGAGTCGGCAAATATGTGAACAAATACCCATGTGACAAGCAACGGCTCTTCCTCGGCGGCCCGAGGACTGAAGGCCCTGCGCCCTGTGATCAGCTCCAGCAGCACGACGCCGAAGCAATACACGTCCGACGCCATGGACACCTGCGCGGCCATGGTGGTCTCGGGGGCAAGAGCACCGATTGTTCTTATTTGGAATTCCCGGGCTTCCTGGGCTTCAGAGTCATCAAAAAGTCGGCCGGCCTTTGCCAGTTCGTACTGAGACAGCTTTGGGTGGTAGCCCTCCCCGTCTCCGAGCAGAACGTCTGAACTTCGGAGGCATCGGTACACCACGCCTTTGTCGTGCAGATACTGCAATCCTCTGGCCACACCGGCAGCTATGTTCATCCTCGTGCTCCAGTCGAGCCGTGGTTTTTCTGGAGATGGATCTGATGAGCAGAGAATTTACAAGATGGATCCGGTGGTTAAGACAAACTCAAAATGAGCATTGATTCAGTAAAGATAATCGCTAGATTTTAAGTATGTAGCAAACATACCGTGGAGGCGATCTTCCAGAGAACCCAGTGGCACATACTCATGAACCAAAATCCGATGATTGCCGTCGGCACAGAAGCCGATAAGGTTGACGAGCTTGGGGTGGCGCAGATCGTTGAGCATCACAACGCGGGCAAGAAACTCGCTGTTGCGTTGCTCCGTTGATACATTATTATTACGATCCACAAGATGCTGCAGCTTCACAGCAACAACCTACGAATGTGCAGTATCATCCCACTTATGTATCAGTTTCCCTCTCACATCGCTGATGTGGTTATGCTACATATGTAACTAAGTAAGAAGGAATTAGCTAGCTGGGATTCAACCGATTGTACCTGGTTGACGCTCTTCAGGCGGCCTCTGTACACGCACGGCTCGCTACCAGCGACGAGGTTCTCGTCCCTGAAATTCCTGGTCGCCGCCGAGAGCTCCTCGAAGGAGAAAGTTCGAGCGGCGGCAGGGACGTTGCGATTGAGCGGATCGCCTGCCACCGGCGGCGGTGGCACTCTCCCCTTTCGCACACCCAGGCAGGGGATGCAAGCTTCCATTGCTTTGCTTTCCTGCTTACCTAGCTAGTCTGTAGATCCGCTCTGCCTGTCGACCAGCTGATGCTGCCACGAGGTTTATGTTGCCAAGGCACTGGATCAACGGCTGTGGTGCGATCTCAGAGTGGTGTCCTTTATTTCCGTCTATGTTCATATCGGGAAAGTTTCGTGAGGAGACACCTTCTCTCTCCTTTTTTTATTGTTTTGGTTAAAGTTAGATTCCATTCCACCCACGCTACTACATCTACTTGTAAAATGAAAAACCTCTGTAGTTTTTAATCGGAAGTTCAATTTATAAACCATTTGAGCATTTAAGCTTTTAGTGAAAGTAGCTTCAAAATGAGACCAATATTGAACATTTGTTGAAAAAAGACTTTCAAAACTTGATGAAACATTCGATATTTCGTGAAACTGGATGAAATTTCTTTTTGAACATTTTGTTTCACTCTTTCAAACTTGGTTCATCAGAATTAGTAAATATTTGGCAATTGTCTTAGAGTTCAACCTCGAGACAAAAAAAATTATAGGTAGTTTTATCAAGTTTCATTGTGCATCATGTTTCAATGTGTTTAAGAATTCATATTTGGATTTGTCTAAACAAACAAATATTAGGCTTGTTTAAAATATATCACCGAAATAAATACACAGATTTAAACAGATTATTAATTTGATATGTTTTCAATCATTATGGTTCTTTTAAATCAACACTAGATATTTAGTCTGTGTAAAAAAGAGAGAGAATGTAGTACTGGGAGTTACAATGCATGCAAAGAATTCCTTCATATATTAATCTCAAAGCAAATAGAGTGGATTGGAGGGTGGATATGTGCACGGAAGGTCCAAGGTCCCGTGCACGCAACAATTGTCATTCTCGTTTCAGGAGATGGTGCAGTGAGAGAGCAAAGCAGCTTGCATCAGAGAAGATAATTGCTGCCCTCACCGCCACTCCCCACCATGCTGCAAGCACCAGAGAAAGATGGGGACGAAGTGCGTTTTTATTTTTCATTCTTGGGTTGTTTTTCCAGAAGAAAATATGTGTAGAACTGTTCGATCTTTGAGTTGAAAGGCAGTACAACTATGGGTTTGGTTGAAACATGTGTAATTTTCAGCACCAATACCAATCCAGATGTTCAACAGTTTGTTAAATTAAGTTAGCTACTGAAAACCTAGTAGTTGTAAAAGGTTATATCTTTTAAGCAGTCCTGAAAGGATCGTATGGCACCTATAAAGCGGGGGCGGATGAATATGTGCTAATTAAATTTGAGTTTTGTTTCAATTTAGCCTTGATACAAAAGGGTAAATTCTCTAGATATGTAACTATATGAATTACCTAGTACAAGTGAAACACAAGATACAAGATACAAGTGCGGAAAAAGATAAGAGGTAACCGTGAGTGAAGCATGCAGAGACACAAGAGTTGATTTCCGTAGTTCCTTCCTTTTAAAAAGAATTATGTCTATGTTGAAGGGGGCACAAAGGCCAACCAACGCCACAAACAAAGGCTTCACCCTACTCCCTGGTCAGCAAACCACAAAGGTTAGCTCACGCTTCACTAAGCGATAGATTTCAAAGTGGCATCTGAAACGTTTGCACAAAGGTTAGGACATGCATCCACAACTTAATTGGATGCTCCCAACAACCGATCACGGAACTCTTACAACACCGGCAAGCTTTGGGGGCGACTTCACACAAAACTAGAATTTCACAACTTAATTCTTCATGAGACGGTTGGGATACTCAAATCCCTTTTGTCGAAGTGTATCCTCCCTTTATTTGCAAGAGGGAAATAAGATTGAGTGACTAGCTAGGAAGGGAGATCTAAGAGGTTTAAGCTTTGGAAAAATGGAGGAGAGAGTAGAAGCCGCAGTCTCCCAAGGTGGAAGAAGGGTGATATAATAGCACCCTCGTAAATGTAGCTGTTCAAGGTGACTAGTCTCCAGTCTGGGGATGAAAGCTTCCAGACTGACCACAACACGTGAGGCAGAGTTGATACTGTGCCCAAATTCTGGGGCCAGGGACTTTCTCGAAATCTCCAGCCTAAGAGGGCCGGAGTCTCTGGTCTGGCCGCTACGACGATAGGGCGGGGCTGGAGTCTCTGGACCAAGTCTCTGGTCTCAGGGAAAAAGCCTCCGTACCGACCACAGAACGCGAGGCAAAGTTGACACTCTACTCACACCCTGGGCCTAGAGACTTTCCCAGAGTCTCCGGTATGGAGCTCCTCAAAAGCAACAATTCTAAGGGTTCTCTCAATCATGATTCCATCACACCCTCACAATGACAAAAACACCTATATCTACACAACGGAAAAACTACGGGCGTCGACTTGATCTTTTCACTTGAGGGTTCGACCACCGTCTTGTGTTTTGAATGAGTTTTACTTAAAAACTTAGCATGACAGTAAAATGCCCTAACGTTGTTATCAATCAAACAAACCCCACTTAAGGGGGGTGCCCTTTCAAACCCGTCTTAAATTGCCATCTCATCTTAATACTCGTCTATTTCCCTCTAGATAGATGACTTTTACAGTACATCGGTATGCAACTTAGGAGATGTTTGTAAAAAATGAAGCTAAACTAGAAAAGCTCAAATCAACTAAAAAAACATGGTGCCAAAACCCAACTTAGTTAGAAACATATAATCAACTTAACATTCAACGGTATGCAACTTAGACCATGTTGATAAACATCAAAAGTTAAACTAGAAAATTTTAAAAATCGATCCAGCTGAAACTTCCTCATTCTTGTCCATGCCGTCCAATCCTCAGCAACCCCAATTTCTAAATCCATTACTACCGGCCAATTAACCTCTCTAGTCTCCACGTTACACAGGGATTGTGCCGAACAGCCTAAATCATGCAGGTACTTGTTATTCCCCCCAACAAGCAGCATTTTGTTGCCACTCACGGCAAGCAAGCAATAAGCTTAAATCATGGTCGATGCAACCATGATGACATCAGATCGTTTCTTCAGCTTGATCGATCATAGGCGAGGCGAGCAAGATCCGTAACAACGGCACCGATTGGCGATCTCATGGCCGGGTCTTGGTGAATGCACATGGAAGCAACTGTGAGTGCCTCCTTCAAACCCAGGGACGGATACCGGCCCTGCAGCGCCGGGTCTGCCATCCGGCGGAACTCCACCCTGTCTTCCAACAATGTCCGAGCCTGATCCAACACCAAAACATCACAACAGTCATGTCCAAATTGACAAGAAGCGGCAATTTTGTGAGCAATTACCCATGTGACAAGGTCCCGGTCTTCCTCGGCGGCCTGTGGGCTGAAGGGCCTGCGCCCTGTGATCATCTCCAGCAGCACGACGCCGAAGCTATACACGTCCGACGACCTGCATACCTTCCCGCACATGGCGGTCTCGGGGGCAATAGTACAGGGGAAATCCCGGGCTTCACGAATGCCATCAAGAAGCTGGCCGTCCTTTGCCAGTTCATACTGAGACAGCTTTGGGTAGTGGTACCCGTCTCCGACTCCGAGCAGGACGTCTGAACTTCGCAGGTAACAGCACACCACGCCTTTTCCGTGTAGATACTCCAATCCTCTGGCCACATCGGCAGCTATGTTCATCCTCGTGCTCCAGTCTAGCCGTCCTTTGTCTGGAGATGGATCTGGTGAGCAAATTTTACGAAATCATTGATTGATTTGAATATTTGATTGAGTTAAAAATGGACATGTTTTAGCGAGATTTTCAGTAGGTACCACACATACCGTGGAGGTGATCTTCCAGAGAACCCAGTGGTAGATACTCATGAACCAAAATCCGATGATTGCCGTCAGCGCAGAAGCCAATAAGGTTGACAAGATTGGGGTGACGCAGCGCGTTGAGCATCAGCACGCGAGCAAGAAACTCGCTGTTGCGTTGCTCCGTTGATACATTATTACGGTCGACAAGATGTTGCAGCTTCATAGCAACGACCTACAAATGTATATGACGATCCCACTTAGGGCTTGTTTACTTTCAATTTCCTGTATCGTTTTCGCTGTTGGTGGCTTTGTTAATTCAAAGTTGAGCACTTGTGCCTTTTATCTAAAAAAAAAACTTCCAATTTCCATAGTATTTAAGGGAACGGGGAATTATTGATCTGGATATTTGGACGGGATAATTCTGAATTATCACCACAAATTTTCGTATTTTTGCCTAGATTAAAAACTCTCCATGGTACTAGTATATTTTTTAGGAAAAGAATTTAGGGATTATGGTGGATTGGATGAACACCAAAACCCCCTCTCGTCCCAGACCATGCATCAGTTTTCCCCTCACATGGATCAGCTCGTCATGATACATATGGAACTATAGTTAACAAAGAATTAGCCCCGGCTGGATTCAATCGATCATACCTGGTTGACGCTCTTCAGGCGTCCTCTGTACATGGACGGCTCTCTACCAGCGACGAGGTACTCATCCCTGAAATTCCTGGTCGCCTCCGCGAGCTCCTCGAACGAGAAAGTTCGAGCGGCAGCAGCGATGTTGCGATGGTGCGGATCGCCTTCCACCGGCGGCGGTGGTACTCTCCTTTTTCGCACACCCAAGAAGGGGAAACAGGCTTCCATTGCTCTGCTCCGAGCTTAGCTAGTTAGGCTGGGCTTCCGCGTGAGACGCCAATGAATTGCTCTCTCTGATTGTCGACCAGCTGATGTTAATGCTTCAACGAGGTTGGTGGTGCCAAGGCACGGGATCAACGGCTGTGGTGCGAGCTCAGAATGGTGTCCTTTATTTCCGTTTATATGTTCATATTGGCAAAGTCTCGGGAGCCGGTGCAGTGAGACAGCGGAGCAGCTTGCACCGGAGAAGAAAGTTGCATGCAGCTCCACCGTCACGTGTCATACCATGTTCCAAGCACCGGAGAAAGATGGGGACGAAGTGCATTTCTTTTTTTCACTCTTGGATTGTTTCCCAAAAGAAAATATGTGTACACGTAGTTGATCTTTGAGCTGAAAGTTACTACATGTGTGGTTGGGTCTTGGGACGAGTTAGGATTTGGGACATTCGATCTTTGTCATCCATTGAACTTGTCTAATTTTCTAATTTACAACACCATATGGAAAGCAGGAGTTCTTTGGAAACCAGGAGATTCGCCTTTTTGTGATGGTCTTATGGAAACAAAGAAATTTTTCTTTCCATATGGATCTTTCTCTATTAAGGATGGGTCGGAAATTCAGTTCTGGGAGGATAAATGGTTGGGTAAAACAACTCCCCGAGAACAGTATCCGGCATTGTAATATAGTGTGCCACAAAAGCGATACTATCGCTAAGGTGTTGGAAACTTTCCCACCAAACGTGGCTTTTAGAAGAAGTCTCATCGATCCCAGAGAAACCTCTTGGCAGGAATTGTTACATCATTTTGAGTTAGTTCAATTGACGCAGGGATCGGATGTATTTCTTTGGAATCTTACAGGGAATGGTTCATTCTCAGTGACTTCCATGTACAATACTGTCATTCAACCTGAGATTCTAGTCCAAAATAATTCAAAAATTTGGAAGATGAAGATACCACTGAAAACAAAATTCTTTGCCTGCTATCTTCGTCGGGGGTAATTCTTACTAAAGATAATCTTGCCAAACGCAACTGGCATGGAAGTAAAAAAAGTGTGTCATCTGTTATCAGGACGAGACTATTAAACACTTATTCTTCCAGTGTAATATGGTCAGTCGTTCAAATAGGGTCTATCTTATACCCACCACGTAGTGTTGTCAATTTATTTGGCAACTGGCTCAATGGTGTGGATGTTAGGCTTATTAGGATGGGAGCGATTGCAATTATTTGATCGTTTTGGCTGTGTAGAAATGATAAGATTTTCAATAATATTTCTTCTTCCTTTATGCATGTCATCTACCGGTGCACAGCTATGCTTCGTTCATGGGTACCACTGCAGCGTGTGAAGCACCGGGGCCTCTTTACGGAGGTGTCTTCACGGTTGGAGGATACAACGAGGGATATTTTCTCCCAACATGAGTGGCATCGTGACCTTCAGCTAGATCCTCCTAGCTAGTCTTTTTTGTTTTTTATGAACTTTGTTTTCCTATTCGAACACCTTGGTGGTTTTGTAACGGATTTGTGTGCAGATGTGTGCATCTTAGTTATGCAGAGGTCGGATCTATTGCGTAAGTAATAAAATGCTCATTTTCGAGAAAAAATGGAAAGCAGGAGTTAGGGTTCAACACATTTAATCTTGGTCATTCATCAACTCATCTTTTGATTTTTAATTTAAGTTATCTTGCATGGTCGCCCTCGCATTTGCGAGGGCTTCATCTTTATTGATTGAACATGCTAGGTATCTATCTAAATCATGTGCATTTTGTTCCTCCCATTTACCCCGTTGAATGTAAAATATATTCTATTTAGACATGGATACATTCGAGGGCATATCTTTGACCTTTGTTTTTTTACATGGTTATGATCCTAAATAGTAAAGTCCTTTTGGCTCCTGAGGTCTTTGCATATTAAAAAAATTCAAAAATTATATATGCCCTAAAACTTTTATATTGAAAGTTTCCAATTTTAACTAATCAATTACCAACACAACCGCATACCATAAGTTTGATACATGTGATATTGACGCATACTCTTCCGCAGATGCACATATTGATGTCTGATGTATAATGTTCTGTGTTTATTAATTTACCACTTCTTAGTAATTTTTAAATGCTAAGAGGGAGTTTTGCATTGGTCGTGCATTTTATAGAGGCACAATCTTGTATCTACCCATCCGACCACATTAGCACTAGCTTGTGGTGAGGACTAAATTATGTGTAACATGCAATTGTTATTTACAACCAACTAGTAATTAACAAGTGCACTTATAACTATTTGTTTTTTTAGATAATCTACGTGAAACTTTGGGACTATACTGTTCCTAATTTATCTAGCTACAATTACCAAGAAATGCCTATTACAATATGTTTTTACACATATGGGGTCTGTTTAGGATAATTATAAAGATCCAAAAAATGTGTGTGTTTAATTAATTGAAAGACCCCGAATGGGTACGAGAGGAAAAGAAGATAACAAAGGTGATCCACATGCGGCTAAGGTTTTGTCCCCTCCGTCGACGCGGCTTCCGGTCAGCTCGCCTCCGATGGCCTCTTAGGCTTTGGAGGAACATCGGAGCCCAACCTCTCGCAGGAGAGAGGGACCCTATTTCCTGTTTTAGGTTTTTTCTGTGTCTTCTTCGGTATCTGAGGCGGCGACGACATCCCGAAGTCAGAATAACGTCCTTCCCGCCCTATCCTCACTCTGGCGGCGCGTCTAGCGTTGACGGACACTACAAAAATTGTTATTAGGGACGTCGCAAATCCATGGTTATAGAGGTGTTTCATGGTTAAAGAGTCATTATGGACGAAACGACACTCGAGGCGGCTATCATGTCGCCAAAAGATTTACCACGGGTTTTGAGTCAGTGGTGGCTAAGTGGGCATCAACAAGGGAAATTTGATCCACGGTGGATTGAATTTGGGAGGACGTTGACAACTAGCGTCATGCCACCTAATACGTGGCAAAAGCCGCTAATTGGCTGGTACCACCGTCATCTCGATGATGATCACATCATCCAGTTTACTAGTGATGTCATCATTATTACATGTTTGTAAATAGTAGCCCATGACGTCTCTGATGTTAACTTGATCTGACGTGGAAACCCCAACATTCAGCAGGCCGGCCCAAGCCGGCCCAGTTAAACCCCACGATAAGAAAGCATAACGACCCAGTAAAAGCCCATAAGAGTAGGTAGGTTGGCCTAGTAAAACCCATAAAAATCGGCAAACCCTTCTAGTAAAAGCCCATAAAAATATTTCGGTATGTGTAGCAAAAGGGGGTTGCTTTACACCGACCTGGTCGGTGGAGAGCGAGGAACCGCACCCCCCCCCCCCCCCCCCGGCCGTTGTTGGGCCCGGCACACGATCCTGGCCGCTGTTTTCAGTTCCGCTAGTTAGACGTGGCTTGCTGGGCTCGGCCCAACAACATCAGGTAAATATTTTTTCTTTTTTCGTTTCTTTTCTTTCTGTTAATTTTTATAATTTGAATACTTTTTAAAATTCGAAATTATCAAAATCTGAACTTTTAAATTTTAAAATCGGGCATTTCTGATTTAACAATTTATTTTTTTTTCCTTTTTTAAATTTAAACAATTTTCAAATTTGAACAAATTTTAAATTTGAACAATTTTAAGTTTGAAATTTTTTCTAATCTGAACAATTTTTAAGTTCAAATAATTTTCAAATTTGAACAATTTTTTTAATTGAACAATTTTCAAATTTGAACAATTTTTAAATTTAAACATTTTTATAATTTAAACAATTTTTAAATTTAAAATTTTCAGAATTTGAAAAAAAAGAAAGAAAAGAAAGAAAACAGAAAACAAACAAAAAAGAAAGAAAGAAAACGAATAAATAGAAAACGAAAATAAATTGAAAAAAAAGGAAAATGGGCCAGACCCTATACCCAACCAGGGTGTGCGGAAGCACCGATCTGGTTGGTGTATAGGATTCACCTAGCAAAAGGCCATTAAAGATTTCTACTCTGGCCTAGTATACTCCGTGAGAGTTGGCAAACATAAAATAGTTCGGATGGCCCATTAAGAGCCCATAATGGGTTAGCATGCATACCCATTAGCAACCCATAATGAACAGTGAGCTCAGGCCATTAAAATGCCCAAGTGTGTTACATAGGTAGGCAATTTTTATCATTCCATTAATTTACATGGTCAAGTGCACCAATGGTTTCCTCATGCCTCCTTTACCACTAGTGATATCTAATTTGTACCACTGATGGTTTTAAATGGGGCCTTCAACTACCTCCTGTGTTATATAAATTTTGAACTAACAATGACATAGATGAACAAATAAAAGGAGGGTAAAAGGTATGATGCAGTATATTTCATCAACAAGTAAAGCATGTTCTTAAGTACTTCTACTAGTAAGAACATATGCTGTGATTCCCAAGTACACTTGGTGTACGAGTTGGTACACCTTTGCTTATTGCTTGTAGTTGTATCACTACGACTCTTTCGCTTATTCCAAGACAGCTGCTACTGTTTTGCATTCAGGACAGCAGCAAAGAATGTTTAGTTGTGCATGTGCAATGACATGGACAACTTACAATGTTGTAAGTAGAGTAATATTTAGGCATTTTCTTGGTTGGTTACCCGCCAAAACGTTTATAATTTTTTTGATTAATTCCTCTAGCTGGGATGTCAAGTGTGTTCAAAGATGATATAGAGCATTGTAGTTGTAGCTAAATGTAAGGGTATTTTACCCTTATCCATTATTTTGGTAACAATGACACCGTGTTAGAGTATTTGACCTAATACGTTTATAAGGATTATCTCAGGTATTAGGCAATGAGGCATAAATGGTGTATCAAAGGAACAAGAAGGCTAAAGGAGACCCCCCACTTCAACAACAATCGAAAATGGGTCTACAGAAGAAATCCGGTTGGTCACCCGGTTGGACCGGGCCACAGACCGGACGGTCCGGCGCACGGTCCGGTCGACCGGGCGCCAACCGGGCGTCAACCGGGCTGCAAGTCGACGCTGGAAGAATCCGGTTGCCGCCCGGTCAGCCGGGCCACAGACCGGCGAGTCCGGCGCACGGTCCGGTCGACCGGGCGCCAACCGGGCGTCAACCGGAGGAGCCCGTGGACGAAGAAAACGAGGATTCGGCCCAGCATCCGGTCGCAACCGGCTGGTCCGGTCACTGGTCCGGTCGGACCTGATTCCAGGCCGGACAGTCCGGTCACTGATCCGGTTGACCGGGTTTGACGAGAAGAAAGCTGAGGTGGCAAGTGACCAACGGCCATATTTCGAAGAACACTATAAATAGGCCTTCTCCTACCTCTGAACAGTTAGGCAACACACTACAAGCTGTTCTTGAGCTCTCTCTCTCTTACTCCATTATTAGAAACACCAAAAGCCTCCGATCTCCCTCCTCCTCCACCCAAACTCAAATCCCTCCGGGGAATCACTAGAGGAGGACCCGATCTACTGTTCTACCAAGCCAAATCTCATTCCCCTTGTATTCATCAAGAAGCTTGCTTCCTAGGGTTCCTTGGAAACCCTAGGTGGGCAAGAGGAGTCCGGAAGCATCCGGGCTGTGGACTTGCTCCGGGCAAGATTGTGAAGGTTTGGAGGCTACCTCAAAGTCTACCACAAGTGAGTGAGCTATTCCTTCGTGGGATAGGCTCCGGAGAATAGGGTGAGCCTTCGTGGCATGGGGAATCCTTCGTGGGACCTCCACCCCTCTAAACGTGACGTACCTTGTTGCAAAGCAAGGGAACACGGGAATACATCCTCGTCTTCGCGTGCTATCGGTTATCTCTAACCGAACTCCTTACTTGTGATTTAAACTGCCTGAGAGAGCCTTCGTGCTCGAGATAGTTGTATCTTCATTTAGGGTGCTTCACCTAGTTTGCATTAGTCTCACCTTTATATTCCGCAAAGCCTAATATTGCAAAGAAAGAATTAAAATCTGTAGAAACCTATTCACCCCCCTCTAGGTTTACCATCTCTATACTTTCAATTGGTATCAGAGCCTGGGCTCTTATTAAGGGCTTCACCGCCTTAAGAGTGAGATGGAAAAACTATTCGAGGGTCTAGATGAAAACTCTAACCTTTCGGTTAAAGAGATGAAATCTAGATTCTTGGCATATGATGCCGAGAAGAAGAAAAAGGAGGATGAGCTACAAAGCCAAATGGTAGAGATGTCTACCATGCTTAAGAACTTGACTAGTGGGCCTCCTAGTACGGCTTTGGCCTCACTAGGGAGCTATCGCGAAGTCAACCATGACTATCCCAAAAACACTTCACCCATGCATCATATAAACCATAGTGGGAATGTTCCCCATTTTGATGGAACTCACTTTCCTTTTTGGAAATCTTCTATGGAATCTCATATTCGCAGCTGCAGCGTGGAGTTGTGGGAGATCATTGTTCATGGATACCGGGAGCCACAAGATCCCATTCGGTTGACCTCCACCGAATTCTACAACCGTCAACTCAACGCCTCCGCACGTGACAAGATTAGGAGTGGCATCAACCGCAAGCTCCTTGATCAAGTCAATGACATAGAGTCCGCTAAAGAGTTGTGGGATCGAATCGTAGTACTCCAAGAGGGAACCGATTTGATCCAATCCGCTCTTTATGAGACCGCAAAGCAAGAGGCTCATCAATTCATGATTCGAGAAGGAGAGTCCGTGGCCGATGCTTATGCAAGACTCGGTGCTCTTAGAGTAAGGGTCAAGGGACTCGGTGTTGAGAAGTACAATGACGGCTTCGAGATGAATGAAGCATTCATAAAGTCCAAGGTCATTGCTATGATTGCCGTCAAACAAGAAGACACCAACCTTGCACTCAACTTGCAAATCATGACCAAGAGTGCCGACCTCAACTCCGATGATCTAGTCTCCTATGTGGCCGCCAATGAAAACATGGCCAAAGCGGGAAAGAGGCTCATGGCAATGAACCGTGTTGATGAAGCCTCACACAACCATGAAGCGCCACACAACCTTGCTCTCAAAGCTAGGGCCGATCATGAAAGCAAGGAAGACTATGAAATTGAAGAAGAGGAAGAGATGACTTCAACTAGTGACATGGCTACCGACTTTGCTTTCTTTGCCAAGAAGTACAAGGCTAAGTTCCCTATGCTCCTCAATGACAAGAAGAAGAAGAGAACTTGCTACAACTGTGATGAAGATAGCCACTTTGCAAATGAGTGCCCTTATGAGAAAAGGGTGGACAAGCCAAGATTCATCAAAGGGGTCAAGCCAAGATTGAAGCCAAACCCAATCAATGATCGATACAAGAAGAACAAGGGAAGAGCTTTTGTTGGGGCCGAGTACTTGTCCGATGATGAAGAGGAAGATGAGGAGAAGGAGGCCGGGGTGGCCGGTTTGGCTTTCTCTAAGCCCGGGTCACTCTTCACATATGACTACTCCAAGGACTACTCCACGGAGAATGATGTTGGATCCTCCTTCATGGCAAGGATAACTCAAGATGATGACTCCGATGACTCTACCTCATCTACAATCCATTGGATCTTGTCTTATGGCAAGGGAAACCAAGGTAATGGAACCTCCACCTTCCCTATCTAGTGTTCTTGATGATGAGAACGAAAATCAAGATGAATTAATTGTGCTTAAGGAACTCTATGATGTTAGATGCACCCTTCGTGGTGAAGCTCTTGTCAAGTTTGATTTCTTGATGGACTCACTCAAAGAAAAGGATGAGTCCATTGAGGAATTAGAATATCATTTGAATGAGAAGGAACGGAGATTCAATCTCCTAAGACAAGAGCTAAAAACCGAAAGGTGCATATCTCAAGGCCTTAAGCAACAAATTGAAACTTATGAACTTGATAAAGTTAAGGACCTAGAAACTATTGATAGGGCTCAATTATTGACCCAAGAGCTCAATGCCTCAAAGGAGGAGCTTGAAGTTGCTCATGCTTCTCTCACTAGGGATCTTGACCACCTTGAAAGAGCTAACAAGCTTGTCAAGGATGAGCTCAAGAAACTTGGAGAGAACCATGATCTACTCCAAGAATCCTACAAAAATGCTCTTGGATCAATGAAGGATCCCATTGATGTTGAAAAGCTTGTTTGTTCCTCCACTTCCTTTACTAGTGAGCATGCTAAACTTGTTGAGGAACATGTTCGTTTACAAGAGGAACTTTCTTTGCATGTTGAGACCAATGCATATCTTGAATCCTTGGTGACCAAATATGGTCTTGACTATCATCCTAATGAATCTTCTTGTGAGCAAGCATCTATTCTTGAGGAAAATGTTAGGTTAACAAAGGAACTTGCAAAGTTCACCACCGCCAAGAACAAGATGGGATTGGATGACCTCTTGAGTAAGCAAAGGTCAAACAATCAAAAGTATGGACTTGGATATGTTCCCAAGTCCCACAAGAAGAACAACTACAAGAAGGATAAACCCGCTCAAGATAAGAACAAGAAGGTCACTAATAATGGCAAAGCCTCAAAGGGCAAAGCCACTAGTGGTGACCGCACGGGGCCAAACGATCACTATGCATTATTTGTTGATTATTATGGTGATGTCTATGCTAACTATGTTGGCCCTCCTAATGGCTATGCTTATAGAGAGTACTCAATTTGGGTACCAAAAGATATTGTTTCCATTGCAAAGGAACCCATTAATAGATGGGTTCCTAAATCCTCTACTTGATTTTGTAGGGGTATTCCTCCGGTGGTCCAAAATGGGTGTTTGATAGTGGATGCACCAATCATATGACCGGGGGAAGAGGTGTGCTTGATCAATTCATTGAAGATATCAACAAGAAGTCAAGCATCACCTTTGGTGACAACTCAAAGGGAAAGGTACTTGGGTATGACAAGGTAGCAATCTCTAAGGACTTGTGCCTTGAGACGGTTATGCTTGTTGAATCCCTAGGCTATAACCTACTTTCTATATATCATCTTGCCAATGCCGGTTACAATTCATATTTCACTAATTATTGTGTGAAAGTCTTTAGGAGTGACAATCTCAAATTGGTCCTTGTTGGATATGTGGAGAACAACCTTTACGTGGTTGACCTCTCGAAAGAGAGCCCCTCTCTCTCCACATGTCTAATGGCGGCCAAGCATGACGAAGGTTGGTTGTGGCATCGCCGCCTTGGTCATGTTAACATGAGAAATCTTAAACAACTCCTAAAGGGTGAGCACATTGTGGGACTAACCGGCATTTCTTTTGAGAAAGATCGTGTTTGTAGTGCATGTGTAGCCGGAAAGCAACTCAAGAAGAAGCATCCTATCAAGAGTATTGTTACCACATCTAGGCCTTTGGAGCTCCTTCATTTGGATCTCTTTGGGCCATCACATTATGATACTCTTGGTGGAAGCAAGTATGGACTTGTCATTGTTGATGATTACTCAAGATACTCTTGGGTCTTTCTTCTTAAGTCTAAGGATGAGACCCATAGAGAGTTCATCATCTTCGCCAAGAAAGCTCAACGTATGTATGAATCCGAGATCAAGGCGATTAGGACCGACAATGGCACCGAGTTCAAGAACTACACTATGCAAGAGTTTGTTGATGATGAGGGCATCAAGCATGAGTTTTCGGCGCCATACACCCCTCAACAAAATGGTGTTGTTGAAAGGAAGAACCGGACTATCATTGAGATGGCAAGAACCATGTTGAGTGAATTCAACTCACCCCACAACTTTTGGGGAGAAGCCATCTCTACGGCCGTCCACTACTCCAACCGGCTCTTCCTCCGTCCTCTCCACAACAAAACTCCATACGAGCTTCTTACCGGTAACAAGCCTAATGTCATGTATATTCGTGTCTTTGGATGCAAATGCCTTGTTAAGAACAACAAAGGAAAGCTCGGTAAATTTGAAACTAGAACCATAGAGGGTATATTTGTTGGATATGCGGAGAACTCTCACGCCTATAGATACTACAACCGGTCCACCGGGACTATTGAAGTATCTTGTGACGTGGTGTTCTTGGAGGATAATGGCTCCCAAGTGGAGCAATTTGATCCATGTGTTGCAGGTAATGATGATGATCCATCTAGTGCCATCAAGCACATGGGCATTGGACACATCCGGCCCATGGAAGTTCATAATGATGACCAAGATGATGGAGTAGATGTATCAAGCACGGCTCAAGTGGAGCCTAGCTCAACTCAAGCCGAACCATCAAGTGCAACTCAAGAACCATCCTCTACTCAAGATGAGTCACGTTCCGAAGAACAAGAAGAAGACCCTCATTCCACGGAGCAAGATCATGATGATGATGAAGAAACATCCTCAACTCATGATCAAGTTCAAGTGATCCCTCATGATCAAGTACTAGCAAGATATGAATTCATTGATCATGAAGGAACCGTTCGGAAGATCAAGGCCGCTACAAGGGCAAGTGATATGAA
The DNA here is from genome assembly GCF_019359855.2 of Lolium perenne. Taxonomy (NCBI): domain Eukaryota; kingdom Viridiplantae; phylum Streptophyta; class Magnoliopsida; order Poales; family Poaceae; genus Lolium; species Lolium perenne. The sequence continues at coordinate 295,534,652 of NC_067250.2, read as the reverse complement.
AGTGGATCAAGTCCTTGGTAGCATCTCAAGAGGAGTGGTAACTCGTAGACACCATGCATTACTTATCACTTATTGTCAACATCATGTTTTTGTGTCTAGTTTTGAACCACTTAAGGTACATGAAGCCTTGGTCGATCCGGATTGGGTAATTGCCATGCAAGAAGAATTGGAGTGTTTCACTCGTAATGAAGTATGGTCTCTAGTTGAGAGACCCAAGGATCATCGCATCAATGTCATTGGGACCAAATGGGTATTCAAGAACAAGCAAGATGAGAATGGCATTGTCATACGAAACAAAGCAAGGTTAGTGGCGCAAGGGTTTGCCCAAATAGAAGGTATGGATTTTGAGGATACCTTTGCGCCGGTAGCCCGTCTTGAAGCTATTCGTCTTTTGCTTGCATTTGCATCTTTCCACAATTTCAAATTATATCAAATGGATGTGAAAAGTGCATTTTTGAATGGTCCCCTAAAAGAAACCGCATATGTGGCTCAACCCCCGGGTTTCGAAGACCCATGCCGACCCAACCACGTGTATTTACTCCATAAGGCACTCTATGGTCTCAAGCAAGCTCCACGTGCTTGGTATGAGTTCCTTAGGGATTTCTTACTACATGATGGGTTTTGCATGGGTACGGTCGATTCCACCCTTTTCACCAAGCGGGTTAAAGGGGTGGCCTCTTTATATGTCAAATATATGTTGATGATATTATCTTTGGTGGAACTAACCCCAATCATAACAAAGCTTTTGAGCTATTGATGACTAGGAAATTTGAGATGTCCATGATGGGAGAGTTGAAGTTCTTTCTAGGCTTCCAAGTGAGGCAACTTGCAAAAGGCACCTTCATCTCTCAAGAAAAGTATGTGAGGGACATGCTCAAGAAATTCAACATGACCAATGCGAGTCCAATGAAGACACCCATGCCCGTCAAGGGGCAACTTGGTTCATGTGACGGTGAGAAGGATGTGGACATAAAGGTATACCGCTCCATGATAGGATCCTTGCTCTACCTTTGTGCCTCTAGGCCGGATATCATGCTAAGTGTAGGGATGTGTGCTCGTTTTCAATCCGCTCCCAAGGACAGCCATTTAGTGGCGGTCAAACGGATTCTAAGATACCTTGTTCTCACTCCTACTCTCGGGCTATGGTATCCCAAGGGGTCAACCTTTGAACTCATTGGCTATTCGAATTCCGATTGGGCAGGTGATAAGGTTGATCGGAAGTCTACCTCCGGGGCTTGCCAATTTATTGGCCGGTCATTGGTGAGTTGGTCATCCAAGAAACAAAACTCCACCGCCCTATCCACCGCCGAAGCGAATACATATCCACGGCATCTTGTTGCACTCAATTGTTATGGATGAAGCAAACCTTGAAAGACTATGGTGTGTCTCTTGCTACGGTGCCTCTTCTTTGTGACAATGAAAGTGCAATAAAGATCGCCAACAACCCGGTTCAACATTGTCGCACCAAACATATTGACATTCGCCATCACTTCCTACGTGATCATGTTGCCAATAAGGATATTGATCTCACTCATGTGGGAACAACCTACCAATTGGCGGATATTTTCACTAAACCTTTGGATGAAGCCCGCTTTGTTAACTTGAGAGGAGAACTTGGTATTCTTTATCCTAGAAACTTGGATTGATTAACTTCTTGCACTATATTCTTGCATTTATCTTGCTATCTAGCTTAGAGGCATAGCACATATGGGGATAGTCATCCTACCATGTCTTGGTACGATGCATACCTATGTGTGCAACATAAATAGACCCAATGTCATTATATGGACCCAAGCATGTCTCTTCGAGGTCTCATGACATTTGCGCTTTCACATAGGGGGAGTAATCCCCCGCCCCTCATTGAGCCTTCATTACAACTTGATTTGAGTATATAAGGCCAAATGATCTTATTGCAAACATCATTTCCAAATAACTTATGATTCTTGATATATATTTCGAATCATGCCCATTGTTGCTATTCACATCTTGTTTGGATTTTCTCTCCAATGGGTATGCCTAGAGAACTTTGTGTTTCCAACCCCATGTCTATGCTCATCTCATCATCATCTATCTATCTATATGTACATGTCATCATTTGAGCACTCACACACATTTACACAAAGCATAGGGGCAAAAACGAGGCAAAATTAGAAAAATCAGGGCTGGTCGGTCCCTGGCCCGGTTGGACCAGGTTCCTGATCGGATGGTCCGGTTGACCGGGCGCCAACCGGGCTCTGGGCCGGATCAGCCGGCGCATGGTCCGGTTGACCGGGCGCCCGACCGGCCGCGCGGCCTGATATAAATAGGGGACGGGATACCCCTTGGGGTCATCTTCCCCATTATTCCCCAACCTCCACACCTCCATGGCCGGCGCCCTACTCACCTCCACCAAGATCTAGCCCTTTCCCACCGCAAGAACCCCCCCAAACTCCACCAAAACATAGATCGGGATCTTTGGGACATCTTCACCGAAGGATTTGAGCCCTCTCAAGCTAGTTTGGGAATTTTTGGTGTTCTTGGTTTTCAAGCCTTACCTTGTGTTCTTCTTGTTCTCTTGATCAAGGAGGACAATGTCTTCGGGTAATGTACTCTCCCTTCCTCCCTAATTTCTAGTCCTCTTCACACATTGCTAGTTCTTGACAAGATTTGAGGAGATCTTAGGGTTAGGGTTAGGGTTTGCAAGTCCTCATGCCTTTAGAGTGTCTCACAACACACAGCACATACTCCACTCTATTGCTATAGTCTATGTTCAAGTTTTTGAGCTTTTGCATGACTTTGTGGTAGAAAATCTGGGCAAAATCATTACAACTCGACAGACCCGGTTTGTCGCCCGGTCAACCGGCCCCTCAACCGGCCGGCCCGGCGTGTCGTCCGGTCTGACCGGATTGGCAACCGGCTAGTCCGGTCTGTCGTCCGGTTGGACCGGGCTGTGCGCCGGATCGCCCAGTTTTTCGCACAATCTCATCATTACACTTGAATATATGCTATGTTTTTTGGTTCCTCTCTTATTGATGACATATACACTTACCCCACTGCTATCCTTGCTCTATTCTCTCATTCACAGGAAGTTGGAGTGGTGAACCTGAACCACGGGGCAATGTTGCCAAGAGAGGCCGGACTGTTGAGAATCCACCTCGCCGGTCTAGTGGTCGGGTACCTCCTGCAGCTCGTCCGGCTATTGACACTGACACTGGCAGCTCAGAGAGGAGAAGAACCAAGTCAGTGGCTGGTAAGAAGAAAGATAAGCATGCCGCCCAAGAAGATGATGAAGAAGTGCCAACTTTCAATCTTGCGGATGCACACCGCGGTGAGTGGCGGGAATTGAGGTTGGTGAATCCATATCGCCATGAGCGCCGTACTTACCAGGGTGGTGACAAGTTCTTCTGGACCAAGACACAAGCAACCCTATGGAATGGCTTCTATGATGATCATGACAGTATGAAGAATGGAACAGTTGTGATGCCCAAGGCCATCAATCCTCAGGAGCTTGCCTTGCATGAAACCACAAAGTACCGCTTTGTGGTTGAAACCTTGAAGGGTCTGGGCCTATATGACCTTGTGATACTCAAGCCTGATGAAGCACAAGAAGATTACACCTACTGTCCGATGCTGGTCCGTCAGTTTCACTGCACTGTCTACTTTCATGAAGATGAAGACCACACCATGACTTGGATGACTGGCAAGGAACAATACTCTTGCACCTACACACAGTTCTGTGAGGCCTTGGGTTGTGGTGGTGACCGTGTTCCAGGGTACAGGATCCACTCTCGGTCCAAGATGACTAAAGGTGATATCTCCTTTTGCTACCCCACTAACCCAACAGCTACGCCTCCCACCATCTCAGGGATGTACTATTCATACCTTGTCCTTGCCAAGCTATTCCGTGAGAACCTCATCAGCAAGTCTGGAGATACTAGTGAAGTCAGGAACTATCATCTGAACTTGATGTACTATTGCAACCCTGACAAGAGAAGGAAGATTGATGGGTGTGATCTTATTTACTGTGAGATCAAACGTGCAGTGATGGACCGCATGACTCCAAACTATGCTCAGTACATTCAGCGGCTCATCAACACCTTTGTTCCTGCTCCTCTCAACGTTTTTGGTGAAAAGGTCATCATGGAACCATTCAGATTCCCTACTCAGGATGGTCGCATAGAAGTCCCTTCCATGATGCCCACCGCTGAGCGCCGTTCCAAGGAACAGCATGATCCTGCAGCAGGACCCAGTTACACTCGGCGCCCTCAGCGTGGTGCCGCTCGCTTCTTCACTAGCATGTGGCAGATGTGCAAGAACACCAGTGATGTTGCACATCAGAGTCTTGCCATTAACCAGGAGACACGGAGGCGACAGAGTGAGTTCATGGCTGCACGGAATGCTCCTGTTCCTCCTTCTGGCCCTGAGATGGAGCCTGTGGTTGCACCAGCTTGGGAGATGCCTCACATCACCGATGAGATGATCCAGAACTTTGACTTCTCCATGTATGCTCATGGTGGCCCTCCTCCTCGGACTACTCGTGCTCCCTCCCCGCCTCTTGATGATGATGATGAGGATGGTCGTGATGCGGCTACTCCATCGGGCTCCTACTCCGTCGGGCATGAGTTCTATTGACGGGTGCGGTAGCTTCTCTCCTCTTTTCTTCGCCTTTTTGGTGTCCCGATGCCAAAGGGGGAGAAGAGAGTAGAGTCTAGGACCACGGGGTTCCTTGATTGTCACAAGCCATGGGAGTTGCTTTATTTGGATCTTATATGGCTTGTGCTTATTTGCTTTCGATTTCTCGAGAATCATTTGCTACTTTGAATAATTCGTGTATGGACGTGTATGGACGACTATGTGTGTGCTTATTCACTCTATTAGGATAATCATGTTTTATGCTTATATATCTTGATATACTTGTCCATACCATGCTTGTTTCCTAAAGATATTGGGGGAGCTTCTCATGTTACACATATGGTGCACTTTGCATTCAAACGCAAATTCTCCAAGTGCACACATTATGGGGGAGCTGTCGTAATATCTTATAAGGAATCAAGGTTGAGAGCTTATCATAATATCTATATGTGACTCTAGCTCGATTTGTCATCGTATACCAAAAAGGGGGAGATTGTAAGGGTATTTTACCCTTATCCATTATTTTGGTAACAATGACACCGTGCTAGAGTATTTGACCTAATACGTTTATAAGGATTATCTCAGGTATTAGGCAATGAGGCATAAATGGTGTATCAAAGGAACAAGAAGGCTAAAGGAGACCCCCCACTTCAACAACAATCGAAAAGGGGTTTACAGAAGAAATCCGGTTGGTCACCCGGTTGGACCGGGCCACAGACCGGACGGTCCGGCGCACGGTCCGGTCGACCGGGCGCCAACCGGGCGCCAACCGGGCATCAACCGGGCTGCAAGTCGACGCTGGAAGAATCCGGTTGCCGCCCGATCAGTCGGGCCACAGACCGGCGAGTCCGACGCACGGTCCGGTCGACCGGGCGCCAACCGGGCGCCAACCGGGCGTCAACCGGAGGAGCCCCTGGACGAATAAAACGAGGATTCGGCCCAGCATCCGGTCGCAATCGGCTGGTCCGGTCACTGGTCCGGTCGGACCGGATTCCAGACCGGACAGTCCGGTCACTGGTCCGATTGACCGGGTTTGACGAGAAGAAAGCTGAGGTGGCAAGTGACCAACGGCCATATTTCGAAGAACACTATAAATAGGCCTTCTCCTACCTCTGAACAGTTAGGCAACACACTACAAGCTGTTCTTGAGCTCTCTCTCTCTTACTCCATTATTAGAAACACCAAAAGCCTCCGATCTCCCTCCTCCTCCACCCAAACTCAAATCCCTCCGGGGAATCACTAGAGGAGGATCCGATCTACTGTTCTACCAAGCCAAATCTCATTCCCCCTTGTATTCATCAAGAAGCTTGCTTCCTAGGGTTCCTTGGAAACCCTAGGTGGGCAAGAGGAGTCCGGAAGCATCCGGGCTGTGGATTTGCTCCGGGCAAGATTGTGAAGGTTTGGAGGCTACCTCAAAGTCTACCACAAGTGAGTGAGCTATTCCTTCGTGGGATAGGCTCTGGAGAATAGGGTGAGCCTTCGTGGCGTGGGGAATCCTTCGTGGGACCTCCACCCCTCAAAACGTGACGTACCTTGTTGCAAAGCAAGGGAACACGGGAATACATCCTCGTCTCCGCGTGCTATCGGTTATCTCTAACCGAACTCCTTACTTGTGATTTAAACTGCCTGAGAGAGCCTTCGTGCTCGAGATAGTTGTATCTTCATATAGGGTGCTTCACCTAGTTTGCATTAGTCTCACCTTTATATTCCGCAAAGCCTAATATTGCAAAGAAAGAATTAAAATCTGTAGAAACCTATTCACACCCCCCCCCTCTAGGTTTACCATCTCTATACTTTCACTAAATTTATGGGAATCTATTTTAGGACACGTGTCCTTTTTCCGAAAGAAGACTTAAAAAGTTAAATTCTAGAAGGAACTTTACACATTTTGTGAAATATAACAAGACTCTAGGTTAAACATAGTTTGCTAGTTTAGCCATTGTTTTTTTTAAGGAAAATGTAATCGAATCTACCATCCGATTAAATAGAAGGGAGATGTTTATGTACAGAATGACTCTGTGAAAGCAAGGTTCGCTGTGCCTAGAGGACCCACACACAACACCCTAGAGCCAATGGTGTTGGAAATATTAGCAAATTTCCCCATGATTTAACCGAAGAAAGCAGTAGATAAAAGATGCTAAAAAGGTTGAGATTAAACTAGTCATGCAAATTACCATAGAGTACAAAATAAACAAGTCTAAACTGATCGGTAAGTGCAATATGTTATCTAACAACGAGCCTGGACATATTGCTAAGAGAATGCAAAACAGTATGGTCTCATAAGTAGAGGGCAAGACCACATACGGCCCAGAAGAGGAACAAGCGTTGGCGTCGGCGTTGACGGTGTCGCTGTTGATAGCCATGTCACCGAAGAGGTTGTTGATGTCGAGGAAGAAGTCGTCATTGGGGAAGTAGTCGCCAGCCTCCGTGTCGACGTCCAAGCCAGTAGTCGCGCTAGAGCGCTCCCCAAACACCTTATCCCATACATGATCAGAAGAGACGGGATCCAGAGGACTGTTATCCCGTCCAGCGGTGCACGCCGGCAGACAGGATGGAGAAGTCTTGAGCAGCGGCGCAAAGCTCTGAAACCGAGTGGTAGGCAAAGATGGTGTTGTGTCTTGGTTGTGTGTCTCTCTAGAGAGGAACGACCTCTCTTTTATAGGCATGGACAGAGGGAGACGGGCAGGCTGTGGTGGGAGATGAAACGAAGGGACGGAATACGAACTGAACATGCAACAATATTTATTGTCCATTAAGAAAAACGTTTTAGATTTATGCGCGCAACCATTTAAATTCCATTCATGCGTGAAAAAAAAGGAAGAGAAGCTCTCGGCACGAGGCAATCTCGCAAACTGCGGCGCGCGTGCCACGTCGCGTCGAGTGGGCGGCGGAGGAGGAGGAGTGTGTGTGTGGGAGTCCTCTTCTTATGCTTATACAATAAGTGGAGCAGCCCCATTATAAGGAGGTTCAACTCTCTCAAAACTAGCAAGGTGGAAATAAACTTTCGTCCCACCCCTTATCATGCATGAAAGGGCCAATTGGGCCTTTGGTATTTTAAGGAATTGTGGACTAACTTAAATGGGTTCCCGTTGCGCAATCTGTTCCCTCACTAATGCCACCACCGCGTAAGGCTGCAATGCTGACATTCTTGAAGACGCACATGTTCCTTTCCTTCCAAACTTCCCTAACAGAGTAGATGACCGCTCCGCTTGCCTCCCTACGCTTCTCCTTGGGTAAGTTGGTGATCGTCACGTTCCACCAGTCGCTGAGGGTGATGCCTCAGACGGCAGGCGGCACTCCCAGCTGCCCATTTGAGGCGAAGATCATCTCCCACTCCACCGTGGAAAAATGGCAATCAAGCGTGAGGTGCTGCACCGTCTCTGCAAAGCTTGCAAATCATATTTTGAGGTCATCCACGGATTGCCAAGTTATCAGCCGTGAGGATTTTGCCGTAAAGTGTCATCCAAGCGGAGAACCATTTCTGCTCTGCATGTCCCTCCCAGAATTAGGTCGTACGGAAGGGGGGCGACAGAGCCCAGGAACAGTTTAGCCATTGTTACTTGTACTTGTGCTATTTCCCACTAGCAACATTTTGTATGATCTGCAGATAATTTTGGCACAGGAGAAAAATATCCAGCAGCTCACCAAGCTTGCACGATCCGCAGACAACGTTTTGTATGATCGGCAGCTCTGCTTTCTAAAGTACTTGTAACTGAACGGGTCAGTTCTTTTGCATGAATTCCTGGCGCTGTTGTGACCGTCAATGGTCAAAAGTTCAGTTTCCAGGTTAACTTGTTTGTGAGGCTACTGACATGCAACTTGGAGTATTAGGTATCCATATTACAGTTTATATATCTGCTGGAACCTATTAACAGATATGGAGTATGGGGAATGGTGTTTTGGCACATGGGAGCATATGCTCCCTTTATTTTGAAATGCATGTTATATACATTTTGAAATTTCAAAAAATTGAAACGAAAAAATCAAACGTACATCTTCATGTGCTACACGCTCACAAAGTCGTTTCATAAAAATCCGACTTGTTGTGTGACGTGTGTAAAAAAGACAAAATTCAATGCTGAAAATAAGGCTTTTCAGAAAATAAATTTTCTCCTTTTTACACAGACCACAAAACATATTGGTTCCTCGTGAAACTTTACAAACGTACGTATATTGTGGAGATGTACATATGAAATTTTTTGTCAAAATTTTTTGACATTTCGAAATATAATTTTTTGATAGAGGGAGCATATGCACCTGGGAGCCGAATTGAATTTCCGTTAGTATAGCTGTTGAATAACATTTCGTACGATTAATATTTGAAGCACAATGGAGTATCTTGCAGGAATTTTTGTTGACATGTCACTGAAATTTAGCCTGCACGGAAGTCTAAACTGATTTCCCTGAGTTTGTAGTATCTGACAGTGCGAATTTACTTGCCGCAAATTCATTGAGTGCCTGCATTTTGAGCTCCTGTTATATTCCCTTCTTCCTCATGTTTAGTTCAGGTGGACTGCAGTTGAGGTCCGGCAGTACCATGCCTGGAGTTTGTTTGCTGTCGGGCAATGGAGAGGTGGTTGAGGACGTCGTGATGGTATCAGGAGGTGGGGGGCTGCGCCGCGAAGCGTCGTGGGCAGAGGCCGCTGATGGGCAGGGGCGGACGGAGACGGTGGTCGACGACGTCGGTCTTCCCGGGCTCCTGGGAACAAGAGCTAAGGAAGCATCAGCACGGTGGGAAAACTAGAGAGGGAGAGAACTTCCACGTTGTGAAGTTGGACCCTTGGCAAAGTCGCCAAGTCTTGTTTCGCCAGCGCTGGCTTTTCGCGTTGGTCTAGAACTAGAATCAGAATTCCGCGTGTGAAAAATACCCCAAAATCCCGGAATTCGTGAGCGTTTCCGCCTTCGTATCCGATTAGAAAACTCTCCCCCCTCTTTCCCACCGTCACAACCAAAACGCGCCGCCAACCCCCTTCCAACTCCTCTATATAAAAGGTCGGTGGGCTTCGCCGAAAAAGCAATCCCTTGATAGTTGGCAGCCAGGCTAGTTCTCGCATACCAGATTCCCAGATCGACCACCCGTAGAAAGAGGACGAAGAGAAGCAAGACCAATGGCGGCGGCTGCCTCTAGCGCGTGGAAGACCAGGTGGCTCCGGCCCGAGGTAACGCTTCCAAACCAAACCTTCTCTTTCATAGGTCGTTTCTGATCGAGTGCTAGATCTAGTTGTACTAGTCATCTGAGATAACCTGGCTGTTATCTGGATCGTAATCTTGCTGTTATCTCGATCGTAATCGCACTGTGTATTTTCGGTTTCGGTTTCTGATGATCTCCTCCGGTTGGTACGCAGGCCTACCCGATCTTCGCGGCGACCGGCGTCGCCGTAGGGATCTGCGCCATGCAGCTCGTGCGCAACATCACCACCAACCCAGAAGTCCGGGTCACCAAGGAGAACAGGGCGGCCGGGATCCTGGACAACCACGACGAGGGCCGCCGCTACTCCCGCCACCCGTTCAGGAGGTTCATCGACGGCAAGTCTTCGGAGATCATGCCATCCATCAACAACTTCTTCACCGACCCATCAAAGTAGACGAGATCTTCTCTCGAAGAATTGGATTCTTTCTTTCGCAGCAAGTTTTCTTCTTAAAGCCAAAACAGAATTGCCATTATTTTCCCCGGATTCAAGTATATTATAATTATTAGCCATGATTAGTTGCCTGGCTGTGTACTGCTAATCTTTTTTATCATATAAAAATATTGATCTGATCATCTGAATTAATCCGCCTCGGGAGTTTATGAGTCAGCTCTATAAATCGACTTAATCATGGATTATTGCTTTCGCCTGGACTCCGAGATAAATTATTTTGGTGTCTGGTTCGCAATTCCTTTGGCTGCCTTGCATAGTCTGTAATCGACTAGTAGTTGAACCCGAAAAAACCGGAATCGGATTTACACCGGTTTGGTAAGCAGCGCCTGGACCGTCCACATATCACATATGTGAACATGTGAAATGCCCTGGACCCGATGGGGCGCCTCCCTTCCTTGCGGTGGGGAGGCTCGCTGACTCCATTCTGGGTTGGCGCTGCTCCAGCCGTTGGGGAACGTGTGGACGGCGGTCGCGACGTGGCTGGTGCTTCCTGCGTGGTGCTGCCTTGCCGCCATCAGCCAAGTTCTTTGGATGCCTAGGGTTTGGTGCTTGGCCGCCTAGAGTTCGTTTTGGGCCAGCATGGCTCCTGCTATGGTCGCGGCGAAGTGGGTGGTTGCGTCGGGGTTGCCTGGGCGATGCCCTGACCGCCGGTGTGTGGGTGGTGTCTGCGGGCATATCTGGGCCTGCGGGCATAGATCTGGGCCAGGCAGGCTTGGTCGCCCCACTTCCCCTGTCGGTCGTGGGTGGGTGGCCGGAGTCCATTTCCGCCACCATGCCCGATCCGCTGGCGGCCGTGCTTGCTCTGAGTTGTTTGCTCGGTTGCTGGTGACCTGCTCGCTCGGCGCCGTCGGAGCCATGTTGGCTTTCCGACAGTTTTGGCATCGTTCTGGTTGATGCCCTTACTGACTTTCTAAGATGGGGTCTGTTATAAAAGCGACACAAATAACGAAGAACGAAACAAGAACACACGTAGGGGACACAAGATTTAACGTGGAAAACCTCTTCCAACACAGAAGGGGAAAAACCACGGGCCCCAGCCAGCAAAACATCACTATATCGGGAGGTGTTTACAAACGTCGTGGGTTATCTTATAATCTGATAAACCCTAGCCGACGGCTTACAAGATGTACATATAGGTGGTGTCAGCGATCTGTACCGTACCGCGGGGGGCTGCCCCGCACCCCCTTCGCAGGCGTCCATGCAGGGCACGACGTATGGGCTAACTTCTGACTCCGCTACGCTTCGGCCCAAGCCTCCGGCGACGGGCCTCGCTCCGCTCGTCAGAAGTGCCTCCCTTTAGTATATGAATTTTGATCACAATACAATAAACTCCGCCTTGAGACAAATTCCATCTTGTAGCATGAATTTCAACAATCTCCTGAACAACACAGAAAAACACTTGCTGGCGCCAACAGCCACTTGGGCTAAACAGTTATACCAACCAAGCTCGAGCAAAGCTCAAACTTGGAAACAGGAACTGGCTTTGTCATCATATCAGCAGGATTATCATGAGTACTTATCTTGCATACCTTTAGTTTACCTTGAGCAACAATGTCGCGTACATAATGGTACTTGATATCAATGTGCTTTGTCCTCTCATGGAACATTTGAACTTTAGTAAGGTATATTGCACTTTGACTGTCAGAAAACAAGTTAACGCAAGAATCATCTCCACAAAGCTCAGCATACAAACCTTTCAACCAAAGAGACTCTTTGCAAGCTTCATTAATTGCTATATATTCTGCTTCAGTTGTAGATTGAGCAACAACAGATTGTAACGTTGCCTTCCAACTCACAGCATATTGATACGTCTCCAACGTATCGATAATTTCTTATGTTCCATGCCACATTATTGATGTTATCTACATGTTTTATGCACACTTTATGTCATATTCGTGCATTTTCTGGAACTAACCTATTAACAAGATGCCGAAGTGCCAGTTGCTGTTTTCTGCTGTTTTTGGTTTCAGAAATCCTACTAAGGAAATATTCTCGGAATTGGACGAAATCAACGCCCAGGGGCCTATTTTTCCACGAAGCTTCCAGAAGTCCGAAGACGAAACGAAGTGGGGCCACAGGGTGCCCAAACCCTAGGGCGGCGCGGCCCACCCCCTGGCCGCGCCGGCCTATGGTGTGGGGCCCCTGTGCCCCCTCCTGACTTGCCCTTCCGCCTACTTAAAGCCTCCGTGACGAAACCCCCAGTACCGAGAGCCACGATACGGAAAACCTTCCAGAGACGCCGCCAACGCCGATCCCATCTCGGGGGATCCAGGAGGTCGTCTCCGGCATCCTGCCGGAGAGGGGAATCATCTCCCGGAGGACTCTACGCCGCCATGGTCGCCTCCGGTGTGATGTGTGAGTAGTCTACCCCTGGACTATGGGTCCATAGCAGTAGCTAGATGGTTGTCTTCTCCCCATTGTGCTATCATTGTCGGATCTTGTGAGCTGCCTAACATGATCAAGATCATCTATCTGTAATTCTATATGTTGCGTTTGTTGGGATCCGATGAATAGAGAATACTTGTTATGTTGATTATCAAAGCTATGTCTATGTGTTGTTTATGATCTTGCATGCTCTCCGTTATTAGTAGATGCTCTGGCCAAGTTGATGCTAGTAACTCCAAGAGGGAGTATTTATGCTCGATAGTGGGTTCATGTCTCCGTGAATCTGGAGGGGTGACAAGAACCTCTAAGGTTATGGATGTGCTGTTGCCACTAGGGATAAAACATTGGTGCTATGTTCAAGGATGTAGTCACTAGTTACATTACGCGCAATACTTAATGCAATTGTCTGTTGCTTTGCAACTTAATACTGGAGGGGGTTCGGATGATAACCTGAAGGTGGACTTTTTAGGCATAGATGCAGTTGGATGGCGGTCTATGTACTTTGTCGTAATGCCCAATTAAATCTCACTATACTCATCATGATATGTATGTGCATGGTCATGCTCTCTTTATTTGTCAATTGCCCAACTGTAATTTGTTCACCCAACATGCTGTTTATCTTATGGGAGAGACACCTCTAGTGAACTGTGGAACCCGGTCCAATTCTCTTTACTGAAATACAATCTACTGCAATACTTGTTCTACTGTTTTCTGCAAACAATCATCTTCCACACAATACGGTTAATCCTTTGTTACAGCAAGCCGGTGAGATTGACAACCTCACTGTTTCGTTGGGGCAAAGTACTTTGGTTGTGTTGTGCAGGTTCCACGTTGGCGCCGGAATCCCTGGTGTTGCGCCGCACTACATCCCGCCGCCATCAACCTTCAACGTGCTTCTTGGCTCCTCCTGGTTCGATAAACCTTGGTTTCTTTCTGAGGGAAAACTTGCTGCTGTGCGCATTATACCTTCCTCTTGGGGTTCCCAACGAACGTGTGAGTTACACGCCATCAAGCTAGATTTCTGGCGCCGTTGCCGGGGAGATCAAGACACGCTGCAAGGGGAGTCTCCACTTCTCAATCTCTTTACTTTGTTTTTGTCTTGCTTAGTTTTATTTACTACTTTGTTTGCTGCACTAAATCAAAATACAAAAAAATTAGTTGCTAGTTTTACTTTATTTGCTATCTTGTTTGCTATATCAAAAACACAAAAAAATTAGTTACTTGTTTTACTTTACTTAATATCATGCATGTTTTTATTTCACTAGTTTGGCATAATGGACAAGAATGAGCTTCTATTTCTATTTCCTGATTTAAAACATGGATTGTTTGATGCGAAAATTAAAAAACCTATGGAATCTTATTTGCATGCTGGTAGTAATATTAGTATGAATGCTTTGAACACCATTGTTGATAATAATATAGAAAGTTCTAAGCTTGGGGAAGCTGGTTTTCATGATCTTTTTATTCCCCCAAGCATTGAGGAGAAAATTTACTTTGATGATACTTTGCCTCCTATTTATGATAATGATATTGGACTTTTAGTACCGTCTGTTATGGAGGATAAATTTGATTATGATTACAATATGCCTCTTATATTTGATGATGAGAATAATAATGATAGCTACTTTGTTGAATTTGCTCCCACTACAACTAATAAAATTGATTATGCCTATGTGGAGAGTAATAATTTTATGCATGAGACTCATGATAAGAATGCTTTATGTGATAGTTATATTGTTGAGTTTGCTCATGATGCTACTGAAAGTTATTATGAGAGAGGAAAATATGGTTGTAGAAATTTTCATGTTACTAAAACACCTCTTTATGTGCTGAAATTTTTGAAACTACACTTGTTTTATCTTCCTGATCTTGTCACTTTGCTTTTCATGAATTTATTTGTGTACAAGATTCCTTTTCATAGGAATCATGTTAGGCTTAAATTTGTTTTGAATTTGCCTCTTGATGCTCTCTTTTGCTTCAAATACTATTTCTTGCGAGTGCATCATTAAAACTGCTGAGCCCATCTTAATGGCTATAAAGAAAGAACTTCTTGGGAGATAACCCATGTTTTTACCTACAGTACTTTGTTTTTATTTTGTGTCTTGGAAGTTGTTTACTACTGTAGCAACCTCTCCTTATCTTAGTTTTGTGTTTTGTTGTGCCAAGTAAAGCCGTTGATAGAAAAGTAAGTACTAGATTTGGATTACTGCGCAGTTCCAGATTTCTTTGCTGTCACGAATCTGGGTCCACCTCCCTGTAGGTAGCTCAGAAAATTAAGCCAATTTACGTGCATGATCCTCAGATATGTACGCAACTTTCATTCAATTTGAGAATTTTCATTTGAGCAAGTCTGGTGCCATTTTAAAATTCTTCAATACGAACTGTTCTGTTTTGACAGATTCTGCCTTTTATTTCGCATTGCCTCTTTTGCTATGTTGGATGAATTTCTTTGATCCACTAATGTCCAGTAGCATTATGCAATGTCCAGAAGTGTTAAGAATGATTGTGTCACCTCTGAATATGTTTATTTTTATTGTGCACTAACCCTCTAATGAGTTGTTTCGAGTTTGGTGTGGAGGAAGTTTTCAAGGATCAAGAGAGGAGTATGATGCAACATGATCAAGGAGAGTGAAAGCTCTAAGCTTGGGGATGCCCCAATGGTTCACCCCTGCATATATTAAGAAGACTCAAGCGTCTAAGCTTGGGGATGCCCAAGGCATCCCCTTCTTCATCGACAACATTATCAGGTTCCTCCCCTGAAACTATATTTTTATTCCATCACATCTTATGTGCTTTTTCTTGGAGCGTCGGTTTGTTTTTGTTTTTGTTTTGTTTGAATAAAATGGATCCTAGCATTCACCTTATGGGAGAGAGACACGCTCCTCTGTAGCATATGGACAAGTATGTCCTTGGTTTCTACTCATAGTATTCATGGCGAAGTTTCTTCTTCGTTAAATTGTTATATGGTTGGAATTGGAAAATGATACATGTAGTAATTGCTATAAATGTCTTGGGTAATGTGATACTTGGCAATTGTTGTGCTCATGATTAAGCTCTTGCATCATATGCTTTGCACCCATTAATGAAGAAATACATAGAGCATGCTAAAATTTGGTTTGCATATTTGGTTTCTCTAAGGTCTAGATAATTTCTAGTATTGAGTTTGAACAACAAGGAAGACGGTGTAGAGTCTTATAATGTTTTCAATATGTCTTTTATGTGAGTTTTGCTGCACCGGTTCATCCTTGTGTTTGTTTCAAATAAGCCTTGCTAGCCTAAACCTTGTATCGAGAGGGAATACTTCTCATGCATCCAAAATACTTGAGCCAACCACTATGCCATTTGTGTCCACCATACCTACCTACTACATGGTATTTTCCGCCATTCCAAAGTAAATTGCTTGAGTGCTACCTTTAAAATTCCATCATTCACCTTTGCAATATATAGCTCATGGGACAAATAGCTTAAAAACTATTGTGGTATTGAATATGTAATTATGCACTTTATCTCTTATTAAGTTGCTTGTTGTGCGATAACCATGTTCACTGGGGACGCCATCAACTATTCATTGTTGAATTTCATGTGAGTTGCTATGCATGTTCGTCTTGTCTGAAGTAAGAGCGATCTACCACCTTATGGTTAAGCATGCATATTGTTAGAGAAGAACATTGGGCCGCTAACTAAAGCCATGATTCATGGTGGAAGTTTCAGTTTTGGACATATATCCTCAAATCTCAAATGAGAAAATTATTAATTGTTGTTACATGCTTATGCATAAAAGAGGAGTCCATTATCTGTTGTCTATGTTGTCCTGGTATGGATGCCTAAGTTGAAGAATAATCAATAGCGAGAAATCCAATGCGAGCTTTCTCCTTAGACCTTTGTACAGGCGGCATAGAGGTACCCCTTTGTGACACTTGGTAAAAACATGTGCATTGTGATGATCCGGTAGTCCAAGCTAATTAGGACAAGGTGCGGGCACTATTAGTACACTATGCATGAGGCTTGCAACTTATAAGATATAATTTACATGATACATATGCTTTATTACTACCGTTGACAAAATTGTTTCATGTTTTCAAAATCAAAGCTCTAGCACAAATATAGCAATCGATGCTTTTCCTCTATGGAGGACAATTCTTTTACTTTCAATGTTGAGTCAGTTCACCTATTTCTCTCCACCTCAAGAAGCAAACACTTGTGTGAACTGTGCATTGATTCCTACATACTTGCTTATTGCACTTATTATATTACTCTATGTTGACAATATCATTGAGATATACATGTTACAAGTTGAAAGCAACCGCTGAAACTTAATCTTCTTTTGTGTTGCTTCAATGCTTTTACTTTAAATTATTGCTTTATGAGTTAACTCTTATGCAAGACTTAATTGATGCTTGTCTTGAAGTGCTATTCATGAAAAGTCTTTCCTTTATGATTCACTTGTTTACTCATGTCATATACATTGTTTTGATCGCTGCATTCACTACATATGCTTTACAAATAGTATGATCAAGATTATGATGGCATGTCACTCCAGAAATTATCTTTGTTATCGTTTTACCTGCTCGGGACGAGCAGAACTAAGCTTGGGGATGCTGATACGTCTCCAACGTATCGATAATTTCTTATGTTCCATGCCACATTATTGATGTTATCTACATGTTTTATGCACACTTTATGTCATATTCGTGCATTTTCTGGAACTAACCTATTAACAAGATACCGAAGTGCCAGTTGTTGTTTTCTGCTGTTTTTGGTTTCAGAAATCCTAGTAAGGAAATATTCTCGGAATTGGACGAAATAAACGCCCAGGGGCCTATTTTTCCACGAAGCTTCCAGAAGTCCAAAGACGAAACGAAGTGGGGCCACAGGGTGCCCAAACCCTAGGGCAGCGCGGCCCACCCCCTGGCCGCGCCGGCCTATGGTGTGGGGCCCCTGTGCCCCCTCCTGACTTGCCCTTCCGCCTACTTAAAGCCTCCGTGACGAAACCCCCAGTACTGAGAGCCACGATACGGAAAACCTTCCAGAGACGCCGCCAACGCCGATCCCATCTCGGGGGATCCAGGAGATCGCCTCCGGCACCCTGCCGGAGAGGGGAATCATCTCCCGGAGGACTCTACGCCGCCATGGTCGCCTCCGGTGTGATGTGTGAGTAGTCTACCCCTGGACTATGGGTCCATAGCAGTAGCTAGATGGTTGTCTTCTCCCCATTGTGCTATCATTGTCGGATCTTGTGAGCTGCCTAACATGATCAAGATCATCTATCTGTAATTCTATATGTTGCGTTTGTTGGGATCCGATGAATAGAGAATACTTGTTATGTTGATTATCAAAGCTATGTCTATGTGTTGTTTATGATCTTGCATGCTCTCCGTTATTAGTAGATGCTCTGGCCAAGTTGATGCTAGTAACTCCAAGAGGGAGTATTTATGCTCGATAGTGGGTTCATGTCTCCGTGAATCTGGAGGGGTGACAAGAACCTCTAAGGTTATGGATGTGCTGTTGCCACTAGGGATAAAACATTGGTGCTATGTTCAAGGATGTAGTCACTAGTTACATTACGCGCAATACTTAATGCAATTGTCTGTTGCTTTGCAACTTAATACTGGAGGGGGTTCGGATGATAACCTGAAGGTGGACTTTTTAGGCATAGATGCAGTTGGATGGCGGTCTATGTACTTTGTCGTAATGCCCAATTAAATCTCACTATACTCATCATGATATGTATGTGCATGGTCATGCTCTCTTTATTTGTCAATTGCCCAACTGTAATTTGTTCACCCAACATGCTGTTTATCTTATGGGAGAGACACCTCTAGTGAACTGTGGAACCCGGTCCAATTCTCTTTACTGAAATACAATCTACTGCAATACTTGTTCTACTGTTTTCTGCAAACAATCATCTTCCACACAATACGGTTAATCCTTTGTTACAGCAAGCCGGTGAGATTGACAACCTCACTGTTTCGTTGGGGCAAAGTACTTTGGTTGTGTTGTGCAGGTTCCACGTTGGCGCCGAATCCCTGGTGTTGCGCCGCACTACATCCCGCCGCCATCAACCTTCAACGTGCTTCTTGGCTCCTCCTGGTTCGATAAACCTTGGTTTCTTTCTGAGGGAAAACTTGCTGCTGTGCGCATTATACCTTCCTCTTGGGGTTCCCAACGAACGTGTGAGTTACACGCCATCAAGCTAGATTTCTGGCGCCGTTGCCGGGGAGATCAAGACACGCTGCAAGGGGAGTCTCCACTTCTCAGTCTCTTTACTTTGTTTTTGTCTTGCTTAGTTTTATTTACTACTTTGTTTGCTGCACTAAATCAAAATACAAAAAAATTAGTTGCTAGTTTTACTTTATTTGCTATCTTGTTTGCTATATCAAAAACACAAAAAATTAGTTACTTGTTTTACTTTACTTAATATCATGCATGTTTTTATTTCACTAGTTTGGCATAATGGACAAGAATGAGCTTCTATTTCTATTTCCTGATTTAAAACATGGATTGTTTGATGCGAAAATTAAAAAACCTATGGAATCTTATTTGCATGCTGGTAGTAATATTAGTATGAACGCTTTGAACACCATTGTTGATAATAATATAGAAAGTTCTAAGCTTGGGGAAGCTGGTTTTCATGATCTTTTTATTCCCCAAGCATTGAGGAGAAAATTTACTTTGATGATACTTTGCCTCCTATTTATGATAATGATATTGGACTTTTAGTACCGTCTGTTATGGAGGATAAATTTGATTATGATTACAATATGCCTCTTATATTTGATGATGAGAATAATAATGATAGCTACTTTGTTGAATTTGCTCCCACTACAACTAATAAAATTGATTATGCCTATGTGGAGAGTAATAATTTTATGCATGAGACTCATGATAAGAATGCTTTATGTGATAGTTATATTGTTGAGTTTGCTCATGATGCTACTGAAAGTTATTATGAGAGAGGAAAATATGGTTGTAGAAATTTTCATGTTACTAAAACACCTCTTTATGTGCTGAAATTTTTGAAACTACACTTGTTTTATCTTCCTGATCTTGTCACTTTGCTTTTCATGAATTTATTTGTGTACAAGATTCCTTTTCATAGGAATCATGTTAGGCTTAAATTTGTTTTGAATTTGCCTCTTGATGCTCTCTTTTGCTTCAAATACTATTTCTTGCGAGTGCATCATTAAAACTGCTGAGCCCATCTTAATGGCTATAAAGAAAGAACTTCTTGGGAGATAACCCATGTTTTTACCTACAGTACTTTGTTTTTATTTTGTGTCTTGGAAGTTGTTTACTACTGTAGCAACCTCTCCTTATCTTAGTTTTGTGTTTTGTTGTGCCAAGTAAAGCCGTTGATAGAAAAGTAAGTACTAGATTTGGATTACTGCGCAGTTCCAGATTTCTTTGCTGTCACGAATCTGGGTCCACCTCCCTGTAGGTAGCTCAGAAAATTAAGCCAATTTACGTGCATGATCCTCAGATATGTACGCAACTTTCATTCAATTTGAGAATTTTCATTTGAGCAAGTCTGGTGCCATTTTAAAATTCGTCAATACGAACTGTTCTGTTTTGACAGATTCTGCCTTTTATTTCGCATTGCCTCTTTTGCTATGTTGGATGAATTTCTTTGATCCACTAATGTCCAGTAGCATTATGCAATGTCCAGAAGTGTTAAGAATGATTGTGTCACCTCTGAATATGTTTATTTTTATTGTGCACTAACCCTCTAATGAGTTGTTTCGAGTTTGGTGTGGAGGAAGTTTTCAAGGATCAAGAGAGGAGTATGATGCAACATGATCAAGGAGAGTGAAAGCTCTAAGCTTGGGGATGCCCCGATGGTTCACCCCTGCATATATTAAGAAGACTCAAGCGTCTAAGCTTGGGGATGCCCAAGGCATCCCCTTCTTCATCGACAACATTATCAGGTTCCTCCCCTGAAACTATATTTTTATTCCATCACATCTTATGTGCTTTTTCTTGGAGCGTCGGTTTGTTTTTGTTTTTGTTTTGTTTGAATAAAATGGATCCTAGCATTCACCTTATGGGAGAGAGACACGCTCCTCTGTAGCATATGGACAAGTATGTCCTTGGTTTCTACTCATAGTATTCATGGCGAAGTTTCTTCTTCGTTAAATTGTTATATGGTTGGAATTGGAAAATGATACATGTAGTAATTGCTATAAATGTCTTGGGTAATGTGATACTTGGCAATTGTTGTGCTCATGATTAAGCTCTTGCATCATATGCTTTGCACCCATTAATGAAGAAATACATAGAGCATGCTAAAATTTGGTTTGCATATTTGGTTTCTCTAAGGTCTAGATAATTTCTAGTATTGAGTTTGAACAACAAGGAAGACGGTGTAGAGTCTTATAATGTTTTCAATATGTCTTTTATGTGAGTTTTGCTGCACCGGTTCATCCTTGTGTTTGTTTCAAATAAGCCTTGCTAGCCTAAACCTTGTATCGAGAGGGAATACTTCTCATGCATCCAAAATACTTGAGCCAACCACTATGCCATTTGTGTCCACCATACCTACCTACTACATGGTATTTTCCGCCATTCCAAAGTAAATTGCTTGAGTGCTACCTTTAAAATTCCATCATTCACCTTTGCAATATATAGCTCATGGGACAAATAGCTTAAAAACTATTGTGGTATTGAATATGTAATTATGCACTTTATCTCTTATTAAGTTGCTTGTTGTGCGATAACCATGTTCACTGGGGACGCCATCAACTATTCATTGTTGAATTTCATGTGAGTTGCTATGCATGTTCATCTTGTCTGAAGTAAGAGCGATCTACCACCTTATGGTTAAGCATGCATATTGTTAGAGAAGAACATTGGGCCGCTAACTAAAGCCATGATTCATGGTGGAAGTTTCAGTTTTGGACATATATCCTCAAATCTCAAATGAGAAAATTATTAATTGTTGTTACATGCTTATGCATAAAAGAGGAGTCCATTATCTCGTTGTCTATGTTGTCCTGGTATGGATGCCTAAGTTGAAGAATAATCAATAGCGAGAAATCCAATGCGAGCTTTCTCCTTAGACCTTTGTACAGGCGGCATAGAGGTACCCCTTTGTGACACTTGGTAAAAACATGTGCATTGTGATGATCCGGTAGTCCAAGCTAATTAGGACAAGGTGCGGGCACTATTAGTACACTATGCATGAGGCTTGCAACTTATAAGATATAATTTACATGATACATATGCTTTATTACTACCGTTGACAAAATTGTTTCATGTTTTCAAAATCAAAGCTCTAGCACAAATATAGCAATCGATGCTTTTCCTCTATGGAGGAAAATTCTTTTACTTTCAATGTTGAGTCAGTTCACCTATTTCTCTCCACCTCAAGAAGCAAACACTTGTGTGAACTGTGCATTGATTCCTACATACTTGCTTATTGCACTTATTATATTACTCTATGTTGACAATATCATTGAGATATACATGTTACAAGTTGAAAGCAACCGCTGAAACTTAATCTTCTTTTGTGTTGCTTCAATGCTTTTACTTTAAATTATTGCTTTATGAGTTAACTCTTATGCAAGACTTAATTGATGCTTGTCTTGAAGTGCTATTCATGAAAAGTCTTTCCTTTATGATTCACTTGTTTACTCATGTCATATACATTGTTTTGATCGCTGCATTCACTACATATGCTTTACAAATAGTATGATCAAGATTATGATGGCATGTCACTCCAGAAATTATCTTTGTTATCGTTTTACCTGCTCGGGACGAGCAGAACTAAGCTTGGGGATGCTGATACGTCTCCAACGTATCGATAATTTCTTATGTTCCATGCCACATTATTGATGTTATCTACATGTTTTATGCACACTTTATGTCATATTCGTGCATTTTCTGGAACTAACCTATTAACAAGATACCGAAGTGCCAGTTGTTGTTTTCTGCTGTTTTTGGTTTCAGAAATCCTAGTAAGGAAATATTCTCGGAATTGGACGAAATAAACGCCCAGGGGCCTATTTTTCCACGAAGCTTCCAGAAGTCCAAAGACGAAACGAAGTGGGGCCACAGGGTGCCCAAACCCTAGGGCGGCGCGGCCCACCCCCTGGCCGCGCCGGCCTATGGTGTGGGGCCCCTGTGCCCCCTCCTGACTTGCCCTTCCGCCTACTTAAAGCCTCCGTGACGAAACCCCCGATGCGAGAGCCACGATACGGAAAACCTTCCAGAGACGCCGCCAACGCCGATCCCATCTCGGGGGATCCAGAGATCGCCTCCGGCACCCCGCCGAGAGGGGAATCATCTCCCCGGAGGACTCTACGCCGCCATGGTCGCCTCCGGTGTGATGTGTGAGTAGTCTACCCCTGGACTATGGGTCCATAGCAGTAGCTAGATGGTTGTCTTCTCCCCATTGTGCTATCATTGTCGGATCTTGTGAGCTGCCTAACATGATCAAGATCATCTATCTGTAATTCTATATGTTGCGTTTGTTGGGATCCGATGAATAGAGAATACTTGTTATGTTGATTATCAAAGCTATGTCTATGTGTTGTTTATGATCTTGCATGCTCTCCGTTATTAGTAGATGCTCTGGCCAAGTTGATGCTAGTAACTCCAAGAGGGAGTATTTATGCTCGATAGTGGGTTCATGTCTCCGTGAATCTGGAGGGGTGACAAGAACCTCTAAGGTTATGGATGTGCTGTTGCCACTAGGGATAAAACATTGGTGCTATGTTCAAGGATGTAGTCACTAGTTACATTACGCGCAATACTTAATGCAATTGTCTGTTGCTTTGCAACTTAATACTGGAGGGGGTTCGGATGATAACCTGAAGGTGGACTTTTTAGGCATAGATGCAGTTGGATGGCGGTCTATGTACTTTGTCGTAATGCCCAATTAAATCTCACTATACTCATCATGATATGTATGTGCATGGTCATGCTCTCTTTATTTGTCAATTGCCCAACTGTAATTTGTTCACCCAACATGCTGTTTATCTTATGGGAGAGACACCTCTAGTGAACTGTGGACCCCGGTCCAATTCTCTTTACTGAAATACAATCTACTGCAATACTTGTTCTCTTGTTTTCGCAAACAATCATCTTCCACACAATACGGTTAATCCTTTGTTACAGCAAGCCGGTGAGATTGACAACCTCACTGTTTCGTTGGGGCAAAGTACTTTGGTTGTGTTGTGCAGGTTCCACGTTGGCGCCGGAATCCCTGGTGTTGCGCCGCACTACATCCCGCCGCCATCAACCTTCAACGTGCTTCTTGGCTCCTCCTGGTTCGATAAACCTTGGTTTCTTTCTGAGGGAAAACTTGCTGCTGTGCGCATCATACCTTCCTCTTGGGGTTCCCAACGAACGTGTGAGTTACACGCCATCACATATCCACCAACAGTGAACACATAACCCGTGAAGGATCTTCTCTTATCCAAATCGGCAACAAAATCTGAATCCACATAGCCTACAAGTCCCTCACCGGTCTTGCCAAACTTCAAGCAAGCTTTGGATGTGCCACAAAGGTACCTGAAAATCCACTGAACAACTTTCCAATATTCTTTACCAGGATCAGCCAGGTATCGACTGACCAAACTCATAGCATATGATAAATCAGGACGAGAACAAACCATGGCATACATCAAGGAACCAA
Organism: Lolium perenne; assembly: GCF_019359855.2. NCBI lineage: Eukaryota > Viridiplantae > Streptophyta > Magnoliopsida > Poales > Poaceae > Lolium > Lolium perenne. Next base: position 295,510,379 of record NC_067250.2, on the reverse strand, counting down.
CAGCACTAGAATATGGAACTCGAGACATGTACTCAATATCTTCATCAGTACCAGGACATTGCAATGCTGATAATTTTAAGTGAGAAGCAATTGGTGTACTAACAGACTTCGCATCATGCTTATTAAAATGATGAAGAACTTTTTAAATGTAATTTTGCTGACTAAGAAATAACACACTAGATTTTTTTGTCTCTTGTAATTTCCATACCTAGTATTTTCTTAGCAGCACCAAGATCCTTCATCTCAAACTCACTACTTAACTTTGACTTTAAAGTAGTGATCTCTTTCTTGCTCTTGGCAGCAATCAACATATCATCAACATATAACAGCAAGTATATTGGTGATCCATTAACAAATTTGATATAAACACAACTATCATACTTAGATCTCTTAAACTCATGTGCAAGCATAAATGAATCAAACCTTTTATATCATTGTTTTGGAGACTGTTTCAGACCATAAAGGGATCTCTTCAACTTGCAAACAAGATCCTCCTTACCAGGCACAACAAAACCTTCAAGTTGGACCATGTATATCTCCTCCTCAAGCTCACCATGCAGAAAAACAGTCTTTACATCTAGCTGCTCAAGCTCAAGATCATGCATAGCCACAATACCAAAGAATGCACGAATGGAACTATGCTTCACAACCGGAGAGAATACATCATTATAATCAACACCTGGAATTTGACTGAAACATTTTGCTACTAACCTTAACTTAAACCTCTGATACGCGTACAGCACGCGTCCGTTGGGAACCCCAAGAGGAAGGTGTGATGCGTACAGCAGCAAGTTTTCCCTCAGTAAGAAACCAAGGTTTATCGAACCAGTAGGAGCCAAGAAGCACGTTGAAGGTTGATGGTGGCGGAGTGTAGTGCGGCGCAACACCAGAGATTCCGGCGCCAACGTGGAACCTGCACAACACAATCAAGATACTTTGCCCCAATGTAACAGTGAGGTTGTCAATCTCACCGGCTTGCTGTAACAAAGGATTAGATGTATAGTGTGGATGATGATGTTTGCGAAGAACAGTAAGAACAAGTCTTGCAGTAGATTGTATTCGATGTAAAAGAATGGACCGGGGTCCACAGTTCACTAGTGGTGTCTCTCCAATAAGAAATAGCATGTTGGGTGAACAAATTACAGTTGGGCAATTGATAAATAAAGAGGGCATGACAATGCACATACATATTATGATGAGTAGTGTGAAATTCAATTGGGCATTACGACAAAGTACATAGACCGTTATCCAGCATGCATCTATGCCTAAAAAGTCCACCTTCAGGTTAGCATCCGCACCCCTTCCAGTATTAAGTTGCAAACAACTGACAATTGCATTAAGTATGGTGCGTAATGTAATCAACATAAATATCCTTAGACAAAGCATTGATGTTTTATCCCTAGTGGCAACAGCACATCCACAACCTTAGGGGTTGTTGTCATTCCCCCAGATTTAATGGAGACATGAACCCACTATCGAGCATAAATACTCCCTCCTGGAGTTACAAGTATCAACTTGGCCAGAGCCTCTACTAGCAACGGAGAGCATGCAAGATCATAAACAACACATAGATAGATTGATAATCAACATAACATAGTAATCCATATTCATCGGATCCCAACAAACGCAACATGTAGCATTACAAATAGATGATCTTGATCATGTTAGGCAGCTCACAAGATCGAACAATGATAGAACATGAGGAGAAGACAACCATCTAGCTACTTCTATGGACCCATAGTCCAGGGGTGAACTACTCACACATCACTCCGGAGGCGATCGTGGCGATGAAGAGTCCTCCGGGAGATGATTCCCCTCTCCGGCAGGGTGCCGGAGGCGATCTCCTGAATCCCCCGATATGGGATTGGCGGTGGCGGCGTCTCTGGAAGGTTTTCTGTATCGTGGCTCTCGGTACTGGGGTTTTCTCGATGAAGGCTTTAAGTAGGCGGAAGGGTAGGTCAGGAGGCGACGCGAGGGCCCCACACACTAGGGCGGCGCGGCCCCACCCTTGGCCGCGCGGCCCTGGCGTGGCGGCGCCTCGTCGCCCCACTTCGTTTCCCTTTCGGTCTTCTGGAAGCTTCGTGGAAAAATAAGACCTTGGGCGTTGATTTCGTCCAATTCCGAGAATATTTCCTTTGTAGGATTTCTGAAACCAAAAACAGCAGAAAACAGCAACTGGCTCTTCGGCATCTTGTCAATAGGTTAGTGCTGGAAAATGCATAAATATGACATAAAGTATGTATAAAACGTGTGAGTATCATCATAAAAATAGCATGGAACATAAGAAAATTATAGATACGTTTGAGACGTATCAAGCATCCCCAAGCTTAGTTCCTACTCGTCCTCGAGTAGGTAAACGATAACAAAGATAATTTCTGAAGTGACATGCTATCATACTCTTGATCAATACTATTGTAAAGCACATGAGATGAATGCAGCGATTCGAAGCAATGGTAAAGACAATGATTAAACAATTGAATCATATAGCAAAGACTTTTCATGAATAGTACTTTCAAGACAAGCATCAATAAGACTTGCGTAAGAGTTAACTCATAAAGCAATATATTCATAGTAGAAAGCTTTGAAGCAACACAAAAGGAAGATATAAGTTTCAGCGGTTGCTTTCAACTTCAACATGTATATCTCATGGATATTTGTCAACATAAAGCAATATAACAAGTGCAATAGGTAAACATGTAAGAATCAATGCACAGTTAACACAAGTGTTTTCTTCTAAGATGGAAGGAAGTAGGTAAACTGAGTCAACATAAAAGTAGAAGAATGGCCCTTCGCAGAGGGAAGCATGGATTACTATATTTGTGCTAGAGCTTTTATTTTGAAAACAAGAAACAATTTTATCAACGGTAGTAATAAAGCATATGTGTTATGTATAAGATATCCTATAAGTTGCAAGCCTCATGCATAGATTACCAATAGTGCTCGCACCTTGTCCTAATTAGCTTAAATTTACATGGATTATCATTGCATAGCATATGTTTTAACCAAGTGTCACAAAGGGGTACCTCTATGCCGCCTGTACAAAGGTCTAAGGAGAAAGCTCCCATTGGATTTCTCGCTTTTGATTATTCTCAACTTAGACATCCATACCGGGACAACATAGACAACAGATAATGGACTCCTCTTTAATGCATAAGCATTCAACAACAAATAATATTCTCATAAGAGATTGAGGATTTATTGTCCAAACTGAAACTTCCACCATGGATCATGACTTTATTTAGTGGTCCAATGATCTTCTCTAACAATATGCATACTCAAACCATTTGATCATGATAAATCACCCTTACTTCAGACAAGACGAACATGCATAGCAACTCACATGATATTCAACAAAGGTAATAGTTGATGGCGTCCCCAGAAACATGGTTATCGCTCAACAAGCAACTTATTAAGAAATAAGATACATAAGTACATATTCAATACCACAATAGTTTTTAGGCTATTTTCCCATGAGCTATATATTGCAAAGACAAAGAATAAAATTTTGAAGGTAGCACTCAAGTAATTTACTTTGTAATGGCGGAGAAATACCATGTAGTAGGTAGGTATGGTGGACACAAATGGCATAGTTTTTGGCTCAAGGATTTTGGATGCACGAGAAGTACTCCCTCTCAATACAAGGCTTAGGCTAGCAAGGTTGTTTGAAGCAAACACAAGTATAAACCAGTACATCAAAACTTCCATAAGAACATATTGCAAGCATTATAAGACTCTACACTGTCTTCCTTGTTATTCAAACACCTCACCAGAAAATATCTAGACTCTAGAGAAACCAATCATGCAAACCAAATTTTAACAAGCTCTATGTAGTTCTTCATTAATAGGTGCAAAGTACATGATGCAAGAGCTTAAACATGAGCGCAACAATTGCCAAGTATAAAATTATTCAAGACATTATACCAATTACCACATGTAGCATTTTTCGTTTCCAACCATATAACAATTAACGAAGCAGTTTCAACCTTCGCCATGAACATTAAGAATAAAGCTAAGAACATATGTGTTCATATGCAACAGCGGAGCGTGTCTCTCTCCCACACAATGAATGCTAGGATCCGATTGTATTCAAACAAAACAAAAACAAAAACAAACAGACGCTCCAAGTAAAGCACATAAGATGTGACAGAATAAAAATATAGTTTCACTAGAGGTGACCTGATAATTTGTCGATGAAGAAGGGGATGCCTTGGGCATCCCCAAGATTAGATGCTTGAGTCTTCTTGAAATATGCATGGATGAACCACGGGGGCATCCCCAATCTTAGAGCTTTCACTCTCCTTGATCATATTGTATCATCCTCCTCCTCTCTTGATCCTTGAAAACTTCCTCCACACCAAACTCAAAACAAACTCATTAGAGGGTTAGTGCATAATCAAAAATTCACATGTTCAGAGGTGAAATAATCATTCTTAACACTTCTGGACATTGCACAAAGCTACTGAAAGTTAATGGAATAAAGAAATCCATCAAACATAGCAAAACAGGCAATGCGAAATAAAAGGCAGAATCTGTCAAAACAGAACAATCCGTAAATACGAATTTTTCAGGGGCACTTAACTTGCTCAGATGAAAATACTCAAATTTAATGAAAGTTGCGTACATATCTGTGGATCACTCACGTAAATTGGCAGATTTTTCTGAGTTACCTACAGGGAATACTACTCAAATTCGTGACAGAAAGAAATCTGTTTCTGTGCAGTAATCCAAATCTAGTATGAACCTTACTATCAAAGAATTTACTTGGCACAACAATGAAATAAAATAAAGATAAGGAGAGGTTTCTACAGTAGTAACAACTTCCAAGAGTCAAATATAAAACAAAAGTGCAGAAGTAAAATCATGGGTTGTCTCCCATAAGCGCTTTTCTTTAACGCCTTTCAGCTAGGCGCGGAAAGTGTGTATCAAGTATTATCAAGAGATGAAGCATCAACATTATAATTTTTTCTAATAATAGAATCAAAAGGTAACTTCATTCTCTTTCTAGTGAAGTGTTCCATACCTTTCTTGAGAGGAAATTGATACTTAATATTACCTTCCTTCATGTCAATAATAGCACCAACAGTTCGAAGAAAAGGTCTTCCCAATATAATGGGACAAGATGCATTGCATTCAATATCCAAGACAACAAAATCAACGGGGACAAGGTTATTGTTAACCGTAATGCGAACATTATCAATCCTCCCCAAAGGTTTCTTTGTAGAATTATCAGCAAGATTAATATCCAAATAACAAATTTTCAATGGTGGCAAGTCAAGCATATCATAGATTTTCTTAGGCATAACAGAAATACTTGCACCAAGATCACATAAAGCATTACAATCAAAATCATTGACCTTCATCTTAATGATGGGCTCCCAACCATCTTCTAACTTCCTAGGAATAGAAGTTTCAAGTTTTAATTTCTCTTCTCTAGCTTTTATGAGAGCATTTGTAATATGTTTTGTAAAGGCCAAATTTATAGCACTAGCATTGGGACTTCTAGCAAGTTTTTGTAAGAACTTTATAACTTCAGAGATGTGACAATCATCAAAATCTAAACCATTATGATCTAAAGCAATGGGATCGTTGTCCCTAATATTTTGAAAAATTTCAGCAGTTTTATCACAAGCAATTTCAGCAGTTTTAGCAGTTTCAGGCAGTTTTGCACGCTTTGCATTAGGAGTAGAAACATTGCCAACACCAATTATTTTATCATTAATAGTAGGAGGTGTAGCAACATGTGAAGCATTATCATTACTAGTGGTGGTAATAGTCCAAACTTTAGTTACATTATTCTCTTTAGCATTTTCTTCCTTTTCCCACCTAGCAAGCAATTCAGCCATCAATCTAATATTCTCATTAATTCTAACTTGGATAGCGTTTGCTGTAGCAAATGACTTAATATCTTTATCTTCATTAGGCATAACTTTCAATTTCAAAAGATCAACATCAGCAGCAAGACTATCAACTTTAGAAGCAAGAATATCAATTTTACCACGCTTTTCTTCAACAGATTTGTTAAAAGCAGTTTGTGTACTAATGAATTCTTTAAGCATGGCTTCAAGACCAGAGGGTATATTCCTATTATTGTTGTAAGAATTCCCATAAGAATTACCATAACCGTTACCATTATTAGAAGGATATGGCCTATAGTTGTTACTAGAATTATTCTGATAAGCATTGTTGTTGAAATTATTATTTTTGATGAAGTTCACATCAACATGCTCTTCTTGAGCAACCAATGAATCTAAAGGAACATTATTAGGATCAACATTAGATCTACCATTCACAAGCATAGACATAATAGCATCAACCTTATCACTCAAGGAGGAGGTTTCTTCAACAGAATTTACCTTCTTACCTTGTGGAGCCCTTTCCGTGTGCCATTCAGAGTAATTAATCATCATATTATCAAGAAGCTTTGTTGCGGCGCCTAGAGTGATGGACATAAAAGTACCTCCAGCAGCTGAATCCAATAGGTTCCGCGAAGAAAAATTCAATCCTGCATAAAAGGTTTGGATGATCATCCAAGTAGTCAGTCCATGGGTTGGGCAATTTTTAACCAAAGATTTCATTCTTTCCCATGCTTGGGCAACATGCTCATTATCCAATTGCTTAAAATTTATTATGCTACTTCTCAAAGATATAATTTTAGCAGGAGGATAATATCTACCAATGAAAGCATCCTTACATTTAGTCCATGAATAAATACTATTCTTAGGCAAAGATAGCAACCAATCTTTAGCTCTTCCTCTTAATGAGAAAGGAAACAATTTTAATTTTATAATGTCACCATCTACATCCTTATACTTTTGCATTTCACATAGTTCAACAAAATTATTAAGATGGGCAGTAGCATCATCAGAACTAACACCAGAAAATTGCTCTCTCATAACAAGATTTAGTAAAGCAGGTTCAATTTCAAAAAATTCTGCTGTAGTAGCAGGTGGAGCAATAGGTGTGCATAAGAAATCATTATTATTTGTGCTAGTGAAATCACACAACTTAGTATTTTCAGGAGTTCCCATTTTAGCAGTAGTAAATAAAGTAGACTAGATAAAGTAAATGTAAGTAACTAATTTTTTTGTGTTTTTAATATGAAGAACGCAAACAAGATAGTAAATAAAGTAAAGCAAGTAACTAATTTTTTTGTATTTTTGATATAATGAGCAAACTAAGCAGTAAATAAAATAAAGTACAGCAAGACAAAAACAAAGTAAAGAGATTGGAAGTGGAGACTCCCCTTGCAGCGTGTCTTGATCTCCCCGGCAACGGCACCAGAAAAAGAGCTTGATACGCGTACATCATGCGTCCGTTGAGAACCCCAAGAGGAAGGTGTGATGCGTACAGCAGCAAGTTTTCCCTCAGTAAGAAACCAAGGTTTATCGAACCAGTAGGAGCCAAGAAGCACGTTGAAGGTTGATGGTGGCGGAGTGTAGTGCGGCGCAACACCAGGGATTCCGGCGCCAACGTGGAACCTGCACAACACAATCAAGATACTTTGCCCCAACGTAACAGTGAGGTTGTCAATCTCACCGGCTTGCTGTAACAAAGGATTAGATGTATAGTGTGGATGATGATGTTTGCGAAGAACAGTAAGAACAAGTATTGCAGTAGATTGTATTCGATGTGAAAGAATGGATCGGGGTCCACAGTTCACTAGTGGTGTCTCTCCAATAAGAAATAGCATGTTGGGTGAACAAATTATAGTTGGGCAATTGACAAATAAAGAGGGCATGACAATGCACATACATATTATGATGAGTAGTGTAAAATTCAATTCGGCATTACGACAAAGTACATAGACCGCTATCCAGCATGCATCTATGCCTAAAAAGTCCACCTTCAGGTTAGCATCCGCACCCCTTCCAGTATTAAGTTGCAAACAACAGACAATTGCATTAAGTATGGTGCGTAATGTAATCAACACAAATATCCTTAGACAAAGCATTGATGTTTTATCCCTAGTGGCAAAAGCACATCCACAACCTTAGGGGTTGCTGTCACTCCCCCAGATTTAATAGAGACATGAACCCACTATTGAGCATAAATACTCACTCTTGGAGTTACAAGTATCAACTTGGCCAGAGCCTCTACTAGCAACGGAGAGCATGCAAGATCATAAACAACACATAGATAGATTGATAATCAACATAACATAGTATTCCATATTCATCAGATCCCAACAAACGCAACATGTAGCATTACAAATAGATGATCTTGATCATGTTAGGCAGCTCACAAGATCGAACAATGATAGCACATGAGGAGAAGACAACCATCTAGCTACTGCTATGGACCCATAGTCCAGGGGTGAACTACTCACACATCACTCTGGAGGCGATCATGGCGATGAAGAGTCCTCCGGGAGATGATTCCCCTCTCCGGCAGGGTGCTGGAGGCGATCTCCTGAATCCCCCGAGATGGGATTGGCGGCGGCGGCGTCTCTGGAAGGTTTTCCGTATTGTGGCTCTGGGTACTGGGGTTTTCTCGACGAAGGCTTTAAGTAGGCGGAAGGGTAGGTCAGGAGGCGACGCGTGGGCCCCACACACTAGGGCGGCGCGGCCCCACCCTTGGCCGCGCGGCCCTGGCGTGGCGGCGCCTCGTCGCCCCCCTTTGTTTCCCTTTCGGTCTTCTGGAAGCTTCGTGGAAAAATAAGACCCTGGGCGTTGATTTCATCCAATTCCGAGAATATTTCCTTTGTAGGATTTCTGAAACCAAAAACAGCAGAAACAAAGAATCGGCTCTTCGGCATCTTGTCAATAGGTTAGTGCCGGAAAATGCATAAATATGACATAAAGTATGTATAAAACATGTGAGTATGATCATAAAAGTAGCATGGAACATAAGAAATTATAGATACGTTTGAGACGTATCAACCTCGGAGGCTCATTTGGAGACAAACCTTCCTTTCTTTTAAATATCCACTTACAGCGGACAACCTTCTTTTGTTTAGGCAAGGGCACAACATCCCATGTGCCATTCTTGTCAAGCGATTGCATCTCCTCTTGCATAGCAGAAATCCACTTCATGCGGTCAACGGATGCAACGGCCTCAGTATATGTAGCGGGTTCAGTATCATGCTCCACCTGTTCAGCACAACTCAAAGCATGATGAACAAGATTACATTCTTCAATTAAACGAGGACGTGGACCTTTGTTACAGCTCGGTCTATCAGCAACAATGGAAGTATTTGTTTGCTGCAAAACATGTGGTGAGTGCTGAACAACAGTGTTACCATTTTCAGCAACATCATTTTCTTTCTCCTCCACGTGCTCAATCTGCACGCTAATCCTCTGTTGTTCATCATCAGAATTATTAGAAAAATCAGCAGCATCAGTAACATCTGTATATGAACTCTTATAAAAAATGACAGCATCATTAAAGACTATATTCCTACTATGCAAAACTTTCTTAGTTTCAGGATTCCATAACTTGTATGCCTTAACTCCTGAACCATAACCAAGAAACACACACTTAACAGCCCTAGGCTCTAGCTTTCCATTATCAACATGAGCATAAGAAGTGCAACAGAAAACTCTCAACTGTGAATAATCAGTAGGTGAACCAGACCATACCTCAATAGGGGTTTTCTTATCAAGCGGAATGCAAGGTGACCTGTTTATCAAGTAACAGGCGGTGGAGGCTGCTTCAGCCTAGAAACGTCTATGCAAACCAGCATTAGACAACATGCAGCGAGCCTTAGATATGATGGTTCTGTTCATCCTCTCCGCCACACCATTCTGCTGAGGAGTATATGGGATGGTGTGGTGCCTAACAATGCCTCCGTCGCTGCAATAATCATTGAAAACAGTAGAACAAAACTCCATACCATTGTCAGTACGAAGCAATTTAACTTTCTTTTCAGTTTGCTTCTCTACCATAACTTTCCACTTTCTAAAAGCATCAAACACATCAGATTTATGTTTCAGAAAGAAAGGCCACACTTTTCTGGAGTAATCATCTATAATAGTAAGCATGTAATTTGCACCACCAAGAGAAGTCTTGCGGGAAGGTCCCCACACATCGGCATGCACATAATCTAGAATCCCTTTAGTGGTATGAACGGAAGCATTGAGTTTAACTCTTTTATACTTACCAAAAATGCAGTGCTCACAGAACTCAAACTTACTCAAATTGCAGCCATCTAGCCGGTCTCTCCTGTGCAATTCTGCCATTTCATGTTCACTCATATGTCCGAGACGCATATGCCATAGATTAGTTTTACCAGGTTCATCAGGAATAACAGCAGCAGCAATACCAGACAAAGTGCTACCTCTAAGAACATATAATTTTGCAGAATTCATATCACCAATCATGTGAACGAGAGAACCTTTTGATACCTTAAGAACTCCGCGAGAACCGGAGTGTTTGTACCCATCAACATCAAGGGTACTGAGAGAGATCAGATTTCTGGCCATACCAGGTATGTGTCTCACATCTGTCAGAGTGTGTGTCATGCCATCATGCATCTTGATCTGAACGGAGCCAATGCCCATGATCTCATGGGTTGTTATCTCCCATACGCACAACATCTCCACTCTGCACAAACTCATAAGAACTGAACCAGTCTTTCCTACAGCAAATATGAAACGAACATGCAGAATCAAGGATCAACTCATCATTACCAGAAACACATCCAGCAAACACAACTAGGCAATCACCATCAGAATTATCACTGGAAACAACAACAGCCTTACCATCACCCTCAGATTTGTTTTTCGGTTGATAAGTAGTACCGTTGATGACCCACAAGTATAGGGGGTGTATCGTAGTATTTTCGATAAGTAAGAATGTCAATCCCAACGAGGAGCAGAAGGTGTTGACAAGCAGTTTCGATGAAGGATTCACTGTAAATGCTCACAGACAAGTATTCAGAGGGTTTTGATGTAGCAGATGAATAAAGTACGAGTAAGTAAAGTGCAAGAGTAATAATTGCAGCGAGTGGCCCAATCCTTTTTAGCACAAAGGACAAGCCGGTTTGTTTACTTATAATGACCAAATGTTCTCGAGGACACACGAGATTTTAGTCTAGTGCTTTCGCTACATACGGCTAATTAATCTTCATTGTTTTGATAAGTGTTGTGTGGGTGAACCTATGCTAATGTACCGCCCTTCCTAGGACTAATACATACTTGTGATTATACCCCTTGCAAGCATCCGCAACTACAAGAAAGTAATTAAGATAAATCTAACCACAGCCTTAAACTCTGAGATCCTGCTATCCCTCCTGCATCGATATACCAACGGGGGTTCAGGTTTCTGTCACTCCGGCAACCCCTCAATTGGCAAACGAGTACAAGATGCATTCCCCTAGGCCCATAAAGGTGAAGTGTCGTGTAGTCGACGTTCACACGACACCACTAGAAGAATAACACCACAACTTAAATATCATAACATTGAATATTACTCAACCATACTTCACTACTAACATTTAGACTTCACCCATGTCCTCAAGAACTAAACGAACTACTCACGAGACATCATATGGAACATGATCAGAGGTGATATGATGATGAATAACAATCTGAACATAAACCTTGGTCCAACGGTTTCACTCAATAGCATCAATAACAAGTAGAAATCAACACCGGGAGAGTTTCCCCTATCAAACAATCAAGATCAAACCCAAATTGTTACAGCGGTGACGATGTGCAGCGGTGGAGACGGTGGTGATGATGATGGAGATGATGATGATGGTGATGGAGATGATGTCCAGCTCGATGACGGTGACGATGGCGTCGATTTCCCCCTCCGGGAGGGAATTTCCCCGGCGGATCTCAGCCTGCCGGAGAGCTCTTTTCTCTATGGTGTTCTCCGCCCCGCAGAGGTGGCTGTGACTCTTCGCGACTTACTCCCTGGAGCTTAGGTTTTCGGGACGAAGAAATACGCGAAGGAGAGGAGGCCAGAGGGGGCTGTGGGCCCCCTCCCCACAAGGCGGCGCGGCCAGGGCAGGGCCCGCACTGGCCTGTGAGGGGGGCCCATGGTGGCCCTCCTCGGCTCCTCCTTCTGGCTCTCGTCATCTTCTGGAAAAATAGGATTTTTCATATAACTTTCGTCAATTGTTGATCTTCTGAAATATTGCATTCTGACGGCGCTTTTTCCAGCAGAATCCTGACTCCGGTGCGCGATCCTCCAATAATCATGAAACATGCAAAATAGATGAAATAACATAAGTATCATCTCCAAATATGAAATATATCAATGAATAACAGCAAATTATGATATAAAATAGTGATGCAAATTGGACGTATCAACTCCCCCCCAAGCTTAGACTTCGCTTGTCCCCAAGCGAAACTGAACTCGGTAAACATGACCACATGTTTATGGAGTGAAGAGTCGATAAATAAAATACGGACAAGAAGCATCATATTCATTCACATAAGACATTCTAGTAAACAACTTCCTCATATAATTCAACTTGAACAAGTATAAGGTAATCACAAATAAAGGTGCATAGGAAATTGATGTCTACGGGTGCTTCTATTCTTGTAGACAGTGTTGGGCCTCCAAGAGCAGAGGTTTGTAGAACAGCAGCAAGTTTCCGTTAAGTGGATCACCCAAGGTTTATCGAACTCAGGGAGGAAGAGGTCAAAGATATCCCTCTCATGCAACCCTGCAACCACAAAGCAAGAAGTCTCTTGTGTCCCCAACACACCTAATAGGCGCACTAGTTCGGCGAAGAGATAGTGAAATACAGGTGGTATGAATAAATATGAGCAGTAGCAACGGCACCAGAAAAGTGCTTTTGCTGTCCAGGACTGGCGTGTGGTTGATGGTGGTAATATTGCAGGCAGCACAGATGCAGTAGAACAGTAAACAAGCAGCGATAGGAGTATTGGAAACAAGGCCTAGGGATAATACTTTCACTAGTGGACACTCTCAACATTGATCACATAACAGAATAAATAGATAGATGCTAGACTCTACATCCTCTTGTTGGATGATGAACACCACTAACTGTGTAGGATTACACGAACCCTCAATGCCGGAGTTAACAAGCTCCACAATATTCGATGTTCATGTTTAAATAACCTTAGAGTGCATGACAGATCAACATAACCAAACCAAGTACTAACATAGCATGCACACTGTCACCTTCACACTACGAAAGGAGGAATAGATCACATCAATACCATCATAGCAATAGTTAACTTCATAATCTACAAGAGATCACAATTATAGCCTACGCCAAGTACTACACGATGCACACACTGTCACCATTACACCGTGCAGGAGGAATAAACTACTTTAATAACATCACTAGAGTAGCACACAGATATATTGTGATACAAAACACATTGCAATCATAAAGAGATATAAATAAGCACTTCTCTATGCCATTCATAATAGTGAATAAGTATTCTGTGAAATATAGCCTAAGAGACCCACACGGTGCACACACTGTCACCTTTACACACGTGGGACAAGGAGTCTCCGGAGATCACATAAGTAAAATCCACTTGACTAGCATAATGACATCTAGATTGCAAGCATCATCATATGAATCTCAATCATGTAAGGCAGCTCATGAGATTATTGTATTGAAGTACATAGGAGAGAGATTAACCACATAGCTACCGGTACAGCCCTTACCCTCGATGGAGAACTACTCCCTCCTCATGGGAGACAGCAGCGTTGATGAAGATGGCGGTGGAGATGGCAGCGGTGTCGATGGAGAAGCCTTCCGGGGGCACTTCCCCGTCCCGGCGGCGTGCCGGAACAGAGACTCCTGTCCCCCAGATCTTGGCTTCGCGATGGCGGCGGCTCTGGAAGGTTTCTCGTACCGTGGCTTTTCCGTATCGAAGATTTAGGTCAGGGACCTTTAAATAGGCGAAGAGGCGGAGTCGGAGGGTCGACGAGGCGGTGACACACTAGGGGGGCGCGGCCAAGGCCTGGGTCGCGCCACCCTGGCGTCTGGTGGCCCAGTGGCCCACCTCTGGTCCTTCTCGGGTGTTCTGGCAGCTTCGTCCAATTCTAAGACTCTGGGCGTTGATTTCGTCCAATTCCGAGAATATTTCCTTACTAGGATTTCTGAAACCAAAAACAGCAGAAAACAGGAACTGGCACTTCGGCATCTCGTCAATAGGTTAGTTCCGGAAAATGCATAAATATGACATAAAGTATGCATAAAACATGTAGATATCATCAATAATGTGGCATGGAACATAAGAAATTATCGATACGTCGGAGATGTATCAGCATCCCCAAGCTTAGTTTCTGCTCGTCCCGAGCAGGTAAACGATAACAAAGATAATTTCTGGAGTGACATGCCATCATAATCTTGATCATACTATTGTAAGCATATGTAATGAATGCAGCGATCAAAACAATGGTAAATGACATGAGTAAACAACTGAATCATAAAGCAAAGACTTTTCATGAATAGTACTTTCAAGACAAGCATCAATAAGTCTTGCATAAGAGTTAACTCATAAAGCAATAATTCAAAGTAAAGGTATTGAAGCAACACAAAGGAAGATTAAGTTTCAGCGGTTGCTTTCAACTCATAACATGTATATCTCACGGATATTGTCAATGTAAAGTAATATAACAAGTGCAATATGCAAATATGTAGGAATCAATGCACAGTTCACACAAGTGTTTGCTTCTTGAGATGGAGAGAAATAGGTGAACTGACTCAACATAAAAGTAAAAGAAAGGCCCTTCGCAGAGGGAAGCATTGATTGCTATATTTGTGCTAGAGCTTTGGTTTTGAAAACAAGAAACAATTTTGTCAACGGTAGTAATAAAGCATATGTGTTATGTAAATTATATCTTACAAGTTGCAAGCCTCATGCATAGTATACTAATAGTGCCCGCACCTTGTCCTAATTATCTTGGATTACCGGGATTGTCACCGCAATGCACATGTTTCAACCAAGTGTCACAAAGGGGTACCTCTATGCCGCCTGTACAAAGGTCTAAGGAGAAAGCTCGCATTGGATTTCTCGCTTTTGATTATTCTCAACTTAGACATCCATACCGGGACAACATAGACAAAATGGACTCCTCTTTAATGCCTAAGCATTTAGAAACAATTAATGTTCTCATATGAGATTGAGGATATTTGTCCAAAACTGAAACTTCCACCATGATTCATGGCTTTAGTTAGCGGCCCAATGTTCTTCTCTAACATTATGCATGCTCTAACCATTAAAAGTGGTAAAACTCCCTTACTTCAGACAAGACGGACATGCATAGCAACTCACATGATATTCAACAAAGAGTAGTTGATGGCGTCCCCAGGAACATGGTTATCGCACAACAAGCAACTTAATAAGAGATAAAGTGCATAAGTACATATTCAATACCACAATAGTTTTTAGGCTATTTGTCCCATGAGCTATATATTGCAAAGGTAGAGGATAGAAATTTAAAGGTAGCACTCAAGCAATTTACTTTGGAATGGCGGAGAAATACCATGTAGTAGGTAGGTATGATGGACACAAATGGCATAGTGGTTGGCTCAAGGATTTTGGATGCATGAGAAGTAATCCCTCTCGATACAAGGTTTAGGCTAGCAAGGTTATTTGAAACAAACACAAGGATGAACCGGTGCAGCAAAACTCACATAAAAGACATATTGTAAACATTATAAGACTCTACACCGTTTTCCTTGTTGTTCAAACTCAATACTAGAAATTATCTAGACCTTAGAGAGACCAATTATGCAAACTAAATTTTAGCAAGCTCTATGTATTTCTTCATTAATAGGTGCAAAGTATATGATGCAAGAGCTTAAACATGAGCACAACAATTGCCAAGTATCACATTATCCAAGACATTTTATCAATTACTACATGTATCATTTTCCGATTCCAACCATATAACAATTTAACAAAGAAGATTCAACCTTCGCCACGAATACTATGAGTAAAGCCTAAGGACATATTTGTCCATATGCAACAGCGGAGCGTGTCTCTCTCCCACACAGTGAATGCTAGGATCCATTTTATTCAAACAAAACAAAAACAAAAAGAAACCGACGCTCCAAGCAAAGCACATAAGATGTGATGGAATAAAAATATAGTTTCAGGGGAGGAACCTGATAATGTTGTCGATGAAGAAGGGGATGCCTTGGGCATCCCCAAGCTTAGACGCTTGAGTCTTCTTGAAATATGCAGGGATGAACCACCGGGGCATTCCCAAGCTTAGAGCTTTCAGTCTCCTTGATCATATTGTATCATCCTCCTCTCTTGACCCTTGAAAACTTCCTCCACACCAAACTCGAAACAAACTCATTAGAGGGTTAGTGCATAATCAAAAACTCACATGTTCAGAGGTGACACAATCATTCTTAACACTTATGGACATTGCCTAAAGCTACTGGAAGTCAATGGAACAAAGAAATCCATCCCACATAGCAAAAGAGGCAATGCGAAATAAAAGGCAGAATCTGTCAAAACAGAACAGTCCGTAAAGAAGAATTTTAGAAAGGCACCAGACTTGCTCAAATGAAAATGCTCAAATTGAATGAAAGTTGCGTACATATCTGAGGATCACTCACGTAAATTGGCATAATTTTCTGAGTTACCTACAGAGAATTAGGCCCATATTCGTGACAGCAAGAAATCTGTTTCTGTGCAGTAATCCAAATCTAGTATGAACCTTACTATCAAAGACTTTACTTGGCACAACAATTCAACAAAATAAGATAAGGATAGGTTGCTACAGTAGTAACAACTTCCAAGACTCAAATATAAAATAAAAGTACTGTAGCAAAATAAACACATGGGTTATCTCCCAAGAAGTTCTTTCTTTATAGCCATTAAGATGGGCTCAACAGTTTTAATGATGCACTCGCAAGAAATAGTATTTGAAGCAAAAGAGAGCATCAAGAGGCAAGTATGAAACAAATTTAAGCCTAACATGCTTCCTATGAAAAGAAATCTTGTAAATAAACAAGTTCATGAAGAGCAAAGTAACAAGCATAGGAAGATAGAACAAGTGTAGCTTCAAAAATTTCAGCACATAGAGAGGTGTTTTAGTAACATGAAAATTTATACAACCATATTTTCCTCTCTCATAATAACTTTCAGTAGTATCATGAGCAAACTCAACAATATAACTATCACATAAAGCATTCTTATCATGAGTCTCATGCATAAAATTATTACTCTCCACATAAGCATAAGCAATTTTATTAGTAATAGTGGGAGCAAATTCAACAAAGTAGCTATCATTATTATTCTCATCAAGTGTAGGAGGCATAGTATAATCATCATAAAATGTACTCTCCATAGTAGGTGGCACCAAAAGACTACTATCATTGTAATCATCATAAATAGGAGGCAAAGTATCATCAAAGTAAATTTTTTCCTCAATGCTTGGGGGACTAAAAAGATCATACTCATCAAAACCAGCTTCCCCAAGCTTAGAATTTTCCATAGCATTAGCAACAATGGTGTTCAAAGCATTCATATTAATAACATTCCCATTAGCATGCATATAAAGTTCCATGGGTTTTTTAATTCTCTCTTCAAACACATCATGTCCTAATTCAAGATAAAGTTCATAAAGATCTCTCATATTTTTGTTGTTTTCCATTATGCCTAACTAGTGTAAACAAGAAACAAAAAGATGCAATTGCAGGATCTAAAGGAAATAGCTTCGAGTACTTACAACGGCAGAAAATAGCTTAGTTGCCGAGATCCGGAGTGTGAGTACCTTTTACCTTTCCTCCCCGGCAACGGCGCCAGAAAAGTGCTTGGCGCGTAGTTGACGAGGGAGGAAATGGTGTAGCTTTCCTTCGTTCCCTGGCAACGGCGCCAGAAAAGTGCTTGATGTCTACGGGTGCTTCTATTCTTGTAGACAGTGTTGGGCCTCCAAGAGCAGAGGTTTGTAGAACAGCAGCAAGTTTCCCTTAAGTGGATCACCCAAGGTTTATCGAACTCAGGGAGGAAGAGGTCAAAGATATCCCTCTCATGCAACCCTGCAACCACAAAGCAAGAATTCTCTTGTGTCCCCAACACACCTAATAGGTGCACTAGTTCGGTGAAGAGATAGTGAAATACAGGTGGTATGAATAAATATGAGCAGTAGCAACGGCACCAGAAAAGTGCTTTGCTGTCAAGGACTGGCGTGTGGTTGATGGTGGTAATATTGCAGGCAGCACAGATGCAGTAGAACAGTAAACAAGCAGCGATAGCAGTATTGGAAACAAGGCCTAGGGATAATACTTTCACTAGTGGACACTCTCAACATTGATCACATAACAGAATAAATAGATAGATGCTAGACTCTACACCCTCTAGTTGGATGATGAACACCACTTACTGTGTAGGATTACACGAACCCTCAATGCCGGAGTTAACAAGCTCCACAATATTCGATGTTCATGTTTAAATAACCTTAGAGTACATGACAGATCAACATAACCAAACCAAGTACTAACATAGCATGCACACTGTCACCTTCACACTACGAAAAGGAGGAATAGATCACATCAATACCATCATAGCAATAGTTAACTTCATAATCTACAAGAGATCACAATCATAGCCTACGCTAAGTACTACACGATGCACACACTGTCACCATTACACCGTGCAGGAGGAATAAACTACTTTAATAACATCACTAGAGTAGCACACAGATATATTGTGATACAAAACACATTGCAATCATAAAGAGATATAAATAAGCACTTCACTATGCCATTCATAACAGTGAATAAGTATTATGTGAAATATAGCCTAAGAGACCCACACGGTGCACACACTGTCACCTTTACACACGTGGGACAAGGAGTCTCCGGAGATCACATAAGTAAAATCCACTTGACTAGCATAATGACATCTAGATTACAAGCATCATCATATGAATCTCAATCATGTAAGGCAGATCATGAGATTATTGTATTGAAGTACATAGGAGAGAGATTAACCACATAGCTACCGGTACAGCCCTTAGCCTCGATGGAGAACTACTCCCTCCTCATGGGAGACAGCAGCGTTGATGAAGATGGCGGTGGAGATGGCAGCGGTGTCGATGGAGAAGCCTTCCGGGGGCACTTCCCCGTCCTGGCGGCGTGCCGGAACAGAGACTCATGTCCCCCAGATCTTGGCTTCGCGATGGCGGCGGCTCTGGAAGGTTTCTCGTACCGTGGCTTTTCCGTATCGAAGATTTAGGTCAGGGACCTTTAAATAGGTGAAGAGGCGGTGTCGGAGGGTCGACGAGGCGGTGACACACTAGGGGGCGCGGCCAAGGCCTGGGCCGCGCCACCCTGGCGTCTGGTGGCCCAGTGGCCCACCTCTGGTCCTTCTCAGGTGTTCTGGAAGCGTCGTCCAATTCTAAGACTCTGGGCGTTGATTTCGTCCAATTCCGAGAATATTTCCTTACTAGGATTTCTGAAACCAAAAACAGCAGAAAACAGGAACTGGCACTTCGGCATCTCGTCAATAGGTTAGTTCCGGAAAATGCATAAATATGACATAAAGTATGCATAAAACATGTAGATATCATCAATAATGTGGCATGGAACATAAGAAATTATCGATACGTCGGAGATGTATCAGAAATCATAGTTGGTGATGGCAAACTTCGTTCTTGGTCAGAGAACAATTAACATGTTATACTTATCTATCGAGCAGCGCTCTCATGTTAAAGTTTATATGGCACAACTTGCATACTCAATCATAATAATCTCCTCATAATCATTGATAACTTTCAAAGCTATATTCATTCGGATAAAACTTGTACTAAACAAGGAAGAGTAAAAGACATGATGAAGTAAATCACAATATAGATAGTTTGATCACAACAACTCAAATGCTTGCTTAAGATGGAGGGAAATAGGTTTACTGACTCAATCATAAAGTAAAAGACAGGCCCTTCGCAGAGGGAAGCAGGGATTAAATCATGTGCTAGAGCTTTTTCAGTTTTGAAATCATATAAAGAGAATAGAAGTAACATTTTGAGAGGTGTTTGTTGTTGTCAACGACTGGTAGCGGGTACTCTAACCCCCTTGCCAGACAAACTCTCGAAGAGCGGCTCCCATAAAGTTTTATTTTGGGTTGGCACTCCTTCCAACCTTTGCTTTCACAAACCACGGCTAACCGAATCCTCGGGTGCCTGCCAACAATCTCATACCATGAAGGAGTGCCTTTTATTTTAGTTTTATTTAGATGACACTCCTCCCCTCCTTTGCTTTCTCAAGCCATGGCTAACCGAATCCTCGGGTGCCATCCAACAATCACATACCATGGAGGAGTGTCTATTTAGGTTAATTAATTTGGGACTGGGAATCCCATTGCCAGCTCTTTTTGCAAAATTATTGGATAAGCGGATGAAGCCACTAGTCCATTGGTGAAAGTTGTCCAACAAGATTGAAAGATAAAACACCACATACTTCCTCATGAGCTATAAAACATTGACACAAATAAGAGATAATAAATTTTGAATTATTTAAAGGTAGCACACGAAGTATTTACTTGGAATGGCAGGAAATACCATGTAGTAGGTAGTTATGGTGGACACGAATGGCATAGGTTTGGGTTGAGGTTTTGATGCACGAGAAGTATTCCCTCTCAGTACAGGTTTTTGGCTAGCAAGGTTAATTAGCAAGCACAAGTGTTGATGGAAACAAACAAATATACATGTGATAGAAACAATCATGCATCTTCCTTGTAAGCACAAACAATTTTAACTTCAGAATAATAAGCTATGAGCTAACAAGAAAGGAAGACAATGAAACATGTACATGTATTTCTCTTTTCTACTTAAACCTCAAAGTGTTGTTGCTATTGACCAATGCTAAGTTTGCCAAAACCAAATAGATTTATTCAATGCTCCCAAAGTGATACCAATACTAATAACAAGATCAATCATATAATAGGGATTGCAAACTAAAATAAGATGTGCAATATGTAAATGATAAGACTTCTCATTAATATTCCATAACGATAACTCACACCAAGGGATACATAGACAACCAACTAAAGGAGAGATACTTCCACATTGCAACCCATCTTATATGATAACTTCCCTACTCATGATATGACACTACTTGATAGTAAAAAGTAAAAGATAGTGATGATGTGATACCGCGGCACTCCCCCAAGCTTGGAACAAACCAAGGGGATGCCAATACCGATGATGAATTACTCCTTTGGCGATGGTGGTGATGAATTCTCGACAAGCTTCTCAACAAGCTCCTGAAGCTCATCAATCTTGTACATGAGGTTGCGGATCATCTCCGAATTGTGCTCGACGCGATTAAGAAGTATGTCTGACGGCGAGTCCCAATTCTTGGAGTTATTTCCCCACCCTTCAGCTTCAGGCTTCATCCTTCCTGCAGTGTTAGAACGATCTATATCCCAATTGCTAGGGAATGCTGCCTTGGGAGTCCTTTCAATTTGACTATTGTAAATTAGATTGCGGAAGGGGTGGTAAGTGCCTGAAGAAGATGTCTTTGGAGCTAGGTAATGACGTGGAACCCTTCCTCCGGTGCGAATTCTTGCGCTCTTGTTTGCACTAAAAGGGTTATCCACCACCTCGATGCTTGCGATGGTAGCACGCGGGTATGCGCGCGAGTCTTCCTCCACTTCTTCTTCATCTTCTTCCTTGACGCTCTCGTCCACCTCTTTCCACTCGGGATCTTGAATATCTTCATCCGAAAGCCCCTTGCCCTTGTTCTTCGAGACCATGGAGCTTCTAGATTGAGAACAAATCCTGGCAGAAACAGTTCGAAACAAA